>NC_090389.1:46011884-46748134 GCF_036365525.1 Heterodontus francisci | reverse complement strand
ATTTCTAAATTAACTCCAGATCTGTCAAATACAATAACTGCACCCAAGATCATTTTTGCTTCATAGCCTCCGTCACTCAGCACCCCCATTCCGAATTTTCTAATATTTCTCTCCTTCATTATGAGTCAAGTAAAAATGACTTAGTATGGTAATTGATAGTGAAAATATTCAATTCTACGTAGCATCAATCAAATTCCAGGTCTTCACTCAGTGCAGGAAAAGGTCAGCCATCCCACTGCAAAATACTTTACAGCTTAACAGAAAATGCTGCATAATTCATTTTGTAGTCAAAGTTGATGAAAACTTCTGTCTGCTTATAAAACTTACTACAGCAAATTATACTCATGGAACAGCCATGCATCTATTTGATGTGTAGCCTGTGAGGGTGGTCGCTTTGGCTGCCTGGCTCTCTTTTGCGGCCTTGACTTTGCTGGGGTGGCCCTAGGGAAGGAGTACACTTGAGGCCTTCCATGACTGGTGGGCACTGTAGGGACTGGAGTGCACAATGCATATTGGAAACAAGATTATTATTTTAAGTTTATAAGTTTCCTTTGTTTTATGGTTTAGTTGCTTACTAATTGTACTCCTCTAAAAAGGGTGCACTTTTGTTTGATAGCACTGGGCTCGTTAAGGTTCTTTCAAAAATGCATCTATTTGACATGAATGAAGTGTATTCTGGGTGCAGATCTTGACCCAGTCATGAAAAACGTCCATGATTCCGTACTGTGGCTGGGTTCTGCGTCACAGGCAGGACCCAATAGGCAGGCTTCAAATATGCCCTAAACCTGCAAAAATGAAATAATTTTGCATACATTGCAGCAAAAGTGCTACCAATACAGTGAGAAAACAGCTTCCCTATTGAAATAGGATGTACGCCGTTTCAAGAGGACAAGAACTGGTGGATGGCAAACTGTGCATCCTTCATGCCAGCAGATTTTCTTTTATTGCTCATCTCCGTGGCAGCAAGACCACATCTCCTTGTTATTAATGAGTGCACATTCAGTCAGTGTAATATCAAATTGTATCAAGAAAGGAAGTATGTTAATGTGTGGCATAATTAAGACACGCCTGCAACTGTAACCAATCCTTGGTTAGTTCTGTACAAGATAATGCAAAGCAGAGACAAGAAGCTGCATTTATATTAAGTTGTTGCCAGTAGCAGCCCTGATTTTGATGGCAGTTCTATGATATAAATCAGGTGCTGCAGGCGTCTCTGGCTTTGGAATACCTCAAGAGATTTCCACCCGTCCCCTTCACCCTGTGCTAGTCGAAGTAAATATGAACAGTTTCATTTCGCAATTCTAACCATCACACTCTGCCTTTTCCTCCCACCCATAGCTGATCTTGCCTGCCCACAATCCAGAGTTTTGATTCCTTAACAATTTCAGTCTACAAAAGACCTTTTCTCACCAAAATGACCACAGAAACTATCATGAGTCACAAGATAGTTGATCTCTTACAATTTTTTTAATGATTACTCTGGAATGGCATGTAATCGGTGCCCGATCTTTTGTACTGCTCCTTTAATGCTCCCTATACCTGTGGAGAAGTGGTCTAACTAGGTCCTGAGATCACTATAAGGCTAATTATTTTCATTATAACTTTTTCTAAATTGATACCAGCTTAGATTCTTTGGGAAATGGCTTCGCTATCACAGTCAGAAAAAAAAACCAGCATGGAATTGGTTTCCTTTTTTGAATACTTTCTTTTAAAGGTTGTTTAGTTGTGATGTGTTGGTATTTTATATAAAATGTGATGCCTGGAGTGTGCTGGATGTTTTCAGGACATCCCAAAGCACTTTACAATTTATGGATTCCTTTAGAAGTGCACTCACTGTTGTTATGGAGACAAAGATTTAACCAAAACAAAAGCAAAATATTGACGATGCTGGAAATTGGAAATAAAAAGAGAAAAAGCTGGTAATACTCAGCTGGCCAGATATTCTCTGTGGAGAACTGATGAAAGGTCATCGACCCAAAATATTAACTTTGGTTCTCTCGCCATCGATGTTGCCTGACGCACTATTTCAAAGATTTAACCATTTATTTTTGTATTTCTTAACACCTTCAATTATAGTTTTAACTATTTATCCAGCCTTTTTTGCCAATTTTCTTTTTCCTTAATTCCTGAAGGAGCTGATTTCTTTTGGTATAGAGCTCCACAGATGCTAGGCACCCTCTGACACTTCACCCATGTGGCTATTCTTCATGTATGAGCTTTGATGTTGAGTATTGGTAGACTGTTTAATTTTGAAGAGCACCAACACTGCTGAACCCAATCATGTCTTCAGCCAACATCAATGTGTTTACACTTTCCACCATGGACCACCGGAGAGCCATTAGGATTTGATCTGGAACAAGGCCCAGAACCTTCATTGATTTTCTATCCCAAAGTTCAACTGTAAGGGCAATAATATTCAAGTCTAATTCCACAACATTTATACTTGTGCACATTGAACAACAACTGACATTTATATACTATTTTAAATATACAAAAACTTCAATGTCTCAAGGGCATTAGGGAGGGCAATAAAAGCTGGCCTTCCCAGCAACACCCACATCACATGAATGAATAATCAAAAACTTTCCAAGACACTTCAGAGAGACATAATCAGAGGAAATGGACACAAGCCGAAGAAGGAGTTATTAGGAAGGGTGAGGTTGGATGTCCACTCAGCCACAATACAGTCAATCATCAGATTCCTAAAATGCCAAGTTCCTTCTAAAAAACAGCTGTTGTCTTACTTAGAATGGAACCCGTTAGGTTTACACCAGTCAACAAAAAAAACTTGTATTTACATAGCACCTTTAATATAATAAAACGTCCTAAGGCACTTCACAGAGGCATTATAAAACAAAATATGATACCGAGCCACATAAGGAGATAGATATTAGGGCAGATGACCAGAGGCTTGGCCAAAGAGGTAGGTTTAAAAGAGTGGCTTAAAAAAAGGAAAGTGATTTAGATAGGTGGAGAGGTTTAAGGAGGGAATTCTAGGGCTTAGGGCCAAGGCAGCTGAAGGCACAGCCACTAATGATGGAGCAATTAAAATCAAGGAAGTTCAAGAGGCTGGAATTAGAGGAGTACAGATATCTCTGAGGGTTGTAGGACTAAAAGAGATTACAGAGGTAGGGAGGGGTGAGGTCATGGAAGGATTTAAAAACAAAGATGAGAATTTTAAAATTGACGTGTTGCTTAACCGGGAGTCAGTGTAGCTCAGCGTGCACAGGGGTGATGGGTGAACGGGATTAGTGCAAGTTAGGACACAGAACACAAAAGTCCAGGTGTTTCAAGCCTGTGTCCTCAGTACCTTGCTCTATGACAGCGAGGCCAGGACAATGTACATCAGCCAAGAGCGACGTCTCAACTAATTCCATCTTCGCTGCCTCCGGAGAATACTTGGCATCAAGTGGCAGGACCGTATCTCCAACACAGAAGTCCTCAAGGTGGCCAACATCCCCAGCATATACACCCTACTGAGCCAGCGGCGCTTGAGATGGCTTGGCCATGTGAGCCGCATGGAAGATGGCAGGATCCCCAAAGACACATTGTAAAGCAAGCTCGTCACTGGTATTAGACCCACCGGCCGTCCATGCCTCCACTTTAAAGACGTCTGCAAATGTAACATGAAGTCCTGTGACATTGACCACAAGTCATGTGAGTCAGTTGCCAGTGATCGCCAGAGCTGGCGGACAGCCATAAAGGCAGGGCTAAAGAGTGGCGCGTCAAAAAGACTTCGCAGTTGGCAGGAAAAAAGGCAGAAGTGCAAGGAGAGAGCCAATTGTGTAACAGCCCCAACAATCAATTTTATCTGCAGTGCCTGTGGAAGAGTCTGTCACTCTAGAATTGGCCTTTATAGCTACTCCAGGCGCTGCTCCACAAACCACTAACCACCTCTAAGCGCTTACCCATTGTCTCTCAAGACAAGGAGGCCAAAGAAGAAGAGGACATGGGGAGCAGAAGTTTACAGAGGGTAGAATGTGGGAGTGTGTTAGAGCAGTCAAATCTGGCCTACATTGACTCCCGGTCCGGCAATGCCTCAATTTTAAAATTCTCATCTTTGTTTTCATCCCTTCATGGCCCCGCCCCTCTTATTTCTGTAACCTCCCCCATATCTGTGTTCCTCTAATTCTGTCCTCTTGCGCATCTTTAATTTTAATTGCTCCGCCATTGGTGGCTTCCTTTAGCTGCCTGAACCTTAATCTCTGGAATTCCTCCCTAAACCTCTCTGCTTTTCTACCTCACTTTCTTCCTCTAAGAAGCTCTGTAAAACCTACCTCTTTGACTCAACTTTTGATCATCTGTCCTAATATCTCCTTATGTGGCTCAGTGTCAAATTTAGTTTGAAGCGCCTTGGGACTTATTAGTAGAATTTTACATTGCCCCCCATGCCCCCCACAACCAGGAGCAGGCTGGGAGGTAGAGAGGGTGTGCTGTGCCCATCGCAGGTGACAAATGGCCCACCCAATCCAGGCCATGAATGAGTTTTTCAGCAGCAGTCTCACCAATGCCCTGTACAACTGAAGCATGTCATCCTTACTTTTATTTTCAATTCCTCTCGTAATAAAGGACAGCATTCCATTAGCCTTCTTTATTACTTGCTGTACCTGTATACTAACTTTTCATGACTCATACACTAGAACACCTAGGTACCTCTGCACCTCGGAGTTCTGCAGTCATTCTCCGTTTATCTTGGTGTCATCTGCAAATTTAGCTGCCATGCCATCGCTCCCTCAGCTAAATCATTGATAAAAATTGTAAAAAGTTGAGGCCCCAGCACAGACCCCTGCAGAGTTCCACTTGTCACATCCCGCCAATCACAAAAGGACCCATTTATGCATACTCTCTGTTTTCTGCCAGCCAGGCAATCTTCCATTCATGCTAATATGTTACCCTCTACACCATGCGCAATAACCTTTTATGTGGCACCTTGTCAAATGCCTTCTGGAAATCCAAGCACAGTATGTCAGCAGGCTCCCCTTTATCATCAGCACATGTCACTCCTTCAAAGAACTCCAACAAATTGGTTAAACATGATTTCCCTTTCATAAACTATGCTGACTATTCCCGATTACCTTGAGTTTTTCTAAGTGCCCAGCTATAGCCTCCTTAATGATCGATTCTAACACCTTCCCCATGACAGATGTCAAGTTAACTGGCCTGTTGTTACCTGTTTTCTGCCTCCCTCCTCCTTGAGTAGAAGGGTTATATTTGCTACTTTCCAGTCTGATGGAACCTTTCCAGAATCTAGTGAATTTTGAAAAATTAACACTAATGCATCTACACCTTCATTAGCCACCTCTTTTAAGACCCTAGGGTGAAGCCCATCAGGAGCCAAGGGCTTGTCAGCCCGCAGTTCCATCAGTTTGGTCAGTACTGCTTCCCTGGCGATTGTAACTTCACCAAGTTCCTCTCTTCCTTCCACCTCCTGATTTACAGCTATTACTGGAATGTCTTTTTTTATCCTCTATAGTGAATACAGAAACAAAATATTTGTTCATTTGATCTGCCATTTCCTTATTATCTACTATTAACTCCCCATTCTTACTCTCTAGAGGACCAACAGTCACTTTACTTACTCTTTTCCTTTTTAACTACCTGTAGAAACTCTTGCTATCCATTTTTACATTTCTAGCTAACTTCTTCTCATGCTCTAATTTCTTTCTCCTGATTAATCTTTTAGTCATTCTCTGCCGTACTTTATATTCTGACCAATCATCTGACCTGCCACTCATCTTTGCGCAATTAAATGTCGTTGCCTTCAGTTTGATGCTTTCTTTAACTTCTTTAGTTAACCACGGATGGTGGGTCCTCCCCTTAGAATTTTTCTTTATAGTAGGAATATACTTATCCTGAGCATTCTGAAATATCCCCTTGAATGTCTGCCACTGCTTCTCTATTGATCTATCTCCTAGCCTAGTAATCAGTTCACTTCAGCTCGCTCAGCTTTCATGCCCTTATTTAAAGTTTAAAATACTAGACTTCGACTCACTCTTCTCTCTTTCAAACTGGATGTAAAATTCAATCATATTGTGCTCACTGCTACCTAGAGGTGCCTTTACTCTGAGATTGTTAATTAATGCTGTCACTTTACACAATACCAAGTCTAATATAACCTGCTCTCTGGTTGGTTCCAGAAAGTGCTGCTCTAAGAAACTATCTTGAAAGCATTCTATGAACTCCTCATCCAGACTACTATTGCCAATCTGAATTTTCCAGTTTATATGTAGATTAAAATTACTGCCATCCCTTTATCACAATCATCCAATATTACATCTTGTATACGTGGTCCTACATTATTGTTCATGTTAGGGGGCCTATAGACCACTCACACTAGTGACTTCTTTCTCCTACTATTACTCATCTCCACCCAAACTGATTCTACATCTTGATCTCCTGAACCAAGACTGAAGAGCTGCTGGCCCTCTGACTGGCTGGCAGCTCTTGGAGGTGGGACCTCCTGGCTCCAAGGGGCAGAAGCCCCAACTGAGGCCAACTAAGGGCCTGGGCCATGCAAAGTTGCAGCGTGGCTTCCAGGTCCAGCAGAGGCGGGTGCTGTGGGAACACTTTAAGAGGCTGTAAGTGACATGTCACCAGATCAAATGATGTCGCATCACACATGACCAGGGATTTGTGGGCCCATCGGATGTGGGCTTACCGTAGCCTGCAGAGTTAATGTTTGGAAGGCAAGTAAGAACGTCCCTGCCCAGTTATCATCTCTCTAGGTATTCCACAGTGAAGGGTAAACTTCTTTCTAAGGAAGGGAAGATGAACGCATTGTATAACAGGCAAACAGGATGAGAATTAGCTTGATTACAAATAGGACAGAAGGTCAGAGTCCTCAATCATGCGTCGGGAACTTGGTATCCTGCAGAGGTTGCGAAGATATGCGACCAGCCCAGATTGTACAAGGTCCAGACATCCAACAGTGCTATTCTCAAACGGAACCAAAGTCAACTCAGACAGCTGTACGACAACACTACATGTGACAACCCTATGGCATCACGGACACGTTCAAAGACAAAGTCTGAAGATGAACGTACAGAGGCTATGAACACAAAGGAAGAACATGCTAACCAGAATTCTGAGTCACCACGGTCTCAGAGGAGTCAGATCTGGGAAGAAGTTTACAATATCAGGACAAATAAGCAAACCTCCACAACGTTTTAGAGAGTGTTAAACTTGTTTGTTTTATTCATGTGTAGTTAATCTGAACTGCAACATCATTAATATTGGACATATGTTTTTATCTTTGGAAAAAAGGGGGACGATGTGGGAGCACTTTAAGATGCTGTAAGTGAAAGGTCACCAGAGGAAGTGATGTTGTGTTGCACATGATCAAGGAGTTGTCGGTGTAGCCTGACAGACTAAGATGTGCTCATGTAAGTTAAGTTAAGTTATAATTAATATCACTTGTCGGCATATTATTTGTCGTCCTTGGAATCTTACAATTGTTCCCATACCAAATGAATGAGTAATGTTACAGCGGGCTCTTCCCCAACTTTTCAGTAAGTGGGTGGGGCCACTACCACAATGCAAAATTCCAGCCATTATCATGTTAAAGATGCTATAATAATGCAAGTTGATGTTGTTGGTAAAATCAAGGCAGTTCCTTGATAAGGAGTTGCGATAAAGTGTTAAGAACTCACTTAGTGCCCCGAATAAATAATTTTGTCAGGGTATTAATCCCAATTATTTTACAACCCCAAAATGTGCATTTCCCAATTTACTTTTAACTGTGCCAACAACTTCAACATGGTATTGTATTCTTCTGACAATTAAGTGTAACAAAACTGCATGATATTTGTACGACAAGATGTATGTGAGGATCTTTGAATAAACAAAAAAAATTGAAAAGTTCGATGTATCGGCACCCCAAGATTTCTGTAGAGTCTTACTATTTAGCTTTCCTTTCATCGCTCTTTTTCCTAAAATTGCACATTACTCTGCTTGAACTATATCTGTCACATATCTACCCATTACGTTAACCTGCCCGTGATCTTATCAACATTGAATTTTTCTTATCATCATCTTGGGTCAGTGGAAACAGCCAAAGGTCTCTTTTAATCTATATTTTTTCATGGAGTAAAAAGCATAACTAGCTTATCAAAAGCTACAAAGGGGTAGTTAATGAGGCCTGGAGACAAGTGAGTGGATTTGGAATATTTCCCAGTCAAGCTGCAAGTGCAAATCAAATAAAAAAGCTTTACAAATAAGTAATCTCTAAAGAAAAAGAAGGCTTTGTTCATACGCCGAAGTGTGCATTTTGTTTTCCAGTTAATGGTAACTGTTGGTGCAATCTTTCCTCAAGTTGCTATAACCGATGAAGAATGAACTGAACTGTATTTGTATTTGGGTTTATTTCTCAGAAGTGTGAAAGATAATGTTTTCATCTGCATTTCAAGAGTAATCTGTACCTAAGGGAACAGTATGGGTGGTAATTATGTAAACCATTACCTCGTCTAAGGAACTACCCTTGTGCTAGAGTGGTTCCTAGGTGAATAATACCAGGCATATAGCCTCAGTTCTATTTATTGAGGTGAACAGTACTTGCTAAAGTAGCAATGGATTTTCATCGCACAAAATAGCATTTTTTAAAGTTGGCATGTAATATTATTCTGGACTATTGTGTTCAAGCAGAATCCCTTTTTGACAAGTGAAGAGGAATGGGAAGAAGTGTGGAGGAGGGGCCAAGGGGAGGTGGAGGGAATGAGGAGAGGTGAGGAGGGAATGAAGAGGAGAAAGAGGGAGAAGGAGAGTGGAGGACAGACAGAGGTGAAGAGGAACAGTAGGGTACACAAGAGTAGAAAGAGGGAGAGCAGAAGGGAGAGAGGGTGGGCGAGTGGAAGAGGAGTAGGGCTGACATCGGAGTAGGAAAGAAAGAAAGGAAAGGAGAGAGGTGAGGTGAGGGAGAAAGTGTAGAGATATGGGAAGGTTAGAAAGGGTGATGTGGATGAGGGGCTGTCATGGAAACTCAGCAGAGGCTCTGTCATGATGAGTGCCACTGCATTGTTGATGGCGCTGACTGCTAGCTCCATTTAGGACTGAAAAGGCCCCATGCTCTGAGCAAAGCCTTGAGACTGCTCCATGCCAGGCAACACTGTGCACAAGCATGCTGGTAGGCTGCCTAGTGCATCTAGAATTTCCTGGTATAAGCCCATCAGCTTTTTTAGGTAACCTGGGCCCTTGAAGTTAGCATGAGTCCTCTGCAGCAGAAATAGTAAGCAACCTCACCCTTTGGTGAGCTGGCACATGTGGAAACCTATCTCACTGCCCTAGTTTCTGTGCATTTGTGCCCGGTGAGTCACCATGTGTAGACACTTTCTCTAACCTCGCAGTAGATATTAAGAAATGCTGTGTGGTGTCTCCTCCAGCATTACCAGTTGATTTAGCCTCGACTCTGCCTATGCTAGCCAGCATGCTTTTTTGAGGGAGGAGATGGTGTGCTCTCAATGGATGAATCCCACAGCCTGAGAGTACCTGGAGAAATGAATTAATTTCTGATGCTAGTTTAGTTAAAAAATGTTAATATGACAGTATTAGTGTGACAGGTTGGGAGGTAATTGGCCCTAATTCAATTAAATGGGCCATGATTAACATCAGGAAAACATATGCCAATTCCAGTCTTACCTATCAAATAGTTTTTACTTGAATTGATTTTTTTTTCTGGCAGCCTTAAGTTAACGTGATAATAAGTTGTGCAGTGACAGTAATGATATTGTGTCACCGGTGGTAATGTATCCAAATCAGCATTAGTAGTTTTACTATGTGCAGGACAATCCAGGTCAGTAGGCCTTCAGCATTAATATTCTATTTTATTCAGATATCCTAAAAATCATACAGAAAGAGAGGGAGGGAAATATCATTACTACCTTAGAGTAGTGTTAAAATGAACTTTAAATATAATGCAAATCCCAAAATGTTTTAACACATTGATCTATTATTAGGTGGCTTACATTGGTAAAAGCAATATTACACAGCCAGAAAACCCACAACATTTTTAAGTCAGTGACATTGCTGCAAGTCAGTTAGGGAGTGCAATGTTTTACTATTTACAGCTTTGCTATGAAACATGTAACTAATGGCTTCATTCACCCAGAGTGCCTGTTGGCTTCAATATCCAGTAAGTAAATAAGGGCATATTTCCTTTGCAAACGTCTCCACACTTCAACCATTGCAGTGATCCCAGTGACATTCACATCCATTATTCTGAGAGCTAAATTAGATGAAAATGTTTGTACGTAGCAGTGGAGTGACTATTCTAGACCAGCACAACTGATTAAACCATCACTAGGTTACTGATGACAGGGCTCGAACAATAAATATCTTCATCCAGCTCGCAAAGCTACCCTTGACAACATGTATGGTGTTGAAATGTACAATTTTAGCAGAAAGATTAAAAACCAAGAGCACATTTATATGGACTGTTGTAAGCTAATAGGCATGTAACAGCTTTTGACCATACTGAAATTTTTAAATATACTCTAAAATGAAATGACATTACTGTTGAGGCCTGTTCATACAGTTCTCAACTGTGTCTAAAACTGAAGTTGTAGTGCTGCAGGAAACTAGTTGGGTTGAATGACCATTTATGAGTGCAGCTTATCATTGTCACTAAGTGACATACAAAATCTACGATTTATTTTTAGTGCGGTCATTCAATGCAGCATTGCAAAAAGCACCTATTGTTCAGCACCACCATCTGTCTCCCAAACAAACATATCAACAGTAACAGATATTTCTTGGAAGTTTAAGATCAAGAACAATTCAAACTTGATCTCAGCTGCTAATTTTCAGATTAGAAAAATCATTGTTCCGATTTGTTGGTGACAAAGATTGGTACTGGTCCCCAAATCTCTAGGCCTTATCTCCATACAAATAAATGTTTTCATAAAATACTGAAATTTCTATCCACAAAGGAGCTGTGCTCGATGCTGAGCATTTTACATTGAGGACTTGACAAAACGGTAATTGTTGATTTATTAAAAAATAGTGGAATCCCATCTGTTGTATATTTTAAGTACTACATTATCCCCAAGGTGATTATAAACACAGTTGGTATTGCTTATTTTTTTTTTGCAATTATTTCCCATCCCTAGCTGCCATGAGGAGGTGCTGATGTGGCATTTCCTTGTGTCACCACAGTCTTTGTGCTAATGGTGCTCTCGCAATGATGTTAGGTAGGGAATTCCAGTATATTTACTCAGTTACAATGAAGAAACGGAGTATATGTCCGAATCAGTATGATGTGCGACCTGAAGGAGAACTTGGAGGTAATGATGTTTGCACAGCATTGCTGTTCTTGTTCTCAGGTGTAGAAGTCACAGGTGAAAGAGGCACTGAAAAAACATCCTTGGCGGGTTGCTGCAGAGCAACCTGCAACCACCGTGATGAACAGAATTGATATTGAGTCTTGTGAAAACTGGTTGCAAAGATGATTTAGTGAGTTAAATAAGTTGATTATAGCTTCTTATCACCAAGGTTATACCCCTGGAAATAGCAACACTTTAAGTCAGGTTGATTTACAGAATTACACATTTCAAATGTGCACAATATAGAAGCAAGGTAGTACAAGTGAAAATAGCTGGGTTATGAAAATCACAGTATACAGGCCTTGATGAAAAAGAACGTACTGCAGGAAGGAATTTCCTTTGGCCAAATCACCTTGACTCAGTTTCTGCTGCTGTTATATTTAACATCAAATTCCACTGTTGCAACGTTCCTCATCTTCAGCAAGACGTCTGTGAGCAGTTCACAATCAGGAAAAAAAAGATATAATGAGCAGTGTGTATGTGAAAAAGGGTGGAGATGAAAGGGCTGTAAACAAACAGTTAACAGAGAGAATAAAAAATTTGACACAATTTGTTACTTGTCAAAGAGAGTGAACTAATTACGTTAATTCAGAATGAAGTGTTGGGTCTGGTATTTAGTACCAAAAGTCAGTCCAGTGAATGCTGGTGGTGGTTTTCTTACAGAAAAATAAAATAGCATAAATTTCTTATGTGACAGGCTATGCAGATCAAGTCGTATGCAGCACACTCATCATACAATCTATTATTTACACAGTATGCTGTATTAATATGTTCAAACATACTACTTGAGAATAATTACAACATAGTGCATGTGATAGCAGACAGTATCAAAAGGAGAGCTGTGCTTATGTAGTCAGTGTTGGCAATGTCCCATCTGTTCTCCACAAGGTGCACATGAAACGTGCCATTAGTGTAACAAACATCATCATCCATGTTAGATTTACACATCAGCATAGATATACACAACTGGGAAGATGATCCTTTTAAAATTGAGGCGGAAGAGCACTAATTGGTTGCAATATTATCCTACATTACAGCAATGACTACACTTCAAAAGTACTTAATTGGATGTAAAGCATTTTGGAACATGTTAAAGTCATGAAACGTGTTATATAAATGGAAATCCTTTCATTCTTTGACATCCCATGACATAATATCCTTATTTGCATGTCTTCATAACATACATGCTATCAAATCCTGCACAAATTCTGATGGGTGGAAAAATCGGTGGAGACCTAGCTTAATTGAGTTTTGCCCCTGTCCGCCCAGAGTATCATATTTCTATGTTGATATCAGCACAGAAATTCAGCCCCATGTAATCCTCTACAAAAAGTAAATGCTTAGGTAGAAGGTTATCACGCCCAAGAGAGCTCACTGATATAACCTCATATGCCTGTTGCTGTGGTGCACTATTACCATACTTCTTTTCCAGGGCTTGCAACTGCTTGTCATCCAAGTCCATTGTGAAGCTTCTTTGTCCAACAGTACAATGCAGAATTCTGGTATAATTTTGAAGGCTTTCTCTGAGGGATATAGTAAGGCATTTACTGGTGGATCCAAATGTACAAAGTATTGCTCTAGTACCACAAATATTTAATGAGGGCCCTGGTTTGACCAGGACACCTATGTCTCTGCTGTAGTACAGGGTTATGCAGAGGTGCCAGCAGCCAAGGTTGCAGTACATAGCTCATACATCCTAGAAGCCATCGATGCATCCATCTTTCCTTGCTTCTCATTCAAATACCTATAGTACACTTGCTTGTCTCAGAAAGAAAATGCAACTTAGTCAGGCCCAGGTATCTCACTTATCCTACTAAAATTAGTCAAGAAAGACTGTTTTCATTTAGCACTTCAACATTTTTAATTAAGAAAATTTTTATTTTTTTGTCAACTAGCATACTAGCAGCTAATTGCCTTCTTCACCAGCAATTGCAGTATTTCAGTTATTTTAATATGACAGCTGAGCTGTTGAATTTTAACTGGTACATTGGAAACTGCTGTACTCCCAGGGGCTGGACCAGTGACATGTGATATTTAGCTATTTTGCCACTTGCTGTTTTTTCTCATTTTCAGTTTATGAAATCCTTGCTCTGACATTCTGCTTGTCTCTGTTTAGAATCGTGTCTGAGGAGGTGGTCTTTGAAGTAAAATGCAAAAACCCTGAGTAATGATATGTGATGCAACACATTAATCAATCCTTGTCATATTAAATTATTAGATTTTATCAGTGACTCACTGAATATATTTTCAGCTTATTAAATTCTTATTGGCCTGAAATTCTCTCAATCTCCTAAATTCTGGAACAAAATGTAATACGGTGAGCTGTTATGGGGGAAACAATGTGTGGTGTTCATATCTAACTTCATCAATGCATCTGTAACCTGTCACGCTTACGAGAAGTGCAACAATGGAAAAAATAGACTCAAACTGAAGGATTATAAAAACAGACTTTATCTTTTTTTAAAAATGGACAATGCTGCAAAAGATGGTCGCATGTGCAGTTGCACATTGCTGCACTGTCTGTTTGGAACAAAGGACGCCTAACCAGGTTGAGAAGTGTCAATTACCCCCATCTTGAAACATTCCTGAATTTAATGGGTTCCACTGAAACGAAGAAGTATGAAGTGGAAACAACTGGATTATTCTCATCCTGGGCCATTGTGTGATCACCATGGGGCAAGAGACTAAAGCATCTCCTACCAGAATCTGATATGACAAACTCTACCTTAAAAAGGCAGCCCTCAAGGCACAGAGAGACAGACACCCAGAAAGAAGCATTACCAAAAAGCTTGTCCAGCTAAGAGCTGAGAGAAAATCCAGCAAGCCAGAAGGGAGGCGCCCTGCTGTAAATTTACAACTTATGCAGCAGTGAAGTAGAAGTGACCCTTTGTCTTTAAACTGAACTTTCCATCAAGAGAGAAACCTACAAACACCTCAGGCCTGCAACCAATGAGAACTTGACTTCCGAAAGAATTCAACAGGTTTAGTATGAACCTCAAAATCCTACCTCACTTGAAAACCACTTACCCCTTTTCCTCTCTATCTGTCTCTTTGTGTGTGTGTGTGTGTGCACGAATGAATGCACGAGTGGATGCAATTGCGACAATTTTGGTATAGGACGTATTGCTCAATAAATAACTAATCTTCTGTTTTAAAACTACATGAAAACCTGTCGCTGTCAGTTCATTTGACAAATAAAACACAAAGGGGTTAAACCCTAATAACAGAAAACACTTGCTGCGGTCAGGTGGGAGTTGAACAGTGGGAACCACTCACACCCCTCACCACATGGCCATAACACCTCAGAAATCAGATTTATAAAGACTTCATGTAACATTATAAATGACCTGGTGGCAAAGAAAGAGAATGAAATGAGTTCTGTTGTGTGAGCTGTAAATGACACTAGCACTCTCAAAATTAACAATAAAACAATGCAAGGCTACTCATTAAGTTTTTTGACAAAGGGGACTTCGACACAATGGGCTGAATTTTACCAGCCCCTCAATGCTGTGGGTCAAGGTGGGGGGGCCTGCCTCAATCCATGACATTAAGAAGGGCCCACCACATATTACTGGCGGCGGGGGGACCTCGGTGCAGCCTCCCCACTGCCTGGCAGCGGGCCCTTCATTAAATATGAAGATTAACATTAATTAGATGCAAGTAAACTTACCTGCAGGTGGCGGCCGTCCAACACCGATTTTACGCTGTCATTCGTCCTTCACACGCCTTGGGAGCTCCGTACGGAATTCCAAGGCGAGAATCTGGTGGGGAGCGGGGGAGTATAACATTTTCAGTGTGGGAGGGGTGGAGGAGCGGGGAAAACAATGTTTATTGGCTGTGAGGATGGTGGGAAGGCGTTGAAGGGCAAAAGTTAGAAGGTTGGGGGGAAAGTTCAGGTAGGGAAAAAGGCAATTTTATTCAATATCAGGCAATAAAATGACCATGGGGTGGGGGCAGGTAGGGAAGGGCCTCCATATCAATTATATTTGTTAATTAGAAATAAAATACGCTATACCTTTAAAAATCAAAATCCCTTCTAAGGGATAGCAGCGGCACCTGTGTGATGCTGTCAGACGCCGTTGCCGGGGACATGGTGGCTGCACTCTCTATGTCATCAGGGGCGGTCGCTCCGCTGCTCTATTTAAATCAGCCCCCATGTGTCATATTGTGGGGGCTCAGGGACGGTGCATCCACGCGGGATGCACACCGCATCAGAGTGCACCGCTGCGAACTGTGGTGTGCTCATAAAATTCAGCCGAATGTCTTTACATTTCCCTTTGTCCAACTTCTGTCACCTGGTGAATTGAGGTGAAGAGACACCTGTCTCGGAGTCTCATGAGGGTACTGGGGCGAGGGAGTGGGATTGGGTTGGGGGGGTGGTGGGGTTAATTTGTAATTGTTGGGTATCCTCCAGGGAGACCATATTACAATTATCACTGACCCAGCCTTAACATTCAACTCTGAGCAGGTCCTGATAATATTGATCAGGCCTTTTATAGTAATTTGGCGAACTCAAAACAAAGACAGTAACAGTCATCTTTTGCTGCATGAGGTAAGGTTTGGTTCACCACCTCCAAAGCAATTTAAGAACAAATTAGTCTCATTTCCTGGTTAGTGTTGTTAGTCTGAAATGAATCTAAAACTGCAACTTGCACTAATGAGCCATGGCGGTGAGGCAGGCAAGGAGGATGAAAGAGTTGAACATTTCAAGAACCAAATAGGATGACTTCAGTGACTATAATTGGTTGGTAAAAGCTTTGGGTTGTCCACAATTTGAATAGGAGGGTCAAGAAAAAAAGATTCTAGAAGATTTAGATTTAGTCTGTATTATTATCTGATCTCAGGTGGAGTGGCAGGAGGAGTGTTACAATTGACATTAGCACCTCAGTTTTGCAGCAGAAAAGTCAGCTGGGGTTCCTACTCTTGTTTGCTTGTTTGCTGATAAGTATGAGGACAGGATCTGTCTCAGGTGTAATACCCTCTTCAATTGGTAATCACTATCTAAGCTGAAGAGTGGCCACTTGGGTAAGATTCTGGAGGCTGACAGCATGGAACATAACTGTAGCGAGTGTCAGCAGAACCTTTTAGAAGAGATGCAGGAAAACTGGGAGACAAAATAGAAGAAACATACATTTCTCAACAATGAAAATACTTCTTCTTCCCTCAATTACTCCTCAGCATTAAACAGTTTCTGAGTTGAGAAAAAGTTTTGAGATGTTCTTGTTTTGTCATTTATTCACCCTGAAGACAATGAAGTGAGAGCCATCACAGGCAGAACTGCAGTATCTGACATGATGTTTCCATAGCTATTGAAATCAATTAATTAGCATTTCTTGATTACTCAGGTGATGGAAGATACTGTAATTACTTACGCTGAACATAGTTTTAATCAAAAGAAAAATACACCAGATGCTAGAAATCTGAAATAAAAACAGAAAATGCTGGAAATACACTGCAGGTCAGACAGCATCTGTGGAGAGAGAAACAGAGTTAATGCGCTGAATTTTATGCAGGCAGCAGGGGTCCCGACATCAAGCCAGAAAGGTGAGGGGAACCCTGCCTCGGCATTTTGGGGGACCCCTGGCTACATTTTATGCCGCTCAGGCAGTTAACTGCCCGGCGCCGGGACCCCCGTCCCTTTAAGGATGAGGATCCCGCCTCCAAGAGCTGTCAGCCAATCAGGAGGCCGACAGCTCAGCAGACTGAGTACTGCCACCGGGAACAGTGGCTGGTGCTGGTACTGCAGTAGGCCTGCAAACAGCAGCAGTTGCGAAGGCCTGGAGTGAAGGTAAGTAGGGCAGGCTTATTGGGGCCAGTCAGGCAGGTCCCAGTGAGGGGTTGGCGGTGGGTGGGGTTGTTGGTGCAGGGTGGCCTTTGCAGGCGGGAGCTGTCCGTGGGCCACAGATTGCCCAAGCAGGAGGGGCCCCCCACTACCTTCCCAGCTCAAAGTGAGGCTGCCTGGTTTTACTGAGTGGCCACCCCACGTGGCGGTACTCCCACTAGCCGCTGGTAAAATCCCAACAGCGGTGGGAAAAGGCACTTAAATAGCCATTATCGGGCCATTTAAGGGCCTCAATTAGCCTCTAGGCGTGAAGGCTGTCCTCGGCCTACCCCGTCCCTGACAAAATTCAATGGCATTGGGAAAACAACGGGCACTCCACCCCCCCTTCCCTGCTATTTTATGGCCCCGCCCCCCCGCCCATCCCTAAAGGGCTGATAAAATTCAGCCCAATGTTTCAGTTCCATGGTTTTTCTTCAGAACCTGTGAAAGGCCATTGACCTGAAACATGAACTCTGTTTCTTTCTCCACAGATGCTGTCTGATCTGTTGAGTATTTCCAGCATTTTCTGTTTTATGATAATTTTAATCGATCCATTTTGAGACAATAAGGGCTCCCTAAAGTCATTGACACCAGTGCAGCATCTTGTTGAGAATTAAAGACTTGCACTTCCATCAAATTCCATTCAATTGTAATGTCAAACTGATTATTCTTTCTGATAGATGTGAGATGTTTTGTGAAGAGTTTTGGCTAATTTGTGTACAAAAGGCAAGTAGAAAAAATTGAGACATCAAAGGAGTAGCCAAAATGTATCTTGATATTTCTATAGTTCAACAGGAAAACGTTGATTCATGTCTGAACTGTTCGCTTCAAGTTCTAGTGATTTCACAATGCCTGGATTTTTAATTCTGTCTAGAGTAGACAGGAAGAACCTATACATGCGGTAACATGTGACAGCTGACTGTAATAGTGTACATGCCAATTCATGACATAAGTGTACATACTAACCTAAAAATGAGCAAAAGGAGCCAATAACCTGAAGAGAAGCCAATGCAGCCCCAAGAAAGCTGAAAGCTGAAAACTGGAACTGAAACTCAGTCCTATGTAGAAAACCAGGAGAAACTCTACACTGCAGCTGTACTAATGGTGATGTCATTTTCATAAGCAAGTCAAAAATACCTAATAATGGATTTGGAAATTTCTGAGGGGTGATGCAAGCATTACATTGTTGGGAAAAAATACTGCAGATGCTGGAAATCTGGGGAAAATGTGAACAGAAGATAGCAGATCATGCTTGACTAATCAAATTGAATATTTTCATGAGGTAACAGAGAAGGTTGATGAAAGGATGCGGTAGATGTTGTCTATATGGATTTTAAGAAAGAATTTGATAAAGTACAACATAAAAGGCTGCCTAACAAAACTGAGGCTCATTGAATAGGTGGATCAGTGTCCAATTGCATAAAAAATTGACTTAAGGACAGAAAAACAGCGAGTCGTAGTAAATGGTTGTTTTTCAGACTGGAGGATGATTGACAGTGATGTTCCCTGAAGGTCAGTGCAAGGACTATTGTTTTATTGCTATATATAAATGACTTGGATCTTGGAATATAGAGTAAAATTTCAAACTTTACCGATGATACCAAAATTGGAGGAGTGGCAAACAGTGAGGATGATACAAACCACATGCAACGGGACATAGATAGGCTAGCAGAATGGGCAGATGAGTGGCAGATGGAATTTAATACAGACAAGTGTGAGGCGATGCATTTTGGCAGAATGGATAGGGTGAGGCAATATAGACTCAATGGCGCCGTTCTAAAGAATGTGCAGGAGCAGAAGCACCAGGGGACACATGCGTATCGATCTTTGAAGGTGGCAGGACATATTGAGTGAATGGTTAGCAAAGTACTATGACCAGGTGAGAAATGGGTTTCGGGGTTCCCTCTCACCCTTTGCCTGGTTCGAACACAACAGGGTTTAATTTTTAGAACACTGTTTTTAGCTCCCCCCTCAGTGAATCCTTGTTCAATGCTCTCCAATTGTAAGGCAAAGAAATCAACCAGACAGATTTTCTTAGATTTAAACAAGAAACGTGTAAGTTTATTAACCTTAAAACTCTAATTCGGTTAAAACTACTACACTAGCATGACCACGCTAGCATGCATACACGATAAACACACACGCAGATAGAGGGAGAAAAGGAGCAAGAATAATGGGGAAAGTCTGAAGCAATAGCTGGACGTCATTTACTGTCCTTTGAGTTCAATGTAGAGTCTTTGATTGCGGTTAAATCTGGCCATTTTGTTGGGGCCCAGTACACGCTTTCAAACTTGTTTCAATGTAGGAGTCTTCTCTTGAGGTTTAAGTGGCTTCAGTGGATTTGGAAATTCATGAGTGAGAGAGAGAGCCAGGGAGAGAGACTTTCCTTCTCTTTTGTCTTCAAAGCAGTCACTGACTTCAAACTGTCCTGTGAGCACAATTCAAAAACCCTGGGCCAGCAAATTAGCCATGTGACTAGTTTTTTTTAACAAACTCTCCTGCGCTTTTGTGGATTCTTTTCATCTTAGCAGGCACCCGCAGTGGCGGCGGGGCGGGGGTGGGTGGGGGGGGGGGGGGCGGCATGGTGGCTGTGGAGGTGGGGATGGGTGGAAATGGAATTCTGGCTTGTTCCACCTTCAATGTTTGGTGATCAAAATCCATTTGGGTTAATTGGATCAGGGAGCAGTTCCATTGTCTTTTCCTAGGCAAGTGTCTCTTAGAATGCAAATTTTTCCAAACACTCTGATCTCTTTAAACAATTTATCTCTTCAGTCCAGCAACAGTTTAATATTAATGTTTCATATGACAAAATTAATATGCTTCATTCATGGCAGGTGGGGTCTTCATGACAAAAGCATAGGGGATCTTGAGCTTCATAAATAGAGGCATAGAGTACAAAAGCAGGGAAATTATGCTTCACCTTTATAAAGCTCAGGTTAGGTCCCAGCTAGGGTATTGCATCCAGTTCTGGTCACAACACTTTAGGAAGGATGAGAGGGTGCAGAGGAGATTTACCAGAATGGTTGCAGTATTGAGGGATTTTAGCTACAAGGTTAGGTCGGAAGATGGGTTTGTTCTCCCTGGAGCAAAAGAGATCGAGGGGAGATTTGATAGAGGTGTACAAGATTATGACAGGCTTAGATAAGTTACACAAGTTAACTGATGGTACAAGGACTAGGGGACACAGATTGAAGGTTTTGGGCAAGAAATACAAGGGGAGTGTGAGGGAGAACTTTTTTACACAGCAAGTGGCAATGACCTGGAACTCACTACTCACGAGGTGGCGGAAGCGGAGACAATCAATGATTTCAAAAGGAAATTGGATGGTCACTTGAAGGAAATAAACTTGCAGGTTGACGGGGGATTTGAGCAGGGGAGTGGGACTAACTGGATTGCTCTGCAGAGAGCTGGCATGGACTCAATGGGCCAAATGGCCTCTTTCTCTGCCGTAAATGACTCTATGACTGTACGAGAAGGGAGTCTGTAAATAAGGAAAATATTAGTGTTTCAGACATTCAGAATCTGAAGGTATTTCAGATATGCAGGTTATCAGAAGGAACAGTCTGAGGAAGAGGTGGAAGAAATAAATACATATGAGAAGAGAAAGAATGAAGTGTAAAGTGGCTGGGTGGAGAACAAGAGATGGTTAACTGACAGAAGTGATAATAGCACGAGACAAAATGAGACATAATGAGAGAAATTTGAGAAATAAAAGGCATGTAAATAAAACAAAAGAGCCAAAGATTGTTGAATAGCTATAGCTACATTGGAGAAATAAGTATGAAATCCTTTGGTGGCCCAAGAAGCAAAGGGCAAGTCAACCTCAGGTTGGAGACCACCTCAGTGGTGGTGCTCTGATGGAAGTCCCCTTCTCAAGCACCTGGGCAGAGAGTATAACAGGTGTTTCATTCATGGGCAACTGATTCATTACTATCTTTTTGCACCCTTTGATGAAGTGGAATTTCATTCCTGATGAATGCAATCTGTTCCTGCTTTTTTGGAGATTTATTAACTTCTTTCATCTCTAAGGCTGTTTTCCAACTTCTTGGAGGATGCATGAGGGTTTGGCTGAGATTTTTAACACTGCTGCTGATTGTCAATATGTTTATACAATGACTCTTTCTCTAATTCCATGATGGTTTGCAGGAAAATTCATTTGCAGAGCACTCCAAGGGCAGAATTTTGTTCATCTCTCAATTTCGGACTTTGTGGCAGGGGGCTGGAAGATCGCACCGGCACTGGCCTGCCACAGACCCAGACGTTGGGATTGCCGAACCCGATCTTCCCAGCAGCAGCAAGATTCCATGGCAGCTTCCCCGCCAATGGGTCCCAACTTTAAATATTTAAATAAAGGACATGAATAGATTAACGTATCTTTCACTGCGATTTTGCTGGCTGTCTTGCAGTCAGCAGCCGGTACTTTCTTGCCTTCACTTTCCCGTCCAGAGAAAGCTGGCACCACCGAGGTGGGGAAGGAGGGAACGTAAGATTTTAGTGTAGTGGGGGGAGGGTGGGGAGTGGGAATGGTGTCAACTCTGCATGTGTAGTGTGTGTGGGGGGGGGGGCGGTGGGGGGAACAGGGCAGCCATTTATTTTCTTTGCATTGTTGGGGGGCAGTGGTGGGGTTACGGGCTTCAACCAGCCTGCATTATATCATATTGGCATGGCAACAAAACAGCTAAAATAACTAAATGTTTGTGTGCAATGAAAAATAAACTAAAAATGTACTCTTAAAATACAAGCCATACACTGTCCTAAGTAAAACTGAATAAAAAAAAATAAAACAGTGGCGCAGTGGTTAGCACTGCAGCCTCACAGCTCCAGGGACCCAGGTTCGATTCCGGGTACTGCCTGTGTGGAGTTTGCAAGTTCTCCCTGTGTCTGCGTGGGTTTTCTCCGGGTGCTCCGGTTTCCTCCCACAAGCCAAAAGACTTGCAGGTTGATAGGTAAATTGGCCATTATAAATTGTCACTAGTATAGGTAGGTGGTAGGGAAATATAGGGACAGGTGGGGATGTTTGGAAGGAATATGGGATTAGTATAGGATTAGTATAAATGGGTGGTTGATGTTCGGCACAGACTCGGTGGGCCGAAGGGCCTGTTTCAGTGCTGTATCTCTAACCTAATCTAAGTTGAGGGGAGCTGATTGTTATTATTAACAGGTTATAAGAACAAAGAACAAAGAACAGTACAGCACAGGAACAGGCCATTCGGCCCTCCAAGCCTGCGCCGATCTTGATGCCTGCCTAAACTAAAACCTTCTGCACTTCCGGGGTCCGTATCCCTCTATTCCCATCCTATTCATGTATTTGTCAAGATGCCTCTTAAACAAAAACAAGAAATGCTGGAATCACTCAGCAGGTCTGGCAGCATCTGTGGAAAGAGAAGCAGAGTTAACGTTTCGGGTCAGTGACCCTTCTTCGGAACTGCCTCTTAAACGTCTCTATGTTACCTGCTTCCACCACCTCCCCTGGCAACAAGTTCCAGGCACTCACCACCCTCTGTGTAAAGAACTTGCCTCGCAAATCCCCTCTAAACTTTGCCCCTCGCACCTTAAACCTATGTCCCCTAGTAACTGACTCTTCCACCCTGGGAAAAAGCTTCTGACTATCCACTCTGTCCATGCCGCTTATAACTTTGTAAACCTCTATCATCTCGCCCCTCCACCTCCGTCGTTCCAGTGCAAACAATCCGAGTTTATCCAACCTCTCCTCATAGCTAATGCCCTCCAGACCAGGCAACATCCTGGTAAACCTCTTCTGCACCCTCTCCAAAGCCTCCACGTCCTTCTGGTAGTGTGGCGACCAGAATTGCACACAATATTCTAAGTGTGGCCTAACTAAAGTTCTGTACATCTGCAGCATGACTTGTCTATTTTTATACTCTATGCCCCGACCGATGAAGGCAAGCATGCCGTATGCCTTCTTGACTACCTTATCCACCTGTGTTGCCACTTTCAGTGACCTGTGGACCTGTACGCCCAGATCTCTCTGCCTGTCAATACTCCTAAGGGTTCTGCCATTTACTGTATACTTCCCACCTGCATTAGACCTTCCAAAATGCATTACCTCACATTTGTCCGAATTAAACTCCATCTGCCATTTCTTCGCCCAAGTCTCCAACCGATCTATATCCTGCTGTATTCTCTGACAATCCTCATCACTGTCTGCAACTCCACCAACCTTTGTGTCGTCCGCAAACTTACTAATCAGACCAGCTACATTTTCCTCTAAATCATTTATATATACTACAAAGAGCAAAGGTCCCAGCACTGATCCCTGCGGAACACAACTAATCACATCCCTCCATTCAGAAAAGCACCCTTCCACTGCTACTCTCTGTCTTCTATGACCCAGCCAGTTCTGTATCCATCTTGCCAGCTCCCCTCTGATCCCATGTGACTTCACCTTTTGTACAGTCTGCCATGAGGGACCTTGTCAAAGGCTTTACTGAAGTCCAAATAGATAACATCCACTGCCCTTCCTTCATCAATCATCTTTGTCACTTCCTCAAAAAACTCAATCAAATTAGTGAGACACGACCTCCCCTTCACAAAACCATGCTGCCTCTCGCTAATAAGTCCATTTGTTTCCAAATGGGAGTAAATCCTGTCCTGAAGAATCCTCTCTAATAATTTCCCTACCACTGACGTAAGGCTCACCGGCCTATAATTTCCTGGATTATCTTTGCTACCCTTCTTAAACAAAAGAACAACATTGGCTATTCTCCAGTCCTCTGGGACCTCACTTGTAGCCAATGAAGGTGCAAAGATTTCTGTCAAGGCCCCAGCAATTTCTTCCCATGCCTCCCTCAGTATTCTGGGGTAGATCCCATCAGGCCCTGTGGACTTATCTACCTTAATGCTTTGCAAGACACCCAACACCTCCTCCTTTTTGATAATGAGATGACTAAGACCATCTACACTCCATTCCCTTTGCTCATCATCCATCAAGTCCTTCTCCTTGGTGAATACTGATGCAAAGTACTCATTTAATACCTCGCCCATTTCCTCTGGCTCCACACATAGATTCCCTTCTCTGTCCTTGAGTGGGCCAACCCTTTCCCTGGTTACCCTCTTGCTCTTTATATACGTATAAAAAGCCTTGGGATTTTCCTTAATCCTGTTTGCCAATGACTTCTCATAACCCCTTTTAGCCCTCCTGACTCCTTGCTTAAGTTCCTTCCTACTGTCTTTATATTCCTCAAGGGATTTGTTTGTTCCTAGCCTTCCAGCCCTTACGAATGCTTCCTTTTTCTTTTTGACGAGGCTCACAATATCCCGCGTTATCCAAGGTTCCCGAAACTTGCCAAACTTATCCTTCTTCCTCACAGGAACATGCTGGTCCTGGATGCTAATCAACTGACATTTGAAAGACTCCCACATGCCAGACGTTGATTTACCCTCAAACACCCGTCCCCAATCTAAATTCTTCAGTACCTGCCTAATATTGTTATAATTAGCCTTCCCGCAATTTAGCACCTTCATCCGAGGACTACTCTTATCTTTATCCACAAGTACCTTAAAACTTATGGAATTATGGTCACTGTTCCCGAAATGCTCCCCTACTGAAACTTCGACCACCTGGCCGGGCTCATTCCCCAATACCAGGTCCAGTACGGCCCCATCCCTAGTTGGCCTATCTACGTATTGTTTCAAGAAGCACTCCTGGATGCTCCTTACAAATTCTGCCCCATCCAAGCCCCTAGCACTAAGTGAGTCCCAGTCAATATAGGGGAAGTTAAAATCACCCACCACTACAACCCTGTTACCTTTACATCTTTCCAAAATCTGTCCACATATCTGCTCCTCTACCTCCCGCTGGCTGTTGGGAGGCCTGTAGTAAACCCCCAACATCGTGACTGCACCCTTCCTATTCCTGAGCTCCACCCATATTGCCTCGCTGCATGACCTCTCCGAGGTGTCCTCCCGCAGTACAGCTGTGATATTCTCCTTAACCAGTAATGCAACTCCCCCACCCCTTTTACATCCCCCTCTATCCCGCCTGAAGCTTCTAAATCCTGGAACATTTAGCTGCCAATCCTGTCCTTCCCTCAACTAAGTCTTTGTAATAGCAACAACATCATAGTTCCAAGTACTAATCCAAGCTCTAAGTTCATCTGCCTTACCTGTTATACTTCTTGCATTGAAACAAATGCACTTCGGTCCACCAGTCTCGCTGTTCTCTGCAACATCTCCCTGCCTGCTCTTCCTCTTCGTCTTACTGGCCTTATTTACTTCATTTATTTCACTTGCTGTCCTACTGCTCTGGTTCCCACCCCCCTGCCACATTAGTTTAAAACCTCCCGAGTGACACTAGCAAACCTTGCAGCCAGGATATTTATGCCCCTCCGGTTCAGATGCAACCCGTCCTTCTTGTACAGGTCCCATCTGTCCCTGTAGAGATCCCAATGGTCCAGATATCTGAAACCCTCCCTTCTACACCAGCTGTTCAGCCACGTGTTTAGCTGCACTATCTTCCTATTTCTAGCCTCACTGGCACGTGGCACAGGGAGTAATCCAGAGATTACAACCCTAGAGGTCCTGTTTTTTAACTTTCTACCTAACTCCCTAAACTCCCCCTGCGGGATCTCATCACTCTTCCTGCCTATGTCGTTGGTACCGATGTGTACCACAACCTCTGGCTGTTCACCCTTCCCCTTCAGAACGCCCCCTGTCCGTTTAGAGACATCCTTGACCCTGGCACCAGGGAGGCAACATACCATCCTGGAGTCTCTTTCACGTCCATCTGTGCCTATCTGTGCCCCTGACTATAGAGTCCCCTATAACTATTGCTCTTCTGCGTTTTGTCCCTCCCTGCTGAACAACAGTGCCAGCCGTGGTACCACTGCTCTGGCTGCTGCTGTTTTCCCCTGATAGGCCATCCCCCCCAACAGTATCCAAAATGGTTACTTGTTAGAGAGGGGGATAGCCACAGGGGATTCCTGCACTGACTGCCTGCCCCTTCTAGCGGTCACCCATCTATCTGCCTGCACCTTGGGTGTAACCACGTGTCTCAAACTCCTGTCTTTGACACTTTCTGCCACTTGCATGCTGCTAAGTGCACCCAGTTGCCGCTCCAACCTATCCATGCGGTCTGTGAGGAGCTGCAACTGGGTACACTTGCTGCAGATGTAGTCCTCCGGAACGCTGGAAGCATCACGGACTTCCCACATCTCACAGGTGAAGCACTACAACTCTCTAACTGTCATTTCTAGCACTAATTAGTTAATTCATATAAAATAAATAAATACTTATTAAATCCTTCCTAAATTGTTATAATTAACTATATGGTCCCTGGTGCTAGATTTCTACTATAAATATTAAATGCTAACTAAATACAGTAATCTGCTCCCTCTGGTTTCGTTACTCTACTTATTAATTAGTTAATTAGTGTTTTAATCAATTTTTATCAGTTTTATTTTCAAATTCGGTACAGATTCACTACCAGCCAATCAGGTCACAGCTTTCCTGTG
Source organism: Heterodontus francisci (assembly GCF_036365525.1). NCBI lineage: Eukaryota > Metazoa > Chordata > Chondrichthyes > Heterodontiformes > Heterodontidae > Heterodontus > Heterodontus francisci. The sequence goes on along the minus strand of NC_090389.1, from coordinate 46,721,528 downwards.
ACGTCACTATTTCAGTTTTTTTTTTCCCCACCCGAGGTAACTTACCGCTCTGGAACTCCGCCCTCCGAGTCTTCTCCGAGAATCCCCGAGGTAAGTTTTTTATACTTACTGGTCTGGAACTCCACCCTCCGAGTCTGCTCCGAGAATCCCCGAGGTAAGTTTTTTATACTTACCGGTCTGGAACTCCGCCCTCCGAGACTGCTCCGAGAATCTCCAAGGTATGTTTTTTATACTTACCGGTCTGGAACTCCGCCCTCCGAGTCTGCTCCGAGAATCCCCGAGGTAAGTTTTTTATACTTACCGCTCTGGAACTCCACCCTCTGAGTCTCCGAGAACTTCAATCAATTATAAAAATGAGAAATAAGGACTATCCCCTCACTCCTCCCTTCCTCAAGTTGAAGCCAAATATAAAGGTCAAATATGTTTTTCCCGGCAGAGCCTGCCACCTCCATGTGATTGAGGTGGGTGGTGGACGGCCAGCTTATGCAGATGAGCCACCGCGCGCACGATCGCCGTGGCATGGTGGTGTGCGGCCTGCCATTTTGTTTGCCCGCTGCCACTCCCGGCGGTGGGAGAATAAAATTCAGCCCCAATGGCTGAGGTCTCCGTTTCCTTAATAGTTGTCATTGAATCACTGGTGAAGGAGTCTTTCATGAACTCAATTTTAGAAACACTGATAGTAAATTTTAACTTCAGCAGACTGAAGTCAATGGAAAGGAAATGTGGGCGGTGTCTGCATTGAATGGTTGAATTGCCATCGCCATTTTGTACTCTGTGTTATGAAAGTGCTTCCATTTTTTGTTAAACTTTTTGAGGACTTAGGTTTTAAAACTGAAAAGGATTCCATAGATAATGGACTTTATGTTGTTTTTTTAAAAAAGGTAATCGGAAAGACTTTTGATCTTGGTTTGTAAAGTACCCTTACTGGAAGTCACCAGATAAGTACCCAGCGGGAGCTTTTTGATCTGGGGAGGTGTTTACAGAGAAGTGGCGAGTCAAGATTTATATGGGTCAGGAGGCTTGACTCTTGAGATATTGTTTTTGGTTTCACTGTGGACAGTCACTTGAGGTGTGGACAGTGTTTTGAATGGAGTTTAAAAATCAATATGCCAAGGACAAAACCCCAGCTCAGCCTTTTCCATCTCTTTGAAAAGCCTGACAGCTTTTCCATCTCTTTGAGAAGCTCTTAGAAGTGAGTGTAAGCAATAGAGAAACTGATGCTGCATTTCTCCTGAAAGGCCTGCCAGAAAGTCCTGTTGCCACATTGCTCCTGGAAAGCTTGCCAAACTGATCTTTAACGTCACCTGAAAATAACTGTTCTAGAAAGATCCCAGTGACAGCCGCCTATGCATATTTGTGACACCAGAATCAAGGGACAACTGACATCTTTCCACAGCTTTTTTCTTCTTCAAGAATTAGCAAGTATTTGGCCAAAGTTATTTTTGGTGTGTTTTTTGTAACAAAACTTTAAAGAGAAAATCTATTTTTTTTTAGTTTTTTAGTTTTTTTTTAGTGTGTGTGTCTGTGTGTGTCTGTGTCTGTGTCTGTGTCTTAGGTAAAAAGGGAATTCTCATATTTCAATCTGTGTGTTAATACTTTGCTTCGATACTGGTTAAATTTTGTTTTATAATAAACTGATAATCTTGTTGTTTATTAAAGAAACCTGGTCGATGTATTTTATTCTGGGATAAAAATAGTCTGTGATTGGCCGTATCAGTAACTGGCCCATATTTAAATATATGTTGTGTCCTGTGGAGAAGTGGAACTAGGAAAAACAGTTCATTCCTTCTGCCTCGGTCATAACACCTGCCAGAAGTTGAATATTAGCTCCACATTCCACCTGGTGTTAGTCCCCTATTTAACATATTCAAGGGGCCTAACACCTGATTTAGGTGATCTTCTGGAAAGCCCAAAAATAATGAACTCCCAAATGTGGCAGTGGTTCTAATGCTTATCCACTGCTAAATTGATACACTTTGCAGCTGTTATACATCCAAATATCAATCACAATGCATACAAATTTCTACCTCTGTACTATGGAATGTTGGCATCTAGGCAACACAGTGGTACAATTTGAGAGATCTATATTCTGATGTACATTAATGCCTTAGAAGTAAAGGGTCACACATTCACAATGAGCACCTTTATACTCAGTATTGTTATGAGTGGTATTGGCTGTCATCAGTACATGGGAGCCAGTGCATTGCCCCACTTTATACACAATATGCATACTTACACTCAGTTGGCTGGATTTTGTTGGGTGGTGGGAGCCCCAACGATGGGTCGGAAAGCTGGGGGCAACTCCATCTTGGCTGTTTGGCTGATGACCCCAGCCCCGACCGCATTGTAGGATCATCCAGCAGCTACTTCAATGCCCTTGGGGATCCTGTCCCTTTAAAAGATGGGAGCCCCCCTTGAGGAGCTGCTGGCCAATCGTAGGCGGCAGCTCTTTAGTCTCAACATCGCCACCGGGAATGGTGGGCACTCGTGGGACTGCACCTAGCAGAGAGGATGCATTGATACCCTTGGAATAAGATGAGTGGGGTCAGATCTCTAGGGCCAGTTAGGCAGGCCCTGGCAAGGGTGGAGGGGTAATGGTGTTGGTGAGGGTGGAGGGTTGTTGCCATGGGGGTGGCTATTACTGCCCGGGGGGCCCTCTGTGGGCCACAGAGGGCCCGATTTGGAGGCCTGTGCCCCTAACCCTGCAGAGAGGCTGCCAGGGTTCACCAGGCAGTCTCCCAACGTGTCAGGGGGCCCACCCGCCACTGGTAAAATGTCAGTGGCTGCAGGAAGAGGCCCTTAATTGGCCACTTAAGTGGCACAATTGTTCTCTGAATGGGGCCGTCCTCCACCCAAGGCGACGGTCACTCAACCTCTCCACTTTCCCTCAACGTTTTACAGGCTGCAAGCCTTACAGCCTGTCCATAGAGGTTGGTAAAATCCAGCCTACTATTGTTCTGAGTAGTACAGGCTGTTATCACTACATGGGAACTCAGTGCACCACCCCACTTAATGCAAATATCATTTATGTGAAAACATGTGAGATAGATGAGAACACACAGTAAAATTATGGCTGTGTTTGCTGACAAAGCAATCACTAGATAGTGCAACACTTGCACATGCGCAAATGTAGCCTCATGCACTGAAAAGTCACTGTCTGCGACATTTTAGGCAGCTGCCAGGATTAAAGATAGCGCTGCTCAATGTATCACAAACAATTAAATTCATTTGTTGAGATCCCACTCCACCCCCAACAATATCCCGCTTCTCTTCCCAGGTGCTGCCTCCAGCGCCTGTCTGCTCACCGCTCGGTCCCGTCCTCGCTGCTGCCTTCCCTCAGCCACACGCCCCCCACTGCAACCCCCCCGAATCCCCCAACCTGTCAGCCATTCACTCCAGGGCTCGCCGCTTCATTCCCACCCCTTTTCCCTCCTGCTTCTCCCTGCCCCCACTCCCTCCCGCTTCTCCCCCCCACCCCACTCCCCATGGGAGAAGCGGGGGAGAGAGACAGAGTGGCAAGATAGAGATAGCCAGGGAAGGGGAAAGAGATTGTGAGCAAGAGACTGTGGGACAGGGGCAAGTGGGAGGGAGCAGGGAGGGGGAGAGAAGCAGAAGGGAGTGGGGGAGAGGGAGAAGCAGAAGGGAGCGGGGTGGACAGGGAATCAAGCGGCAAGGCCTGGAGTGAGTAGCCGACGGGGGAGGGGTGTTGAAGCAGTGAGTGGAGCGAGTGGCTAATAGGGATGAAGCAGCGAGGGGGAGCAAGTGGTCGACAGGTTGGGAGGTGCGGGGGGGGGTGGGGGGCATTGAAGCGGAGAGCGTGTGGCTGAGGGAAGGCAATGGTGACACCGGGAGCGGGTAGCAAGCAGACAGGTGTGGGAGGCAGCGCCGAGGAAGAGAAGCGGGATGACGTTCCAGTACGAGATGACGTTTTCATGCGCATGTGTGAATTCATCCTGGCAAGAACGTAGGCTGCGCATGCGCAGCACCTTACTGACAGCAAGAGACCATTCTGCGCGTGTGTGCAGTTGTGAGCGCTCTGATGACGTTGCGGCGCTGAATGCTTTGTCAGGAGTGACTTTGTAAAATTAAAGCCTTTGTTGTATAACAAGTAATAAGGACCATATGGTGTAATGCTATATCAAACATTGACCCGGCCTTTGGTCAATCTAGGTTTACGAGTTGAAGAGTTATGAGAGGGTGGATTAACTGGTTGATTTGAAGATCTTGAACTGAGCCACATTATGCTTGGTGTCGGTGTGTCTGGCATAGAAATATGTCTATTAGGGCCATAGTTTTCTCATTGTCTTTGAAGCCATAGGGCAAGACTCGGATGGAATGTCTGTGGTAATGAAAGGTCTGCAATAGTTAACTATCATCATGTATCTGGTTAGTCTCAACATTCACAATGTTCATGAATATCCAGTTGGAACACAGTTTCTTATCAAACTTTCATGATTAAGATCCACAGATTTTTTTTTTAAACGGAAACAGAAAATGTAGGAAACATGCAGCAGAATTGAGGGTATAGACACCTACAGGTAGATACACAACCATACCTGGGGGCTCATCTTAAAAGCAAGGTTCAATGGGGATTCCACATTCAGCAGATAACATCCCAAGCAAACAGGGTTCTTGGATTTCTGAGGAGGAATCTTTGGTATTGCAAAAAAGTATCAGAGTTAAAGCTTACTAAACACTTCTCGTCCAATACTAGAGTATACAATTTGTATGTGAAATCCTTATCTGGCAAGAGATATAAATAAGCTTGAAGCAATCAAAAGATGTGCAGCACTATTCTGCACAAATCAGTATGGGAAATACACCAGTATCACATCTTTGATCAAAGGTTTGGAATAGGAATCACTACAGCAAAGGAGGGAGAAAAGTAGACAGGTCATGCTCTATAAAATGTGGAATGAATTGCTGGGGATTGACAGAAACAAGTACCTCATGCCCTCTGGCAATGACAAAGCACAAGGTAGCCATCTACATAAACTGCAAAGGATTTGGACCACCCAAACCAGTGGCAAGAGGAGGCTACCTTCTGAGACAGACTACAACAGCTCCTCTTCACTGGACGGGGAAATGCTGGAACGACGGCCCCTTCAAAAGAGGCGGCAGAACTCCAAGGAGATGGAAGATAAAGCATCCCAGCCCCCGGGCACGGGAAGCTGTGATGGGCCCGGCGTGCCCCAACCCCAAAGCGCCACACCGAACGACACGGCCAGCGCATCCCAGCTCCGGGACAACGAGAGCAAAGACACGTCTGGCGTACCTCAGCTCCGGGAAACCTGGAGCAGTGATGTTTTCAAGGAGGAACAGAGGGAAGCAGCAGAGGACAACCCAATCCTTGCTGACTACAAGACTCCCTCGATGTCACCCCAGCGGAACAAACCCTGCATGAAAAACCAGGAGGGGTTTCTGCGCCGGACTAATGTGAAACAGCTTGCGCACATGATGGGTATGCAGGAACATCCCGAAGGACTGGGACTAGCAAGGACAAATGGTATGGGAAGCAACAACCAACTTTAAAAAAATGGGTGTAAGGATTGCTTCCATTAATGTGCGTAGCATTAAATCCACTACGTGATGTGTTTCAACCTTGGATTACCTCGCCAAGGTCAAAGCCGACCTACTGTTTCTGCAGGAGTGTGGAATACCACACCTCAGCACCTGCAGGCAGTGATCGCGATGGTGGTCCCACGGGCTATCGATCTGGTCAGGGGGTAATGATTGCCGTTCCGCCGGCCTGGGTATTCTGCTGCGGGGAGGTAACTTCACCATCTCCGAAGTTAAGGAGGTGGTGGGCGGTTGCCTCCTCGTAGCAGATGTAATGTACAACAACGCTCCGCTCCGGTTGATCGACGTGTACGCCTCAGTACAATGCAGTGAGTGGCTGACCATCTTCCAGCAGCTCCCACTGCTGCTGGCGACGTCCAGGCCGGTCATCCTAGGCGGTGACTTCAACTGCATCATCGATGCGGCTGGACGATCCGGCAGAGACGACAGCAAACTGGACGTCACGTCCAGATTCCTAATAGAAACAGTTAAAGATGTCAAACTGCACGACGTCTTCAGCAAACCTGCAGACGGAGCGCAGCGCAGATACACATGGTCAAGATCGGATGGGTCTGCCCGTTCCTGGATTGACTTCCTGTTTGTGTCCCGTGCTGTCACTGTCCACCGATGTCAAGCCGGTGTTCTTCTCCGACCACTGCCTCTTACTGGCCGACTGTCACTTACAGGACGACCAGCGGGTTGGCAGAGGGACGTGGAAGCTCAATGCTACACTGCTGACTCCAGAGAATGTTGAGGAACTCAAAAGGGATTACAAAGGTTGGAGGACCATGAAACCCCTCTTTGAGTCTCCAGTTCACTGGAGGGAGGCGATCAAGGAGAACATCAAGAGGTTCTTTATCTTCAAAGGTGTTCAGAGGGCGAGAGAGAGACAGAGGGAAATGTCCCAACTCCAGAAAAGTATGCAAAATCTGCTCCAGCTGCAGTCGATGGGGGTCGAGGTCAAGGAGGACCTTCAAGAGGTGAAGAGCCAGCAGGCCTCGTTCTTTGCCACAGAGGCCTCCAAGATCATCTTCCGGTCCAGAGTCCACTCCATTGAGCAGGATGAGACGTGCTCGCGTTACTTCTTCCAAAAGGTACACAGAGAGAGTTCTGTGATCAGCAACCTGACGGAAGAGGATGGCTTGGTAACGTCTTCGCAGTCTGACATACTAAGGATCAGCAAATCCTTTTGTGCTGGGCTGTATGATGCGAAGCCCACGGACAGCACAGCCTCCCAGTCCTTCCTGTCATCTGTCACAGAGGTCTTAGATGACAGCATGAAGGAGAGACTGGACAAGCCGTTAACTCTGGACGAGCTGACAAAGGCTATCAAGCCCGTCGAGACGAATAAAACCCCCGAGGTGATGTCTTACCAGTTGAGTTGTATTCAGCCCTGTGGGATTGGGTCGGCCTAGGCCTGCTGGAAGTATACGAGAGTATGCTTCTGGCCGGCAGCATGTCAGAAGCCATGAGGAATACACCATAAGCTGAGCATGTGGGAACAGCGTTCTCTCTCTATTGCGGGTAAGAACCTGGTCATCAGATGCAAGGTGCTCACGTTGTTGCTGTACGTGGCGCAGGTCTGGCCCATACCCCACTCTTGCGCTCTGGCGGTCACCCGAGCCATTTTCCCTTCATATGGGGATCCAAAATGGACCGGGTCTGGAGGGACACAATGTTCAAACCTCTGGATAAGGGCAGGAAAAATGTACCCAATATCGCACTCATCCTAATGACCACCTTCATGCGCGGCTGCATCAAGCTGTGCGTAATCCCAGTGTGCAAACCCCAAGTGTCACTACGTGCTGAGGTTCTATTTGTTCCCGGCAAACGATGGGCCTGGTCACATTGCCGCGGAACGCTCCATCCAGTTAGACCGTGCCGTAGCACCTATCCTTCGTGGGAAAGTTTCTGCGGAAAAACACCTTTGACCATCAATCCATCAGGCAGTGGTCCGCACGGAATGTCCTCAAGGCCCTATGGGAAAAGGAGATGGCGGATCCTGTCGGATGGTACCCCGAGCAGACTGCCAAAGTCATTTGGCGGAATGCCTCATCACAACTTTCAAACAAGCACCAAGATGTAGCTTGGCTGGTGGTGAGAAGAGCCCTCCCCGTCAGACCCTTCCTGCACGCCCGAAGTCTCACCCCATCCGCGCAATGTCCTCGCGGTAGCTGTGGTGGGGAAGAGACGGTTGCCCACCTCCTTCTGGAATGTGTCTTTGTAAAGCAGGTGTGGAAAGAGATGCAGTGGTTTTTGTCGAGGTTCATCCCGAGCAGCTCTGTAACTCAGGATTCTGTGCTCCATGAGCTGTTCCCAGGGACGCATACCGAGATAAACATCAACTGCTGCTGGAGGACTATCAATTCGGTGAAAGACGCCCTTTGGTCTGCCCGAAACTTGCTGGTCTTCCAGCGCAAAGAGTTGTCCACGACCGAATGTTGCAGACTGGCAAATTCCAAGGTCCAGGACTACGTGCTGAGGGATGCACTAAAGCTTGGGGCAGTGGCCACAAAGACTCAACGGGGAAAGGCCACTGTGTAAGGTTCTCCTGCCATAGTGAGCTGAGGGGCTGGAACCCATGTAAAATCCCTCAGGCTTTATGCACCAAAATATACTTTTGTTATGTAATGCAAATGTACATTGCACGTAAAACGAAATGGAAGGGTTGTGAGGCAACTCACATTCTGTATTGAAGAAAACTGATTTCTTTTGCATTTTCTGGAATGTCAACTTGGAACTGCTTTGTAATGTATCTTTTTACAGATTTTTATGAATAAAGTATAGTTTTGGAAAAAAAATAAACTGCCAAGACAGTTTTCAAGGCAGTGTATTAACAATCTTTCTTTCCACAAACAATCCCACAGTGGAACAAACTGCCAAAAGAAATAGTCATAGCCCCCCATCACTTGAAATTTTCAAGACTCATCTTTAGATCATGTCCATTTATAAGTTTTTCATTATTATGGCTATCATATCGGGGGGTCATGTCTGGTTTAGCTAGCGCTAACCACATTCATAATGTTGGTGCAATACAGATGTTAGCCTGTGAGGCCAACACAACCAAAGCAGAAGCAGAATCAGAAGGGGTCTGCACATGAAATGGATACTTACCTGCTCTATCCAGAAATGCTGTGTGGCCGACTGTGTGTTTCCACCATTTTCTATTTGTGCTTATGACTTCCAGCAACCAGCATAATTTTGTTTCTTTTTTACAATCATTTTGTAAAATTGATGAACTGCAATTTGCTACATTTTGAGATTTACAGGTAACAATGAAATTAAGAGTGAATTCTGTGATACCTGCCTCCAAAAACATTCTCATCACATTTCTGATTTCATTGGATTATAGTGCAAGAATACTGAATCAATATCTGTGTTCATGTCACATTAGATCTAGTGTATGCAATAATTCTTTGTGAAAACAGCACATTTTAAGTTATCTCATTAATAAAGCGATATCCCAATGAGCAAATAGATTAGAGAAAACAAATACACTGCAGTTACTTTTAATTCGCCATCTATTGCAGATGTAAGATACTATGCCATGGGTCTTTCTCATTTGAGATTTATTCCCAGCATTCAATCGATGTTACACTACAGTAGAATGTGTATGTGAGTAACACTGGGTGACCAGCCCTTGAATTTTTCATCTCATGCCTTCATGGAATTGACTGGGCTTGACACAAAATATCTCAAAGACAAACTAAGATAGGAGAAGTTACTATGTGGGTTTCAGTCAAACCCCTCCACCTACCAAGACTGAGGCACACATTATTTCGCCACATGGACTGCAACGGTTCAAGAAGGCTGCTCACCACCACCTTCTCAAGGGCAATTAGGGATGGGCAATAAATGCTGGCCTGGCCAGCAACGTCCACATCCCATGAATGAATTTTAAAAAATGAACATTAAAAATTAAAATTGCAAGCTCTGACTGGAGGGACATTTGCAAAGTACTAGCAATGTTGGAATAATGGGGACCCAGTCGTTGCTTCTCCAATACACAAAAGAAGTCGTCAGACCAGTATTAGTCACATGACTAACTGGCTGTTGCAGAGAATTTGAACTTCCAACAAAGGATTTTTGAACTCAGACCAAGCCGTGTGCTCATGGAGTAAAGATCTCTCCTGGAACTGAAGCAAGAAGACCTCTCTCCTGCCTGCTTCCATCTCCTCCCTACGGAACTGAATCTTGTGAAAACACATGAAAGTCAAAGAGAGAAAAGTATCCTACGTGAACAAGTTTTAAGCAGACTACTGGGCCCTGGTGAAAGCAAGACTACTTACAAAAAGGACTAAACAATGAGCTCGAAGCACTGTAACAAGATATTGCCTTAAACTGTTCCACCTTATCTTTTCTTCTCTTTTCTGTTCCTATCTGCATGTGTATATTGCATGTGCATGCTAGCGTGGGCGTGTCGTATATCCGTAGCCGTGAACCGTATTAGAGTTTAAGTTTTAACTTTAAACCTGAGAAAGCCTGTGTGAATTGGTTTCTTTGTCTTATAATTGGAAAGCTGTGAACAAGGATTCACAAAAAGGGGAGTTCAAAACACAGTGTGTTTAAAATTGAACCCTGTTATACTAAGACCAGGTAAAGATAGCAAAAGATCCCTAGATGCATTTCTCACCTGGTCATAACAGTGGGGAATCATACAATGAGCCACAATGGTACGTTTAGATCTAAAGTGTTTTTAAATATATAGAATGCAAAATAACACAGGTGCCATCTAGTGGTTGTAGTCTGCTTGCTGCTTCATTTCTCAATATTGCAATGTAACACTTGATGGGTTGATAAATCATTTTGAAATGATACATTAAGGTCTGTGCAAGGTCTGGATTTATAAACATATTACTAATGGGGCTTTTGTTTTGCCCCACTACACATTGTTATTGAATATTCAAAAACATGATTGTGAAGAATGGGCACTTGGGTGAAATGCCCTTGAGCAAAATCAGCACCTTCACTAGAGCGGGTAGTGATTGGAAGAAAAAGCCATTGATGATGAGGTGCATCTCTGGCATTTAACACAGTTAGCAATGTAATATTGGAAATAAGTCTTGTTCAAGGTGATGTGGGCCGAATGCAACCTTGCAATGTAATAATTGTAGGGTGAGAAAAGGACATATGGGATTGGTAGACAAGAACAAATTGTTTCCACTTGTCGGGGAGACTACAACTAGGGGCCATAAATATAAGATAGTCACTAATAAATCCAGTAGGAATTTCAGGAGAAGCATCTTTACCCACTAAGTAGTTCAGGCGAATAAGATAGATACATTTAAAAGGGAAGCTAGGTAAGAATATGTGATGGAGAAAGGAACAGAAGGCTACAAAAGCAAAATACCGCTGATGCTGGAACTCTGAAATAAAAACAGAAAATGCTGGAAGTACTTAGCACATCTGGCAGCATGTGTGGAGAGAGAAACAGAGTTAATTTTGGTCGATAAAGGTCGATGATCCTTTATCAGAACTGGGAAAAGTTAGAAATGTAATGAGTTTTAAGGAGGTCAAATGGGGGAGGGTGGAAAAAGAACAAAAGGGAAGGTCACTGATAGGGTGGAAGATGGGAGACATTAAATGACAAAAGAGTTGGTGGGGAAGAGTCAAAGGGAGTAGTAACGACACAAGTAAAGAAACAAAAAATGTGGCCAGAGTAGGTGTCAATGGCAGAAAATGAACAGCTGCCACCTGAAAGCAAAAACAAGAGAAAAAAAGAGAAAAACAAAATTAATGCCGAAACATGCAAAGAAAAGGAATCAAAATGGAGGCAGAGATTACAGTCTGAAATTGTTGAACTCAATGTTGAGTCCAGAAGGCTGTAAAGTGCCTAATTGAAAGATGAGGTGCTGTTCCTCGAGCTTGCGTTGAGTTTCATTGGAACACTGCCGTAGGCCGAGGACAGAGATGTCAGTGTGAGAGCAAGGTGCAGAATTAAAATGGCGGGGCCACTGGAAGCTCAAGGTCATACTTGCGAACTGAATGGAGGTGTTCCGCAGAGTGGTCACCCAATCTGCATTTGGTTGACCCAGGGCAGAGCAGACCACATTGTAACCAGCGAATAGAGTATAATAGATTGAAAGAAATAAACATAAATTGCTGTTTCACCTGGAAGGAGTGTTTGGGGCCTGGGACAATGAGGAGAAAGGGGGCAAAAGGCAGGTATTGCATCTCCTGCGTTTGCATGGAAAGGTGCGTGGGAAGGGGCCAGGGTGTTGGGGTGATGGAGGAGTGGACCAGGCTGTCACGAAGGGAACGGTCCCTTTGGAATGCCGAAAGGGGAGGGGAGAGGAAGATGTGTTTGGTGGTGGAACATGCTGGAGGTGGAGGAAATGATGGAGGATGCTCCGTTGAATACGAAGGTTGGTGGAGTGGAAGCTGAGGACAATGGAAACCCTTGGAGGGATTGTCCTAGGAGGGAGGGGAAGGGGTGAGAACAGAAGTGCGGGAAATGGGTCGGACACGGTTGAGGGCCCTGTCAACCATAGTGGGGGGAATCCTCATTTGAGGAAAAAGGAAGACATATCGGAAGCACTAATATGGAAGGGTGCATCATCAGAACGGGTGCATCATCAGAACAGATGCGAAGGAGACAGAAAGACTGGGAGAATGGAATGGAATGGAGTCCTTACAGGAAGCAGGTTGTGAGGAATTGTAGTCAAGGTTGCTGTGGGAGACAGTGGGCTTATAGTGAATATTTGTTGATAGCCTATCCACAGAAATGGATTCCTACAAGAGAAGGGGCAGTACTGGAACTAATCCTAGGGAATGAAGCTGGACAAGTGGTAGAAGTGTCAGTGGGGGAGCATTTCGGGGATAGTGACCATAACTCTGTAAGATCTAAGGTAGGTCTGGAAAAGGACAAAGACGAGCTAGAAATAAAGGTAGTGAAGTGGGGGAAGGCCGATTTCCATATGATAAAACAGGATCTGGCCAAAGTGGACTGGGAGCAGCTACTTGTAGAAAAGTCTACATCAGGCCAGTGGGTATCATGCAAAGTGGAAATAGTGAGAGTTCAGAGCTAACATGTACCCATTAAGGTGAAGGGTAGGACCAACAAGTCCAGGGAACCCTGGATGTCAAGGGATATAGAGGATTGGATCAGGAAAAGAAAGGAGGCTTATGGCAGATTTGGAGCGCTGAAAACAGTGGAGGCACTAGAGAAGTACAGAAAGTGTAGGGGGGTACTTAAAAAAATAATTAGGAGAACGAAGAGGGGACATGAAAAAACACTGGCGGGCAAGATAAAGGAAAATCCTAAGGCGTTTTATAAGTATATTAAGGGCAAGAGGATAACCAGGGAAAGAGTAGGGCCCATTAGGGACCAAAGTGGCAATCTGTGTGTGGAGCAGGAGGACATTGGTGAGTTTTAAATGATTACTTTTCATCTGTGTTCACTATGGAGAAGGACGATGTAGGTGTAGAGATCAGGGAGGGGGATTGTGATATACTTGAACATATTAGCATTGAAAGGGAGGAAGTATTAACGGGCTTAACAGTGGGTAAAGCCCCAGGCCTGGTTGAGATGTATCCCAGGCTGTTGTGTGAGGCAAGGGAGAAGATAGCAAGGGCTCTGACACAAATTTTCAAATCCTCTCTGTCCACAGGAGGGGTACCAGAGGACTGGAGGACAGCAAATGTGGTACCATTATTCAAGAAGGGTTGCAGGGATAAACCAGGTAATTATAGGCCGGTGAATCTAACATCAGTGGTTGGGAAACTATTGGAAAAAGTTCTGAGGGACAGGATTAATCTCCACTTGGAGAGCAGGGATTAATCAGAGATAGTCAGCATGGCTTTGTCAGGCAGAGATTGTGTCTAACTAACTTGACTGAATTTTTCAAGGCGAGGACTAAATGTGTAAATGAGGGTAGAGCAGTTTGATGTAGTCTACATGGACGTCAGTAAGGCTTTTGATAAGGTCCCACATGGGAGATTGGTCAAGAAGGTAAGAACCCATAGGATCCAGGGCAATTTAGCAAATTGGATCCAAAACTGGCTTAGTGGCAGGAGGCAGAGGGTAATGGTCGAGGGCTGTTTTTGCGAGTGGAAGCCTGTGACCAGTGGTGTACCGCAGGGATCGGTGCTGGGACCCTTGCTGTTTGTAGTGTACATTAATGATTTAGATGTGAATATAGGAGGTATGACCAGTAAGTTCGCAGATGACACGAAAATTGGTGGTGTCGCAAATAGTGAGGAGGATAGCCTTAGATTACAGGATGATATAGATGGGCTGGTAAAATGGGCGGAGCAGTGGCAAATGGAATTTAATCCTGAGAAGTGTGAGGTGATGTATTTTGGGAGGACTAACAAGGCAAGAGAATATACAATGGATGGTAGGACCCTAGGAAGTACAGAAGGTCAGAGGAACCTTGGTGTACTTGTCCAGAGATCACTGAAGACAGCAGCACAGGTAGATAAGGTGGTTAGGAAGGCATATGGGATACTTGCACTTATTAGCCGAGGCATAGAATATAAGAGCAGGGAGGTTATGATGGAGCTATATAAAACGCTAGTTAGGCCACAGCTGGAGTACTGTGTACAGTTCTGGTCACCACACGATAGGGAGGATTTGATTGCACTGGAGAGGATGCAGAGGAGATTCACCAGGATGTTGCCTGGGTTGAAGCATTTCAGCTATGAAGAGAGACTGAAAGGCTAGGGGTGTTTTCCTTAGAGCAGAGAAGGCTGAAGGGGGACCTGATTGAGGGGTACAAAATTATGAGGGGCATTGATAAGTTAGATAGGAAGAAACTTTTTCCCTTAGCGGAGGGGTCAATAACCAGGGGGCATAGATTTAAGGTAAGGAGCAGGAGGTTTCGAGGGGATTTGAGGAAAAAAATTTTCACCGAGAGGGTGGTTGGAATCTGGAACGCACTGCCTAAAGAGGTGGTTGAGGCAGGAACCCTCACAACATTTAAGAAGTTGAGCACGAAACTCTACAGCATACAATGCTACGGGCCAAGCGCTGGAAAATAAGATTAGAATAGTTCGGTGCTTGATGGCCAGCACAGACATGATGGGCTGAAGGGCCTGTTTCTGTGCTGTATAACTCTATGACTCTATGACTAAGACGAGGAAGGGAAGGGAAGAGTCAGAGATGGGCCATGTAAAGGTGAGAGAAGGGTGGAAATTGGAAGCGAGGTTCATGAAGTTTTCCAGTTCAGAGTGAGAGTGGGAAATGTCACCAATACCATTATCAATATACAGGAAAAAGAGTTGAGGGTGGGCACCTGAGTAGAATTGGAACAAGAAATGCTCCACCAAAAGGTAGGCATAGCTAAGGCCCATGCAGGTACCCACAGTGACACCTTTTATTTGAAGGAAGTGAATGGAGTTGAAGGAGTAGTTGGTCAATGTGAGAACAAGTTTAGCCAAGCAGAGGAGGGTGGTGGTCAATGGGGACTGGTTGGACCTCCATTTGAGGAAGAAGCCGAAAGCTCTCAGAATGTCCTGATGGAGGATGGAGGTGCAGAGAGATTGGACGTCCATGTTGAAGAGGAGACCGTTTGAGCCAGAAAATTGGAAACTGTTAAAGTGGCAGAGGGCATCAGAACAATCACAGATTAGGTGGGGAGAGACTGGATAACAGGATAAAAACTGGAGCAGAGATAGGAATAAATCAGTTCAGTGGGACAGGAACAGGCTGAAAGAATGGGACTACCTGTGGATTGTTTGTGTATTTTGGGCAAGAGGTGAAAGCAGGCTGTTTGGGGTTTGGAGACTATGAGGTTGGAAGCCATGGGGGGAAGGTCTCCAGAGGAGATGAGGTCAGTCCTGGAAATAATGGCCAGAATTATATACTGGGGACAGGGGTCTTGATGTCTGGAAAAGACAATACCGAGAACCCTGTGTCGCCTCATCTGAGGAAGGCCCGCTGAATCTAGTGCCAACAAGTGGACAGCGGCGGGCCTTCCATGGGATCAAGGACCCCAAAGACTGAAGTCCTGGCCAATCAGAGGCTAGCAGCTCTTCCACTGAGCAGCGCAACCGCAGAGGCGGTGTCTGCTGCTGGAGGAGAACTTACCTGAGGCCCAGGAGTGTCGCTGGACCTAGGCCACAGGTAGGTTGGGGGAGAGGTCTCGGGGGGTGGGGTCGCAGGGGACGGGTATGTCGGGGGATTGTTAGCAAGGGCAGGGGGTGGCTCTCAGCAGCCCCCCACTTCCTAATGCTGGTTCCCTCCAACAAACCCCCCCCCGCTACCCCGCCGGTCCTGCCCCCGGAGCTGGGAAGCAGCCTGCACGATTTTTCGTGCCATGCTTCCCGTGTGGTGACAGGGCCTCATGCCGCACAGCTAGTTTCAGCAGCAACGGGATCAGGCCCTTAATTGGGCATTAATTGGTCAGTTGAGGACCTCAAATGGCGGTGAGGTGGGAAGGCCATTCACAGGTCTTCCCACCCACCTCCAAACCCGCCACGGGGGAGAGCATAAAATTCCCCCCAATGTCTTGATGTTTGCTGGTGGAGTCATGGTCCATGAGGAAGTAGGAGGAAATGTCAGAGAGTTGGCGTTCAGCCTCTGCTAGGTAGAGGTCAGTTTGCCAGACAACAACGGCACCACCCTTGTCAGCAGGTTTGGTGACGATGTTCGGGTTGGACGTAAAAGAGCAGAGCACAGCAAGTTCAAAGAGAGATGGGTTAAAATGAGTGAGGGGAGCAGAGAAACTGAGGTGGCACATATCATGCCAACAGTTCGCAATGAAAAGATCAAGAGAGGGTAAAAGGTCAGAAGGAGTGGTTCAAATGGAGGGAGAATACTGAAGATGGGTAAAAGAGTCTGCTGTGTTGGGGGTGGACTTCTGGCCTAAGAAGTGGGTGCGGAGGTGAAGGCAACAGAAGAGCTCAACGTCGTGCTGAGCTCGAAATTCATTGAGGCGTGGGCGTAAAGGGATAAAGCTGAGTCCCTTGCTAAGGACAGGTCATTCAGCATCAGAGAGGGATAGTTTGGAGGGTATCATGAAGACACGGCAAGGGGTATGATTTGAAGAAGGGATGGCATTAGAAGGAAGTGAAGGGGAAGAAAGTTCTGGAGGGGCATTGGTACCCCTGAGTTGTTGGAGCTCATGATCCTTAACACCTGAAAGGAAGAGAAAAAGTTTTTGGTCAAGGTGTCGGATGAGAAGGTGAAGGATGAAATGAAACTCTGGATCAGGACAGCTTTGGGATAAAGTGAGTCGCTTCTGCTGGACAAAGAGGTTAAGAGTGTGCATGGCGGCACAGGGCATTGAGTGCGGATCTCTGGATGCGATGAGAACAGCGTTTCGAAGAACATTGAACGTCTCAGAGATACCTGTAATTGTGTATGGATCCGAAACACGAAGGGTGAAATTTCAAGTGGAATGCACGTGGAATAAGTCGGAGCCAAAGACAGTTGTCAAGAAAGGAGATGTGTCTGTGAAAGCAAGTTTGGTAGATACCTGATCAAACATAAGAATGTAAACAGAAAGCAATGAAGGTGAACAAGGAATAGAAGGTTGTCTTGATAGGGTGAGATGAAGGTGGTAGGAGGAGGCTTGTGTGGAACATAAACACTGGCATGAGTCAGTTGGGCCGAATGGCCTGTTACTGTGCTATACATTCTTTGTAGTTCTATTTAAAATCTCCATCTGTCAGTTCAACTTGTCTAACTCCCCAGTCTGTCATCATATCATGCTTCCATCTGCTTGGCAAGCTGGTAACAGCCAACCAGAGTGTTATTTTTACTACTATAAAGATAGATGGCTCCCTATTATAGTGTCAGGGATCCATTGAATATACTCTTGCCACAAACCTGCAAGATGTTCAGCATCTCCTAAATAACACTGTTCAGCATCACCTTAAGTCTGAACCAATCTCCTTATTAAGAGTATCAAGGATCAAATAGATGAACATGCACCACAAAATCCATTGCATTTAACGATAGGTAGAAGAAGAAACACATTCCCCTCCAGCCCAAGTTTCCTTTCCATTGAATCCATCAGTCTATTTGCCCAAAGATAACTGGTCATCCTCCAGGACTGCAAGATACCTGGAGATGAGGCATCTCTCTTTCAGGTTGGCCACACATCTGTCTGATCCAGCCTGCTCCCTGAAAGAATTAGTCAAGTGCAAGTTAGCCAACAGGCAGGTGCTGCCAGATAGTGCCTCATCAAACACGACTCTGGCTGAAGCAATGTCATCTTATGATCCTGCACCTAGAGGTACAACATCATCTCTATCCCTGAATACCCTCACTTAACAGCAACAGGCTGCCACCACACTTGTTCTTCTCACTCAGCTCTGGGTTATGAAGCAGCAGGAGCAGACCAAATATAGTCAACAAGAGGAAGCACAATGATAGGATTAAAAGCACCATGCCATGTAAATATTATGCCAAATTTGGAAGACTTTTTCATGGTGAGTTTTTTGAGAGGGTCACGCGAAGATAAGAGCTGTTGGTAGTAAGATGTTAATAAGTTATAGTTTATAAAATTCATTCTTGGAATATGGGCTTCGTTAGCAAGTCCAGCATTTATTGCCCATCTTGTTTTTTTATTTGTTCCTGGGATGTATCTGTCCACTGGCTAGGCCAGCATTTATTGCCAATCACTAATTGCCATTGAGAAGGTGGTGATGAGCTGCCTTCTTGAACCGCTGCAGTCCATTTGGGGTAGGTATACCCACAGTGCTGTTAGGAAGGAAGTTCCAGGATTTTGACCCAGCGACAGTGAAGGAACACTGATATAGTTCCAAATCAGGATGGTGTGTGGCTTGGCGGGGAACTTTCAGGTGGTGTTCCCATGCATCTGCTGCCCTTGTCCTTCTAGATGGTAGAGGTCGGGGGTTTGGAAGATGCTGTCTAAGGAGCCTTGGTGCTTTGCTGCAGTGCATCTTGTAGATGGTACACACTGCTGCCACTGTGCGTCAGTAGAGGGAGTTTGTAGATGGGGTGCCAGTCAAGGGGTTGCTTTGTCCTGGATGGTGTCGAGCTTCTTGAGTGTTGTTGGAGCTGCACCCATCCAGGCAAGCGGAGAGTATTCCTTCACACTTCTGACTTGCGCCTTGTAGATGGTGGACAGGCTTTGGGGAGTCAGGAGGTGAGTTAGTCGCCGCAGGATTCCTAGCCACTGACCTGTTCTTGTAGCCACGGTATTTATATGGCTACTGCAGTTCAGTTTCTGGTCAATGGTAACCCCTAGGAAGTTGATAGTGGGGGATTCGGCGATGGTAATGCCATTGAATGTCAAGGGGAGATGGTTAGATTCTCTCTTGTTGGAGATGGTCATTGCCTGGCACTTGTGTGGCAAATGTTACTTGCCACTTATCCACCCAAGCCTGGATACTGTCCGGGTCTTGTTGCATTTCTACACGAACTGCTTCAGTATCTGAGGAGTTGCGAATGGTGCTGAACATTGTGCAATCATCAGTGAACATTCCCACTTCAGACCTTATGATTGAAGGAAGGTCATTGATGAAGCAGCTGAAGATGGTTGGGCCTGGGACACTACCCTGAGGAACTCTTGCAGTGATGTCCTGGAGCTGAGATGATTGACCTCCAACAACCACAACCATCTTCCTTTGCGCTAGGTATGACTCCAACCAGCGGAGATTTTACCCCCTGATTTCCATTGACTTCAGTTTTGCTAGGGCTCCTTGATGCCATACTCAGACAAATGCTGCCTTGATGTCGAGGACAATCACTCTCACCTCACCTCTTGAGTTCAGCATTTGAACCAAGGCTGTAATGGGATCAGGAGCTGACTGGCCCAGGTGGAACCTGAACTGAGCGTCATTGAGCAGGTTATTGCTAAGCAAGTGCCGCTTGATAGCATTATCGACGACACCTTCCATCACTTTACTGATGATTGACAGTAGCCTGATGGGGCGGTAATTGGCCGGGTTGGACTTGTCCTGCTTTTTCTGTACAGGACATACCTGGGCAATTTTCCACATTGCCAGGTGGATGCCAGTGTTGTAGCTGGACTAGTACTGGAACAGCTTGTCTAGGGGTCTTAGTACAGGTCTTCAGTACTATTGCCAGAATGTTGTCATGGCCCAAAGCCTTTGCAGTATCCAGTGCCTTCAGTCGTTTCTTGTTATCACCCGGAGTGAATCGAATTTGCTGAAGACTGGCATCTGTGATGCTGGGGTCTTCAGGAGGAGGCCAAGATGGATCATCAACTTGGCACTTCTGGCTGAAGATTGTTGCAAATGCTTCAGCCTTACCTTCTGCAGTGATGAGCTAGGCTTCCCCTATCATTGAGGACGGGGATATTTGTGGAGCCACCTCTTCCAGTTAGTTGCTTAATTGTCCACCACCATGCATGACTGGATGTGGCAGGACTGCAGAGCTTAGATCTGATCGGTTGGTTATGGGATCGCTTAGCTCTGTCTATCGCATGCTGCTTCCACTGTTTGGCATGCAAGTAGTCCTGGGTCTAGCTGTTGTTTAGAAAGTGGTGGTGGGTCTTCTTTAACCGCTGCAGTCTGTGTGATGAAGGTACACCCACATTGCAGTTAGGACGGGAGATCCATGATTTTGACTCAGCAATGTTGAAGAAATGAAAATATATGTCCAAGGGAGGCTAGTGAGTGACTTGGAGATGAACTTAGAGGTGATGGTATTCCCAAGCACCTGCTGTCTTCTAGTAGATGGAATTATACAGCTCATTGTTTCTGTGAGTATTGTGCCGAGTTTCATTAGACTGGAATACCCATGCAGAACCAGATGTAGCAAATACCAGATCAGTTACCAATCACTGACTGCCCCAACCAATCTTCCGAGCTGCACATCAGCTTCTTCCACTTCCTCCATTTCCACATCAGCTTCCTTTTCAACTGAATCACAGCCCTTATCTTCATCATTCGCATTCCTCTTCATATTGCAAAGTTATGTAGCGGACTATGATTATCTTGGAGCTTTTTAGTATACAGAGAAGTACTCTGTTGGAGAGGGCCAACCTTTGTTAAGATTCTGTTTCAGCATGCCTATGGTCCGTTCTGCTGTTATTCTGGTTGAAGTACTGACCTCATTATATCTCCATTTGGCCATTGTTCTCACGTATCTAAGTTGGGTCAGGAGCCATAATGGTGGAGGATAGCCCTGTTTCCCAGCAACCATCCACTCAGTCTGTCTGAGTCTGCAAATAATACGGGCACTGTGACCTGCTGTATAATAAAGATGTCAGTTATTTCCTGGATAATGAGCATTCACATGCACAAAAATTCAGTGATTGGAATATGTTGATCATGTAGTTTCTATGTGGAGTTCTGATGCCCACATAATGTCATTTATAATGCCAAAAAAAACTTTTCTGGTTCCACTTCTCCACAGGACACAACATATATTTAAATATATTGACCCAGTTACTGACACGGTTAATCCTGTGCTCTTTAACCCTGAATAAAATACATCAACCAGGTTTCTTTAATAAACAACAAAATTATCAGTTTATTATAAAACAAGACTTATCTAGTAATGAAGCAAAGTGTCATCACACAGATTGAAATATGAATGTTCCTTTTTTACCTTAACCCCTCACACACACACCGGTTAACTGAAAAATAAAAAGATTTTCTCTGCAGAGCTCTTTTCCAAAAAAAGAGGATATTTTGGCCAAATACTTGTTAATTCTTGAAGAAAACAGATGAGATATGTTGTGCCCAAAAATGGCATACTGACTGGCATCTGAGTACACGTAGAGGGGTCACTGGGATCTATTCTGGCGCAGTTCTTTACAGGCGACATCGAGAATTAATCTGGCAAGCTTTCTAGGAACTCTTCAGGAGAATTGTGGCATTTCACAGTGATAAGAGAGGAAGGAGGCAAGCTGGGTGTTTCTCTCTTGGCAGGTTAATTTCCAATTGCTTTCAAACACAGTTCACACCTCAACTGAAACAAAACAATATCTCAGAAGTGAAACCAAACAGCAAGTCAGAACCTCCTGACCCTCGCAAATCGTGACATGTCATTTCTCTATAAACATCTCCCCCAAGTCACCAAGGTTTCTGTTGTTTATTGAGCTTAAGGTATGCGACTTCCAGTAAAGCTTGTTTCCAAACAAGACCTCAAGTGTCTTTCTGGCAACCTCTTTTAAAAAACAAAGTCCAGAATCTATGGAACTACTTTAGTTCTCCAACGAATCCATTTCCACAATTCTAACACACGAATCCTCAAAAAAAGAAGCACTTTCATAACACCTCCATCCTTGGAGGAATGAAACGCCATCTTTAAATGCGTTTCATTACAAAGTATGGAAAAACAGAAGATGAAAAAAAAATGTAAACACATTTACACACTCATTCTCATTCACTCTTTACCTGTAGCTAATATAGTTCTGCTTTGTACCATCTTTGCACTCAGATAACTCAAAGCAGATTAAATCCTAGCCAAAGCATCTGCAATTACATTATGTTTCCCCACAATGTGGATAATCTTTATGTGATAAGGTTGCAATAGTAAACTCCATTGGAATAGTCTGGCATTCTGGTTTTTGAATTTCCACAAAGGCTAGACGGTTATGATCAGTATATACCAGTGTCTCTCTGTAGTTGTGGTCGACATATACTTCAAAATGCTTAAGAGCTCGTAATAAGAACAGGGTTTCTTTTTGCACCATTGAGTATTTCTTTTGCTGTCAATTTAGCTTTTTGGAACAGTAACCCACTGGCCTTTCTATGCCAATTCATCATCTAGTAACAGGACTACACCGACACCCAGGTCACTAGCATCAATTGCTACCTTGAAGGGCTTAGTGAAATTTGGAGCAGCCAACACTGGTTCAATAATCAAAATGGCTTTCAGCCTCTCAAAAGATGTTTGACACTCCCCTGACCAGACTACCTTGGTTTTCTTTTTTTGTAGCAAATCTGTCAGTGGAGCAGCAATAGTACTAAAATTTGGTAGAAACTGGCAGTAGAAACCACATATCCCCAAAAACCTCATGATTTCTCATTTAGTCTTAGGGGTAGGGAACTCCACCAATGCTTGTACCTTTGCTGTTCTTGGCAACACTTGTCCTTGCACTACTATATGCCCGAGGTAGATGACCCTCGCTTTTGCAAATTCACTTTTGGCAAGGTTTATCACTCAATCAGCCGATTGTAATTTTCTAAACAAAATTACTAGTTGTTGCAAGTAGTCCTTCCAATAGTCACTGTATACCAGCACATTATCAAGGTAAACTGCACAGTTCGGAACACTGGCTACAACTTGGTTCATTAGTCTCTGAAATGTGGCTGGGGCATTTTTTAGCCCGAATGGCATCACATGGCATTGGAAAAGATTGTCTGATGTGACAAAGGCCGATATTTCTTTACCTCGAGGTGTTAAAGGAACCTGCCAGTATCCCTTTAACAAATCTATTTTTGTAAGAAGTGTGGCACTACGCACTCTTCCAATACAGTCTTCCAAGCGAGGAATTGGATAGGAGTCTGCCTTTGTTACTGCACTAACCATTCTGCAGTCAATGCAGAATCTAGTTGAACTGTCAGGTTTAGGCTCTAACACCACTGTGGAGCTCCAACTGCTTTGACTGGGTTCAGTTAGGTGGTTTCCAACATGTATTGGATTTCTGCTTTTACCTGGGCCTGTTTCTCTGAACTTAAGTGACAAGGATGCTGTTTTATAGGAGGTTTTCCCTACATCCACATTATGTGTGGCTAAGGTTATACATCCTGGTTTGTCCCTTCAGACCCATTTAAATGATGTAAGTAGCCTTGTTAGGTCTTCGAATCATTCTGAATATAAATATGAAAACGTAGTGTCCAATCTCCCTAACAATTCAGTATTAGCTAACCGGATAGTAGGAGGTTCAATATGAGAATTGTCTCTGCCTCCTTCTGCCTCATCTTCATGTTAGGCAAACCCCTAACTTCCAAGATTGAGGCACACATTATTTTGCCACATGAACATTAAAACTTAAAATTGCAAGCCCTGACTGGAAAGACATTTCCATGGTAACAGACAATGTTGAAACAATGGAGACTCTGCAGTTGCTCTCCAATACACAGAAGTGGTCAGACTAGTTTTAGTCACATGGCTAGCTGGCTGGGGCAGAAAAATTTGAGCCTCCAACAAGGGATATAAAGAGATTGTTCCATATAAGGAACTAGTCACATGACTAACTTGCTGAGCACCTGGGAGCTTTTTGAATTTGAACTCCCAAACAAAGGAATTGTCAGGAGAATGCCATGTGCTCTCCTGGAACTAAGAACATCTCCTGCCTGCCTGCTTGCTACCTGTCTGCCTGCTATCTCTCAGGGAACTGAAACCATTGAAGACACGTGAAACTCAAAGAGAGAAAGATTTGCCACATGAACAAAGTTTTAAGCAGATTACTGGGCCGCAACAAAACGCAAGAATATGTCTTCAATTAAGGACTGCCGCGAGCTCGAGAAACAGTAACAAAATATTGCCTCAAACTGTTCTGCTTATCTTTTCTTCTACTGTTTTCTGTCCCTACCTTGCATGTTTATATTGCATGTGCATGCTAGCGTGAGCACGTCATTTATCCACAGGCGTGAACTGTATTAGAATTAAGTTTAAGGTTCAATAAATTTCATCTTTCTGCTTTAAACCAAAGAAAGCCTGTTTGTGCTCAGTAATTTGCCTGATAATTGGAAACTGAGAACACGGATTCACAAAAAGGGGAGCTCAAAACAGTGTGTTTAAAATTAAACCCTGTTACAATAAGACCAGGTGAAGACAGAAAGAGACCCCCTAGACACATTGCTCACTTGGTCGTAACATTCACTATCCCTTTCATCCTTCACTGTCCCTATTACCTGACTGTGCTTGCTTATCCTCCTCCCACCTATGATATTGTTTCAATATATTGATATAACACAGCTGATTCTTTTTCTGGTGATCTGGGGTGTCAATCAAATAATTTACTTTACCAATTCTTTTGACCACTTTCTATGAACCACTGAACCGTTTTTTCAGCGGTTCACCCTGTAAAGGCAATAATACTATCACCCCATCCCCTGGTTGAAATGTTCGAGTCTTGGCATGCTTTTCTGCCCATTTCTTCATGATTGTTTCAGAAGCTTTCAGATGTTCCTGAGCCACTTTGCATGCTCCCGTAAACCATTCCCGGAACACCGATACATAATCTAACACAGAAGATTCATCCCTCTGTTCTAAAAACCTTTCTTTAATTAGTTTTAGAGGACCTCTTACCTCATGTCCATAAACTAATTCAAAAGGACAAAAGCCAGTAGACTCATTAGGTGAATCTCTAGTGACAAACAAAAGAAACTCTAGCCCTTTATCCCGATCATGGGGATATTCATGACAGTATGCCCTGATTATCGTTTTGAGGGTCTGATGGTACTGTTCCAAAGTCCCTTGTGTCTGTGGGTGGTACGCTGAAGACTTTAACTGTGTTATACCCAAATTACCCATAACTTCCTGAAAAATTTTAGACATAAAATTGGAATCATGATCTGACTGAATCTCAATCGGTAATCCATATCTCGTGAAAAACTGGGTTAACTTTGCTACCACTATCTTAGCAGAAATTGTTTTCAATGGAATGGCCTCTGGGAACTGAGTAGCCAGATCCACAGTATTGCGTATATATTGATGTCCTGCTTTTGTTTTCGGTAAAAGTCCTATACTTCGGTAAAAGTTCCCCAAAAACTGGTCTAGGAATTAGAGGTGCCGGTTTTATGGCAGGTTGCAGTTTTCCCACAATCTGGCATGTTTTACAAAACTGTACCACGTCCTTGGAACGATCTAGTCAGTAAAATGGTCGACCTATATGTGATTGGGCCTTCTGGATCCCCACATGTCCTGCCATACTAATTTCATGGGCTATCCTTAATATGTCCTGGCAATACTTGGGTGGTAGCACTATCTGCTGAATAACTGTCCATTCTTCATCTGCAGGTCTATGAGGTCTCCACTTTCTCATCAGAATCCCATTTTTAACATCGTAGCCTTCCAGAGCTCCCTTTGCCTCAGCTTCTGTTAGAGCTGATTGTGCCACTTTATTTAACTCTGGATCTGCTTGCTGAGCAGATGTTTCTATCAAAACATTGGATGTTTTCAAAAAGGAGTTAGATATAGCTCTTGGGTCTAAAGGGATCAAAGGGTATGGGGCGAAAACCAGAACAGGCTACTGAGTTGGGTGATCAGCCATGATCATAATGAATGGTGGATCAGGCTTGAAGGGCCAAATGGCCTACTCCTGCTCCTATTTTCTATGTTTCTATGTTCCTATGAGCCTTGATCAGAGAAGACTGACTGAACATTTCCTTTGGATTATCCAAATCCCCAAAGAAAGTTTCAGATATTCAGTAATCTGTCTGTGGTGCCAATTTGACCTCTGACAATAGAACTTGTTTATCCATTGCTCGGGTGACTACACATGAAGGAAAAATTCCTGGAACCTTTTCCTGCTCATCTCTTTGACTTCACTTGGTCTTTCTGTGACTACTGGAGAAGCTACTACCTTAGCTCCAGCTAAATCATTCCCCAGGACTAGGTCAACTCTAGGCAAACTATGGACAGTCCCTACGGTTACCATTCCAGACATTAAATTACATTCCAGGTGCACGCAATACAGAGGTACAGTTATATATTCCCTGCCGATACCATTCACTTAAACCTTGGCATTCAATGCGCTTTCTGGTGGAAAAGTTATGCCTTTCCCCAGCAAAATAGTTTGGGTGGCTCCTGTATCCCTCAGTATAATTATAGGTTTACCTGCCTCACTTGATGGATGAGGCGATACTTTTCCTTTTGACAAGAATTCCTTATAACTCTTAGGTATCCTGTTCATGTCCCCCGGACTCACAGCGGATTTTGTATTTGGCCTTACAGCTGCAGTCAGAGCTACAGCCTGCTCTGTTGTACTCTCGGTCAGGGCCCCTTTTTTTGCATTGGCCTTGTATACCCCAATGAGTCCCATGGGTTTACTCTGCAACATCCAGCATTCTGCACGAGGTCTCCCACCTTGTGGCAATGGAAACACTTAGGCTTTTGATCCTCACTTTTACCCTCAGCATCTTCCTTTCTGGCCTGAGGAGGAGATCCAGGGGCATTCCCAGCTGTCCCTTCTTGTCCTCGGCTACTTGTCTTCCTTTCACACTCCCACCTTCTATCCTTCTTGGGTTTGTGGGGGTGACAGAGTAAAGGTTTGGACTTGTAAACAAGCTCATAATCATCAGCAATCTCAGCTGTCTGTTTGGCTGTTGAAACCTTCTGATTCTCTACATGGGTTCTTACCAATGGAGGAAGTGAACTTTTTAAATTCTTCCAGGAGAATTATTTACCTAAGATTCTCATACGTGACCTCTACCTTTAGTGCCCGCATCCAACGATCAAAGTTAATTTGCTTTACCCTCTCAAATTCTATATAAGTCAGTCCAGGCTATCTCCGGAGGTTCCCAAATTTCTGTCAGTAAGCTTCAGGGACTAACTCATAAGCAGCGAGAATAGCCTTTTTTGCCATCTCAATCTGCAGAAGCCTCCTCAGAAAGCATAGCACAAACTTCATGAGCTCTGCCCATCAACCTGCTTTGCATAAGCATTGTCGAGCTTTCCTTCAGCCACTTCATCTGTCTGGCTATCTTTTCAAAAGAAATGAAAAATGTCTCTACGTCCCTTTCCTCAAACTTCATGAGGGCTTGTACAAATTTAAACAGCTCTCCATTGGGTCCTGGGCTGGAGTCAGATCTTTCGTCACCAGAATTTTCCTTGGAGTCGAGGCCACTGTTTTGTCTTAATTCCAGCATTTTTAATTCGAATTATCTAACTTCTCTTTCTATTTCTTTTTCCTCAAATTCAAGGTCCTTTATTGTCAATTCTCTTGCAAGCTCACGTTTTTTCATTTCCAATAGCAACTGAATCCTAGCTAATTCAACTGAGCTACCATCTGGTTTGCCTTTTTCTTCTTCCAATTTAAAATGCTGTGTTCCTACTTCAATTATGTCTGCTTTCTTAGCTCCTGGTTTTAACCCTAACTCTAATTTTGCTGCCAATGCTATTATCTTAACCTTGGTTAAGTTTTTCAAATCACTCAGGGATAAATGCTCCTTCTACAAAAAGGTCATAGCAACTGAAAAAGACATTCTGTTAATGTCAACTTAACTCCAATGCACAAGAAACCTGTTTTCTTCCTTTTGCCTTTTCAATTATTATTACCCCACTTACAATTGCACATTATCGGCTTTGGGTTATCCCACACAGAGATCCCAGTTATATGTTATGACGGAGGCGGGAGGAGTGCACTTTCTTTTCTAGTTCCACTTCTCAACAGATCACAACATATATTTAAATATTTACCCAGTTACCAATACTCTACTCTTTATCCTTGAGCAAAATACACCGACCAGGTTTCTTTAATAAACAACAAAATTATCAGTTTATTATAAAACAAGACTTATCCAGTAATGAAGCAAAGCATTAACACACAGATTGAAATATGAATGTTCCCTTTTTACCTTAGCCCCTCACACACACCAGTTAACCAAAAAATAAAGATAATTTCTCTGCAGAGCTCTTTTACTAAAAAAGAGAGAATACTTTGGCCAAATACTTGTTAATTCTTGAAGAAAATGGATGAGATATGTTGTGTCCAAAAATGGCATACAGTCTGGGATCAGAGTACATGTAGAGGGGTCACTGGGATCTTTTCTGGAGCAGTTCTTTTCAAGCGGCATCGAGAATTAATCTGGCAAGCTTTCTGGGAGCTCCTCAGGAGAAATGTGGCATTTCACAGAGATAAGAGAGGAAGGAGGCAAGATGGGTGTTTCTCTCTTGGCAGGTTGATCTCCTACTGCTTTCAAACACAGTCCACACCCCAACTGAACCAAAGCAATATCTCAGAAGCGAAACCAAACAGCAAGTCAGAACCTCCTAACCCTTATAAATTGTGACTTGTCACTTCTCCATAAACATCTCCCCCATGTCACCAAGGTTTCTGTTGTTTATTGAGCTTAAGGCATGTGACTTCCAGTAAAGGTTGTTTTCAAACAAGACCTCAAGTGTCCTTCCAGCGACCTCTTTTAAAAAAACAAAGTCCAACATCTATGGAATTACTTTAATTCTCCAAAGAATCCATCTCCGCAATTCTAACACACAAATCCTCAAAAAAAAATTTAAAAATAGAAGCACCATCATAAGAGTACGCGTGTCATGTTGAAACCTTCTTTCCACAGGACAAGCATTTAAAGGTATTGCTCCTCGCAAACATTGCATCTGTCCCTTGCTTGATCTGTATGTGCACTGGTAATTGCCTAGTCTGACAGATGTTTCTTGTGGTGATTTGGAAGCTTAGTGCTGTGGTAACCTTCATTGCTACAGGAGGAGCAGATGGCACTACCCTGTGATAGCCTATCTTGTGAAGTGGAAGGAACAAAAATAGGTCTCATCTGAAATATCCAAGTAAGTGTGATGGGGACTGTAAATTCTGTTCTTAGGGTAGTGATAGTAGCAGACGAAGTGCTCATGTGTTGTTGCACGTACATTTGCTATCCCCTTGTAAAATCATCTTTCACATCTAGGTAATGTAGCAGCACCTTTGCAACTAACAAAGGAATTCTATCCTCACCATTTCATTTGCTGCATATTGACTAATGGCAGCAAGCAACAGTATTGAAGCATAAAAGAGAAAAGAAACTTGCATTTATATAGCACCTTTTGTGACCTCAGGACATCTCAAAATGCTTTACAACAATGAAGTACTTTTGAAGTGTAGTCACTGTTGTAATGTAAGAAATTACAAGGATATTGCAAACAGACAGTAATAAAGTAAAACTGTTGTGTTCCTCAGCAGTAACATCTAATGCATGGTACAAAATGCAGCAAGTATCAAGACAAAAGGAAAAAATGAAGGTTGTAGTCAAGTTTTCTTATAATAACCAAGTTTTAATGA
Organism: Heterodontus francisci; assembly: GCF_036365525.1. Taxonomy (NCBI): domain Eukaryota; kingdom Metazoa; phylum Chordata; class Chondrichthyes; order Heterodontiformes; family Heterodontidae; genus Heterodontus; species Heterodontus francisci. Next base: position 46,692,123 of record NC_090389.1, on the reverse strand, counting down.
TTCACCTGTAGCAGACAAGGACAAATGATTTGCCATGTTCCTATTTTATATGAACGAGTTTAGTGTGGGGATGAAGCAAAGTCGAAATACCTAAAATCCAATAAGGGATTAATTTGCATAATTTTCAAGTTTTCCTAGCCTCCAGAAACACTTAAATTTCATCACTGCAAAATGCTTCAGGCTTTGTGCCTGGTGGCCCAGTGTTACAAACCCATCATGCCCTTGGTGAGTCTTTCTACTGGGAGAAGAGAATTGCAAAATGTACAGAATATTGTGCATTATTGACGGTGAAATATCACTTTAATTAAATGATGATGTAGGTTACACAAGCCTTTAATACTCATTTGTTATGTTATCTATGCCCATCTAAATTGCCAAGTCATAGAAAGAGGCATCCAATGTAGTGTACCGGTACTGTGCTTTTTTTCAGCACACTGTGCCACAGAATTGTAAAATATAGTTCAACTTTTTCAATTTCTCACATGATAAATTCCCATTCTTGGCAGTAAATGATAAGAGCAAGTTAAAGTAGCTAAATGAGGGAAGCACTATCAGCAAATGACTTACTCCAGGCTGTTCTTTCACTGTCCCCAGTGACAAGTTCAAACGCAGCTTTGACATTTTCTCAACGAGGGAATGCTTCGTGGTTTCTGGAAATCAAAATGGGGGAATAAACAATAAATTTGAAATGAGAAAATTTTAAAAGATATATATATGTATAAAGAAGAGTGAGAAAGATAATGAGGCTTAGATAGATAGATGGATGGATGTGGGCTTTTAGTTTTGAGGCGGTGTGTGTACTAAATGTGCCAGTGTCATCAATTTGAGACCCTAGCTATTTTAACTTTCAGGCCTCATTTACATTTGATTGTCAAGATGCCTATGCAATCTGATCAGAAGCAGGCAGTGTGCCCACTTTCCTTGAAGGCCTATTTAAAGTGCAACTACACCTCTTAAAGGCCAGTTGCATTCACTGCTGCCAGATTGGTCTCTGATACCTCTGGAAAGTGGAAATTCTCAGCAAAGAGTCGCAAAGCAGCCTCCAGAGTTTCTAATGCTTCCCTGGAGGTCTTAATAGAAGAGGTGAGGGCAGGAAGGATGTTCTATCACCCAGCAATGGGAAGTAAAATGCAAAGACTTGCGTACACCTAGAGAGAGGGGGCACAGATGATCAGTTCCAGGAACAACTCTCCCCAAGAACTGGATTCAATGTAGAAAACATTTACATGACCTAACAAAAACAGTAAGAGTGACTATATCTCTCTCTTACTCCACCTGTCTGAATAACAACAGGTAACTTTCTTTCCTCTCTCCCAAAGCTCCAAACAATTCTCTCTCTTACTTCAAATCCTTCACTGCCAATCACATAAGCACACAATACCAACTCTAATTTTTATTCCAAACACAAACTCATCTCTTACTTGATGCTTTTACTGCAGCTGGTAATACCATTCTATTACTACATGGTAGCAATTGCAGAACCAGGAACTCCTCTTGTGAAAATGAGGGATAGAAATGGCAAGATTAGGGAACCATGGATGACAGGTGAAATTGTGAGACTAGCTAAGAGGAAAAAGGAAGCATACATAAGGTCTAGGCGGCTGATGAAAGACGAAGCTTTGAAAGAATATCGGGAATGTAGGACCAATCTGAAACGAGGAATTAAGAGGGCTAAAAGGGGTCATGAAATATCTTTAGCAAACAGGGTTAAGGAAAATCCCAAAGCCTTTTATTCATATATAAGGAGAAAGAGGGTAACTAGAGAAAGGATTGGCCCACTAAAGGACAAAGGAGGAATGTTATGCTTGGACTCAGAGAAAATGGGTGAGATTCTAAACGAGTACTTTGCATCGGTATTCACCGAGGAGAGGGACATGACGGATGTTGAGGTTAGGAACAGATGTTTGATTACACTAGGTCAAGTCGGCATAAGGAGGGAGGAAGTGTTGGGTATTCTAAAGGGCATTAAGGTGGACAAGTCCCCAGGTCCGGATGGGATCTATCCCAGGTTACTGAGGGAAGCGAGAGAGGAAATAGCTGGGGCCTTAACAGATATCTTTGCAGCATCCTTAAACACGGGTGAGATCCCGGAGGACTGGAGAATTGCTAATGTTGTCCCCTTGTTTAAGAAGGGTAGCAGGGATAATCCAGGTAATTATAGACCGGTGAGCTTGACGTCAGTGGTAGGGAAGCTGTTGGAGAAGATACTGAGGGATAGGATCTATTCCCATTTGGAAGAAAATGGGCTTATCAGTGATAGGCAACATGGTTTTGTGCAGGGAAGGTCATGTCTTACCAACTTAATAGAATTCTTTGAGGAAGTGACAAAGTTGATTGATGAGGGAAGGGCTGTCGATGTCATATACATGGACTTCAGTAAGGCGTTTGATAAGGTTCCCCATGGCAGGCTGATGGAGAAAGTGAAGGCGCATGAGGTCCAAGGTGTACTAGCTAGATGGATAAAGAACTGGCTGGGCAACAGGAGACAGAGAGTAGCAGTAGAAGGGAGTTTCTCAAAATGGAGACGTGTGACCAGTGGTGTTCCACAGGGATCCGTGCTGGGACCACTGTTGTTTGTGATATACATTAATGATTTGGAGGAAAGTATAGGTAGACTGATTAGCAAGTTTGCAGACGACACTAAGATTGGTGGAGTAGCAGATAGTGAAGGGGACTGTCAGAGAATACAGCAGAATATAGATAGATTGGAGAGTTGGGCAGAGAAATGGCAGATGGAGTTCAATCAGGGCAAATGCGAGGTGATGCATTTTGGAAGATCCAATTCAAGAGTGAACTATACAGTAAATGGAAAAGTCCTGGGGAAAATTGATGTCCAGAGAGATTTGGGTGTTCAGGTCCACTGTTCCCTGAAGGTGGCAACGCAGGTAAATAGAGTGGTCAAGAAGGCATACGGCATGCTTTCCTTCATCGGACGGGGTATTGAGTACAAGAGTTGGCAGGTCATGTTACAGTTGTATAGGACTTTGGTTCGGCCACATTTGGAATACTGCGTGCAGTTCTGGTCGCCACATTACCAAAAGGATGTGGATGCTTTGGAGAGGGTGCAGAGGAGGTTCACCAGGATGTTGCCTGGTATGGAGGGCGCTAGCTATGAAGAGAGGTTGAGTAGATTAGGATTATTTTCATTAGAAAGACGGAGGTTGAGGGGGGACCTGATTGAGGTGTACAAAATCATGAGAGGTATAGACAGGGTGGATAGCAAGAGGCTTTTTCCCAGAGTGGGGGATTCAATTACTAGAGGACACGAGTTCAAAGTGAAAGGGGAAAAGTTTAGGGGGGATATGCGTGGAAAGTTCTTTACGCAGAGGGTGGTGGGTGCCTGGAACGCGTTGCCAGCGGAGGTGGTAGATGCGGGCACGATGGCGTCTTTTAAGATGTATCTAGACAGATACATGAATGGGCAGGAAGAAAAGAGATACAGAACCTTAGAAAATAGGCGACATGTTTAGAGAGAGGATCTGGATCGGCGCAGGCTTGGAGGGCCGAAGGGCCTGTTCCTGTGCTGTAATTATCATTGTTCATTGTTCATTGTTTGACTCCTTCATCACTTCACATTCCAACCACTTGCTTTCTATTCAACAGCTGCCCTCCCATCTTGCCTCATGTTTCTTCTCCCGCTCAGTGTATGGTTTACGTGCAAAGGCCCCACGTGTGCACTTACATTTTCAGTAGCCACTCACTCTCTCATTCTCTTTTCTGGTCGGACAATACAGCACACAACACAGAGAAGAGAAGTAAGACAGTGGAAGGAAAATCCAGCATTATGATCCTCACCCAGATGGAGCAGGAAATTCTGGAAATCAGTGGCTGTTCAAGCATAATGCACATTGTAGATGGCGAGATGGAACATTATCTAAACAGGGACTTTGCCTATCACGTCATGTTACCTTTTAAAAATAAATGCACATTTCGTCAGCTTGACAACTTCAAGTTGCACTTTGAAGTCTGTCATCTGTTACTGTATCTTTCATTTTTCTGATTCCTCTAGGTCATTTTCACCAGTAAGAACCCGAAGAAGACGTCTCAGATGAGGACAATCCTTTTGAGGATGAATTGTCATGCACTCCATTCTGCTCAAGCACCAGCACAGATATTTGCATAGCAGGTGAGTTAGAGAGTGAGTTAAGAAGATGAAGCAACCAGATTGAGTGAGCAGGAGCAGGCCATGGTGGCATGGGCAGCTAAGGAAAGGGCTTACTAAAGGGCAAGGCATCTCCCAGCTCGCTTGAGCAGGATAGAGATGCTGACTTAAGGAGCCCAGCCTTGAAAAGAAAATTGCTTGTCTCATAAGCAATTTTATGAAATATTGGAAGGCATCCTAGTGAGTTTCAAAAACATGGCTGAAAATATGGAGAACTCTGCTTCCACCTTGTGTGGTGGCCTGTTGTGTGACACCAACACTGTGCAGTCTACCTTGGAGCATGTGGTCATCACACGTGGCCACGGACTGTTGCAGCCAGGCCCTCATACCAGAAGTCTGTGTTATCACCCTTTGTAGCTTTGATAGAAGCTCAAATGGTTGCCATCCAGACTCTGGGCTCCAAATTAGGCTTCACCTTGGTGAAGGGTTCCGAAGAAGGGTCACTGACCCGAAACGTTAACTCTGCTTCTCTTTTCACAGATGCTGCCAGACCTGCTGAGTGGTTCAAGCATTTCTTGTTTTTATTTCACCTTGGTGAGACTGGTGGATCACGTGGCTAGGGGCTTTCAAGGTGTTTGGTATTTCCTGCAGTTTGCTGACCTACAGATCAGTGGAAGACATGAGCTGCAGCCCATAGATATGGCATTGGCAGTTTCGGAGTGGCATGTGTCACCTGCCCTCAGGATATCGGCACATCTTCTCCCTCCCCAGTCCCTCACAAAAGCCTGCTGGGCCAGAATGCCCTGGCAGAAGTCAAAGTGCAGCAATCTGAAGCCAAGCCTCATAGGCTTGATCGCCCAGGCGTCTCAGGGCTTTCAATAAGAGGAATGGTAGCCTTCCACCAGCTTTGCTGAAGTCACTGAGAAGCATATTGCAAGAGTTAATAAACCTTTTAAGAAGAGGTTGGCACTTGGGTGAGAATTGAATTCAAAGCAATTCTTGTGTTTGGCATTAAATTGATCACCTTTATCACTCCTGGCCCTTTGTTCTTAACTGTGTATTCATTGTAACTTAAAAGTCTAAATTGGCAGTGTGTCATTCACATAAAAGTTGGCTAAATGGTTTGAATGTTCTCTAATGCAGAATTAAGGAGTGGCCTTAATGCAGTGAGGCTTTGTAACTTTTCAGGGGAGGGAAATGAGGAGGTCAATGGAAGCGCTATGCTATTAACTGATCCCTGGCATCTCTGGGTGGAAGGCGTTGTGCTGGCACTTCTTTCTCTGCTTTGAGCTCACCTTTACCCAAATCTTCCTCACAAGATGATGACAGTTGCTGTTCCTCTGCCTTTAAAATTTAATTATTATCTTGTGCAACAAGTAGAACACTACAATGATGCATATTGTAGGTGGCCCCCAGATCCATCCAGGTTCCTGAACTGTGACTTCAAAATGCCTACAAGAGGACTCAATTGATGTTCCTGATAATCCCATGGTTCTTATTATACATGTGCTGTTCGGGCATGGCGTGCTTGTGGAGGGGGTGTCATTAATCATGTCTGGAGTGGGTAGTCCTTGTACCCAAGAAGTCATCCCTCAATATTTCTGGAAGGGTGGTATAGGTGGGGGATTGTTGACAGTCATAGGATAAAGGCATTGTGAGAGTTGCATGTGAAACTGGCACGGACTTGCATGATTCTTTTGCGATGATCGTAGACCAACTAGGCTGATGGGTGCCTCAGCCATCTAAAAGAAAATATGTGATTAAAGCAACAATGGATGGAAAGCAGATGGCAACAATAAGGTCAGCCCATATCCCATCATGTATGTGGAATAAAACTTCAGCTCTGTGTACAATAAAATATGCCCGGAAGCCAGTTGTATGGGAACAATAGATGATTGAAAGATAGTCCTAACAACTTTGGGCCAGTTAGTTTAACATTAGTGGTGGGCAAGGTTTTTGAAACAATAATCAGGGGAAAAAAATCAACAGACATTTGGAGCGGTTCGAGTTAATTAAGGATAGTCAGCATAGGGTTGTTCTCCCTTGAACAAAGGAGATTGAGGAGAGATTAGGGCGGCACAGTGGCGCAGTGGTTAGTGCTGCAGCCTCACAGCTCCAGGGACCCGAGTTCGATTCCAGGTACTGCCTGTGTGGAGTTTGCAAGTTCTCCCTGTGTCTGCGTGGGTTTTCTCCGGGTGCTCCGGTTTCCTCCCACAAGCCAAAAGACTTGCAGGTTGATAGGTAAATTGGCCATTATAAATTGTCACTTTATAGGTAGGTGGTAGGGAAAATATAGGGACAGGTGGGGATGTTTGGTAGGAATATGGGATTAGTGTAGGATTAGTATAAATGGGTGGTTGATGTTCAGCACAGACTCGGTGGGCCGAAGGACCTGTTTCAGTGCTGTATCTCTAATCATTAAATTGAGGTGTACAAGATTATGACAAGCACAGATAAGTTAGACAAAGAAAAACTGTTCCCATTAACTAATGGTACAAGGAGTAGGGCACACAGATTGAAGGTTTTGGGCAAGAGATGCAGGTGGAATGAGGAAGAACTTTTTTACACAGCGGGTGATAATGACCTGGAACGTGCTGCCCACGAGGGTGGTGGAAGTGGAGACAATCAATGATTTCAAAAGGAAATTGAATGGCCACTTGAAGGAAATAAACTTGCAGGACTACGGAGATCGAGCGGGAGAGTGGGATTGACTGGATTGCTCCGTGGAGAGCCAGCGTTGACTCATTGGGCCGAATGGCCTCCTTCTGTGCCGTAAATGACTCTATGACTGTATAACAAGATGCCTCTCTTTATAACATATGATAAGTCAGGCAAGCATAATTCTTCTTTAAGAAAGTGGCAGGTCTTTGTTTAATGTGTAGGATTTATTTTCAAGATTACTTTCTATATTGCCAGAACATTTTTTTAATTCTAAAATAAAAGCAAAATACTGCAGATGCTGAAAATCTGAAATAAAAACAAAAAATACTGGAAATACTCAGCAGGTCTGGCAGCATGTGTGGAGAGAGAAGCAAAGTTAACGTTTCAGGCCAGTGACCGTTCAACAGAACTTTCATCAGAAAGGTCACTCACCTGAAACGTTAACTCTGCTTCTCTCTCCACAGATGCTGTCAGACCTGCTGAGCATTTCCAGCAGTTTATTTTTTCTAATTCTTCAGTTTTGCTGGAGCTAGCCCTCAAATCAAATTCGTACATAGCTATGTTCATACTTGTACTGAGCAAAATCAATTTTAAGCATTAGTTGTCAGATGTATTGTGCTGAGAAAATGTTATTGGTTAATAATTTACCAGCCTCGGTCCCATGAATCCTATAGAAGTTTTACAAAACAGCTGCCTAGTATAAAGGGCTGAACTTCCTTGTACAGGATGCGAATATGAAGAATTTACAAAAATACAGAGATAGGCGATATATAACATTATTGTGCTATATGCACTGTAGGTAATAAAAATAACTGAAGTTAAATGATGCCCACCTAAAGTCATACACAACAAAATTAAATATGAATTTTTAAAAATATTTTTCCATTCATGTTTTCGAGCCCTGATCTAGCAGAACACATCTTGGATTCCTATCATTTCGAATTGCTTTCCAGAATTTAGAAGGATAAATTTGAGACTAAATTCTTACAGATGAGTCACTTATGTCTCTGGTGTTAAGGCAGATTTGTTCATATTTGGCTGTGTCTGCAGCCAGGTCTGCCCAGCCACCCAGTAAAGGCCAGCCTGAAGTATGCCTGTACTTGAGTACATGCTGTTTTTCAAGTGTCATCAGCAGGCAAAATCTCTCTATACATGCTCTTTGAAAATATAAAAGACTCAGACTCATCTCTTTAGAATGTAAATCATTATAAGTCATAGATCAGTGTAGGAAATTGAAAATGTTTTTCCAATACTTTTTAAAAGGCCGACATTGGGTCACATTATTTTGTCAACATAAATTGACTCTAAACTAGTTCTGCCTATGTTAGTTGTATGCGTGCCCATTAATATCTGTGCAAATGTATAGGCTGGATTATCTTCAAGCAACCTTTTCCCTACGTCTTGAATTTTGTTCCTAGGAGTGACTTTATTAATGCAATTTTCTCAGATAAGCTCTTCAGTCTAGAATGTAAGTGGGGTTGCCAGACAAGCCATTTGATTCCATGTTGAAACTAATTGTAACAAATTCTGGTGAAGAATCTGTTCCTAGAAATCCCAGAAATCGATAGATTTCTGGAGAAAAATGACATCAAGGGATATGGAGATAGTGCGGGAAAGTGGCGTTGAGGTGGATGATCAGCCATGATCTAATTGAATGGCGGAGCAGGTTCAATGGGCTATTCCTGTGTTCCTATGTTCCTATTGTCATTACATTGTTTATGGTGGAGGAGGGGCTTCTTGTTGGCACTTTGGTAGCACTGGGGAGAATCCAGAGGAGGGACTGTTTTATCTAAAATGAAGGGACGGAGAAAAAACTAAGGGGAAGAAATTCAATTCACAGCCATTGCACCTGAAAGACTTGAAAATTAGGGTGGCACCTTAGTGCCCCATTGACATCCAAAGCTTGTTAAGCGCATATTAGAATTAGAATTAGAATTAGAATTAGAACATTACAGCGCAGTGCAGGCCCTTCGGCCCTCGATGTTGCGCCGACCTGTGAAACCATCTGACCTACACTATTCCATTTTCATCCATATGTCTATCCAATGACCACTTAAATGCCCTTAAAGTTGGCGAGTCTACTACTGTTGCAGGCAGGGCGTTCCACGCCCCTACTACTCTCTGAGTAAAGAAACTACCTCTAACATCTGTCCTATATCTATCACCCCTCAACTTAAAGCTATGTCCCCTTGTGTTTGCCATCACCATCCGAGGAAAAAGACTCTCACTATCCACTCTATCTAACCCTCTGATTATCTTATATGTCTCTATTAAGTCACCTCTCCTCCTCCTTTTCTCTAACGAAAACAACCTCAAGTCCCTCAGCCTTTCCTCGTAAGACCTTCCCTCCATACCAGGCAACATCCTAGTAAATCTCCTCTGCACCCTTTCCAAAGCTTCCACATCCTTCCTATAATGCGGTGACCAGAACTGCACGCAATACTCCAGGTGCGGTCACACCAGAGTTTTGTACAGCTGCAGCATGACCTCGTGGCTCCGAAACTCAATCCCCCTACTAATAAAAGCTAACACACCATATGCCTTCTTAACAGCCCGATTAACCTGGGTAGCAACTTTCAGGGATTTATGTACCTGGATACCAAGATCTCTCTGTTCATCTACACTACCAAGAATCTTCCCATTAGCCCAGTACTCTGCATTCCTGTTACTCCTTCCAAAGTGAATCACCTCACACTTTTCCGCATTAAACTCCATTTGCCATCTCTCAGCCCAGCTCTGAAGCCTATCTATGTCCCTCTGTACCCTACAACATCCTTCGGCACTATCCACAACTCCACCGACCTTCGTGTCATCCGCAAATTTACTAACCCACCCTTCTACACCCTCTTCCAGGTCATTTATAAAAATGACAAACAGCAGTGGCCCCAAAACAGATCCTTGCGGTACACCACTAGAAACTAAACTCCAGGATGAACATTTGCCATCAACCACCACCCTCTGTCTTCTTTCAGCTAGCCAATTTCTGATCCAAAGCTCTAAATCACCTTCAACCCCATACTTCCGTATTTTCTGCAATAGCCTACCGTGGGGAACCTTATCAAACGCCTTACTGAAATCCATATACACCACATCCACTGCTTTACCCTCATCCACCTGTTTGGTCACCTTCTCGAAAAACTCAATAAGGTTTGTGAGGCACGACCTACCCTTCACAAAACCGTGCTGACTATCGCTAATGAACTTATTCTTTTCAAGATGATTATAAATCCTGTCTCTTATAACCTTTTCCAACATCTTACCCACAACCGAAGTAAGGCTCACAGGTCTATAATTACCAGGGCTGTCTCTACTCCCCTTCTTGAACAAGGGGACAACATTTGCTATCCTCCAGTCTTCCGGCACTATTCCTGTCGACAATGACGACATAAAGATCAAGGCCAAAGGCTCTGCAATCTCCTCCCTGGCTTCCCAGAGAATCCTAGGATAAATCCCATCTGGCCCGGGGGACTTATCTATTTTCACACTTTCCAAAATTGATAACACCTCCTCCTTGTGAACCTCAATCCCATCTAGCCTAGTAGTCTGAATCTCAGTATTCTCCTCGACAACATTTTCTTTCTCTACTGTAAATACTGACGAAAAATATTCATTTAACGCTTCCCCTATCTCCTCTGATTCCACACACAACTTCCCACTACTATCCTTGATTGGCCCTAATCTAACTCTAGTCATTCTTTTATTCCTGATATACCTATAGAAAGCCTTAGGGTTTTCCCTGATCCTATCCGCCAATGACTTCTCGTGTCCTCTCCTTGCTCTTCTTAGCTCTCCCTTTAGATCCTTCCTGGCTAGCTTGTAACTCTCAAGCGCCCTAACTGAGCCTTCACGTCTCATCCTAACATAAGCCTTCTTCTTCCTCTTGACAAGCGCTTCAACTTCTTTAGTAAACCACGGCTCCCTCGCTCGACAACTTCCTCCCTGCCTGACAGGTACATACTTATCAAGGACACGCAGTAGCTGCTCCTTGAATAACCTCCACATTTCGATTGTGCCCTTCCCCTGCAGTTTCCTTCCCCATCCTACACATCCTAAATCTTGCCTAATCGCATCATAATTTCCTTTCCCCCAGCTATAATGCTTGCCCTGCGGTATATACCTGTCCCTGCCCATCGCTAAGGTAAACCTAACCGAATTGTGATCACTATCACCAAAGTGCTCACCTACATCTAAATCTAACACCTGGCCGGGTTCATTACCCAATACCAAATCCAATGTGGCATCGCCCCTGGTTGACTTGTCTACATACTGTGTCAGAAAACCCTCCTGCACACACTGGACAAAAACTGACCCATCTAAAGTACTCGAACTATAGTATTTCCAGTCAATATTTGGAAAGTTAAAGTCCCCCATAACAACTACCCTGTTACTCTCGCCCCTGTCGAGAATCATCTTCGCTATCCTTTCCTCTACATCTCTGGAACTATTCGGAGGTCTATAGAAGACTCCCAACAGGGTGACCTCTTCTCTCCTGTTTCTAACCTCAGCCCATACTACCTCAGTAGACGAGTCCTCAAACGTCCTTTCTGCCGCTATAATACTCTCCTTGATTAACAATGCCACACCCCCCCTCTTTTACCATCTTCTCTGTTCTTACTGAAACATCTAAATCCCGGAACCTGCAACATCCATTCCTGCCCCTGCTCTACCCATGTCTCCGAAATGGCCACAACATCGAGATCCCAGGTACCAACCCATGCTGCAAGCTCACCCACCTTATTCCGGATGCTCCTGGCGTTGAAGTAGACACACTTTAAACCAAGTTCTTGCTTGCCAGTGCCCTCTTGCATCCTTGTAACCTTATCCCTGACCTCACTATTCTCAACATCCTGTACACTGGAACTACAATTTAGGTTCCCATTCCCCTGCTGAATTAGTTTAAACCCCTCCGAAGAGCACTAGCAAATCTCCCCCCCGGGATATTGGTACTCCTCTGGTTCAGGCGAAGACCATCCTGTTTGTAGAGGTCCCACCTACCCCAGAAAGAGCCCCAATTATCCAGGAAACCAAAACCCTCCCTCCTACAGCATCCCTGCAGCCACGTGTTCAACTCCTCTCTCTCCCTATTCCTCGCTTCGCTATCACGTGGCACGGGCAACAACCCAGAGATAACAACTCTGTTTGTTCTCGCTCTAAGCTTCCACCCTAGCTCCCTGAATTTCTGCCTTAAATCCCCATCTCTCTTCCTACCTATGTCGTTGGTGCCTATGTGGACCACGACTTGGGGCTGCTCCCCCTCCCCCTTAAGGATCCCAAAAACACGATCCGAGACATCACGAACCCTGGCACCTCGGAGGCAACACACCAACCGTGAGTCTCTCTCGTTCCCACAGAACCTCCTATCTGTTCCCCTAACTATGGAGTCCCCAATGACTAATGCTCTGCTCCTCTTCCCCCTTCCCTTCTGAGCAACAGGGACAGACTCTGTGCCAGAGACCTGTACCCCATTGCTTACCCCTGGTAAGTCGTCCCCCGCAACAGTATCCAAAACAGTATACCTGTTGTTGAGGGAAACGGCCACAGGGGATCCCTGCACTGCCTGCTGGTTCCCTGTCCTTCCCCTGACGGTAACCCATCTACCTACTTCTTTTTTTTTACCTGAGGTGTGACTACCTCCCCATAACTCCTCTCAATAACCCCCTCCGCCTCCCAAATTATTAATTAATTAATATTAATTGAGTATTTAATTGCCTTTCGGCGGTGGGCATGAACTGGGAATTTATTTGTGCTCCTACATAAAGGAGCAAACTGAAACTGTGGTTGTTGAGTTTGAATGTGCAGGTTTGTAATGTATCTCTGCAAACAAAAAGCCTAAACATAAATGGGGAAATTTTATGCTCTCCCCTGCAGCGATTTTGAAGGCGGGGCGAACATATAATGAGGTGGGATGGTGGTGGATGGGAAGGGATCCCAAGCAAACCCATGCGGGTTGCTTGCCGGCTCCGGATGGGGGGTTGGTGAGGTGGGTTCCTCGTTAATAGGCACTTAGCACCTGAACGGGGGACCCAGCATCAGGAATGTGGAGGGGGGGGGGCGCTGAGAGCCACCCCCTGCCCTTGCTGCCAACCCCCCTACACCCCTCTCTCCCACAGCCCCCACCGTGTGAAACTCCTCCTGCCCTGACTCACCTGTGACCTGGGTCCAGCGTCTCTGGTGAGTCCAGCACCGGCAGCAGTCTCTGCATCTGTGGTGGCACTGCTCAGTTAAAGAACTGCCAGATCAGAGGCCGGCAGCTCTCAGCAGGCAGGACATATGTCACTGGGGTCATTCATCACAGGGAAGGCCTGCCGCTGTCCTCTTAAGTGCCTAATTGGCATGTAATGTGGCAAGCCTTCCCCAGAGGAGGTGACACGGGGCTCTTGACGGTGCTTTAGCCGGTTGCTGAGACTCAGGTTGCCCAGATAAAATTCTGGTCAAAGTGTGTAACGATTAAGCTCCAGTTCTATCCTTCACTGCCTGGCTTTGAGAAAGAACAAGCTCACCTGATACCAGCAGGCCAGCAAATACTGTGGGCTGCTGCTTGCCCTGCTCTGCTTCACATTCTCCTTCAGACCCACCAGCGGCTGGCTTAGCAACAGGGCTTGACAGAATCATCAGACCCCGACTGGCAAGTGCCTGCCTCTCGTGCTTCCATTCAAATGAGGCTGATGTTAAATTAGTCTCGGGTCTCAGGCCTGCTGATGAAAGGAACAATCACCTGGCTGATTCACTGCTTGTTTTTAAGTACAAGTCAAATTTTCTCCCCCTAATTATTTTCAGTGTGGTATGATGAGAAAAACAGTCTTAAAATAGTCTATACATCCATGGAACTCCATGCTTGCCTTAAATAAGAGAAATCAAGGGCTGGATTTTAAAAGCCTGCCACCAGGAGCAGTGGCGGGCGAAAAATACGGTCGCCTGCATGTGCGGGCTGCACGCCACAGAGCCGCCATGATCTCCTGTGCAGCGGTTCATTTAAATAGCTGGGTCGCCCCCACCCCCCCAATCACATGGAGGGGTTGGGCTGTCTGACGCCGGCAATGGGGTCAGCTCCTGTGCGCAGGCATGGCGCCATTTTTAACGGGACCCAGCCCTGCTGATCAATTTGAATTTTGAAGAAGATTCAAGGTGAGTTTACTTAGATTTATTCATTTGCATATGTAAATGCAGGTCCCTTTGCCCAGCAGCGAGGGGGCTGCCACAGAGCCTTGCCATCGTCGGGAGGTTCAGGCCTGGCCCTCCCGGCGTCGGGCTCTGTGGCGGGCCTCTGCTAGAACGATCTTCCGCACCCCCCCCCCCCCCCCACCACCCCCGTCACGGAGCCAGATGTCAGGAGCTCAGTCAAGTACAGCCCCAAGTTTCCCAAGCTGCATGTAGCTTCCCATCAGTACTGCAATTTCCCATAACACTGGGAATTTGAATTTCTAATTTAACTAATTGAAAATGCAGACAGCCAACTCCAAGTTGGCCCTCAGCAAGGCAAGGAAATTGTCTCATATGGTGGTAAATTCACAATCATAGAAGAATCATTGTCATAAAATGATAAGCACAGAAGAAGGACATTCGGCCAATCGTGTCTGTGCTGGCTTTTTACTGGAGCTGTCCAATTAATCTCACTCCCTTGCTGGTTCCCCATAGCCTTGTAAATTTAATTCCCTCATGTGTATATCCAATTTTCTTCTGAATATTACTGTTGAACCTGCTTTACCGTCCTTTAAGAAATGCATTTCAGGTCACAACTTGCTGTGTACAAAATAAATTATTTAAAACTCTGTCCTCTGCTTACTGACCCTACAGCCACTGGAAACAGTTTCTCCTTATTTACTCTATCAAACCATTCATAATTTTGAACACGTCTATCAATCTGTTAATCATCTCTGCTCAAAGGAGAACATTCCAGCTTTTGAAGTCTCTTAACAGGTCAAAGAGCAATCCAGAGTAAGAATAATTAACTGGGGGAAGGCCAATTTCAATGGGGTAAGAGTGGAGCTGGGGCGAATAAATTGGAGTCAAAAGCTGGCAGGAAAACAGGTAGATGAACAATGGGCTACCTTTAAAGAAGAGATAGTTCAGGCACAGTCAAGGTATTTTCCCTCCACGGGGAAAAGTAGAGCAAACAAATCCAGAGCTCCCTGGATGACAAAAGAGGTAGAGATTAAGATAAAGAATAAGTGTGATTATGACAGATGCCGGATAGAAAATACTATTGAGAACCAAGCTGAATATAGAAGGTCCAGAGGGGAAGTGAAGAAGCAAATAAGAGAAGCAAAGAGAGGGCATGAGAAGAGACTGGCAGCTAGCATTAAAGGAAATCCCAATGTTTTCTACAGGCATATAAATAGTAAAAGGGTGATAAAGGAGGAGCGGGGCTGATTAGAGATCAGAAAGGGGATTTACACCTGGAGGCAGAGGGCAAAGCTGAGGTATTAAATGAATACTTTGCATCTGTCTTTACCAAGGAAGAATATGCAACCCAGGTAATGTTGCAAGAGGAGGTAAGTCAGACACTTCTTTGGCCTCCTTATCTTGAGAGACAATGGGTAAGCGCCTGGAGGTGGTCAGTGGTGTGTGGAGCAGCGCCTGGAGTGGCTATAAAGGCCAATTCTAGAGTGACAGGCTCTTCCACAGGTGCTGCAGAAAAATGTGTTTGTCGGGGCTGTTACACAGTTGGCTCTCCCCTTGCGCCTCTGTCTTTTTTCCTGCCAACTGCTAAGTCTCTTCGACTCGCCACACTTTAGCCCCGCCTTTATGGCTGCCCGTCAGCTCTGGCGAACGCTGGCAACTGACTCCCACGACTTGTGATCAATGTTACAGGACTTCATGCCGCGTTTGCAGATGTCTTTAAAGCGGAGACATGGACGGCCGGTGGGTCTGATCCCAGTGGCGAGCTCACTGTACAATGTGTCTTTGGGGATTCTGCCATCTTCCATGCGGCTCACATGGCCAAGCCATCTCAAGCGCCGCTGACTCAGTAGTGTGTATAAGCTGGGGATGTTGGCCGCCTCGAGGACTTCTGTGTTGGAGATACGGTCCTGCCACCTGATGCCAAGTATTCTCCGGAGGCAGCGAAGATGCAATGAATTGAGACGTCGCTCTTGGCTGACATACGTTGTCCAGGCCTCGCTGCCATAGAGCAAGGTACTGAGGATACAGGCTTGATACACTCGGACATTTGTGTTCCATGTCAGTGCGCCATTTTCCCACACTCTCTTGGCCAGTCTGGACATAGCAGTGGAAGCCTTTCCCATGCGCTTGTTGATTTCTGCATCTAGAGACAGGTTACTGGTGATAGTTGAGCCTAGGTAGGTGAACTCTTGAACCACTTCCAGAGTGTGGTCACCAATATTGATGGAAGGAGCATTTCTGACGTCCTGCTCCATGATGTTCGTTTTCTTGAGGCTGATGTTTAGGCCAAATTCATTGCAGGCAGCCGGAAACCTGTCGACGAGACTCTGCAGGCACTCTTCAGTGTGAGATGTTAAAGCAGCATCGTCAGCAAAGAGGAGTTCCCTGATGAGGACTTTCCGTACTTTGGACTTCGCTCTTAGACGGGCAAGGTTGAACAACCTGCCCCCTGATCTTGTGTGGCGGAAAATTCCTTCTTCAGAGGTCTTGAACGCATGTGAAAGCAGCAGGGAGAAGAAAATCCCAAAGTCAGACACTAGAGGGGTTTAAAATTGATAAAGAGGAAGTATTAGATCAGCTGTCTGAACTTAAAGTAATAAAGCACCAGGGCCGGATGAGATGCATCCAAGGAAACTGAGGGAAGTGAGGGTGGAAATCACTGAGGCATTGGCCATAATTTTTCAGTCTTCCTTAAATTCAGTGGTGGTGCCAGAGGACTGGGAGAATTGCAAACGTTACACCCTTGTTCAAAAAAGGGTGTAAAGATAAGTCTAGCAACTACAGGCCAGTCAGGTGGTGGGAAAACCTCTAAATAAAATAATTTGCAACAAAATCAATAGTCACATGGATAGATGCGAGTTAATTAAGAAAAGCCAACATGGATTTCTTAAGGGGAAATCATATTTAATTAACTTGTAGTTTTTTGAGAGTGTAACAGCGAGGGTTGATGAGGGCAATGTTGTTGATGTGGTGTACATCAACTTCCAAAAGGCATTAGATACAGTACCACACAACAGACCTGTGAGCAAACTTGTAGCTCGTGGAATAAAAGGGACGGTAGCAACATGGTTACGAAATTGGCTGAATGACAGGAGATAAAGAGTAGTGGTTAATGGATGTTTTTTGGGCTGGAGGAAAGTTTGTGGTGGAGTTCCCCAGGGATCAGTGTTGGGACCCTTGCTTTTCCTGATATATAAATGACCTAGACCTTGGTGTACAGGGCACAATTTCAAAGTTTGCAGATGATAAGAAATTTGGAAGCATTGTGAACTGTGAGGAGGATAGTATAGAACTTCAAAAGGACATATACAAGTTGGTGGAATGGCCACAGGCAGGTGGCAGATGAAGTTCAATGCAGAGAAACGTGAAGTGATTCATTTTGGTAGGAGGAACATGGAGAGACAATATAGAATAAAGGGCACAATTCTAAAGGGGGTGCAGGAGCAGAGGGACTTAGGTATGTATGTGCAGAAGTCATTAAAGGTGGTGGGACAGGTTGAGAGAGCAGTTAATAAAGCATACAGTATCCTGGGCTTTATTAATAGAGGTAATAGAGTACAAGAGCAAGGAAGTTATGTTGAACTTGTATAAGACACTAGTTCGGCCTCAGCTGGAGTATTGCGTCCAATTCAGGGTGCCGTACTGGAGGAAGGACGTGAGGGCATTGGAGAGAGTACAGAGAAGATTCACGAGAATGGTTCCAGGGATGAGGAATTTCAGTTAGGAAGATAGATTGGAGAAGTTATGACTGTTTTCTTTGGAGAAGAGAATCATGAGGGGTTTGGACAGAGTAGATAGAGATAAACTGTTCCCACTCGTGTAAGAATCGAGAACGAGAGGGCACAGATTTAAAGTATTTGGTAAGAGAAGCACAAGTGACAGGAGGAAAAACGTTTTCATGCAGCGAGTGGTTAAGTTCTGGAATGCACTGCCTGAGAATGTGGTGGAGGCAGGTTCAATTGAAGCATTCAAAAGGAAATCAGACAGTTATTTGAAAAGGAAGAATGTGCAGGGTTATGGGGAGAAGGCAGAGGAATGGGACTGCTGGAATTGCTCTTTCAGAGACCCAGTGTGTACACGATGAGCCAAATGGCCTCCTTCTGTGCTGTAACAATTCTAATTCTGAAGGGGTGGCACAGTGCTTAGCACTGCAGCCTCACAGCTCCAGCAACCCGGGTTCAGTTCTGGGTACCGCCTCTGCGGTGTTTGCAAGTTCTCCCTGTGACCGCATGGGTTTCTGCCAGGTGCTCCGGTTTCCTCCCACAGCCAAAGACTTGCAGGTTGATAGGTAAATTGGCCATTGTAAATTGCCCCTACTGTAGGTAGGTGGTAGGAGAATGGTGGCGATGTGGTAGGGAATATGGGATTAATGTAGGATTAGTATAAATGGGTGGTTGATGGTTGGCACAGACTTGGTGGGCCGAAGGGCCTGTTTCAGTGCTGTATCTCTCTATGATTTGTGAACATAACTGAAGTCCCTCATCCTTGTTACCATTATCGAGAATCTCTTCTGAACCCTCATCAAGGCCTTGACATCCTTCTTATAGTGCAGTATTTAGTATTAAACACAATGTTCCACCTGAAGACTAACCAGTGCTTTATAAGGTTTCGCAAAACTTCCTTGCTATTGTGTTCTCTATCAATAAAGCCATATGCTTTTTCAACAGCCTTGGCCTTCAAAGATTTGTAAACCCCCAAGTCCATTTATTCCTACATCCCCTTTAAAGTTGTACCATTTACTTCATAATAGCCTGGATTTTACTGCAAGAATAACGGTGAGGCTATCAGCATTCGTCATTATTACAAGGTAAATCTGACAGCAAGTTCTAGCATCCGTACAAGCACAATTAAATGTGGAAATGCAGAAGTTGCTGTCAGTAATACCCTGCTCCTCATCAGGGTGCATTGTTGTAGTCCTCACCAATAGACCCGGCACTGAAATCACTGTGAACTTACCTACTAGTTCTGCACTAAAGATGGCTGAAAAAGTTAGGGCTAGTACATTCAGGATTAAGCCAACTTTTAATGGCGTAATAAGTGATAGTTACTGCTGAATGAACTCTCTGGCCTTGAAAATTAATTTTACAGGTGTGGATTTTCATTCCCTCAGAGGGAAATTAATGTTGCATATTTTAAAAAAGTAAATTAAAAATATTTGTACATGTTTATTTGACTGTATCTTTCATCTCACTCCCTTAATTACATCTGCATTTCCCAATTTTAATGTTGCTGCGTGTGCATGATTTAAATTTAATTTATATTTCCTGCTTTATTCTTCCTGTTTGGACTCTGTATGGCTCAGTGCGAATTCTTCAGTCTGATTGGTTGAAGAGCCTTGCTGTTGCTCGGCTTACTCACAGACACTACTGATCCCTGCGGAGGGCGCTGCATTGATACAACTGGAAGATTAGTAGAAATCTCTACTGACAAGCCAGTGAAATGCCTGTGGGTGGCTATACACAAGATGAACAGTGAAAGCCATTCCTTTGCCACTGAGAGGAAAATCCGGGCCATTGCTTCTCATCATTCTTCCTAACAAAACATATCGCTTCATATTTCTCTGTGTTAAATTTCATCTATGATGTGTCTGCCCATTTTACAGTCTGTCTACAGTCTCCTGAAGTCTGTTACTGTCCTCCCCATTGTTTAATACTTTTCTGAGTTCCATATCATCTGCATATTTTATAATTATGCCATGGCCAGGTCTTTGATATATTAAAAAGAGAAGTGATTCTAATACTGACCCCTGGGAACAGCACTATATACTTCCCTCCATTCACCACAATGCTCTACATTCTGTCCCTTAGCCAATTTTGTAACTATGTTGCAACTGTCCCTTTAACCCCATGGGTTTTATTATTGCTAACAAGTCTACTTTGTGATACCGTATCTTTCTTGAATACCTTGTAGTCAGGAATACTAAGCTCGCAGTTCTCCACATCTTTGAGTCATGTCTCTGTTATTCCCTTTATGTCATAGTCCCTTGTGGCATCTTATGCCTGCAGCTCAGCAACCTTATTTACCATGCATTTACGTATGTGCACTCTAAACTGATTTTAGGCTGCTTTGCATTTACCCCTGTCTGATTCCTCCTATTTCTGGGTGATTCTTTACTCTAGTGCTAGTTGCCTGTCCCAGTCCTCTACGCAGCTCATTTCTCCTCTCTAATTTTTCATCCTGGTGCCTGTTCCCTGCCAAGGTAGTTTAAAACCTCCCCCACAGTACTAGTTAACCTTCCCATAAGGGTCCCAGTTCTGTTGAGATGCAATTCTGAACAATTCCCTCCTTCCTCAGAACTGTCCCCAATGCCCTAGGAATTCGAAGCCTTTCCTCCTGCACCATTTCTGCAGCCATTCTACTACGATTCCTGTACGTGCTAATGTGTGGCACTGGGAGTACTTCAGAGACTACTAACTTTCTCCCTAGCTCCTGAAATTCTGAGTGCAGGTTTTCAACTGGTTGGCTTCCTCTATCAGTGATTCCCACATGGACATAGCTGTTCCCCTTGCTCCCTCAAAATGTTCAGCACCTGTTCAATGATGTTCTTTACCCTGGCACTAGGGAGGCAACACGCTATGCAGGATGCTTGAGGTGGTTGCAGGAACACTTGTCTATGCCCGTAACATCCGGCACAGTGGTGCAGTGGTTAGCACTGCAGCCTCACAGCTGCAGGGACCCGGGTTCGATTCTGGGTACTGCCTGTGTGGAGTTTGCAAGTTCTCCCTGTGTCTGCGTGGGTTTTCTCCGGGTGCTCCGGTTTCCTCCCACAAGCCAAAAGACTTGCAGGTTGGTAGGTAAATTGGCCATTATAAATTGTCACTAGTATAGGTCGGTGGTAGGGAAATATAGGGACAGGTGGGGATGTTTGGTAGGAATATGGGATTAGTGTAGGATTAGTATAAATGGGTGGTTGATAGTCGGCACAGACTCGGTGGGCCGAAGGGTCTGTTTCAGTGCTGTATCTCTAATCTAATCTAATCCCTAATGACCACTGCATTTCTATACTTTGCTGTGCCCACCACCCCCGTCTGCTCTGGGGAGTCATTTGCCCCTCAGTGCCATGGATGTGCTCCAGATTGCACTCCCCCAGGGTGTTGACACCTCACTGGTATTCAACTTAAAATCAGTTTGCGAGTGCTACTCTTCCAGAGCAATCCTATCCTGCTGGATGACCACCTTCTAATTATTTTCCTGAATCCTCTGTAGCTGCAGGGTGACCATCTCCTGGAATATGTATTGCAGGAAATTCTCAGATTGCAGTTATGCTGTAAAGTAACTACAGCCACTCCCCATGCTCAGAAACCCCCAAGCTTAAGTTTGAGCAACTGGACTCACTTTCTGCACAAGTGGTTATAAAGTTGTCTGATCATTTTGCTTAAACAAAATCCCTTTAGATCCAATTAATTACTCTTATTATTTATCTACTTACTGCTGCCCCTTGGTTTCAAGAACTTCCTTCTCCCCTGCAGCAAATTCCCACTCTCAATAAATTTCTATTGCCATTCTGTTCAGAAAGCCATCTTGTTTAGTGGATTCTCCCAGCTCTCTGCACACAGCTCCAGTATTGGGGGAACAACATGAACCATTTTGATATTGGTGGAACAATTGTTCCTCCCAATGCAGGGTTCATGGACAGCAGTCTCCAAAAGGATGGGATTTGTACTATAGTGAAGTAGCTGAGGTTTCTACTCCTGCTCACTGAATACTAAATCTTCCTTGAAAGATGAATGGATCAATTATTCAGCTAATAAATGAAATATCCAGAGCACAGACAAAGTGCAGAATCAACGAAGCATCATTAACACATTTCTCTATTCATACCAATGCACACTTCTTTATGACATATAGGCCAGATCATTTGTAGTAGCTTGGATCTATTACTTTGAATTTTAACAATATTGCAACCTTATTACTTTCCTTAGAAAAATTGAGTTGCTTGTATTGAAGTCTGAATATTTTGTTGGTGAGAGTATGTAACGTCTGCCAGAGACTCCAGCTGAAGCTAAAAAATTCCAAACTGTGTTATCAGAATTGAGAGCCTGCAGGAATGTCTGCAGTGTATAATGAAATGGTTTCAGCATGTGACCCTAACCTTTTCAACAATTAATTGTGTCAATTTGCACTAAAACTGGTCTTCATTGAATAATAATCTTCAAAAATTTAACAGTAGCAATAGTACTACTGAGACACAGGAATAGAACATGTCTAGCCATGTCCACGCTTCTGAAAATAAGCAAGAGCATGTCATTTTGTAGCACTCTAATTCAGCAGCCAAGCCCAAGGCTTGTCAATTAAGGAGCTGTTTACCAATTCAGAGAAATATTGATGCCTTTACATCTACAATGAATAGATATAAGTGAGAGCAATTTCAAATGGTGAGAGGTGGGGGGGAATAGCAGTGGTGGTGGTGGGGCAGGGGCGGGGGCAGGGGGTGGTGGTTAATGTAGAGCAGGGCAAATCTTCCCCTTCAATTTTCTTCCCTTCTATTCTGAATATGCTCAGCCATGAAGAGGCAGGATTCCAAGGGAAGCAATCAATCCAGTGTCTTATTATGTGCCCATTCTTAATGTATGATCTTAGACAGTGAACACTGATGGGCTGTTTACCCACAGGGGCATCATCAACAAGCTTGATCCTATTCTCATCTGCCATCTGCTTATGCACTTTCCAGCAGGGATCAGTGGATAAGCAATCAGGAGTTGGAATGTTGGATGATCTATTTCACTCCCTTGCTCAGGACTAAAGTCAGTTTTGGAGTCCTTGCCACCACCTTGGTTGGCAGCAGCGAAATCAGCATACGGCATTGAAAATACAGGTTACTGTTTGTAAAACATAACTTTTGGCATTCAATCAATCATAATGCCCCACATTTTGCAGCCAGTGGAAAATGAACATCACTAGATGTTCGTTACACACAGACTTTTCGTGGGCTTTTGCACTGGCATTTGTGGGTATTAGTGAGCCAAACAACATTGTTGTATGATTGCCTTAAGAATGATGTCCCTTTAAAATCTCAATATGCTGAGCTGTCGGAGCATCTGATGGAGCTGGTGATTGTCTCAACATCCATTGAAGCATTTCAGAAAGACCTCTTGGGGAAAAAGAAAGGTCACAGCATTGATACGCTGCTAGAAGATGGCAGGAAATACGAAGCCATTGTAGCTGGACATCAGCATCTGCAAGCACTGGGTGCAGCCAACAGTATCGGTATGATAACCAGGTCGCAAGAAGCAACCAAGCTGTGTGATAAGTGTAGTTTGCCCCACTCACTGCGAAGTTGTCCTGCATTTCAAGATCTGTGCAAGACGTGCGGTGCAAAAGGACACTGGGTCCGCCTATACAAGTAATCTGGCTCCAAAGATGCAGCCAGAAGTCACAGTAGGACACAAGCAAACAGAAGACAGGTACAGCAAAAGGGCAACAGCAGCAAGGAGAGCTCCAGAGACCTGCGTAAATGCAAGCCGATACACCAAGTCCACAGCAAAATAGACCTGAGACAAGACTCAGAGCAGAGCAATTCTCAGACAGAAGACAAGCAGGCATTTCACATTGTCAACCTGACACATTGTGTTGCTGAAGTCAAACAACTGGAAGCTTTTGCTACCATTAACAGCATGTGCCCAAGAAAGTTGGCAAACATACACTCAGGGTTGATTCACACTGGCGCTAGTGCAAATATCCTACCAGTCCAAATCCTGAAGGATATGTACCGGAGTCATTGGAAATCAATGATACAACCGACAACTGCAAAGTTATCTGCATACAACGGATCACCAATCCCTTGTATTACCACATTGACAATGCAATGCAGCTATGGCAAGTCGGCATGGAAACCACAAATATTTTAACTGGTAGACATGAGCAGACCATCAGTGGCAGGACTATCAGTGTGTAAGGACCTCAACATCATAATTCTGTGATTCTGTGATAACCATCCATGAGATCACCAAGGTACTCATTACAGAAGAGACCAAGGGCATTGAGTCAGTCCACCCAGACAGGTTCAACACCATAGAAGATTCCAAAGGCATTGCCGTACTGAACCTCAGAAAGGATGCTCTCCCTGTGTCCAGCTTTCTGATGTCTGAGGTTGAGTCACAGTTCCTCCAGGATCTCAGTGGTTCTGGTTTGGAGAGTATCAGTCCCTTCTCAAAGATGCCACACCAAGCGAATGAAGCTCCAAACTCAGGTGGTGAAAGTTCTGTGTCAACAGGCGGTGTCTCTTCATTCTCCAGCGAGTCAGAAGAAGAGATTGGCGTTGTAACTACTGAGAAGCAGTGGGGAGCATTACCAAGGGGAAATCACCAAGGACCAGAACCTGCTCGCAGACTCTGGCCAGCATCAAATGGTGCAGTCTGGAAATCCAGCAACAGCACAACTATGCCACGCCCTCACCTCTGCTGTCTCAAAAATCGCCAGCACCAAAATCGGCCAGAATGGACAGGTACCTCCGTGAAGATAAGTACTCCTTCCCAAACAAGTCCTCAATCTTGAGCCCCAGGCCATCAGATATGGAGGATGAGGAGAGATGAAGGACACGCAATGTCCTGAAGAGATAGAGGAGGAAGGAGTTGAATCATTGTCTATTAACTCTTCCAGATGTAGTGCCGGAACATTGCAAGAATGACAAGGCCTCAAAAGTGGTCCTCCTGAGAGAAGCAACAGAGTATGTTAGCAGGTTGAAAGCAGAACAACAGAAACTGAATGCAGAGAGGGAGAAACTTCAGAAAGAACAGCAACAGATGATGTGCAAACACCCGAGCAAGAGATGACAAACCACCGAACTTTTAAGCCTCTGCACTTGTAAATTTCACAATCCCTATCCTTGTACCTGTAAATTTTATAGTCTCTATCTCATATAACTAATTTTGATGCTAACTAATTTGATGTGTATTTTACTTGTAGCATATGAGACTTATCTTTGGAAAGAAAGGGGATGTTGTATGATTGCCGTAAGAGTGATGTCCGTTTAAGAGCTCAGTATGCTAATGAGCTAAGTACCAGGATGTAGTCATGTGACTACAAGCCAGAGTCACTCTGCAACTGCAAAGCCAGAGGAAGGTTCTGTAAATAGTTTGCTCTGTACTGCATCTAATAGTTTTGCAGTTAATAAACCTGTTTGAGGTCTTCAATGAACTGGAGTCCACACATTTCATTTATGTTGCATCAGACAACATAAAGAACTCATTACAAGCATGACACCCTCGACATGGGATCTCGGACCTGTGTGAAAAGGGCAAGCAATGGTATGTCTCCTTAATCAATCAGATTGAAGAATCCTAACTGAGATACGCAGGACAGGCTTTTCCTTCCGAGGGTGGGAAATGGATGTCAGGACTGTTTCTGGGGCCTGATCCCGCTACCAGGGGGAAATAGTCACAGTCCCAATTTTCATGGGGCAGCCTGTTGATTGGCTAGAGGACCGGTTGGGCAGCCAATTAGCAGTCGCAGGGGTGGGAGCGTAGGTGGGACAGAAAGAGAGTGAGCCCAATTTAAGCAGAGCACAGCAGCCATTGCTATGACTGCTATTGCACTGCATTACTTGCTGGAAGAAGGATGTCTCAGGAGAGGCAAAGGCCTGGAACATTGGGCAGTGTCACCCCTCATTTCAAGGAGGTCCCCCTTGTAACAGTGAAGGAGAGGAGGGAGGCCCTCTTCCTGGAGGATGGCAGGAGGAGGCCACCCTCCCAGACTAGGTATGCCTGGATGGAGGTCACCGACACAGTGAGCAGACATACAATGTTGTGCAGAAACTGGGTGAAGATGGAGATTAGAGAGTGCAGTGTGTATATTAAGTGGGTCCATTGCACTCCAGCCCGATCAACAGTATGCAAAGGTCTGTGCTGCATTGGGAAACCTCAGCGCATGCCAAGGCTTCTGCTCTCCAAGACTAGTTCTCCTGATCTCGTCTTGTGTCTCCCACAGGTGCTGACACCAAGGCAATAAAACCAAGTCCTTCACCATCTCCAGGCTAAGTGTTGCCAGAGCAGAGCTCAGACTAAGCACCAGCACACCTTACAAGCGCACCCTCCACCAGTGCAGATACAGTCACTCTGGTTCGTCATTGTGTGTGTTTAGATAGGGTGGCACTGGGTGATGAGCATGTCACGAGTATGAAGGAGGAGGTGCCAGCGGCAGAGGCAGAGGCAGATGTGAGCAGTCCCCCTCAGAGGAGGGAAGACAGACACAGCCCTGCTCAGCTGGGCACAGATGCAGGGCTTTGGGAGTCAGTGGAAAGGAGGATCCACCTAGATCAGCAGCAGAAGATGTGCTCCCACATGTTGGCATTCCCTGAGGAAGTGCAGGGTCATGGACAGAGAATGAAGGAGTCCATACAGCTCATGTGTGCCACCATGGCTCAGGGTTTTAAGTGCATGAGCTCCTCCACTGATACAGTGGCCAACCCCATGGAGAACCATATGCAACAGCACTTCGAGTGCATGCAGGAACTGCGCACTGACATTCACAGGATGCAAAATACACTATGTAGCCCTGACCAGTCAGTGGCACTGGTGGCGCAGAGATGTCTGAAGGGGATGCAAGTTGTGTCCCAGCTGTTAGTCCCCTCCAGCCATCTGGAGTGATTGCCAAGAGCTAAGGCTGCCATTGAGCAGGATGAAAGTGCCACCTCTCATGGGGTGCCATCATCATCAGCAGCCTTCTTGCCCACACTGACTGAAGGATCATCAGTGCAGTAGGGCCATGTGATGGAGGTTGTCCCTGATATAACAACAATGCAGCAGCCACTGGAGATGCCTCCACTGGCACCTCCACGATGAGGACCACCTCCATCTGCAACTCAGCCGCAAGCTGAGACAAATAAGCAGGTTGCCTCCACCTCCTCCGAGGCCACAAGGGGAGCAACATGTAGAAGTGGCCAAGAGCGGAGGCCACCATGTCGGACAGAGAACTGAGTGGGTCACTAGGATGGCTATCACTCGTAACTGTGCACTTTTTGTCTTTTGGAGCACCATTTAAATATTGACACATGAAGCCAGACCTGTGAGCCTCCTTTTATTAATGGTGGTACAGGGAGAAGAGAGATGAAGTGGTGAAGGGGAGCAAGGGTCCGTAAATGGTGACAGTGAAACCTCTGGGCAGATGTGTATCTTTCATTGGCAATAAGAGTTGAGCTGTTCCAGGCTGCGCCTTCAAGGGAGGTTCTCTCACAGGTATTTCAAAGTGAGTTGCACACCATGCCATTCCTCCAGGGTTAGAGGGGCTCAGGTGAAATGAGCCTGAGTCCGATGATCCCTGATGTTAATGGCATCAGATGAGACCCTCGAGCCCCGTCCAGGCTCTGGCCACCTCCCAGTGCAGCTGTGCACCTCTGTGTTCTGCAAATTCCTCCTCCTCATCCTCTTCCTCCTACTCTTCCATGTCCTGCTGTTCCTCTTCCTACAATGAGCTGTGTCCATTCAACATTTCGCCATCTTCACGGTTCATACTTCTCTGAAAGACCCCGTTATGGAGAGCATAGAAGACCACCACCATGCACTAGACCCTTACAGGAGTGTACTGCAGGTATCACCCGACCGGCCCAGGCACCGGAATCGCATCTTCAGAAGCCTGATCGCCTGCTCAATGGTTGTCCTAGTGAGCAGATGGTTGCATTTGTAGTGCCTCTGTGCATCTGTCTCAAGGTCACGTAAAGGGGTGAGTAGCCATCTCTTCAAGGGATATCTCTTGTCCCCTAGAATCCATCCACTGAGTTTGGTTGGTGGCATGAAGAGCGGTGGCAGCCAGAGGTTGAAGGAGTCATGGCAGCTGCCAGGAAAGTAAGAGCATACATGCAGGAAGCTCTTACTGTGGTCACAAACCAGATGAACTTTGAGGGAGTGGAAGCCCTTCCTGTTGATGAATCTCACTGGCCGGTCACGTGGTGCCTTGATGGCCATGTGGGTACAATAGATGATGCCCTGTGCCTGGGGAAATCCAGCAATGGAGGTGAATCCCACTGCACTCTATGCCTGGGAGGCACCATCTGTCAGGAATTGTATGTACTGTCCAGCTTTCACAAATAGGGCATCAGTAAGCTGTGAGATTCAGTGGTGTGCGGCCATTTGCTGATCTGCAGCTGATCCTTGGAAGGAGCCAGAGGCAAAGAAGCTTAAGGCCACAGTGACTTTGATGGCTGCTGGCAGGGCATGGCAAGCAGGGCTGTGAGGTGTGAGGTTTTCTGTTCTTCTTCTTTGGCCTCCTTGTCTCGAGAGACAATGGGTAAGCGCCTGGAGGTGGTCAGTGGTTTGTGAAGCAGCGCCTGGAGTGGCTATAAAGTCCAATTCTAGAGTGACAGACTCTTCCACAGGGGCTGCAGATAAAATTGGTTGCGGGGGCTGTTACACAGTTGGCTCTCGCCTTGCGCTTCTGTCTTGTTTCCTGCCAACTGCGAAGTCTCTTCGACTTGCCACTCTTTAGTCCCGCCTTTATGGCTGTCCGCCATCTCTGGCGATCACTGGCAACTGACTCCCATGACTTGTGATCAATGTCACAGGATTTCATGTCGCTTTTGCAGATGTCTTTAAAGTGGACATGTGGACGGCCGGTGGGTCTGATACTAGTGACGAGCTCGCTGTACAATGTGTCCTTGGGGATCCTGCCACCTTCCATGCGGCTCACATGGCCAAGCCATCTCAAGCGCCGCTGGCTCAGTAGGGTGTATCAGCTGGGGATGTTGGCCGCCTCGAGGACTTCTGTGTTGGAGATACGGTCCTGCCACCTGATGCCAAGGATTCTCCGGAGGCAGCGCAGATGGAATGAATTGAGACGTCGCTCTTGGCTGTCGTATGTTGTCCAGGCCTTGCTGCTGTAGAGCAAGGTACTGAGGATACAGGCTTGATACACTTGGACCTTTGTGTTCCGTGTCAGTGCGCCATTTTCCCACACTCTCTTGGCCAGTCCGGACATAGCAGTGGAAGCCTTTCCCATGCGCTTGTTGATTTCTGCATCTAGAGACAGGTTACTGGTGATAGTTGAGCCTAGGTAGGTGAACTCTTGAACCACTTCCAGAGCGTGGTTGCTGATATTGATGGATGGAGCATTTCTGATGTCCTGTCCCATGATGTTCGTTTTCTTGCGGCTGATGGTAAGGCCAAATTCGTTGCAGGCAGCTGCAATCCTGTCGACGAGTCTATGCAGACACTCTTCTGTGTGGGATGTTAATGCAGCATCGTCAGCAAAGAGGAGTTCCCTGATGAGGACTTTCCGTACTTTGGTCTTCGCTCTTAGACGGGCAAGGTTGAACAACCTGCCATCTGATCTTGTGTGGAGGAAAATTCCTTCTTCTGAAGACTTGAACGCATGTGAGAGCAACAGGGAGAAGAAGATCCCAAACAGTGTAGGTGCGAGAACACAGCCCTGTTTCACGCCACTCAGGATAGGAAAGGGGTCTGATGAGGCGCCGCTATGCTGAATTGTACCTTTCATATTGTCATGGAATGAGGTGATGATACTTAGTAGCTTTGGTGGACATCCGATCTTTGCTAATAGTCTGAAGAGACCACGTCTGCTGACAAGGTCAAAGGCTTTGGTGAGATCAATGAAAGCAACGTAGAGGAGCATCTGCTGTTCTCGGCATTTCTCCTGTAGTTGGCGAAGGGAGAACAGCATGTCAATGGTGGATCTCTCTGCTCGAAAGCCACACTGTGCCTCAAGGTAGACACACTCAGCCAGCTTCTGGAGCCTGTTTAAAGCGACTCGAGCGAAGACTTTCCCCACTATCCTGAGCAGGGAGATTCCACGGTAGTTGATGCAGTCACCGCGGTCACCCTTGTACTTATAGAGGGTGATGATATTGGCATCGCGCATGTCCTGTGGTACTGCATTGGCATCGCGCATGTCCTGTGGTACTGCTCCCACATCCCAGCACAGGCAAAGCTGTGAGGTGTGAGGTTTTCTGTTAAGAGGGCACAAACCTCTGTGACCATCTGCCTAGAGAGTCACAGTCTTCTGCAGCACTGGCTCATGGTCATCTCAAGGTAGCTCCATCTTTGGCATAGATCCTATGCTGAAGGTACAGCGTCCATTGCTTTCTTGCCCCTCATCCCTCTCCTCTGTCTTCCCTACGCCTGGGTCTTTTCCCATTCTGCTTAGTACATCGTCACTGGACCCGAAATCTGAAAGTCGTGATTCCATTGCTAGCTGTTACCTTTCTTGTGCTTCAGGTGGCTCCCAGTGGTGTTTGGAAGCCTTTCCCCCTCCTCCTATGCACCCACGATGCCAGCAAGGTGAAGACCCCCTGTACTGCCTGTGTGCTTACTGCCCACTCTCTCCACATGCTGGCTGACGCTGTTATTTTCATCCCCCACCTGCCTCATTCCTGCTCCCAGCAGGACCCCAAAATTCAGTTTGCAGACTTTGAACCAGGAAGTGTGAGTTAGAACAGTTAATTCAATGACAAATCATATACAGAAAGCAAAATAAAGAGGGAGAAAGAAAGATAAGATTAAGAGAGATAAAAAATTTTAAAAAGCAAAGTAAATATTATACTTAATTTTTTTAATTTTTAAAATTTGCAACAATAATTAAAATCTGAAGGAATAAGACTCCACACTTGTAAAAGTTCATTTTCAGTACCAGAGAGGTTGTTTGGCAGTAATTGAGACTTATCACACCATTAAAAATTCACTTACACTTGAATGGACAAGCCCTAACTTTTTATGGTGGGTAGGTATTGCAACTTCACACATTCCTTATATTTCAAAGCAGAGCTTTTTGGTGAGATACTGTTACAGCAAAGCTTCTGGAGGAGTAGGGCAACTCGAACACCATTTTCCTGATTTCCATGTTTAACTGTGTATGTGCAGTTGCAGGTATTTGATGTATGATGTATTCTTTAATAACTTTGAGCACTAATGGTTTCATTGTTATTTCTTCCACAAAATTCAGGATATTATTCACTATTTGTACATCAAAGCTGTTGAGTTGTTTGGAACGATGTGCAATTTTGTAACAAAATATGTAAATATACTGAAAATAATTCTTTTTGGAAGTCTATATACATCGCAGCACACACAGTAAACGACAGAAAAACAAGAAGTCCTGAAAAAGACCTTGAAAGGAGAAATCAGTTTGCTGATTGTGTCAAGCCTCAGTTCATGCCCATCCCAGCATGCAAAACAGAGATTGCTTCATGTATATTTTGGGGTCACAGTATTTTTTTATATATTGTCTCTCAGCTGATTATGTGCATTAGAGTTCTCCAATGCTCTTCGCACTTAAATGAAAAGCAACACATTGGCGAGTTATAAGCCAACCGAAATGTACCAGGAACCTGCCATCTGTACTCGTAATAATGGTGCAATTTGCGTTCAGTGAAGCAGAAAGTAAGACCCAACAACAACAGAAGCTACTTCAAATCCAAAGCTGTCTACAATATTTTCAAATATTTGTAATAAAAATAATTATCATGAAAGACTGTTTTGTTATTTACTGGTTTGATGGAAAATATATTTGCAGCATCACCTTTCAACAAATTATGGTCGTCAGTCCTATGGAAGGTTTTTTAATTCTTTCATGGGATGTGGGCATTGCTGGCAAGGCCAGCATTTGTTGCCAATCCTTCATTGCCCTTGAAGTGAGTTGCTTTCTAGGCCATTTCAGAGAGCAGTTAAGAGTCAACCATATTTCTGTGGGCCTGGAGTCACATGTAGGCCAGATCATGTAAGACAGCAGATTTCTTTCTCTTAAGGATATTCATGAACCAAATGGATTTTTACAACAATTGATGATAGTTTCATTGGCACCATTACTGATGGCCAGCTTTCTATTCTAGATTTTTATAAATTAAACATAAATTCCACCAGCTGCTATGGTGAGATTTGAACCCATATCCCCAGGGCATTAATCTGGGTCTTTGAATTTCTAATCACTATGCCACTGTCTCCCCAAATAAAGTTGCCCTTATTGCATTTCCATTTATGCTACTGGCAGCTTTCAGATCTAAACCTCCGAGAAAAATGTATTTCTTTGTTCCAGTTGCCTTAACCAGGAGAGTACATTATTTTCTCAACTTTCTTGTAATATCCCAGCAGTAAATGGAAACTAAAAAGGGCCTCTTTGTAACCATTGGTTCCAGGCTATTTCATAATTATGGTCATCTGTGTATCTGTACTGAATGCAAACATTTGTATGAACAAAAGTCTTTCTACTCAGTGAATATTAAAGTCATGCATGACCAATGAATTTCTTCACAGACATGTGTGCCAAATATCTCAGGTCTTGTAGATACTGCTTCTCACACAATCTAGAGTGGCCAGTGTATATGAAAGTGGAAAGCCAGTTGGACAGACGGCTGCCGGATAACTATAGTCCATTCATTTATCATTAGCTGCACCATTTCTGTGCCTTTTTATTAATACTTAGTTCTGCTGCACTGACACATAGAGCCAGATTTTGCTGTCAAAGTAACAGAGGCTAATGGTGCTTGCTGTTATTTAAGTGCAAATGGCACAGCAACTTCAAGTGAGGGGCAAATGCCTCATAAGCTTGGATATGCAAAATTTGCTGTCTAAGTTGTGCCACTGTACTATTAACTTTGCAAAAATATCAGATTGGTGTCTGCCTTGCCAATGAAATGCATATGGAGTCTCTTTGTTTCAAGTCTTACTTGCTGTTAGATATTTTAAAAAGGTATTTTTTAAAAATCTCCTTGATGTCTCTTTTTCTCTATCAATTCAATCTTTCTTCCCTTCCTTTTATTTCTCTTTATAGATCTGATTTATCATTAAATTCACTTTCCCTTGCACTATTAATGTCACAATCATTTTAGAATCATTGAAAATTTAAGGCACAGAAAGAGGCCACTTGCTCCATCGTGCCTGTGCCTGCCGAAAAACAATTCACCCATTCGAATCCTACCTTCCAGTATTTGGTCCGTAGCCCTGCAGAATACTCACTTGAGGTGCATATCAAGACTCCTTTTGAATTATTTGAGGGTTTCTGCCTCAACTACACTTTCAGGCAGTGAGTTCCAGACCCCCACCATCCTCTGGGTGAAAATGCTTTTCCTCATCTCCCCTCTAACATTTCTCCCAATCACTTTAAATCTATGTCCCCTAGTCACTGACCTCTCTGCTAAGGTGAATAGGCCCTTCACCTCCACTCTATCCAGGCCCCTCAAAATTTTATAAATTTCAATCAGATCTCCCCTCGCCTTCTTTGTTCCAAGGAGAACAAGCCAAGCCTATCCAATCTTTCAATCTTTCCTCAGAGCTACATTTTTCCAGTCCCAGCAACATCCTCGTAAATCTCCTCTCTAGTGAAATTACATCCTTTCTGTACTGAGGTGACAAGAACTGCACACTCAGTACTCAGGTTGTAGCCTAACCAATGAGTTATACAGTTCCAGCATAACCTCCCTGTTCTTGTATTCTATAACTCGGCTAATAACAGAAAGGATTCCATATGCCTTTGTTACGACCCAGTGAGAAAGAGGTCAAGGGTTCCCTTTTAGCCTTCACCTGGTCTTACTGTAACAGGGTTTAATTTTAAACACGCCATGTTTTTAGATTCCTCTTGGTGAATCCTTGTTCACCGCTTTTCAAGTATAAGGCAAAGAAACCAGCACAAACAGGTTTTCTTAGGTTAAAGATGAAAAGTTGAAATCTATTAAACTCAAACTTAAACTTCATTTAACGCCTACAGATACATGACGTGCACATGCTAGCATACATATGCAATACACATGTGCAAATGGAGACAGAAAAGAGCAGAAGAAAAATAAGGTGGGAAAGTTTGAGGCAATATCTGAAGCGTTTTTGTTATGGTTCTTCGAGCTCACTGTCGAGTCCTTGATTGTAGGTAGATCTTGCTTTTCGTTGAGGCCCAGTATTCTTCTTAAACCTTGTTCGCTGTAGCAGACTTTTCTGTCTTGGGGTTCATGTGTCTTCCGTGGATTCAGACACTTGTGAGAAAGAGGTGGGAGCAGACAGGAGAGATCTTCTTAGTGCAGGAGCAAACAGACACTCCGAGTTCAAACCGCTTGTACAATTCAGAAAAACCCGGCAGGTTAGTCATGTGACTAACTGGACTGACCATGTCTTGGATTGAATCACCTTAGCAGTCTCTGGAATGCTCCTCTTACACACAATACCTGGTGATCAAGGTTCATTGTGGGTTGAAAAAGACCTCTAGGGAGCACAGAAGGTGCTTTGTTCTGCGGGGGGATGATTGATTGCTAATCTCCCCTTTGTCCTCTGGGACACTCCTGCCTGAAGGTATTTGTGCAGACTGTACTGCATGCCCCTGTGGCAATTCAACGAGGTGAGGCATCACCCTCATAGTTTGTTCTTCCAAGCAATGTCTGTTAATATGCATATGTCTTTTCCAGCCACGGCTGATCTGTTTAACAAGTCCGTTCTTCATTTCAGTAACAGTTTAAAATCAATATTCATGACAAAATTAATGTGCCTCATTCTTGGCAGGTGGGGGCCTAATATGACACAAACGCATTTCATTAAAAGGGTCGAGAAAAAATATGATACAGAAAAAAAACATGCATTTCTCTCATTCGTTCACAAATCCTAAAACTTATTAAAATTGCCCTCTTTTTGGCATCCCAATCAACATGTGGTTATTTTTTGGGGAAGTTTCTCTTCCGTTTGCCCATTTCCATAGCTGCCTAGGGTCTTTGTTCCTGCTGAGGTAATTTTTGGTAATTTATTTTTCAGTTGAGTCAGTAGTGGGTGGGTCTATCCTGAACTCTCTTTCAGTACTTTGCTGAGTGATGTAAAGGCAATTGACTTTGGGGGATGGGTGGTTTTCTTTTTTCTGACTGCGGGGGGGATGATTCATTGCTAATCTCCCCTTTGTCCTCTGGGACAATCCTGCCTGAAGGTATTTGTGCAGACTGTACTGCATGCCCCTGTGGCAATTCAACGAGGTGAGGCATCACCCTCATGGTTTCTGTGCTCCCTAGAGGTCTTTTTTTGTCTCTGCAAGTTCCTGTAAATGCTGTTAGCAACTCTGGTGGGGTGCTTCTAGTGTTTGTATTTACATAGGAAGATGTGGGGTCTAACTTCTCAAATTTTTCGGGGTAGGCTGACAGGACAGTAGGGGTTTTCTTTCCACGCTTCTTCTTGGACTTCCTTTAACCTGCCCTCTTTGTCACTTCTTCCTCTTCCCTGTCCACCTTTTGCCAGCTTTGTGCCTGCCTATCCCCTTTTGTTCTCGGTGGGGTTGCCTTACAGTTCACCAGCCCTCTGCTGGTGGGTCCTCCTAACACCAGTACAGGACATGGGGTTCAGGTTTCACTGTAGGTTGGTGTTTCCCCTCAACCTGGCACATGTGACAACTCCTGCAGTACTCCACCACATCTTTGTGGAGCTTTGGCCAGTCAAACTGCTGTCTTATGTGTGCTTTGGTCTTTCGTAGACTGGCATGTTCAGCCACTGTTCTCGTGGGCCCTTCTTAATATTTCTCTCCGATATCACTGTGGCACCACTAACTGGTGAACTACTGTCCACTCCTTGCCTTCACGTCAGTGAGGAGAACTCCATTTCCTCATCAGTACCTCATTCTTTAAATAGTAGCAATCAGGAACTCCCTCTGCTTCACTTTCAGACTGGGCAGCCTGTGCTAACTCTTGCAATACTGGGTCGGCTCACTGAACCTCACCTAGGGAAAATCCATGTCATTCATTCCCTGGGTCTCCTAACTTTCCAAAGAAAGTCTCGGACAGACAGACCTGGTCATCTGCCCGCAGTGCTAATTCAGTCTCCTCTGGGGGAGCTGGTTTGATCATGGCCTGACCAACTACACATTCAGGGAAACTGCAGGGGTCTGTCTCCCCCCACTGCTCTGTCTCTCTGATCTCCTGTGGTCTTTCTTTCACTACTGGGGGGGCTACCACTTTCATCCTCGCCAGGAGCATCTAGGAGCAGGTCAACCCCGTCCACGGGCAAACTAGGGACAATCCCTATGGTCACCGGTCCTGAAACTAGGTCGCTCTCCAGGTGCACCCGGTATAAAGATACAGGCATACACTGCCCGCCAGTACCATTCACCACCATTCTGGTGTTCACTGCACTCTCTGGGGGAAAGGTCAGGCCTTTTCCCAGTTAAAGGGATCTCGTGGCCCCTGTGTCCCTGAGAATTACTATGGGCTTGCTTGCCCCACTCAAGGGGTATGGAGTTACTTTCCCTTCAGACACAAAACCTTGATAACCCTCAGGAATCCTATTAAATTTTCCTGCACTGCTTGTAAGCTTCCTGGGTCTCACTCTTACTGCAGTTAAAGCCACAGCTTGTTCTGCTGTGCTTTCCATCAGGATCCTGTCTTCACTGGGTGGGTGTGCCCTGATCAACCCTACAGGTTTTCCCTTTAGTTTCCAGCAGTCAGCTTTTAAATGCCCTGCTTTATAACAATGGAAGCACACAGGTCTCTGGGTCTCACTCTTACTGCTCACAGCACCTTCCTTTTTGACTAGAGGAGGGCCCCCTGTGCCTCCTGCTTTTCTTTCTCTTGCAGAACTGCTTAGGCTCCTTTCACCTTCCCACCCTTTGTCCTTTTTGGATTTGTGGGGGTGACTAGGAAAGATTCTTCTCTGGGAAACTGACTTATAAATTAAAGCAAACCCATCGGCCAGAACGGCCGCTTGCCAGGCTCTCTGGACCCACTGCTCCTCTACATGGGTCTTTATGGACAGTGGGAGAGTGTGTTTAAATTCCTCGAATAGAATTACTTCTCGGAGATTCTCATAGCTGAGCTGTACTTTTAGAGCCCTCCACCACTGGTCAAAAGCCAACTGCTTACTTCTTTCAAACTCCAAAAAAGTTTGATTAGCTTGCTTCTTGAGGGTTCTAAATTTTTGGTGATAGGCTTTGGTGATAATGTTTTTGGTCACTTAATAATTTGATGAACTCTCATCTGGCAACAGGGAATAAATCTCATGGGCTTTTCCAGTTAGCTTGCTTTGTAGTAAAAGGGACCAGGTCTCAACTGGCCATTTTAGCTGCCTTGTCAGTTTCTCAAAGGACACAAAAATATTTTTCTACATCCTCCTCATTGAATTTTGGAATTAGTTGAGCTTGTTTTAACAATTCTGTATCCAGCCCTGCATTACACTTCTCCATATTGGCCATGTTTTCACTGGGGTTACTCTGTAGCCTCCTAGTTAACTCAAGCTGCTTCAGCTCTCTTTCTTTGCATTCCTTCCGGAATATTCTTTCTCTCTCTCTCTCCTCCCTCTCTCGTTTCTTCTCCTGTCTTTCTTTCTCTGTCTCCTCTCTTTCTTTCTCTTCACTTTCCTTCTGGAAGGCTCTCTCTTTCTCCCTGTCCTGTGTCTCTCTTTCTCCTTCTCTTTCTCTGTCTTCTAATTCAGGTTTCCTCTGTTCCAATTGTAGCTTTGCTAGCAATACCCTGTCTGGGTCTACTTCTAACCCTGTTTCTGCTTCTTCAGATTCAAAGGAAAAATGGTTGACCACTAGTCTTAGGAGTTCAGACTTTCTAGTCTTAGCATGGACAGTGATCCCACACTGCTCAGCCATTTTTCTCAACTGTTCCATAGACAGTGCTTTTAACTTATCACAAGTTACTTCACCCTGGCTTGGGGAGCAAATAGCTTCAGTCACTGTCATGTTAGTATTCTAGCACACACAACTACAAGAAAACTTGTATTGAAATCTTGCTCTTTTTTGATTGGGAACAATTTGGCTTCCCACTTCCAATTTCTCTCATTTGTCTGTGGGTAAAATCTGGATGCGAGCACCCAAATTTCTGTTATGACCTGGTGAGAAGGAGGTTTAGGGTTACCTTTCAGCCTTCACCTGGTCTTACCTTAACAGGGTTTAATTTTAAACACACCGTGTTTTTAGCTCCCCCTTGGTGAATCCATGTTCACTGCTTTTCAATTATAAGGCAAAGAAACCAGCACAAACAGGTTTTCTTAGGTTTAAAGAAGAAAAGTTGAAGTTTATTAAACTGGCACTTAAGCTCCAATTCGGTTGATGCCTATGATACTTGATGTGCCCATGCTGGCATGCATACGTGATGCACACATGCAAATAGAGACAGAAAAGAGCAGAAGAAAAATAAAGTGAAAAACTTTGAGGCAATATCTGAAGAGTTTTTGTTATGGTTTTTTGAGCTCACTGTTGAGTCCTTGATTGTAGCTAGATCTTGCTTTTTGTTGGGGCCCAGTATTCTTCTTAAACCTTGTTCGCTGTAGGAGACTTTTCTTTCTTGGGGTTCATGTGTCTTCAGTGGATTCAGAGGCTTTTGAGAAAGAGATGGGAGCAGACAGGAGAGATCTTCTAAGTCCAGGAGCAAGCAGACACTCTTGAGTTCAAACTGTTTGTACAATTCAGAAAAAAACCCAGGTTACCAAGTAGGTTAGTCATGTGACTAACTGGTCTGACCATGTCTTGGATTGTATCACCTTAGCAGTCTCTGGAATGCTCCTCTTACACACAATATCTGGTGATCAAGGTCCATTTTGGGTTGAATGTGTCAGGGAATGGTCCTTTGTCCTTCCAAGCAATGTCTGTTAATATGCAAATGTCTTTTCCAGCCATGGTTGATCTGTTTAACGTCCGTTCTTCACTCCAGTAACAGTTTAAAATCAATGTTTATGACAAAATTAATATGCCTCATTCTTGGCAGGTGGGGGCTTCACATGACATCTTCTTAACCACCTTATCGACCTGTCCTGCTACCTTCAGGGATTTGTGGACATTCACTCCAAGGTCCCTCATTTCCTTTACACCTCTCAGTATTTTCCTATTAATCATGTATTCCTTTGCCTTGTTTGACCTCCCCAAATGCATCACTTCACACTTCTCCAAGTTGAATTTCATTTGCCACTTTTCTGCCCATCTGACCAGACCATCAATATCTTCCTGCAGCCGACAGCTACCCTCCTCGCAAATGCTACCACAAGGCCAATCTTTGTGTTGTCCGCAAACTTCTTGATCATGCCCCCTACATTTATGTCCAAATCGTT
The DNA here is from genome assembly GCF_036365525.1 of Heterodontus francisci. NCBI lineage: Eukaryota > Metazoa > Chordata > Chondrichthyes > Heterodontiformes > Heterodontidae > Heterodontus > Heterodontus francisci. The sequence continues at coordinate 46,653,297 of NC_090389.1, read as the reverse complement.
AATATATACCACAAAAAGCAGAGGACCAGGTACTGAGCCCTGTGGAACGCCACTGGAAACAGCTTTCCAGTCGCAAAAACACCCGTCAACAATTCCCCTTTGTTTCCTGCCACTGAGCTAATTTTGTATCCAGCTTACTGCACTTCCCTGGATCCCATGGGATTTTATTCTTTTAACCAGTCTGCCATGTGGGATCTTGTCAAAAGCCTTGCTAAAATCCATGTAGACCACATGAACTGCACTACCCTCATCTATCATCCTTGTTTCTTCTTCAAAAAGTTCGATCAAGTTGGTCAAACAAGACCTTCCCTTAACAAATCCATGCTGACTATCCTTGATTAACCTGTGCCTGTCTAAGTGACAGTTTATCCTGTCTCTCAGAATAGATTCCAATAATTCGGCCACTATTGAGGTAAGACTGACTGGCCTTTAATTATTCGGTCTATCCTTCGCTTCCTTTTTAAACAGAGGTACAACGTTAGCAGTTCTCCAATCCTCCAGCACCTCACCTGTATCCAGTGAGGACTGGAAAATGATGGTCAGATCTTTCACTATTTCTTCTCTTGCTTCTTTTAACAGCCTGGGGTACATTTCATCCAGCCCTGGTGATTTATCAACTTTCAAGAATGCTAATCCCATTAATACTTTCTCTCTCCCTATATTTATCACATCCAATACTTCACACCCCTCTTCCTTAATATTTTCCATCGTCCCCCTTTTTTGTGAAGACAGCCACAAACTATTCATTAAGAACAATACCAACATCTTCCGCCCCTACACATAGGTTACCTTTTTGGTCTTTTATGGGCCCTACTCTCTCCTTAGTTATCCTCTTACTCTTAATGTATTGATAAAACATCTTTGGGTTCACCTTGATTTTGCTTGTCAATTTTCGTTCATGCCCTCTCTTTGCTTTCCTAATTTCCTTTTTGATTTCACCCTTCCACTTTCTATACTCCTCTCGGCTTTCTGTAGTATTGAGTTCTCGGGGTCGGACATAAGCTTTCCTTTTCTGCCTTATCTTACCCTGTAGACTCCTTGACATCCATGGGGCTCTAGATTTGGCCGTCTCACTCTTTTTCTTTGTGGGAACATGTTTACTCTGAACCCCTTGAATCTCGCCTTTGACTGTCTCCCACCGCTCTGACACTGAATTACCTTCAACTAGCTGTTTCCAGTTAACTTTTGCTAAATCACTCCTCAGTTTAGTAAAATTGGCCTTGCCCCAATTGTGAACTCAAACCCTGTTCTATCTCTGTCCTTTTCCATAATTATGTTAAAACTGACTGAATTATATCACTACCACCAAAATGCTCTCCCACTGCCACTCCTTCCACCTGCCCAGCTTCATTTCCTAAAACTAAGTCTAAAACTGTGCCCTCTCTTGTTGGACTTGCTACATGCTATTCAAAAACATTCTCCTGAATGCACCTCAAGAATTCTGCTTCCTCGATTCCTTTCACACTAAAACTATCCCAGTTAATATTGGGGTCATTAAAATCCTCTCCCATTACAGCCCTCTTATTTTTGCACTTCTCAGAGATTTGCCTAAATATGTGCTCTTCTATCTGCCTCTGACTGTTTGGGGGTCTATAGTACACTCCCAGCGGTGTGATTACCCCTTTTTTATTGCTTAGCTCAATCCATATGGCCTCATTTGATGAACCTTCCAACATATCATCCCTCCTGACAGCTGTAATAGTTTCTTTGACCAAAATTGCCAGTCCCCCTCCTTTTTTATCCCACTCCCTATCGCGTCTGAAAACCATGTAACCAGGAACCTTGAGCTGCCATTCCTGTCCCTCCTTAAGCCATGTTTCTGTAATAGCTATCATATCATGTTGCCACCTGTCTATCTGTGCCCTCAGCTCATCTGCATTATTTGCTATATACCTTGCATTGAAATAGATACCTGATAAGCAATTGTTTCCCCTGTTAACACAGGTTCCAGAAGCTTTGCTTCCCTTGCTGTGCCGTTATCAGCTTGCACTTTTCAGCAAATTGTCAAACTAAAAATTTTAAAACCTAGCCATGCAGGAGCAGCTTTGTCTAATGGCAGGCACCATTGGATGCCCCGCTACAGCAAGATATAGTCCAAACTGTTGTACTAATTCCTTAATTAGTTGGGAACACCAAGCTACCCTTATTAAAGAGGAAAATCTGGTTCTTCATTCTTACAAGCAGGAATACAGTAACCCCTGTTGACCTTATACATCCTCATTGATCTTATTCAATGTTTTCAATTGTTGTAATTTTCTCCAAACAAACTAATTTTTTTTCTCTCCTTGTGCTTGTTATATTTCTTTCTGTTTTCTTACTGTTGTGTATATATTCATTCTGCTGTTCAAACCACTTACAAAATAGGATTGAAATGACTTCATGAAATTACTGGCCAATAATGTACAGCATAATCTGCAGCTTTTTATGTCTCCTGCCAAACCCATTGTAGCCTTATGTATTTCCAGACCAATGCACGTAACCTCCACACTGAAGAGAGGGACAAGGAATGAGAGAAGAAAGAATATAGTAGAAAACCAGACAAGAAAAACTGAGTGAAAAGCTAACAAGGGAAGCAAGAAAAAACATGAAAACCAAATATTACTACACCATGGTCAAAAGAGTGCCATGATTGACCAGGAGTTGTGGCTGTCTTGTATCGCAATAATTGTACTTATCCTTTTGAGGATGTAACTTCCCCTTGCTTGGGATATTTGGAAATGGTCCATGTGCAATCTGGAGCACAAAGGTGGCAATCCGCAAGGGAAAGTGATGTTGTCCTAATCCTTGCTGTATTATTGTTTATCAGCATGGAGTGGTATTAAGCTTTTTAACCATGCCTTTTGGAATGAAGTTTATCTGAGTTTCAGCCCAACTCAAAATGGATTATCAATTTGAGGCAAAATGTGGCTGGTGGGGAACATTTGTGCATTAATTTCCAGTTGCTCTGTAGTGTAATTAGATGACGTTTGGATAAAAATCGAAGTGCAATTAAGCTACATCACAAAAGTTAAATTTTTCTTCATTTAATTTTTTCAAACCACACACTATTGGGGACAAACCCTGCATAAGTTGCTGCTGAGTGGTTGCTAGAGAAAACAATTCAGTAAAATCCCACTATTACTGCAGTTTTTCATGACTAGAAAGTATAAAATTATTCAACTACGACTTTTATTCAATGCTGGAATGGATTTGTTTGAGTGGCTTAGATGGAAATGAGCAGGGTTAGGCGCAACAAAATTGTCTTTCAAAGAGACTCGAACATAATGACCCAAAAATTGCTGTGGCAGGCCATCGCAGGGTGCCCGCTGTTAGTTAGACTTCCCCTCACTGCAAGTGTGAGATAGAAGTGGTGCAGCGCCCTCTACAGGCATCTGGGATCTGAATGAACAGGGCAAACATTGTGTATTTCCTTAACCAATCAGATCAATGCATTGTGAAATTAACAGCACAAGGACTGAGAAGGAAGTGTAAATTAGAGTGGGTGAGTTCAATATCAAATCAGGTACAGAAAGAGAAATAAAGAGAGGAAGAAAGATTGGATTGAGAGAGAAGAAAGGCAGAAAGAAAAAGTTAAAAAGGCAATCTATGCAAAATATTGTCAACATTAAAATGGCAAGAGCAGATCTAACTGACAGGGTGTTAGAAATTAGAACTATGATTAGAATATATATAATCAGCTTGAAATAGGTAAAGGAATAGGTTAGTGTTGTAAGCTTTGTTTTACTGGAACCTGCTTAGGGTTTTGTTTCCCTGGAAACAAAGCTAGTGGAATGATTATTCTTAGGTAATGACAGTTAGCCTGAAGAAGGGGCTGTAGCTGGATAAATGCATAAATACAGAACCTATATACTACAAAGCTGTGCTGTGCTTTTCATTTAACCTTGCTTGTATGTAGGAATAGAATAGGAGTTACTTTAGTGAATCACCATGGTTCAACAGTTTGATAAGAAACGCGGACAGCTGGACTGAATGAACAGCATGTTAGCAGGCCTCATGAACAGCTTTGGGTATAAATAAATGGCTGTAGCACTGAGGAATAATGAAACTTCTGAGAGCTAGTTTGATGGCCAGAGTTAGAATGTTTCTGGGGAGGATCCAATTGATCATGGAGATCAGCTTGAGATGAGACAAGGAAAAGAAAGGATGATGTAAGTGCCTGATTGATGAAGGGCAGAAGATAAGTGCAAAGGCTCAAGAAGTTAATGGCAAGTGGTTAACATTAAAGGTGGGTTTTCACCCCATGGTTTAGACAAAGAACTCAACATTTTATTGGGTAGTTCAAAATAAAGTAAATTTCTATCGGGCAATAAGGCCTTGTCAATAATCCATCTAAGTGGCCACCCCTGAATGAGGGTATAAAATAAGAGATTTTGGGAGACCTCAACGCAGTTAGGTGGTGGAGAGGAGCTCTCAAGGAAGAGTCCAGTCCAACTCTCCAGAGTAGTTCCAGAAGCTGAGAAGACTTGGGGCACCACAAAGAGAAGTGGAAGAAGAGGAAAGAAAGCTGTTCGCACAGGCCAGCTGTCATGTTCAACCTGGACCGGTATTCAATACTTGTCATAGTTGTATGTTTTTGCTACATAAGTAGTGTGTTGCATCCCATCTTAAAAGCTAATTAAACTCAATATATCATATTTACTACAGGTCGGCCCTGATTAATTAGATATTGATAACATCAACTATCTTTCAAAGATTAAAATTATTAAAGGGGGAGCCATTTGTTCTTTAATTCTTTTATAGAATGTGGGCATCATCAGCAAGGCCAGCATTTGCTATCCATCCCTAATTGCCCTTGACAACTGACTGGCTTGCTGGGCGATTTCCAACGGCAGTTAAGAGGCAACCACATTGCTGTGGGTCTGGAGTCACGTGTAGGCCAGACCAGGTAGGGATGGCAGATTTCCTTCCCTAAAGGACATTAGTGAACCAGATGGGTTTTTATAACCATGGATGATAGTTTCATGGCACCATTACTGAGACTAGCTTTCAATTCCAGATTTTTATAAATTAATTGAATTTAAATTCCACCAGCTGCCGTGGTAGGATTTGAACCCGTGTCCCCAGGATGTTAGCCTGGGCCTCTGGATCACTAGTTCAGTAACATTACCACTATACTACCGCCTCCCCCACCATAGTAAAATTAGGCCATTATTTTTCGTATTTGGATACTTTCTAAAGCAGAATGCTCTTTAAATCTTTATACACTGTTTTAAAATTCCAAACTGTCCTTGCTTTATCAGCTTCCATTTCAGCTTTTGAATTAATGTCAAATATAAGCAATCTTATATATTTTTTCTGTTCCAGATATCAAATAAAGAAAGTGATTTAATTTTCTTAAAATCTGATCAAAAAATATTTCTGCGACTTCTCATTATTTCTGCCGAGAAAGTGCTGATGCATTAACCTTGTATGGAGCAGGTATGAATGAGTGTGGATCAACTGGAATTGATTTAGGTGTCATGTGGCTGCCACCTTGGCTAAAAGGTTACAGAGGTTTCGTAACACATGTTAAAGAAAAAGGCTCAAGAAGCAAATGTGCCTTTTTTTAAAAAAAAAAGCTTTCTATGAAATTTTTAACCCCTATTTGTCAATTTGCCATTTGACTACATTTTTGTGAGTTTCCTCCGCTCCTCGAATGAAGGCACTAAATTATGCTGGAGTATGGTACCACAACCAAGTGATCATTCTTCCTTTGTGTTTCCAGACAGTAAATATCTGTTTGCATGTAAGCCCAACCCCTACCTCACCCAATGGTCAAAAAGAACTGATTCTTTGCCTCTAGACCCTGTGTTGGGAGTCTCGTCTCCTTTGAGCTGGATCTCTGTCTCCAACCCCTTTGTCCTGTGAGGTGCCATGTGGCTGAGGACAAGGCAGCTGGTGCTCCTGCTGATATTTTTCCTGCTGCTGTTAGTGTCACTGGTGCTGCTCATCTTGTTCCTCAAGTTAGAGCTGCATAAACTGCTCCCATGCTGCAGTGAAGGCTCGTGGCAGGGAAGCGCAGATCAAGATGAGTGAAGTCCCAGACAGGTGAAATGACTTTCAAGAAGTTAGAAATCACCTGTCAAGCAGTCGGACCATACTCTCAGAAGATATGCCGTGAGGACCGACCTCTCATCAAGGCATGGCTGTAGCTATAGTTTCACTGTTTGAATCACAGAATTGTTACAGCACAAAAGAGGTCATTCAGCCCATCGTGTCTGCACCAGCTCTCCTAATGAGCAATTCACTTACTGCCATTCCCCCACCTTCTCCCCATAACCCTGCACATTCTTCCTTTTCAGATAACTATTTTATTCCCTTTTGTTTGCATCAATTGAACCTGCCTCCAGCATACTCTCAGACGATGCATTTCGGATTCTAACCACTCACTGTGTGAAAAACTTTTTCCTCATGACATTTTTGCTCCTTTTGCCAATCACTTTGAATCTGTGCCCACTCGTTCTCAATCCTTTCACAAGTGGGAACAGTTTCTTTCTATCCACTCTGTCCAGTCCCCTCATGATTTTATATACCTCTATCAAATCTCCTCTCAGCTTTCTCTTCTCAGCCTTCACTTCTCCAAGGAAAACAGTCCCAACTTCTTCAATCTATTTTCATAACTGAAGTTCCTCATCCCTGGAACCATTCTCGCGAATCTCTTCTGTACTTTCTTCAATGCCCTCACATCTTTCCTAAAGTGTGGTGCCCAGAATTGGACGCAATACTCCAGCTAAATGTCTTATAGAGTTCAACATAACCTCCTTGCTCTCGTACCTGATGCCCCTATTAATAAAGCCCAGGATACTGCATGCTTTATTAACCACTCTCACAACCTGTCCTGTCACCTTCAATGACTTATACACATATACCTCCAGGTCCCTCTGATCCTGCACCCCCTTTAGAGCTGAATCCTTTATCTAATATTGTCGCTCCATGTTCTTCCTACCAAAATGAATCACTTCACATTTCTCCGCATTGAACTTCATCTACAAACATACATACGAACGTATGAATTAGGAGCAGAAGTAGGCCATTTGGCCCCTCTAGCCTGCTCCGCCATTCAATAAGATCATGGCTGATTTGTTTGTGTCTCGCACTCCACACTCCCATCGAACCCCAATAACCTTTGATTCCCTTGCCTAACAAGAATCTATCTATCTCCGCCTTAAAAATATTCAATGACCCCGCCTCCACCACCTTCTGAGGCAGAGAGTTCCAAAGTCGCACAACCTTCTGAGAGAAAAAATTTCTCCTCATCTCTGTCCTAAAAGGGCGACCCCTAATTTTAAAACAGTGCCCCCTAGTTCTGGACTCACCCACAAGAGGAAACATCCTTTCCACAACCACTGTCTCAACCTGTCCTGCCACCTTCAATGACTTATGCACATATACATCCAGGTCCCTCTGCTTCTGCACCTCCTTTAGAATTGTACCCTTCATTTTATATTGTCTCTCCACGTTCTTCCTACCAAAATGAATCACTTCACATTTCTCTGCATTGAACTTCATCTGCCACCTGTCTGCCCATTCCACCAACTTGTCCAAACCCTTTTGGAGTTCTACACTATCCTCTTCACAGTTCACAATGCTTCCAAGTTCCGTATCATCTACAAACTTTGAAATTATGCTTGTATAACAAGGTCTAGGTTGTTAATATATATCAGGAAAGGCAAGGGTCCCAACACTAACCTCCGGGGAACTCCTCTACAAATCTTCCTGCAGCCCGAAAAACATCCATTAATTACTACTCTTTAATTCCTGTCACTCAGCCAATTCTGTATCTGTGCTGCTACTGTCCCTTTTATTCCATGAGCTATAATTTTGCTCACCTGTCTGTTGTGTAGCACTGTATCAAACACCTTTTGTAAGTTCATGTACACCACATCAACAGCATTGCCCTCATCAACCCTCTCTGTTACCTCCTCAAAAAAACTCCAGCAAGTTAGTTAAACACAATTTTCCTTTAAAAAAAAATCCATGCTGGCTTTCCTTAATTAACACGCATTTGTCCATGTGACTATTAATTTTGTCCCGAATTGCTTTTTCTACAAGTTTCCCCACCACTGAAGTTAAACTGACTGGCCTGTAGTTGCTGGGCTTATCTTTACACCCTTTTTTGAACAAGGGTGTAACGTTTGCAATTCTCCAGACCTCTGGCACCACCTCCGAGTCGAAGGAAGACTGAAAAATTATGGCCTCTGCGATTTCCACCCTCACTTCCCTCAGTATCCTTGGATGCATCTCATCTGGTCCTGGTTTTTTATCCACTTTAAGTACAGACAGCCTATCTAATAATGTCCTCTTTATCAATTGTTAACCCTTCCAGTGTCAGAATTACCTCGTCTTTCACCATTGACTGCGTTGCATTTTCTTTCTTGGTAAAGTCAGATGCAAAGTATTCATTTAATATCTCAGCTATGCCCTCTGCCTCTATGTGTAAATCCCTTTCTGGTCCCTAATTGGCCCCACTCCTCCTTTTACCACGATTTTACTATTTTTATGTCTATAGAAAACTTTGGGATTTTCTTTAATGTTAGTTGCCAGTCTCTTTTCATGCTCTCTCTTTGCCTCTCTTGTTTGTTTTTTCACTTCCCTTCTGGACTTTCTATATTTAGCCTGGTTCTCAATAGTATTTTCTACCTAGCATCTGTCATAAGGACACTTTTTATCTTTATCTTAATCTCTACCTCTTTTGTCATCCAGGGAACTCTGGATTAGTTTGCCCGACCTTTCCCCTTCGAGGGAACATACCTTGACTGTGCCCGAATGATCTCTTCTTTGAAGGAAGCCCATTGCTCAGCTACTGGTTTTCCTGCCAACTTTTGACTCCAATTTATTTGCCCCAGCTCCATTCTTACCCCATTGAAGTTGGCTTTCCCTCAGTTAATTATTCTTACTCTGGATTTTTCATTGTCCTTTTCCATAGTCAGCCTAAACTTTATGATACAATGATCACTGTCCCCTAGATGCTCTCCTGTTGATATTTGATCCACTTGGCCCACCTCATTCCCAAGAACCAGGTCTAGCAGTGCTTCCTTTCTCGTTGGACTAGCAACATACTGTTGTAGAAAATTTTCTTGAACACATTCTAGGAACTCTTGCCCCTCTCTGCCCTTTATACTACTACTATCCCAAACCATATTTGGATAATTAAAGTCCCCATTATAACTACTATCTCTCTGCAATTTCTTTGCAAATTTGTTCCTTTTCATCCTTTCCACTAGTAGGTGGCCTGTAGACTACACCAAGCAACTAATTGCACCTTTTTTGTTCCTTAGCTCTAGCCAAATAGATCTTGTCCTTGACGCCTCTGGTTTATCGTCTCTCTCCAGCACTGCAATGCTGTCCTTCATCAATACCGCCACTTCTTCCCCTTTGCCTGCTTTCCTATCTTTCTGGAACACCTTATATCCAGGAATATTTAACACCCAGTCTTGCCCTTCTTTGAGCCAGGTCTCTGTTCTAGCCACAACATTATATTTCCACATGCCAATTTGCGCCTGTAACTCACCAATCTTATTAACCACACTCAGTGCATTCACATACATGCATATTAACCCTAATTTAGACTTCACTACTTTCTCCCTTACTCCGACTCCACCTAATAACTTATTATTCCCTACTCTAATGCTACCTATTTCTCCCAATATCCTGTCCATCTTGGTATTCCTCCATGATATGTTCTGGTTCACACACCCCTGCCAAGTTGCTTTAAACCCTCCCGAATAGCACTAGCAAATTGGCCAGCAAGGAAATTTTTCCCAGCTCTGTTCAGATGCAACCCACTGGCCTGTACAGCTCCCACCTTCTCCAGAACTGGTCCCAGTGTCCCAGGAACTTAAAGCTCTCACTCCTGCATCATCTTTCCAGCCACACATTCATCTACTTTTATCCTCCAATTTCTATACTCACTTGCGTGTGCTACTGGGAATAATCTGGGGATTGCTACTTTTGAGGTCCTGCTTTCTAATTTCTTACCCAGCTCGCTAATCTCTTTCTACAGGACCATAACCCTCTTTATACCTATGTCGTTGGTACCAATGTGGACCACGACCACTGACTGTTCACCATCCCCCATCCAGGTGCTCTGCAGCTGTTCAATGACATCCTTGATCCTGGCACCAGGCAGGCAACACACCATCCTGGAGTCACGTTTGTGGCCACAGAAAAGCCTGTCTGTTCCCCTAACTATAGAATCTCCTATCATTAGGGCGGCACAGTGGCGCAGTGGTTAGCACCGCAGCCTCACAGCTCCAGCGACCCAGGTTCGGTTCTGGGTACTGCCTGTGCAGAGTTTGCAAGTTCTCTCTGTGACCGCGTGGGTTTCTGACAGGTGCTCTGGTGTCCTTCCACAGCCAAAGAGTTGCAGGTTGATAGGTAAATTGACCATTGTAAATTGCCCTTAGTGTAGGTAGTGGTAGGAGAATTGTGGGGATGTGGTAGGGAATATGGGATTAATGTAGAATTAGTATAAATGGGTGGTTGATGATCAGCACAGACTCGGTGGGCCGAAGGGCCTGTTTCAGTGCTGTATCTCTCTCTCTGATTATCACTTTTCCAATATTCCTTATGCCCCCCCCACCTCCCCATGTAGCTGAGCCAGCTGTAGTGCCATGGCCTTGGCTCTGGCTGCACTCCCCAGATGAACCATCACTTTCCTCAGTATTCAGAACTGAATACCAGTTGGAGGGTGAGATGCACTCAGGGGTCTCCTGCACTACCTGCCTGTTTCTGCTTGACTGTCTGGTGGTCACCCATTCTCTCTCTGCCTGCATACTCTTAAGCTGTGAGGTGACCACATCTATAAATATGCTATCCACAAAGCATTCAATCTCACGGATACTCCGCAGTGACGCCAGCTGTTGTTCAAGTTCCGAAACATCCTGGAGTTCCCAAATAGCACAGACTTCCCAGTCTGTCAGTTTCACTGAAGAAGCACTCCCCACACTACTCGAGTTCCACACAACTTGGGAAACCGGTGCACTGGCTGTTAAAGACATAATTCTGGGTTAAATTTTCAGTTAAATTCCTCTTTGAATATTTTAATTACTTATCCAACAGCTTCATGAGGATTTCACACTTGCCTGCAAACCCACCCTAGTTAAACTTGAAAATGGGTGGGATCATGTCTGGTTCCTGACATGCCACCACTTTTCTGGGCTTTTATTTCCCTGCCTGCACCTAAGCCTGCCTCCCCTTGACAGTTAAAAATCTGGTCCATAAATCATACAATTGCAGTCTCCCTCGTTCCCAAATATTTTTGCAGTAAAATACTGATTGATGGGCAATAGAATGTCAGATATTGTACCCAGTTCCGAAGAAGGGTCACTGACCCGAAACGTTAACTCTGCTTCTCTTTCCACAGATGCTGCCAGACCTGCTGAGTGAATCCAGCATTTCTTGTTTTTGTGTCAGATATTGTACTATGGGTGCTATGATCAGGTGAGGAGAGGTTGAAAGGCTCCCCTCTTGTCCCTCTCCTTGTTTGACCACAACGGGATTTATTTCTTTTGAATAGTGGATATGCTTATCAATTCAGTGAGTGTTTAACCCTTTTTTGTGCTATGATCATAAAGAACCAATTTGACAGGTTTTCTTGAGTTTAAACAAGAAAGAGGTTAGTTTATTGTACTTAGAAATCAAAACCTGATCTAAGTAAAATAATAAACTACACTCCTACTTTTACACACACACGCCCATACACACACACACAAGAGAATCTCACATGCACACGCACAAATAGGTTACAAAGTGAAGAATAGATTGGTTGGATTAGAGTCCAGAACAAATAATAGAATATATAGTCTGTGGAGTCTGGTAATTCAGTTGTCTTCCGGCTGAACTCGTGGTCTCGAAATTCCTGACTGGTAGAGGTGGCCACCTAGTTCAGGGTTTTCTTGGATGCAATGTAGATGGTTTTCTCCTTGGGGTCTATGTCTGCAGCAATGATAGACTTGTTATGCAGCCCGCAGGCAGGGTTAGAACTTACAGCATTGCCTGGAGAGAGAGAGAGGGAGAGACAGACCCCCACTTGGGTCCTGCACTGGTTAAAACTCAGCTGCTTTTCCACTGTACCCAGAAGAAACTTTTCACACAGATGGGGAGACTGTCACATGATTGTCCAGTATATTCTCTCTTTTGCATCTTAATTAGTTCAAGTCTTAAGAATTCCAATCTCTCTTCTCGGGTCCCATTGTTTCTGTGTTTACTCTTTGAGGCTCATCTCCCCCAGTGTTAATGTTCCAAGGTGGCTTTGAATGTTTTGTTAATGGAGGTAAAGCAGGTAGCTCATTCAAAATTAGCAAGCCAGTGTTCTGGTGGGAGATTAATCAGACATTCGACTCCACCTTGATACCTTGGAATGTGAGGTGTTTCAATGCAAATTGCGGTGGCCATTTTACCTGCTTTCTTTTAAAAGTTTAATTTAAGTTTCCAACCGATTGATTAAAAAAAATTCATTTGGCATAGCACGTGTTCATGACATGGGGCTAATGCGATATCTATGGGTAGGATTAAGCAATTTGCATTTGAAAATAAACTACTTGTCACATAATATTATTTTTATTGTATTAATGAAGTAACAGATTGCTATATGGACCTCATTTATAATGTTCTTTATTGCCTGAGAGTTTGGAAAACCAAATAACCTATGACAAGAATTACACTGGGAGCTAATGTGCATGGAAACCTGTTACATCGGTTCCAAATATGGCATGAAATTTGCGTGTCATTTGGATGCCTTCTCAACATGGGGACACAAATGTCTAAATTGAAAGGTGTTACACTGGACAATTAATATGGATATAATCAGATTTTACAAGTGCTACACAGTTAACAAAACAAATGCTGTGACAAGTATAACTGAGCTATTAGCCAAGCATCATTAAATCTTATATCTTTGTGTACTGCTCTTGCATTAGTAATCTCAGGGCCATGGAAATTTCTATTTTACTGTTAAAGAAAAGGCAGGTATTAACCTCTTTATTTTAAGTGGATTAATACTTCAACTAAAATGGCAGACAAAAGACTATTGTATGAGTACATTAGTGTTTGCACGCTATTATAGACAAAGGTTTTCTATGGACAGCAAAACACTTATAATACTTTAATACAATATCTGGTCAACTGGAACTTGCCCAATGAATTCAAAAAAGCAAGAAAAAGGTAAAGTGTCACTGCAGCAGTAGGTGAGCTCAAAGCTTGTGGGAAATAGTACTTTGGGATGCTTTCCTACATTAAAAAGCTATATAAATGCAAGTTGTTGTTTTTAGTGCAAAGCATAGCGTCTTTTAATATAATAAAAACAAGAAATGCTGGAACCACTCAGCAGGTCTGGCAGCATCTGTGAAAAGAGAAGCAGTGTTAACGTTTCGGGTCAGTGACCCTTCTTCGGAACTCCGTCTTTTAAGTTTGGACGGATGGCACAGACTGCAGTCCAGTACAAAGACACTAGATTTAGCCAGGTTCCAGTGAGGGTGAGTTGCTGTGACCTTCTTATAATCTTACTGGAGGCTGACTTTGTGTGGGAATTTGGTGCAATAAATAGACTGAAATACATGGGGTGAAATTATATCATAAACATATACTCCAAGCAGATATTTGCAGTATTGAATAACAGGCAGTTGTTGGGGCAGGAGGTGAAAGCATGAGATCCAGGCTGCATTAGTGTTTAGACTGCTAATTCTGCATCATAAGAAAAGATCTGGGACTCCCTGTTGGATAGGCTTGTGGATAATGACAGAAAATTAATGAAATCATGAGTATAGCAATCCAGGCAATTTTTTAATATCCTACAGAATTCCTATGACGTAAGAAAGGTTCTGTTTTACTCGTTTGATTTTCACATGTATAAAATGAAACTGAATTTAAAGTAGCCCTTATTCTTTGCGTTCATATCGCATTCAACGTTAAGAATCAAAGAAAACTGAAACGTATATGTTCTGTATTTATATTCCTTTTTAATTCTGGTTTATAAGTGAGAACACTTGGAGAATGTAGACAATCTAATTTGGTTGAAGTTGAGGATAACAGGAAATACCTTATCATACTGGCTTAATTAATGATCTGTAATATAATTCATAATGTCAGCCAAACTCAATGCTGCATTCCACATCTCACCCATACATACTTTATTCAGATAATTTCATACAGCAACCATTTTACAAATGGAGGAACATCAAACTACTTATGCCATTATTTTAAGTAGATTTTTACTCTAAAATCTGCCTATTTTAAGTATTAATTAATTTTTCACTTCTGCCATAGTCTGTACATCTTTCCATGTGCACATAATTATAAGAATTCCAAATTTCACCAGTTCAAATTAAAAGCATGTGACTGGAACCTTCCAAATGTAGTTGTTAAATGCTGGCCTTCAGAATTGCAAAGCATCACGTACAGTATTAATGAGAACAATTGCTCATGACATTTTGGATCTTCCCACTCTTACCAATCTGAAACATTGAGACCTCCAGTAAGTAATCTGATAACTTACTCCATCAGTCAATGAAGATTTTAGGGTCATTTTTTTTAGAGTTTGAGAATGTCCTCTTGGCAAACTACTAAATATTAAAATATTCCACTAAACTGGAAGGGCAGAGCTCTATACTTTTACGCAACTGTCACCTGGACAACTCCACAATTGGCAAACAGAAATAGTGTTTAATCAAACTGTGGCAGGCAGTATTTTCCCCTGATAAAAGTTCTGATGAAAGGTCACATACCTGAACTCTGTTTCTCTCTCCAGAGATGCAGCCAGACCTGCTGAGTATTTTATTTTGTTTCATATTTCCAGGATTCACAGTATTTTGCTTTTATTTTAGTGTCTTTCCCTCTCTTAGCTTGTTTCCTTATACAGTTCAAAGAAACATCTTGGCTGAGAAGAACTGACAAAATCCTCTAACTAGTACTATAGCTATCAAACTCATAACCCCCTGGTCATGAGGCAAGCAGTTTACAATCTACACAACATGGTGCCCCTCAGCTAAGTAATTTTTCAAGCTCCTTTTGCCATGCCTTTTCCCAACATCAGTAATAATGTAATTGCTTTGGATTGTAGATCAATTGAACCCACAAATTGGCCTTTTCTACCAGCAGAATTAGACCAGCCAAGAGAAGAAGCAAGCGGAGCGCCTCATGATACACGACAATATTGATGTTCAGTGTCATTCTGTTAACAAAGTCTTAGGAAACATAAAATGGTGAAGCAGTCTCAGATAGTAAGTGTGACAAAGTAGGGAGGATCTGCATATTATTTTTATGCAACTTTTTAGGCTGGAAGGTTTTTAAAAATGAGTTTCAGGCAGCAGCATTTCAGGTAAAGCTAATTTTTTCCATGGTAAGGCTAGCTAATTTGCATATTTGGCTACAAAATCAGACCATGGCCATGGGAATGTCTGGAATTCCATCCCTAAACCCTTCTGCCTCTCCCCTTCTCTCTACACCTTTCAAAAGCTTTCTCTTCAAACAAGTATTTGGTCAACATTGCAATTTTTTGCTTCATGGCTTGGAACATATTCCTACATTTCTACATTAAATACGCAATAAAAGTGAAAGTTGTTTATTTCATCTTTATGTTGTTTCTGGTTCCCAGAGTTTGGAAAGAGTCACACTTTAAACTTGGAAAAGGCTGGAGTCAGTCTTGTTTATTACAGTACCATGCTTTGTGCCTGATTCTTGTGTTACATATAACATGACTCCCCAGTGCAGACGTGAATGAGGCCCCCCACTGGAACACTTAGACATAACAACTAGTTCTTAGCTAATTAGTTCCTTAACACCTTACAGATAATATAACAATATGTACATAAATAACATCCCTCTTTCTTTAAAACATAATGCCCCTATATCATACATTTTCTGGCTGCATTTTTCAATCTTGCTACAAAATTGTCCATAGGCTCACCTAGTTCCTGTCTGAGGCCTTGAAATTCATATTTGTATATCAGATGATTTGATATTGGCTGGAGATGGGTGCTGAATCTTTCAAAAATTTTGTCTGGGTTTCTGCTGTCCTCTTCACTTAGGTCCTAGCTGTTAAATAAATGTAATCCTTTATCTCCAGCCCACAGAAGGATATAGCTGAGCATCTCCTCTGCACTAGTGCCTTTTAGGAAACTACCGAGTGCCAAATTGCACTTTTGTTTAAACTTCTCAAATGTCTCTACGACATCATCAGCTTCCTAATTCATGATGGGCTGTAGCAGTGCATTCATTCCTGTCCCAGCTGACATTTTTTTTTTAATATAGTTTTCACACGAGTCACTCAGTTTTTCTTTCTCTCTCTCTGGAACGAATTTGGGTCACTTTTCTCACTCTGATGATTTTAAAAATGTTGTAGGTTTTGTCACAGACACTCGCTGCTTCCATGTTTCATCCTTATGTTGTTTCTGGTTCCCAGATGTTGGAAAGAATCACACTTTAAACTTGGAAAAGGCTGGAGTCAGTTTTGTTTATTATAGCACCGTGCTTTGTGCTGTAGAGACTGATTCTCGTGTTACATATAACATGACTCCCAGTGCAGCCGTGAATGAGGCTCCTCACTGGAACACTTAAACATAACAACTAGTTCCTAGCTAATTAGTTCCTAACATTTTACAAATAGCATAACAATAATGGTCGATGCAGTGAAACAAAAGGCT
Source organism: Heterodontus francisci (assembly GCF_036365525.1). Taxonomy (NCBI): domain Eukaryota; kingdom Metazoa; phylum Chordata; class Chondrichthyes; order Heterodontiformes; family Heterodontidae; genus Heterodontus; species Heterodontus francisci. The sequence continues at coordinate 46,636,678 of NC_090389.1, read as the reverse complement.
GACACAACATCAGGTGGACTAAATGTGAGCTAGCCAGTAGGCATGTATTTTTGGGGATAGCGGTGAAGTGTTTGGGGGAAAACTCAAGGCAACAATGCCTACAGACTTCTTGTGGAGCCTGCAGGAGCATCCTATTCCTCCTGGACCCTCAGTAATAACTCTGTATGCCTTTTGGGCCTTTTTTGTATCACTGCCCAGTACAACTAAGGGGAGAATGCACAGCACACACTCTGTCCTGTTGTTCCTCAAAATTGCATCAGGGTCTTATGTATGTCAGGGGACTCCAATTTGCACATTGAATGAGGTTTCCACCTGATTCAGATGGGCAGTTGGGTCACCCAGCAGAGTGGGAATGGAGCAGAAAGTGGAGCCTCATTATTTTAGAGCCACTACTGCCCCGTTTCAATTAAAATTGTCTCTGTGAACTCTATGTATTGCAACTTTGCTCCATATATATATATAGAAGAGTCTTTCATCCACAGCCTTGTTGCTTACAAAGCTGTGTAAGAAATATATTCTAATTAGGGTATTTTAACCCTTTTGTGGGTGGATTCTGTCTTTATTCTTTTAGGTATTGTAGTTTCAATGTATCTTATTGCTATGTATAATCTATAACAACAGTACTCATTGGTCAGTTTAAGGAGTGTGTCTGTTGGTGGGCTTATTTGGTGGGTGATGCTTGGTGCAAGTGGAGGTACATGGGGCACATAAAGGACTGGAGCACGTGATGCATGTGCAGCTGCCAATGGTAGGTGGTGCCAGCAGCGGTGGAGGCTGCAGGGTGGGGTGTTGGTGGAGAACAAAAACAGCAGAAGGTAACGTAACAAAGGTAACAAAGTTGCCCTGACTGGAAAGATTGGTTCCTTGAGGGAAAGGATGGGATGGGATGGGAGGGATGGGAATGGCAGGAGCAGGATGGTGATGGCACAGGAGGAATGGAAGGAATGGGATGGGGATGGCATAAGAGGGATGGCATAGGAAGGATGGAATGGCATGGGATGGCATGGGAGGGAAGGGATGGTATGGGAGGGGTGACATGGGAAGGTGGATGAGATAATGGAATTGGTTAAGTGTGCAAAAAGGCAGGGACAATTTTTTGATACAACTTAGTACGCAAAAGCTATTCTTTGAGCTAAAAATGAGGATTCACTAGATTTGACTAAAAACATTTTAGAAAATGTGTCAGGTAAATTGAAAGAATATATCTGCATTGATTCTATAGATGAAGAAGATGATAACAGTTTACAGTGTCCAGAGTTTCTACACAGTCTAACTCCAATAGGCACTGTAATGATCCCCATGAAGATCAACAAACCAAAAGAACCAAACTTACTGGACAGCCCCAAGGAAAGAAAAGCAAATGACCAAGATTTCACTTTTATAACTTTTACTTCAACAGTCAAACCAAAATCAACATAAATCAAACATGAATTAACAGACAAATCACAGTCTATATATATACTTCAAATTACAAATTAACTGTCAGATACAACAAAGATAGATCTCATGGATTTACTGGGTTGTCCACTCAGCATATATGGCACCAATTGCAGCCACAAAGTTCTTCAAAGCTCTGAACTTCCTCAGGTAGATCTCCAGCTCCTTCCTTCAAAGCTGCAGCCACTGATTCTCATCTGACAGAAGTTCCCCTTCAACCCAATGTCCACAGGTACAGTCTTCACCTAAAATGGCACATGTCTCCAGAACCTCCTCAGCACTGCTCACGACAGTTTTGATGGCATGGATCCACCAGTATTACCTTTATCTGAGCCCTGCAGTGGCAACTCTATGCACTGTATGGCCGGGTCTGGTTAATCAGTTACTTTAAGTAACAGAAACAGCTCCTGGATTCAATCTTTACATTTCTCAGCCTGCCGGCACTCAAATCCTACATGATCTGAGCTCAGATGGTTCTGTGTCCTTTTATCTGGTTCCCACCAATTTCACTTTCCCCCGAAACACAAAGTTTTTGTTTCAGTTTCAGTTTCCATTTTTGTATCAGTTTATGTTTTAGTTTTAATTTCCTTATCAGTTAGGGTCTATCTCAGAAAAAACAAGCTTTGAAACCAGAGTCAGTGCACCGAACAGAACATTTGACAAGTCATCTGTTCAGACAGCAGCTTGCATAGGCTCCCTCACAAGTGCAGCAGACTGCAGACTGCATCACAGAATGCCAACTAACCAATGTAGACTCAAGGAAGGAGCAATTATAATGTTGCTATGAAACTTGAATCCTAAACAAGGACTTTGTCATGGAACAAGATTGGTAGTTAGAAGCTGCTTTCCTCAATGATAAATGCTGAAATTATAACAGGCAGATTTCAAGGAAATAGAGTGTTTATTCCTTGAATAATATTGAGCCCATCAGATGTAAACCTGCCTTTTCAACTCAGGAGAAAATAGTTCCCAATTAGACATTCATATTCTATGACTATAAACAAGTTCCAAGGTCAGACTCTTGACAACATTTGTACTTATATTCCTCAGCTTGTTTTTACATAGTGACAGCTTTATATAGCTTTTTCCAGTGTGGGAAGTTTTGATTCTGTTCAAAGTCTTTGGTGAAAGAATAACTAGAAATCCTGTACTTAAGGAAGTACTGTTGCAATAAGTTTTGCGGGTCTCCACTAGTCTATAAATAAATCTGCAATTAACTTTTGTGTCAGATTGGCTCAATTGGTAGTTCTCTCACCACCTGCCCCACACCCCCCCCCCCCTGCCCCAGATCAGAAGGTTGAAAGTTCAAACCTCAGTCTATGACTTGATCACATTATCTGAGGTGACTGTATGGTGCCAGTGTGATGCATTGCCAGAGGTCCTTTCTTTTCAAATAATATTTTAAACTTAGGCCTCTTCAGGTGGATATACAGAAAAAGCTATTTTAACAAGGGCAGAAGAACTTTCCCGGTGTCCTAGCCAACATATATTGCTCAACACCACCAAAACAAATTTCCTGGTTATTTACCTCATTTGCTGTTTGCACAGCCTTGCTGTGCGCAAATTGGCTACCAGATTTGCTGACATAACACAGTGTCACCACTTTAAAGGTAATTGATTGGCTCTGAAGTGCATTGGAAATGCTGAGCACAGAGAAGATGTTCCTGGTTTGGTACCATAGTACTTTCTGCATTTCACAAGAGGTAAGGATAATTTGGTGGGCATCTGATGTAGTGTCCAGTAGTTGCTATCACAATAAAGAATTAATTGTTAATCCTGGGCACATTATCCTAGACAGGGCATGTATTAGGGTGTAAAGTTTGGGTTATAGGAGACTCAGGGCAGGATTTCATCTGCCTTGGAGAGGGGAACGAGGCGGAGGGGGAACGCAAAATGGCAGGGGTGGTGTGCCCGATGTTGTCCTGGACCCTGCCATTTTAACCAGGGTGGAGCAGGCCAAGGACGGCCTTCCCACCCCAGGCTAATTGAGCCGCTTAAGTGGCCAATTAATGGGCACTTATGGGCAGCCTCCCACCTCCGCTTCAATTTTACGGAAGACAGAGGGGCCTGCCACCACTTGGAGACGCTGCCAGGTGAGATCTGGAATCCTCCAGGGGGCTGGGTGGGTCCCACCTTTGGGGGAAATCCATGGCCCTTGGAGGGTCTCCTGCCCCCAGCAGTAATGGCCATGCACCCCCCCCCCCCCACCACCCCCCACCATCACGGGAATAAAATCCAGCCCTTATTCTTATGGGAACCATAAACGTATTGGGAACAAGTGCTAACTGGTGACAATAGATTTTCCTGAATATAAATGGGATAAATCAATTAAACTTAGGCATCATCATAATGCAACATGGGTGTGCTCCAGTGTGGCATTGAATTGTAAAATGCTGATTTGTGATCTCAATTGCCCAAATGGTGAGTTCTCAGCCTCGAATGTATACTGTGTACAGTTTTGGTCACCTTATTTAAGGAGCGGCATACTTGCATTGGAAACATTTCAGAGAAGGTTCACTGATTCCTGAGATGATGGGTTTATCTTATGAAGAAAGGTTGAGCAGGTTGGACCTATACTCATTGGAGTTTGGAAGACTGAGAGATGATCTTATTAAAATGTATAAGATTCTCAGGGGACTTAACAGGGCAGATGCTGAGTGGATGTTTCACCTCCTGGGGGATTCTAGAACTAAGGGACACAGTTTCAAATTAAGGGGTCTCCCATTTAAGATGGAGATGAGGAGGAATTTCTTCTCTCAGAGGGTCGTTAGTCTTTGGAATTCTCTTCCCCAGAGAGCAGCGGAGGCTGGGTCATTGAATATATTAAAGACCGAGTTAGACAGATTTTTAATTGACAAGGGAGTCAAGGGTTATGGGGACTGGCAAGAAAGTGGAGTTGAGGCCACAATCAGATCAGTCATAATCTTATTGAATGACGGAGCAGGCTCGAGGGGCCGAATGGCCCACTCCTCCTATTTCTTATATGCTTATGTTCTTATGACTGTGCCATCAAGAGTTGTTAAAGAAAGATGTGATGATTTGCTGAGAGAAATGAACGATAAAGTGAATCAAAGTGACAGCCAATGATAGAGACGTAAGAACATTTAGTCTGTCTATTCTGTATGTCAGGGAGTGGTGTGTAGTTTCTGGTACCTATGCACAGAGAAAAAAATGAGTAATAAAAATAAAACTGGGAAAGGTAAGAAATCAAAGTTAATCAAGCTAAATCAGCACACTCAAATGGGTTTCAGACCCAAGCAACTAGGCTGAAAAAATAAAGATGCCAAATGCTTTACTGTTTTTTATCACCCCACACTCACATTTTTTCAATCTTTATTTTGTGCTACTTTCAAATAAAATATAGTGGTATTGGAAAACAAATAATGTAATTATACATGGGGCAGTATTGACTGAGTTTATTGCAGTGCAGTCCTCTGATTATGTCTGCAATAACTTTCTGCTTACCGAAAGAATTCATTGGAGCAATGGAAAGGGGAAAAAAATCCCAAATGAACTGGAACTTTGGCTGTACAGCGGTTACAGTAAATAAAGTGAATCATTTACAAATGAACCTGCTCAAAATGCACACACTGAAACAGTTGTATGTCTGCATTGAGCATAAACTGTATTTTTTATTTTCATTTATTCATTCATCTTGTAGATAGTGTACACTGCAGTCATGGTGCACTAGTGCTAGAGAGTGAATGTTTAAGCTGGTGAATGGGCTACCAATCAAGAGGGTTGCTTTGTCCTGGATGGTGCCAAACTTCTTGAGTATTGTTGCAATTGCACTGATCAAGGCAAGTAGAGAGTATTCCATCACACTCCTGACTTGCGCTTTTTAGATAGTGGAAAGGTTTGAGCAGGCAGAAGTTGAGTTACTCTCTGCAGAATACCCAGCCCTTGGCCTGCTCTTGTAGCCAATGTATTTATGTGACTGGTCCAGTTGAGTTTCTGTTCAAAGTCACCCCCAGGATGTTGGAGGTGGTAGAGGATTTGACAATGGTAATGCTGTTGAATGACAAGGGGAGGTAGTTAGACTCTCTCTTGTTGGTGATGGTCATTACCTGGCACTTGTACAGTTTGAATGTTTGTTGCTACTTTTCATCCCAAACCTAAATGTTGTTAAGGTTCTTGTTGCATACAGGCAGGGACTACTTCATGATCTGAGGAATTGTGAATGGAACTGAGCACTGTGCAGTCATCAGCAAGCATTCTCACTTCTGACCTTATGATGAAGGGAAGGTCATTGATGAAACAGCTGAATATTATTGGACTCAGGACACTGCCCTGAGGAACTCAATGTCCTGGGGTTGATGAGATTGGCCTCCAACAAACACAACCATCTTCTTTTTTGCTAGGTATTACTCCAGCAGTGCAGAGCTTTCTCCTTGATCCCCTTTGACTTCAATTTGGCTAGGGTTTCTTGGTGCTACACGGTCAAATGCTACCATGATGTCAAGGGCAGTCACTCTCACCTCACTTCTTTTGTCCATGTTTTGACCAAGGTTGTAATGAGGTCTGGAGTCAGGTGTTTCTGACAGAACCCAAACTGAGCATTCGTGAGCATGTTATTGGTGAGTAAACACTGCTTGATAGCATTGTTGACGACACCTTCCATCACTTCGTTGGTGATTGAGAGTAGGTTTTTGGGGCAGTAATTGGCCACTTTGGAATTATCCTGCTTTTTGTGGACAGAACACACTCATTTTAAGGCCAATTTCCTTGGTGCATGCACACTCATTACAGAGGCAAAGCAATTTCCTGACAGATTTGCAAGCAACAGGTTAAAAGGGAAAGAGCACTCATTATACTTGTCAATTTTTTTTTAGTTGGCAGTGTTTGAGAATATTTATATTTCAGCCAATGTATTTGGTGTTTTTTTAAAAGCAGAAAATGGGCCAATTAACTGCAACAAACTGAAGTGAAATGCAAAATAATTTCATTCTTCTTCTTTGGCCTCCTTGTCTCGAGTGACAATGGGCAAGTGCCTGGAGGTGATATTTTCATTAAGATTCATATTATCTGACTGTATGATGGGTTTTAACAGTCAGATGGGAAAAGTAAATACAGGATCCAGAAATGCTACTAATGCTAATAGTTTTGAAGCCTGAAGAATGATTCAAGTGTACAACTGATCTACTTGAACGCTTGGCTATATTATTCTGTTTTTAGCTGATGAATTCATCAAAGCTGTAAGAGAAACTAGGTAAAGTTACAAACAACTCAGTTTGTTTTGATTAGAAAGAGGTGAATTCTAATAGATACATTACAGTTCTATCCTATCATTTAGTTGTTGAGCACTTCTCTGCCAATTGTCGAATGCTAGTGCAATTAATTATCAAAACTATTGAACTGATCCAATCTTAAAGATGTGTTCTCCTGGACTATTCAAGAAGTTAAATCATGGGACCAACATCTCACTGCAACGAGGCCGCATGTAAAACTAAACTGAACTCATCTGCAAATAATACAAAGAGCAGGCAAATCTCCTGAATTAAGGCTAGGGAATAACATTGGGAAAGACGCAAATCATTCAAAGATTATACACTTTGGCCAGAATTTTACAGTCCCCCGCAACAAGTGGGCTGGTGGTGGGGTGGGGGTGGTGGGGGGGGGGCATGAAAAACTGAGTGGGAGGCGAGGGGTGGGGGCGCCGTTCCCTATGTCTTCCCACCTCTGCTGCAATTTTACGCGGGGCGACGATGGTGAGAAACAGCTTGCCCGCCCCAGGATAATCAAGGCCCTTAAGTGACCAATTAACTGCAACTTAAGGGCCTCCTCCTGCCGCCGCTGGTATTTTACCTACGGCAGCTGGATGACAAAGGCCCCAAGAACCCTGCCTGGTAAAACCAGGCGGCTTTCTTGTGGACTGGGTGGGGGGGTCAACATAATTGGGCACCCTGTGCCCCATGGAGGGCTGCCCCTAAAGCCCCAACCACACGCAACGCACAACTCTGCCACCCCCTTCCCCCCAATCGACCACCTCTTGCCTTGTTGGGGCCTGGCTGATTGTCCCGGCGAGGTCCCAAAAACGAACCTGAGTTCTGGGGCGATCCTTCCTCTTGCTTCCGATTGCTGGGTGCCCGATCAGGAGGGCCCCCCACACGCTCCTGGTGGCATTGCTGGGATTAAGATTTGCCAGCCAATCCATTAGATGGGACTTCCTGCCTCAAGGAGGTGGAAGTCCCACCCAAGACCAACTAAAGGCCAGGGAAGCAAGAAATCACATGTGGCTCTCCAGGCCCAGCGGAGGCAGGCTCACCACCGACTTTTCAGCCAGTAAGTAGGGCCTCCTACCCAACGTAAATTTCTGGCCTTTATCTCAGAGCCATGCCTTATCAGGGGAAAAGTGAAAATTCTCTGTTAGGCATCGCAATTTGGACCTAGTAGAGTACCAACGAACTACAGATTTCATTAACCAACTTTATTATTTAGGGGTCTCTAACTGTAACTGTAGATAGTCAGTGAAAGGGTGGAAAGTACAGGTTACCATAGCCAAGCTATTCTGATTGATTACATGCTCAATTTATCATTGATGTGTAGGAAACCAAGAAGGTTTGCATTGCTCAGCAGGTCTGGCAATGCCTGTGGAGTGAGAAACAGAGCTAATGTTCTAGGTCAGTGAACTTTCATCAGAACTCTGAAACATTAACTCTGTTTCTCTCTCCACAGATGCTGCCAGACCTGCTGAGTATTTCTAGCATTTTCTGTTTTTATTCAGATTTCCAGCATCCACAGTATTTTGCTTTTGTGTTAAGGTTTTAATTACGTCCACTCATCAGAGTACATATTTAGACTAAGGGTCATCAAGCTACTCCTCAAGCACCATCATTTTTCTCCTTTAACAAAACATGAACAACAACAATAAAACTATTGTTTATAGGCAGCTCACTGTTTGGGAGGGCAAGGAATCTGGTGCGGCCTACCACTTCCCAAAGCCAGGCTGCATTTCCTGAAGGGGAGGTGGAGTGTGTGAAGAGCATGTTTCTATAGCAACAGACCCCATATATTTGACCAAGGTACCCTAATTTTCAGATGCTTCCACAGAGTTGCTTATTGAACAAATCAGGGCCAGGAAGCAGGTCCTTTCACTTCGAATGTTAGACTGCTGCCACACCTAATAAGGCAGCAGGCATGGAAAAGTGGGCGGTAAGCAGACAAAAATCAGCTCCTTTGAATTCGAACATTCCACAATTTCACTTTATAATCTGTCCCTCTGTTCAATGTTGGATTACCATGCCCCTATTGGGCTCCTTCATGAGAAACAGAGAAAGGGACCTTGTTACAACTGAGGCGAGAGGAGTGCACTGTTAATTCAGTCCCACTTCTCCACAGGTCACAGCATATCAATAAATTTTCTCACTTACCAAAACAACCAATTAGATACTCTATTTGTTCCCAAAATAAAGCACACCAACCAGGTTTCCGTTATCCGTTTATTATAAAACCATGTCTTAATCAATAATGAAGTAAATATACAGATGAATTGAGATATTAAACTTCCTTATTTTTCCCTAGCCATCATGCACGCACAAATACATCCAAAAACTGATTAACCGGGAAAAAAGGGATTTTTGTTTCCAGCTGTTTCAAAGGAATGAAAAGAATGAAAAAACTTAACTACAATGATCTGGAAGGAAGTTCTTTGGGTTGGCGAGGTGTCCCAAAGTAGAATAGTTGGATGCCATTCGCAGTCTTTCCGGGCGAGGTTGATGAACAGTCTGTGTTAGGTAGACATTCAAAGAAATTCAACTGTAGAAGGCTTCACATATGTCTTCCATCAGAGGGTGGCAACAGGTCTCACATTCGATGCAAAAGTCCTTTTAAAGATGCAAAGTTTCTTCAAATATTCGGGGTTTCTTCAAAAATACAGGAGGCAACCACTTCATACAAGCTTTTGCTTTTCAAGAGCAAGGATTCTTTACAGAGAGCTAATACTTGTCTGGTTTTTCTTCTGATCCCCTGGCAGGCCCATCTCAAATTCCAATTGCCTGTTTTAGTCCAAACTCACTGGCTTTTAAAGTTCAAAATGAAACTAAAATTTTCCAAGCAAGTCCCATGGCAATCATAAAATCCCTCTTGTCACAACAAAGGATAGTTCTCAGGTCAACCCCCCTGTGGTTTCCTTGAAATCACCTGGTTTCCAGTATTTGTTTACTGGTCAAAACCAGGAACTTCTTGTTGACCTTGCTTTAAAAAAAAGCATCCATAAAGTTCAGCAATCTCCAGATGTTTCAATGTCCATGAAATCTTTTTAAAGAGGTTTTTAAAAATATAGATTCCAAGTTTTAGCAAAAAATATGGACTCTCCGTGACAACCTGAAGATATTTCTTGGCCTTCATCATTTTTACTCCAATTATTTGACATGCTTTGGCTGGGGTAGGACTTCCTGATGATTTTTCAGCATTTAGTACTTAGTGTCAGCATCTCCGATTAGTTCTTCCAAACTGATTCCAAGTTCCCTGCTGAGCTCAATTAAAGTCTGCACATCTGGCTTCAAAGTTGAACCAATTTCATTGACATTCAGTCCATGTGGATGGAACAAATGTAATGAAACAAATGTAAGAGACTCACACTATGCTTGATAATTAACTGGATGCAGTAAGATTGCATCTTGATTAATGTCCACAGTTCCAAACAAATGAAAAATGATGGAGAGTGACTAACTAAATTGAAAAGGCCCTAAGGTGTAAAAAACAAAGTGATTTGCTTTACCTTGTGCTAATTCATTGTACAGATATAAGAAAGATATGTTTTGTTGATTTGTAAATCTCTGTTCTGGGGTTGAAGATTAAAATATATTGTGTGATGGATGGAAACCACACCTGCCAAATGGAAACATTTTAATTTCATCATATGGAACACTATTTGAATTTTTGCTGGATATTGTACATAATTTGTTTAAAAAGGACCACAGAGCAGTGGCTGAAAACATGGCTACGTATTTGCATTCTGTCTGAGAGACAGTTGCCTGGAGAGACAATGGGAGTGCTCCCTGATTCAATTAGCCAGATGGGTTTTGTCAATAGTGATGATCAAAAGATATTGAGAGTCATTGTCTGTGTAAGAGCCAGCATTCCACCCCTCCCCACCCCACTGAGTGTGTCGAGTAAGCTTTGAACCATCAACATACCTCACAGATGATGCCGTTTCAAAGAAAGAGCTAGTCACATGACTAAGCTGCTGGTCAACCTGGGAATTGATTGAATTGTGCTCACAGTAAAGTTTTGGAGTCAGACTGCATTTTGAAGATCAAAGAGAAGCAAGGTCTCTCTCTCTCTTTCTCACGCAAAGTTCCAGGGACCCATGGAAGTAGACGAAGCCTCAAGCCAGAAAACCCTGGCAGCCTTATGGTACCAGTGAAACAAGTTGAAAGTGTGCACTGGGCCTCAATGAGAACTGCAAGACTTCACAGCAAAACTAACAACAGTAACTGAATTCCATCTACTACTTCAAACCTTCCCCTCTTTAATTCTTTCTCCTCCTCTGTATCTATTTGTGTGTGTGTTAATTGTATGCTAGCTTGGTTGCATCATGTATTTTTAGTAGCTTTAACTGAGTTAGAGTTTTAAGGTGAATTAACTTACACCTTTCTTGTTTAAACCTGAGAAAACCTGTCTGATTGATTCCTTTACAATTATAATTAGATAGCAGTGAGCAAGGACTCACTGAGGGGAAGCTAAAAGCACCATGTTTTAAAAGTTAAACCCTATTATGGCCAAACCAGGAAAGGGCTGAGAGGGGAGCCTGAGACCCTTTCTTCACCTGGTCGTAACAGATATTTGGGGGCTGGCATCCAAGATTGGACCCACAGACAAATGAGAAATTGGAAATGGGAAGTCAAATTGATCCCAATCAAAAAGAGAAAAGATTTCAGGACAGGTTTTCTTGTGGTTGTGTGTGCTAGAATACTAACATGTCCATGACTGAAGCCAGTACACTCCCTAGTCAGGATGAAGTAACTTGGGATAAGTTAAAGGCACTGTCTATGGAAGAGTTGAGGAATATGGCTGAGCAGTGTGGGATCGCTTTCTGTGCCAAGGCTAGGAAGTCTGAACTCCTAAGACTATTGGCCAACCATTTTTCGATTGAATCTGAAGAATCAGAGACAAGGTTAGAAATAGATTCTGACAAGGTATTTCTAGCAAAGATACATCTGGAACAGAGGAACATTGAATTAGAAGAGAGAGAGAGAGAAAGACAGGAGAGAGAGAGAAGAAATTTCCAGAAGGAACGGGAGGAAAGAGAGCTGAGGCGACTTGAGTTAACTAGGGGGCGACAGAGTAACCGCAGTGAACGCATGGAAAATACAAGTAGTGCGGGGCTGTGTACTGACTTTTTAAAATTTTTCCAACTGATTCCAAAATTCAACGAGGGAGATGTGGAAGCATTTTTGTATCTTTTGAGAAACTTGCAAGGCAGTTAAAATAGCCGGCTGAGAGTTGGACTCTTCTGCTGCAAAGTAAGCTAACATGAAAAGCCCATGAAGTTTATTCTCTGTTGCCAAATGTGAGTTCAACAAATTATGAACTGACATAAAATGCTATCCTCAGGGCATATGAGCTAGTACTGGAAGCCTATCACCAGACATTCCGAGCTCTCAAGAAACAGACTGATCAAACTTACTTGGAGTTTGAGAGAAGTAAACAGCTGGCTTTTGACCAGTGGTTGAGGGCTCTTAAAAGTGCAGCCCAGCTATGAAAATCTCAGAGAGGTAATTTTGCTAAAGGAATTTAAAAACTCTCTCCCCCTCTTCATGAAGACCCATGTGGAGGAACAAAAAGTACATCGAGTGAGGCAAGCTGCAGTTCTATCTGATGAGTTTGCTCTAATATACAAGTCGATTCCCCAGGGGAAAACCTTTCCTTGTCACCCCCACAAATCCAAAAAGGACAAAGGGTGGGAAGGTGATAGGAGCCCAAACAGTCCTGGGAGAGAAAGAAAAGAAAGTGACACGGGGGACCTCCTCCCGCTAAGAAGGAAGGTGCTATAAGTAGGAGTGATTCCCAGAGACCTGTGTGCTTCCATTGTAATAAGGCATGTCATCTAAGAACTGACTACTAGAAACTACGGGGAAAGCCTGTAGGGTCAATCAGGGCAGACCCGCTCAGTGAAGGAGAAAGGACCCTGATGGAAAGCACAGCTGAATTAGCTGTGGGTATAACTGCAGCAACAGTAAGACCCAGAAAACATAGTGCTGCGGGTGCAGGAATATTTAGTAGGATTCCTGAAGGTTATCAGGATTTTGCGTCTGAAGGGTGAGTAACCTCATACTCCTCGAGTGGGGCAAGCAAGCCCATTGTAATCCTCAGGGATACAGGGGCCACTAGATACCTTTTACTGGGAAAAGGCCTGACCTTACCCCCAGAAAGCGCAGTAAACACCAGATTGGTGGCGAATGGTATTGGAGGGCAGTGTATGCTTGTACCTGTACACCGGGTGCACTTGGAGTGCAGCTTAGTTTCGGGACCAGTGACCGTAGGGATTGTCACTAGTTTGCTTGTGGACGGGGTTGACCTCCTCCTAGGTAATGATATGGCAAGGATGAAGGTGGTAGTTTCCCCAGTAGTGAAAGAGAGACCGCAGGAGGTCAGAGAGACAGAGCTGTGGCAGGAGATGGTTCCCTGTAGTTTCCCTGAATGTGTAGTGGATCAGGCCATGACCAAATGGCTCAGTAGGGCAGTGGTTAGCACCGCAGCCTCACAGCTACAGAAACCCGTGTTCGATTCTGGGTACTGCCTGTGCGGAGTTTGCAAGTTCTCCCTGTGACCTGTGAGTTTGCAAGTTCTCCCTGTGGGTTTCCTCTGGATGCTCTGGTTTCCTCCCATATGCCAAAGACTTGTGGGTTGATAGGTAAATTGGCCATTGTAAAAAATTGCCCCTAGTATAGGTAGGTGGTAGGAGAATTGAGGGATGGTGGGGATGTGAGAGGGAAAATGGAATTAATGTAGGATTAGTATAAATAGGTGGTTGATGGTCGGCATGGACTTGGTGGGCCGAAGGGCCTGTTTCAGTGCTGAATGACTCTATACCTCAAACCAGCTCCCCCAGAGGAGACTGCATTGGAACTGTAGCTAGATGACCATGAGGTCTGTCAGTCTGAAACTTTCTTTAGAAAGTTAGAGGATCAAGGGAATGGATTAAGTGGATCTTCCCTAGTTGAGGGTCAGCGGGCCGACCCAGTATTGAGAAAGTTAGCACAGGCTGCCCAGACTTAAATTGAAGCAGAGGGAGTCTCTGATTGCTAATATTTAAAGAATGAGACACTGATGAGGAAATGAAGCTCTCCCCACAGACCTGAGGACAAAGACTGGACAGTGGTTCACCAGTGGTGCTGCAGAGGTACCAGAGAGAAATATAAAGAATGGCCCATGAGATTACAGTGGCTGTACATGTTGGTTTATGAAAAACCAAAGCCTGCATAAGATGGCAGTTTGACTGGCCAAAATGCCACAAAGATGTGGTGGAGTACTGTAGGAGTTGCCACATGTGCCAGGTTGAGGGGAAACCCCAACCCACAGTGAAAGCTGCAACCCTAATTCTTGTATCAGCTTTTGGGAAATCCTCCAGCAGAGGGCTGATGAATTGTAAGGGACCACTGCCGAGAACAAAAGAGGACAGACAGGCACAGGGCTGGCAACAAGTTAGAGAGGAAAGGGGAAAAAGGGACAAAGAGGACAGGTTGAAGGAAGTCCAGGAGAATTCCCAAATAAAAACCCACACTGTCCAGTCAGCCAACCGCGAAATGTTGGAAAATTAGACCCACATCCTCCTATGTAAATGCAGACACCAGAAACATCCAACCAGAGTTGCTAACAGCATTTACAGAAACCTGCAGGACAAAGAAAGTCCTCAAAGGGGCAGAGAACCGGTGAGTGTGATGCCTCACCTCGTCAACGTGCCGCAGGGAAGTGCAGTGGAATCTGGACAAATACCTGTAAGCAGGAGTGTCCCAGAGGACAATGGGAAGATTAGTAAAGAATCACCCGCCCCCCACCACAGTCAGGAGAAAAGGGAAACAACCATCCCCTATAGTGAAAAGCACTTGCATGACTCATCAGAGCACTGAAAGAGAGATCACAGTGGATCCACCCACTGCCAACTCCCATGATCAGAACTCCAAACCAGGGCTAATTAAATCTAACCCTCCCCCTGCCGACTCCCATGATCAGAACTCCAAACCAAGGCTAATTAAATCTAACTCTCCCCTGCAAACCTCAACAGGAACAAAGGCACCCTAGACAGTCATGGAAATGTGCAAACTGCAAACCTCCCGAAAAATCACATTTATTGGGATGTTCATTCCCAATATATTGCAGGCTGATAGTGAATAAACATTAAACCCCTTGGACAACACATAACTATCTCAGATCCACCTCAAGGACAAAAGCGGCAGTCCAAAGCAACACTGCTACAAAGGAAAGACAGACTGTAACAATTTTAAGATTTCTGAATGAATGAGAATGAATGAGAGAAATGCATGTGTATTCCTGTACTTTCTCTTCCTTCTAATTTATAATGAAATGCTCCCCCTAATGTTGCATTTCATTCTTCAGGTGGAGGTGTGACGGAAACCACACCTGCCAAACGGAAACATATTAATTTCACCATATGGAACACCATTTGAACGTTTACTGGACATTGACCATAACTTGTTTAAAAAGGACCACAGAGCAGTAGCAGAAAACGTGGCTACATATTTGCATTCTGAGAGACAGTTTCCAAGAGAGACAAAGGAAGTGCTCCCTGATTCAATTAGCCAGATGAGTTTTGTCAATAGTGTTGATCAAAAGACATTGAGAGTCATTGTTTGTGAAAGAGCCAGCATTCCACCCCCTCCCCCCACCCCCACTGAGTGTGTCCAGTAAGCTTTGAAGAATCAACAAACCTCGCAGGCGGTGCCATTTCAAACAAAGAGCTAGTAACATGACTAACATGCTGGCCAACCTGGGAATTGATTGAATTGTGCTGACAGTAAAGTTTTGGTGTCAGACTACATTTTGAAGACCAAAGAGAATCAATGTCTCTCTCTCTTTCTCTTTCTCTCTCTCTGTCTCTCTCTCACACAAAGTTCCAAGGACCTACGGAAGTAACTTAAGCCTTAAGACAGAAGACACCTGCAGCCTTCTGGTACCAAGGAAACAAGTTTGAAAGTGTGCACTGGGCCCCAACAAGAACTGCAAGACTTAACTTCAATCAAAGACTTCACAGCAAAACCAACAACAGTAACTGTATTCCATCTACTACTTCAAACCTTCCCCCCTTTAATTCTTTCTCCTCTTCTGTATCTATTTGTGTGTGTGTCTATTGTGTTTGCATGCTAGCATGGTTGTGCTGTGTATTCTTAGTAGTTTTAACTGAGTTAAAGTTTTAAGGTGAATAAACTTACACCTTTCTTGTTTAAACCTGAGAAAACCTGTCTGGTTGATTCCTTTACAATTATAATTAGATAGCAGTGAGCAAGGACTCATTGAGGGGAAGCAAAAAATACTGTCTTTTAAAAGTTAAACCTTGTAATGGCAAACCAGGAAAGGGCCGACAGGGGAGCCTGGGACCCCTTCCTCACCTGCTTGTAACAATTGGTTGGTCAGTTTTACCCAGCAGATTCACAGTTCTCTATCAATAGAATATAAATAAACCATAAGGCTTTATTCTCAACATTAAAGGTTCTGTCATTCAAGGTATACAAGAATATAGTGACCTGTGACCTTGTTAAAAGAAGAGAAAATAGAAAAGATTTCACTGCCATTCTTGGAGTAAATCAGGCCAGTCCACAGCATATGGATTATTTTCGCACTCATGTATATCAATGAGACCTTCTCTGATTCCAGTTTTTCTTTTGAGTTTCTCTGCATGGTATCCAGCTACACTAACTTCTCAAAACCATCATGCAGGAGGTGTTCTTTTGGAATGGAGCAGGACCTCCTGCTAATTTTCCATTTCACCTTCAAGTTGGGACTTTCATAGGATCATATCAGATGCCTTCCAGAAGCCCTAAAAAAAGACCCGATAAAAATATCTGGAATTCAAAGACAAGATCCTCTGCCTCGTAAGTGAGGCGTTCTCCTGTGTAAGCTACTAGGTTACTACAAGTCTTTTTAAAAGAAAGCATCTTTCCAATAATCTATCACTTTAAAAAAAATGTAGTCTATAAACTCCCAGATAGTAACAAGCCAAAGGTTATAGGTTCTTCCAACTCCATGCCAATCTTATTTCAATGATATTCCATTATAAATTTGAGATTTAATACTTCCTGTAATAGAATGGAGGAAATACTTTCTTCCACCAATTTCAGAGACAGATGAGGAGTTGGTACTGGTCATAGTGCTTGAAGAATTTCGCTTTTTTGGCAGTATCATTGCCCTTAAGACGCACAATGGGTACGCAAAAGGACAGGTCACCTGATTTTCTTCTTGTTTTCCAACATAAAATACCAATGATAGTGTTGTATATTGATGTTGAGAATAATGCAACACCCGAATACTTAAACTTGAAAATTTCTGATTTACTGTGAATTTCCGTCCACCATATTCAATAACCACTGAAAATGGGGGCAGGGATCACAATGCATGATTAACCCACATTCATTGATTCTGATGCAGACAGCAGGCCAACTTCATGCTGCCTGTTCATTATCATGATCCTAGCATGCAGTCAGTGCTAACGGCATGCCTCAGCAGGGACCCCAAAGTTGTGCAAGGCTCGTGTGTGTGCATACTTTTAAGAGGTGTGGTTACAAGATCATATTAGTCATTTAAGAGCTATGATGTAACACAACACATGATTCTGAGTGGTTAGCAGTCTTGAAGAAAGACCTGTATAGTGAACATCTCAATGTACTAGCTCCTGTCTCAGTATTTAATAAAGACCCCACAATATTGTGTTACTGATCCCATCTGGAGTGGTCAGAATTTATGTACCATCCATAGTAGCACAGCGGTTCAAGGAACACACAACATGTTGACAGCACTGAGATTTTTGAAGACCCAGAGTCATTTTTAGAAGAATTATTCTGAAGAGAGCACACTTCTTTTACTCTCAGAAGATCAGACTACATTGCAAGTCATTTTTTCTCTCAAGTTTACTCAGCAACGATCTGGATCTCTAACACCCCAACTCTTCCAGCTTTCTTCCCTTCGAAGCAGTCCAGTCAGCAGCGACTGGGTAAGCTTCTTTTCACTTCGGGCTGTGAAATCGGGTGGCTGCAGACTCCTGTTGACTAGATTAACTCAGGGATTCTGAGGCCAGTTTTTCATTGGGAGCAACTTGAGGAAGTCTCGGCAAGTTGAATGCTATGCAGAGGTAACAAATCCTGTTACACTTGCAAGGTGCGTCAGATGGTTCAGTGCCATCACAGCAGTGGGTTACCTGGATGAGCACAAAATCACATATTTTTGGTTTGGGGAGTGCCATGATCCGTCAGTAAAGAACTGAACGGCGACAGTCAAGACACAGAACAGATGAAAGTTTTCATTGTGGTTTCAGGAGGACCAATCGCCATTGCTATTTTTTCGAGGGAAAATCACCATTAAGTTTTGGGCCTTCGATTTTTCTTCGCAACAAATCCACCCTTCATAGGCAGGGCTAAGCCAAAAGCATGGGAATCCAGCAACAGCGTCACAACTGTTAATCTGTTAATTGCGTATCAAATGTTTGAGTATATGCAGTTGGAGGGTATTAATTGGGCTCTTATTTGAGCACTTATAAGCAGACACTTACTGAGATTGGGGGAGGGTTTTGAGTGAGGAGCTACATGTTTGTAATCCTTTTACAGTGTACAATAAATGTGAAACTGAGTAAAGATAGGATCCAACATTATCCTTCGACAACAAGCTTTCTGGTGTTTAACATGGTAGCAGAGGATGGCTGCCTAAAGCTGAAGATTGGAAACTAGGATTTATTTTTTACATAGTAAACTAAAATCCCATGGGCTATTGTGGAAAATATGGCAGAAAGCAAGTGTAAATTGTCAGGGTATGATTACCCTCCAATGTTCTCTTAGTCTGAACCATATGACCAGTGGAAGAATGAACTGGATATGCGGACACAGGTTACAAACCTACCAAAGAGGAAACAAGGTATGGCCTTGGCGATGTCACTTCCTACCAAAAGTAAAATTAGAAGTAAAGTGTTTTGTAAACTAATGCTCATCAGTTGGATACTGATGAAGGTTTGGATCTTCTGTTAGAATTCTTGGATGAAATTTACAAGAAAGATGACCTGTTTAATAACTATGAGGCATGGCCAGACTTTTATCGATTTCAGAAAACAAATGGTTATTCAATGGATGAATATATCTTGGACTTTAACAGATTGTATAGAAGAGTGAGGAAATTCACTTTGGAGATCCCTGGTTTAGTGCTAGCATTTAAATTGTTAGATTGTGCTCGGGTAGCACATATGGACAGGCTCCTGGTTCTAACTGGAGTATGGTTCTTGGACAACGACTTCCTGTTGGATTAAATGTCTGCTGCCTGAAAGAAATTCCTGGGGAAACAGTCATTTCCTGCAGCCCTGGTAGAACAAAGGGGCATTCTGCGATGACACAAAGAATGGAGGACACAATGTTTATTAGATTTCAAAATGGTCCAGATACTGGAAGCAGGCATAAGTACAAAGGAAGAGTTAAAGACAGGAGGAATGAGGATGAAAGCACCTTGAACAGGTCTGACTATTACAGTGGATTACAGAATTGGAACAGCAATCATCGTCGAATGAATCCCAGGAATGCCCAAGGAACAGTTAATAGGTGCTTTAGATGTTATTCAAAGTATCATTATGCAATGAACTGCCCTAAGCGGAGGGGCAGAGTCCTCGAAATAACACATGACACAGTGAATTCTGAGGCAGAAGAGGAAGATACCGATGGATCTGAATGAGTTGTGCTAGTCACAAGGAGTTTTAGTCCTGTGATGAATGTGTTTGTTGTGGATTCGTTCAACTATGCTTTATTGGATAGTGCTTGTACATTGACAGTATGTGGAACAGATTGGTTACAATGTTATCTGGATTCACTTAGTAGTGAGGATTGACACAAGGTTAAGGAGTACAAAAGTACTACCAGCTTTAGGTTTGGTGATGACAGCACATTAAAGTCACTGAAGAGAATAGTAAGTCCATGTAAAATAGCAGGAGTAAGCCACTTTGTCAGTACTGATGTAGTCTCTAGTGAGCTACCTTTACTGTTGAGTAAGCGTTCAGTGAAAAAGACACAAATGAAACTTGATTTGGAACATGATAAGGCAATTGTTTTTGGTAAGTCAGTGAATTTGCAGTTTACCCAGTCAGGGCATTATTGTATACCCCTAACAAAATGTTTCTAGTCAGAGTGTTAGAACAGTATTAATGGTATCAGGTGTTAAGAACCAGAGAGATAAAAAGCAAATTGTCTTAAAGTTACACAGACAATTTGCTCAACCTTCTTGTCAGTAATTAAAAACCCTGCTAAAGGATGCAGGTGTGATTGATGAAGAGTATACGAGGATAATGGAAGAGATTAGTGAAAAATGTAAAATCTGTAAAAAGTATTGGAGGACACCATCACATCCTATTGTCAGCCTTCCATTGGCACATGACTTTAACAAGGTAGTTGCCATGGATTTAAAGGTGGGGAAAAAGGCAAGAATATTTTCATTCTACATTTTATAGTCCTAGCAACTAGATTTTGTCTTTCTACAATAATAAAAAGCAAGGACAAAATTATGGAGAAATGAATAGGGACTGGACTTGGGCACCAGCTAAGTTTCTGACTGATAATGGAGGGGAAATTGCCAATGACGAGTTCAGAGATGTGTGAAAACATGAATATTATGGTTATGAATACTGCAGCTGAAAGTCCTTTCAGCAATGGACTTTGTGAAAGGAATCACGCAGTGGTTGTTGAAATGCTGCGTACAATCTTAACTGACCAACCAAACTGCAAGTTGACAACTGCCCTGTCACGGGCGGTTCATGCGAAGAATTCGCTTCAGATGGTTGAAGGGTATAGTCCCTATCAATTGGTCTATGGGCAGAATCCCAAGTTGCCTTCTGTACCGTGCAACAGTCCTCCTGCTCTAGAAGGTACTACAATTAGTTCAATTTTTTTCTGCACATTTGAATGCTTTACATTGCAGGGAGACGGGCTTTTATCAAGACTGAGATCTCTGAGGAAATTTGAGGCCGTTTGAGGCAGTATTTAATTCAGGAGATTTGGTGCATTATAAAAGAGAGCATCGTAGGGAAAGGAAGGGCCTAGGTCAGGTAATCAGTCATGATGTTAAGACAGTAGTTATCAAGCATGGAAATTGAACTGTTAAGGTTCATTCCTCGTGATTCATCGGGGTTGGTTAAAAAACCTCAGAATCTGAGCAGTTGATAGACAGAAGCGATTCACCTTGTACCTCCAATACTCATGTGTTTTGTGATGAAGGTCCTGAGGAACAGAATGAGGTAGAACAAGGATTGGATAGTAATGTGAAGGATCATGACGCTCAAGAAAGAGCTATTGAATCTAAAGGAGTAAGTACTCGGGTAACATATATTCCAGAGGGGTCTAATAGAGGAAAATCTACAGGCAAGTTTAAATACTGGTTAAATGTTCGAGATGAAGGCCAAGAAACAAGGTCCATGGATTGGCAGAATGGGGTGAAAGAGTGGAGGGTAAGAAAGTGCACTACAAGTTCTAATAGTGGGTCTGGAAGTGACTCTTGCGTAAGGAAGTGATCACGTACTGGAGAAAGATCCTCGATAATGTGCAAGGGAGATCTTCTAGCAGTAGTCCCGAAAGACATCAAAGTGCGAATAGAGGCCATAGTTTGAGCAGATTCCACAATGAAATGAAGGCTAGAGAGCAGTCTCGGAATAAAACTAGAAGCAGAAGTCCTCATGACGTGAAGTTTTAGTGGCTGCCAATAAACTTGAGGATAATCTAATAAGAGAAGCAAATCTTAAGGAATTAGAGAGAGTTTGGAGTTTATTCTGAGGGACCAGATAGGGGCCAGCCAGCCTTGTCGTGTAAATGGATTTGTACTGAAAAGGTCCTTCCCAATGGAACATTTAAGGCTAGTTACAAGGGGTTTTGAAGAGCAACTGGGTGATACCGATGTTAGAGTGGACTTTCCTACATTTGGAAAAGCAATTTTGAAAATCCTTTTAGCTCTTTTGACCACATATTCATGGGAATGTAGATCCATTGACATAAAAGCTGCATTTCTGTAAGGTGATAGTTTTCCGAGAGAAGTGTTTCTGAAACCACCGAAAGAGGCAGCAGATGCAGAAGGAAAGCTATGGAAACTGAATAAAAGTGTCTATGGCCTTAATGATGCTTCCAGGATGTGGTATTTCTCAGTAAGACCTGTTTTGTTGAAAATTGGTTGTGTTCAACTGAAAGCAGATCCTGCAATGTTTTATTGCTATCATAAAGGGAAACTTACAGGTATCTTCATGATGCATGTTGATGATTTCTTATGGGGTGGTACTGCAGATTTTGAGAAATATGTTATTAACAAGATAATCAGAGGGTTAGATAGGGTGGATAGTGAGAGTCTTTTTCCTCGGATGAGGATGGCAAACACGAGGGGACATAGCTTTAAGTTGAGGGGTGAAAGATATAGGACAGATGTCAGAGGTAGTTTCTTTACGCAGAGAGTAGTAGGGGCGTGGAACGCCCTGCCTGCAACAGTAGTAGACTCGCCAACTTTAAGGGCATTTAAGTGGTCATTGGATAGACATATGGATGTAAATGGAATAGTGTAGGTCAGATGATCGGCGCAACATCGAGGGCCGAAGGGCCTGTACTGCGCTGTAAAATTCTAATTCTAATTCTAATTCTAATAAGATTAGAACAGAATTTAAGATTGGGAGTCAGGCTTGTGGGGCCTTTAAATATATTGGTTTAGATATTAAACAGACTAAGTCTGGAATAACTTTATATCAACAATCCTATTTAGAGAGTATTACTTCCCTCCTGGTTAATCGTGTTAGGTCATCACAGAAAGATGATGATATATCTAAAGCAGAGACTGAGCAATTGCAAAGCTTGATTGATCAATTAAACTGGTTGTGCTCTCAGACTCGGCCTGATGCTAGTTTTCATGTGCTAGAGTTAAGCACGATGATGAAATATCCGAAAGTTGAGAATGTTTAAAGGGCAAATAAAACATTAAAAAAATGAAATGTGGAGAAATGTGTACTGAAGTTCCCATCCTTAGCTGACTCCAGTAACATAAATCTAATAATTTTTAGTGATGCTTCACATGCTAATCTTGCTGATGGGTATTCAAGTGTAGCTAGTTTCATAATATTTATGATGGATTAAAATGGGAAATGTCCTTTAACCTAGGAGGCTGAGAAAATAAAACGGGTCATTAAAAGCAATTTAGCTGCAGAAACACTATGTCTTGTGGAGGCAGTGGATATGGGGCTCTGTTTGTCAAATATTTTGGGTGAAATTCTGAACAAGGGGCATCCTGAAGATAGGATACCCATTGAATGTTATGTGGATAATCGTTCTTTGTGGGACAGTGTACAGTCTACAAAAAATCTGAGAAAAGACTGCGTATTGACCTTGCTGGATTGAAACAAATGCTGGAGAGAAAGGAAATCTCCAAACTTAAATGGGTAGATGCAAGTCATCAGCTATCCAATTGTTTCACAAAGAGAAATGTGAGTGCAAAGAGATTGCTAGGGTTGCTGGAGGAGTGGTATCTCACAATTTAATACTTTGTACCCAATATGGAATTTATTTTGATTTGTTGTGAAATGTTCTTTGAGCATGTTAATAATTTGTGTATAATATGAAATTTATTTTAAAATGTTGTTTGAGCATATTAATCCACATTGTATTATAAAAGAAAAAAGGTAATCTGTTAATTGTGTATCAACTGTTTGATTATATGCAGGTGGAGGGTGTTAACTGGGCTCTTATTTGAGCACTTATAAGCAGACACTTACTGAGACTGAGGGAGGATTTTGAGTGAGGAGTGATATGTTTGTAATCCTTTTATTCTGTACAATAAATGTGAAACTGAGAAAAGATAGGCTCCAGCTTTATCCTTCCATAACAAGTTTTCTGGATTTTAACAACAACCTCCAAGCCCGTTCATTTGTGGAACTACAACAAGACTCCACAGCAAGAGACAGCACCACAACCTCCAACCAGCTCACCAGTGGAACTGCAACTTTTTTTCTTGCAGAAGATTGTATTACACTGTATAAGTCTGTTCAGAAGTCGTACTGCAAGTGTTTCTATTATTTGCCTGAATAGCTTATATTTTCTTCTGTAGGTGCGACAACACAGAGTTATTACAATCATGACAACACTTTTTACTATTAATTGGAAAGCATCTGACCTGCTTTCAGAATTTGTTCTTTTCTAGCCATTGATGATCCATAGAAGCAAGCAATAAAGATATGCATAGCTATTGGCAATGAAGGACTATATTGTTTCAACACAACTGGTCTTAATGATGAAGAACAGAAAGATCCTGCAAAGATTTGGTCTACTCTAGAAGACCAATTATGCTTCAATCTCAATTTTCAAGTACACCGACTCGATTTCATGTCTTTCAGACAACAGCCGAGCGAATCCATCGACCAGTTTGTCAGTCGTCGTTATGCCAAAGGCTGAGTGTGTGGTTTTACTGCCACCAAACTGGCGTATTGCATCATTGAACTTGTGCATGAATCCACACCGATGGAACCCTACAAAAAGGATCTTTTGGAGGCACCCAAAGAGTACACAATTGACGTCTTATTGACGGATGGTCACAAATTTGAATCCATCATCGCGGGTCAACTAAGCCTTTAATCTTGATGTGTAACAAATATCACAGGTGCATTGAAAAGGGATTCCAAATCCAAGACACCATGTACACCTGATGCATTGCAGTGTCCAAAGCTTGGACTCCAGCTCACTAACTCTGAGCCAAAGTTCCTCGAGCTGCAGTTTCTGCAGTTGTGGTTGCTGTGGATCAGAGGTACAAAAATATAAGTTAAATCCTACTGAGAACTGGCGTATAAAGGATAATTTTCCAACTTCACATCAGTGGAGAGCTTTGTTTGCTCGCAACATACATTAGAAATGTGTGCACTGCTGCAAAGAATTTTTCAGTGGGTATTTTAAATAGCGCGCACCTGAATTTCTGTAAAGTGCTACAGGCAGACAAAGGTCCTGACTGGAAGTGTAAAGTTGATGATTACCTCTATAGAATACATGATTGTAGTAAACATACACTTTGCAGCACTATTCAAAAGAAAGACAGATAAATTCCTAATTGAGTAGGAATTAGTACTCCTCCATGTTGAACATCACTTAGAAGAAGCACTGAGGGTGGCAAGGGCACCTGATGCTCTCTAGTTGGGGGACTTCAATGTCCATCACCAAGCGTGGCTCGGTAGCACCACTACTGACTGAGTTGCCCGAGTCCTGAAGTGGACTCTGCACAATCCTTGTGAAAACCAAGTCCCATCTGACATACGAACATACAAATTAGGCAGTAGGCCACTTAACCCCTCGAGCCTGCTCCGCCATTCAGCAAGATCATGGCTGATCTGATTGTAACCTCAACTCTGCCTACCCCAATAACCTTTCACCCCTTGCTTATCAAGAATCTATCTACCTCTGCCTTAAAAATATTCAAAGACTCTGCTTCCATCACCTTTTGAGGAAGAGAGTTCGAAAGACTCACGACCCTTTGAGAGAGAAAAAATTCTCCTCATCTCTGTCTTAAATAGGTAATCCCTAATTTCTAAATACTGACCCCTAGTTCTAGATTCTCCCACAAGAGGAAACATCCTTTCCACATCTACCCAGTCAAGACCCTTCAGAATCTTATATGTTTCAATCAAGTTGCCTCTTACTCTTCTAACCTCCACCAGATACAAACCTAGCCTGTCCAACTTTTCCTCATAAGACAACCTGCCCATTCCAGGTATCAGTCTAGTAAACCTTCTCTGTACTGCCTCCAACACATTTACACCCTTCCTTAAATAAAGAGACCAATACTGTACACAGTATCCCAGATGTAGTCTCACCAATGCCCTGTATAACTGAAGCGTAACCTCCCTACTTTTGTATTAAATTCCCCTCGCAATAAATGATAACCTTCTATTAGCTTACCTAATTACTTGTTGTACCTGCATACTAACCTTTTGTGATTCACACACTGGGACACACAGATCCCTCTGCATCTCAGAGCTCTA
Organism: Heterodontus francisci; assembly: GCF_036365525.1. Taxonomy (NCBI): domain Eukaryota; kingdom Metazoa; phylum Chordata; class Chondrichthyes; order Heterodontiformes; family Heterodontidae; genus Heterodontus; species Heterodontus francisci. The sequence continues at coordinate 46,611,054 of NC_090389.1, read as the reverse complement.
CAATCTCTCACCATTTAGTTAATATGTTGTTTTTAAGTTGTTCCTGCCAAAATGGACAATTTCACATTTTCTCACATTATACTCCATTTGCCAGATCACTTAACCTATCTATATCCCTTTTAGCTTCCTTATGCAATCTTCACAGCTTACTTTCCTACCTATCTTTGTGTCATGAGCAAATTTAGCAACCATACCTTCGGTCCCTTCACCAAGTCATTTATATAAATTGTAAAAAGTTGAGGGCCCAGTACTGATCCCTGTGCACACCGCTCATTACATCTTGCCAACCAGCAAATGACCCATTTATGCCTACTCTCTGTTTCCTGTTAGCTAGCCAATCTTCTATCCATGCCAATATGTTACGCCCCCTACACCATGAGCTTTTATTTTCTGCAATAATCTTTGACGTGGCACCTTATCAAATGCCTTCTGGAAATCTAAATACAATTCATCCACCAGTTCCCCTTTATCCACAGCACATGTTACTTCTTCAAAGTACTGTCTTCACACTGAGGATGCTGTCCATTGTGTTGTGTGGCTCTACCACTGTGTTAAATGGAATAGATTCAGAACAGAGGTGTCAGCTAAAAACTGGGCATCCATGAAGCACTTGGACCATCAGCAGCAGCAGAATTGTATTCAAACACAATCTGTAACCTGATGACCCGACATATCCTTCACTCTACCATTACCATCAAGCCAAGGGATCAACCCTAGTTCAATGAGGACAGCATACCAGGAGCAGCACTAGGTATACCTAAAAATGAGGTATCAATCCAGTGAAGCTACAACACAGGACTACATGCATGCCAAACAGTAGAATCAGCATGCAATGGACAGATCTGAGCAATCCCACAACTAACGGATCAGTCCTGCCAATTCCAGTTGTGTATGGTGGTGGACAATTAAACAACTAACAGGAGGAGGAGGCTCCACCAATAACCCATCCTCAATGATGGGGGAGCCCAGCACATCAGTGCAAAAGAAAAGGCCGAAGTACTCGCAACAATCTTCAGTCAGAAGTGCCGAGTGGATGATCCATCTCGGCCTCTTCTTGAAGTCCCCAGCATCACAGATGCCAGTCTTCAGCCAATTCGATTTACTCCAAGTGATATCAAGAAACAGCTAAAGGCACTGGATACTGCAAACGTTATGGGTCCTGACAATATCCCTGTTGTAGTACTGAAGACTTGTGCTCCAGAACTAGCTGCACCCTTAGCCAAGCTGTTTCAGTACAGCTACAACACTAACATCCACCCAACAATGTGGAAAATTGCCCAGGTATGTCCTATCCACAAAAAGCAGGACAAATCCAATCCAGACAATTGCCACCGTATCAGTTTACTCTCGAGCATCAGCAAAGTGATGGCAGGTGTTGCGACAGAGCTATCAAGTGCCACTTAAATACAATAACCTGCTCACCAATGCTCAATTTGTGTTCTGCCAGGGCCACTCAGTTCCTGACCTCATTACAGCCCTGGTACAAACATGGACAAAAGAGCTGAACACCAGAGGTGAGGTGAGAGTGATTGCCCTGGATATCAAGGCAGCAATTGACTGACTGTGTCCTCAAGGAGCCCTAGCCAAATTGAAGTCAATGGGAATCAAGGAGAAAACTCTTCACTGGTTGGAATCATACTTAGCACAAAGGAAGATGGATGTGGTTGTTGGAGGCCAATCATCCCAGCCCCTGGACATCACTGCAGGAGTTCCTCAGGGTAGTGTCCTAGGCCCAACCATCTTCAGCTGCTTCATCAATGACATTCCCTCCATCATATAGTCAGAAGTGGGGATGTTCACTGATGATTGTACGATGTTCAGCACCATTCGCAACTCCTTAGACACTAAAGCAGTCCATGTCCATATACAGCAAGGCCGGACAACATTCAAGCTTGGGCTGATAAGTGGCAAGTAACATTCACACCTGACAAGTGCCAGGCAATGACAATCTCCAACAAGAGAAAATCTAACCATCTCCCCTTGACACTCAGAGGCATTACCATTGCTGAATCCCCCACTATCAACATCCTGGGGGGTTACCATTGATGAGAAACTGAACTGGAGTCGCCATATAAATACCGTGGCTACAAGAGCAGGTCATAGGCGAGGAAACCTGGGCAAGTGACTCACCTCCTGACTCCCCAAAGCCTGTCCACCATCTACAAGGTACAAGTCAGGAGTGTGATGGAATACTCTCCACTTGCCTGGATGGGTGCAGCTCCAACAACACTCAAGAAGCTCAACACCATCCAGGACAAAGCAACTGCTTGATTGACACCCCATCCACAAACATTCACTCCTTCCACCACAGTGGTAGCAATGTGTACCATCTACAAGATGCACGGCAGCAACATACCAAGGCTCCTTCGACAGCACCTTCCAAACCTGCGACCTCTACCAACTGGAAGGACAAGGACAGCAGTTGCATGGGAACACCACCACCTGCAAATTCCCCTCTAAGGCACATACCATCCTGATTTGGAGCTATATCGCCGTTCCTTCACTGTCGCTGGAACAAAATCCTGGAACTCACTTCCTAACAGCACTGTGGGTATAACTACTCCACATGGATTGCAGCGGTTCAAGAAGGCAGCTCACTACCACCTTCTCAAGAGCAGTTAGGGATGGGCAATAAATGCTGTCCTAGCCAGCGGATACCCACATCCCATGGACAAAAAAAAGTGAAGCTGGATGAAAGCAGCAGCTTTCCAACTACATTCTGGAAGCCGTTCGAGAGATACAGTTGATTGCGCATGCCGTTTCACATTTACACAGCTCCAGAGGAGTATCAACGCAGACAGCATGAGATATTTAGTGAAGCTCCCAGAGTAGAAGCTATAGTGAATGATCTGCTAGTTTATGGATGCAGAGACACAATGGAAGAAGCTATTGCTGACCACAATCAAAATCTAGTGCGACTGCTGGACAGAGCTCGCTAGATGAACCTGAGCTGAACAAGAAAAAATTGCAATTAAAGATGCCCGAAGTCAAGCCAAGGATCCCGAAAATGTGAGAGCAGTAGCAGCGATGCGCTGACCAACAGATGTAAAAGCAGTGCAATGATGTGTTGAATTCGTCAACAATTTACAAAATTCTTGCCCTATTTGTCGTCAGAGTGTGAATCATTATGCCAATTCACTGCCAAGGACGTGTAGTGACATTGGGGCACAGAACAAGAAGCAGCATTCACTTAAATCAAGCAATTAGTGATGGTAATGCCAATGCTGAAGTATTATGACATAAATGATGAAGTCTCCCTGCAGTGTGACGCCAGTGAGACAGGACTTGAAGCAACCCTAATGCAGCAAGAACAACAGGTTACATTTGCATCCAGGGCGTTAATACAAACAGAAAAACGCTATGCTCAGATCAAGAAAGAGTGCCTGGTATTGTCTTTGCTTGTGAACGTTTTCATCAATACCTACTTGGAAGAGACAAAGTGACAGTCGAGTCCGACCACAAGCCTCTACAAAGCATTTTCCTGAAGCCGCTACTATCTGCTCCAAAGCATCTGCAATGAATGTTACTCCAGTTACAGAGATATCATCTGGACATGAATTACAAGCAAGGGAAACAGATGTACATTGCTGACATGCTGTCAAGAGCTGCACTCCCTATGAAGAAAGTAGAGGATGCTCTGGAAGCCATCAACCCAGCAGAGACATTGAATCTGACAAACACCTTGCACAAATCAAGCGAACTACCCAACAAGACTGCAACAACAACTCTCCAAGTGTTGCAAGAAGTCGTGATGGCCTGAAAGCATCAAGGACACTCCTGTGGTTACAAAAGCATATTGGCTTACAGAGATGAATTGACAGCCCAAGATGGCATCATGTACAGAGGAAATGGAGTCATTATCCCTAAGGAGTTGAGAGGAGAGATGCTAAAGTGCATCCATGCAAGCCACCAAGGAATTGAGTTGAGTCTGAGGAAGGCAAGAGAAGTGCTCCGCTGGCCAAACGTGAGCAATGAACTCAAGGATCACATCAGCCAGTGCAGTGCACGCAACGAGTACCAAGCTAAGCAAGCTAAAGAGCCGCTGATGACATATGACATTCCAGACGGACCATGGATGAAGCTTGAAGTCTTCACTCTCGCAAGAACTGATTATCTTGTCACCATAGACTACTATTCTGACTACTGGGAGTAGGACCAGCTGACTTCAATGACTACCAATGAGATTGTAGAATGCCTGAAATCACACTTCTGTCATTACGGCATTCCAGACACTGTGATGAACAACAATGGCCCCCGGTTCACGAGTGAAGAATTCAGCTGCTTCATAAAGGATTGGGAAATTCAACACCATACATCATCTCCACACTATTCCCTGTCAAATGGAAAGGCTGAGGCAGCAGTGAAAATCGTCGAAGGAGTCATAAAGAAATGGAGCAAATCCAGCACAAATGTATACGAGGCCATTCTTGAGTGGAGAAACACACCTATTGAAGGCATGGAAAGTAGTCCAGTACAAAGATTAATGTCACGCCACACCCAAACTACCCTTCCAATGACAAAAAAACTACTGAAGCCAGAAGTAATAACAGGCGTGAATGACAAAATCAAGGTGAAAGGGCAGAAAATCAAACTTCATTTTGACAAAACCACCAAACCATCGCGTTGGAGAGCCAGTCAGGGTACAAACCTTCAATGCGCTCAACAAGAGTCAGCCCAAGTGGCAACTTGGGACCTGTGTAGAGTAGTTGTCACCTCGATCGTATGCGGTGGAAGTGAACGACCAGATATACTATCACAACCGCAGGCACATATTGTTACGACCGAGGTGGGAGGAGTGCATTCTCTTTTCTAGTTCCACTTCTCCACAGGTCACAACATATATTTAAATGTTTGCCCGGTTACCGGTACAGCCAATCATACACTCTATTTTTTATCCCCGAATAAAATACACCAACAAGGTTTCTTTAATAAACAACAAAATTATCAGTTTATTATGAAACAAAACTTAACCAGTAACAAAGCAAAGCATTAACACACAGACTGAAATATGAAAGTTCCTATTTAAAATTCCCCCAATTACACTCAAACACACTGGAAATATACAGCAATTCCTTCTGCAGAGGTCTGTTACAAAAAATAGACAAAAAAGACTACTTTGGCCAAATACTTGCTAATTCTTGACATAAAAAAGAGAAGATATGGTGTTATGACCAGGTGAGGAAGGTGTCTCAGGCTCCCCTTTTGCCCCTTCTCAGGTTTGACCACAACAGGGTTTATTCTTTTAACACAATGATTTAGCTTAACACCTCAGTAAGCACTTGCTCCTGTTCCTCGATTATAATTGCAAATGAACCAATCAGACAGGTTTTCTTGAGTTTAAACAAGAAAGATGTATGTTTATTATCACTCTAAACCAGTTGAAATTACAAAAATACACGACGCATCCACGCTCACATTCACATGAGAGGCGCACACACACAACTACATTACAAAACAGAAAACCAGAGTTGGGAGGTTGGAGTAGAGTCCTTAATAAAAATGGAATTTGAATATTGAAGTTTAGTCCCAGAGTGCTTAGTTGAAGTTGTAGTCTTGAAGTCCACGCTGTGCCACGTGCACGGTTCAGGCTTGCTTCTCAGGTTCCAGAAGGCAGAAGAGGGCCATGTCCTCTGGTTGCTGGCTGTGCTGGGCTGTAGTTTGCAGCTGAGGCTTTGCTGGACCTTTACTGGAGAGATGGAGGGAGAGACAGCGATTGCAGCTCTCTTACTGGCTTACAGTTACAGTCTCCTTCCGAGGAACAATTCACAAACTCCCAGAGTTACACAAGCAGTCATGTGATGTGACCACCTCTTTATTTTTGAATCAGCATCTTCTGGAATGATCTTAGGAATTCAAGGCTGTTCAGACATACTTGGTGGGGGGGGGGGGCGGTTTGGCTCTTTCAAAGTCAATGTGTGTCGATGGCTTTTGATGATCAACATTGTCAAAACCATTCCAGGTAATTTATTCAGAGAGAACCCCCGTTGTTCTGGCGAGACTGGGTAATCACCTCTACCTCCAGCTGGTCTTTGGCTTCTCATATGCAAATTGTGCATGGCCATCTTAGCTGCTCTGTTCTGCTTTATAAAGGTTATTTGTAAGAATGTCCAGTAAAATTCTCAGGCAAAGTTCCATATGATGAACTTAATATTTTCCATTTGGCATGTGGGGTTTCTGTCACAATGGAAAGAAGTCAGTTGTCCCTTTTTGGTCATTGGGATTGTTTCAGAAGCAGTCCGTTCTGGAGATGTCACAAATTATTCTGGTAGGCTTTCCAGGAGAAATGTGGCATCAGAGTTTTTCACCAGCACACACTTGAATCGCAGGATTTTTTTCAACTTTTCAGGAGCTATACAGCACCAGCTCTCCCACACTGGATCTTTGCAGCATTTCTTCAAAGAGGTCGAGAAGGAGGTGAGCTGAGTGGTTTCTTTTTCCCTTGACAGGAAACACCAACTGTCTTCAAGCAGTTCACACCCCAATTGCCTGCAAACAATGTCCAAATCCCAAACAGAGAGTCAACCTCCTGGCCTCCATAAACCTTGACATGTGGTTTCTCTGAAACCATTTTCCCCCAGGTCACCAAGGATTCTGTTGTTTACTGAGCCCAAAGCACACGAATTTCAGTACAGGTGGTTTTCAAACAACATCTCAAGTGTCCCTTCAGTGAACTTGGTAAAAAGAATTCATGGAATATTTTCAGTTTTAACACAAGTGTGCAAAAAATAAAATATTAAACAAAATGGAAGCACTTTCGTAACAATACGCACAACTGGAGAAGCTGTTCTATCACTGCAGGCGGCCGATCAGGAAGATGTGAACTCACCATCCACGCAGACCATAGATCAACCATCAGTCCCAGATGTCCACAACACCCCAACAACAGAAATAGAATAACAACAGTTAATGCGGCAACAACAAGTGACACAGTAACGACACTCCCCGGAGAAGAAAAATTACCCAGATGTACACCAATGACAATACACACGTGCACCATTAAGAGACCGGCATGATTTAAAGTCTATGTGTACAATGCATGTGCAGACACTGACGAGAATAATGAACTGCTAATGCATGAGAGCAGTTGTGTGCACGATGGGTAATTTGGGCAACTCGCAGTGTGTTTACATGTAATTTCATGCAATTTTTTTTGTTTTTTTTGTCTGAAAAGGAGAATGTTTGGGACAGAAATGCAATACTGTACTAATGTGCCTCCTGGTTTGCAGTCGTCATGTAACGTCTACCATGAGGCACTCACTGCAGGCATCCATCAGCCGGGAGTTCAATTAAGACAAAGTACAAGCAAGACTGTTCCCATTTATGAAAGGATCAGGAATGAGAGGGCACAGATTTAAGGTAATTGGCAAAAGAAGTAAATGGCAACAGGAGAATAAACCTGTCACACAGCGAGTGGTTAGGACCTGGAATGCACTGCCAGACAAGGCATTCAGAAGGGAATTAGATAGTTATCTGAAAAGGAAGAATGTGCAGGGTTACGGGAGCAGGCGGGGGAATGGCACTAAATGAATTGTTCATTCAGAAAGCTGGTGCAGACATGATGGGCTGAATGGCCTCTTTCTCTGCTGGACCGATTCTGTAATATTATGTCTTGTGGTTGCCAGAGTTTCCTAAATAATCACACTTTAGACAGATACTGGAGCTTCCATCGTGTTTTCTCACTTCCGTCCATTTGTGGCAGAATGATACAATGTGTGTTTGATACACAGGTTGTAGTGCAGTAGAGAGTAAAGGGGCATTGCGGAGATATATACATATGCCTGAACATTGTAGTTTCTATGTCATTTTGAATAAATTTTGTACAAGAGCAGCATTTCATTTGCTGATTAGGCTCACAAAGTGTGTTTAAATAGAAGACATGTCAGCTGTCACAAAATCTTTTGTTTTCTTATTACTAGTCTAAAAAAAGTAATGTTTTTATTTGAATGGTGTCATCAATGCCATTGACTTGGAAGAATTGCTGAGTCAGATAGTGTGAAAGAGCGAAAGAAACATCCATAGGTGCTGCACCGATATTATTGCACGTCATTGCAATTGCATGTTAGTTCAGCTGCATCATCAGTCAGGTTCAGTAACTCTTAAAACCAGTTTCACCAGGATTTACAGTGTAAAGGGAAGTCATGCTGCAAGAGTCACTTTACCCATTTGTAAACAGACTGTGCATTGGCATCAGGCTCGTGCGGAGTAGAACTTCAGCAACATCTGCTGCTTTTCACAGTTCCATGCACATAATCATGATCAGGAGCAACACTTCTTAAATACTCAGTGGAACACTGAATATTTTTAACTGATGCACTTAAAAGCAAATACACCATTTAATTAAATTGCAAGACACAAGGAAATACTCGGGTATTTAAAAAGTACTAGACTTTGGACAGAATGTTTGAATCATGTCCTTTGGTTGTCAAGTGGTCTACTAAGAACAGGTTGGACTCTCTGATCTATCATTATTTCTAACGTGCTTTACAGGCACAGCTGTTTGTTTAAATAAGCATGCGTGTTGGAGAAAGATTGGGTCATGGACCAGAAGTTTTGCCCTTGTCCAGCTCAGTTCCAAGGCCATGTGACTGACGAAATTTTACAAACGAAATGTTTTATTCAATGGTCGATACTTTGAATGAAGAAGCTAAGTAATGCATCGTGCTTGCAGTATGGGAGTTAGCACTATATTCATGAATCAGCAGTGACAAGTGATTGACAGCAGTGAAAATACAACAGTAACATGGGTGAGAGTTATTACTTGACAGTCCACTCTGGAATCAAGCTGAAGGCCAACCACATTTCCAGTATTTGTCCTCCCCTACAGAATAAAGAGACTAGCTCAGCAGTGACAGTGATGTCTAAGCTTAAGTTCACTCAGGCGAAAGACTATCATAAATCACTAAGGCACTTGTGAGTTATGAGTCTTCCTCACTTGTGAAACAAGACTGATTGGTAGCAGACTCTCACCAGTGAAATAATTCTGCCCTCCAATTCCTTTAGTGCATTTACAATTAGAATTAGAAGCCACTTTTTATGTCTTAGCTGGTGGATAACTATATTCTTAACCAAACAGAGCTGGAGTAACCTTTCCTTTGTCAATGTTCAAAGTAAAATTTTTAACCTTAAAAAGGCAGTAATGACCACAGCCACTGATAACGTCTGCTTTCTTTGTGCCTCAACCTCACAGCATTTGAGTCTCACCCCAATAGCTATCCAGACAGTAATTTGTTCTATTGATTTCCATTCAGATGACTTTACCACTGGGGAACAGAGAACACTGCACACATCTGAATGAGGGAGAAATAATTCAAAGATTGGGAAAATGAAAATGTTTGAAGGTAGAAGCGATGATGGGCTCTGTTTTCACAGGTTTGTAAACTTTGTGGATGTGAGATGGATCTTTTCAAATTTTGTAAAACTGCTATTTACAATGTTTTACCATCTTTTAAAGTCATGAAGTGTTGTCTCAGATTAATCAGGTGGGTGATGCAAATTGTATTTCAGCAATACAGTGAAACTAAAACAATTGCACAGTATGGAAAACGGTTTTAGTATATATTCATGGTACAGATTGGGGGCAAAGAAGGATTTAAAGGGACTGCTCAATAGACTTGTTAGCAAAATTGAAGTCCATGGGATTAAAGGGACAGTGACAACATTGCTACAAAATTGGCTAAGGGACAAAAACTAGAGAGCAATGGTTGTTTTTCAGACTGGAGAGAAATATTTCCCAAGGGTTGGTATTAGGACCACTGCTCCTCTGATATATTAATGACCTGTCTTGGGAGGATCATAATAGACTTCAAGAGGACATAGACAGATTAGTGAAATAGGTAGACACGTGGCAGCTGAAATTTTATGTAGGGAAGCATGAATGAGGAGAGGCACCATGAATTAAATGGGATAATTTTAAAGGGGTGCAGCAACAGAGAGACCTGGGGGTGTGTGAACACTAATATTTGAAGGTGGCAGGATCAGTTGAGAAGGCTGTTAAAAAATCATACACAATCCTTGGCTTTATAAATAGAGACAAAGAGTACAAAAGCAAGGAAGTCATCCTAAACCTTTAAAAAACACTAGTAAGGACCCAGCTGGAGTATTGTATCTGATTTTTGAGCACCACACAATAGGAAGGATGTCAAGGCCTTAGAAAGCATGCAGAAGAGATTTATTAGAATGGTACCAGGATGACAGACTTCAATTACATGGAGAGACTGGTGAAGCTGGGGTTGTTCTCCTTAAAGCAGGGACAGTTATGAGGAGATTTGATAGCAGCATTCAAAATCATGCATAGCTGTTGATGGAATAAGTAAGGAGATACTGTTTTCAGTGGCAGTAGGGTCATTAATCAGAGGACACAGATTTAAGATAATTGGCAGAAGAACGAGAGGTAACATGAAGAAAAAAAATTGATTGAATAAATACTTGAAGGTGAAACATTTGCAAAGCTACAGGAAAAGAGCAGGAGAATGGAACTAATTGGGGAAGAGCTGGGCACAGGCACAATGGGCCAAATGTCCTCCTTATCTGCTGTGTCATTCCATGATTCTATTAACTGAGAAGTTTTGCATACAAAAATGGATTTCAATGGCAACATCGAAACAATAATTGGTTAAAAAAAACTTATGCATTGTTTTGTCTCTTGAAACACCCACTAGATGCTATTTTTAATTATCATTTCAAAATTATGCTCAAGTTTTTTAAAAAGTATATTTTCTCCCCTGAAATGATATTGAAGCTTCCTGAGTTATTAACAGCATCGTCTAGTGTTGTTTCAGCTCCCTTGCACTGTTGGGATGAGTAACTCCCCAAGCCTGATGATGCAAGCAAAAAATATTTAAAAAGTCAATTTTTGATAACTGTTTGATGTTTTATAACTGGAATATTAATGGTTAACTTCATTTTGAATGAATTTCTGTCCTTAATTTATGCCTTTCAGGATCCCATGTCTGATATCCTGAGAAATTGTGTGGGTGAGAACAGATGTTCTCTCTGTCAATGCTGCCCATAACTAATAAAAAGAGACTTGCATTTACACAGTGTGATGTCCTTGGGACTTGAGTGAGGTTTAGGCGAGTTTGGTATAAGATTTGAGGCAAAGACTGCAAGCTGCTGAACATAAAGGCTTCTCTTTTACTCTGTCTTAATTTCACTTTCCCTTTTGCTGGCTGTGTGCTCTACAGCAGCCTCTAGCATACGCAATGCATAATACAATTGCAATTTCAAAACACTGCATTACATCCCTCCCCTTCTTAGTAAATGAGAGACATAGCATGTTTCAATGGTTTGCTTCCAAAACTGTAAATAATAATCTCAAACACAATAGCTCACTTCGTAACGTAGTCACTCAATTATGGTTGGGCATTTTCTCTCATGAGTAGGATATTGTCTGACATCAGATGTGGTCTCATTTGACTCATTATCTTCATCTGAGGTGTCATTGTTGGAATCGGATTCAATGCGTGCTTGGTGTTTTCAGTGCTTTGAAGAATGACACATTTCTTGTGATGATTTGTGAACCGTGCTTAGTAGCGATCTTTGATCCTTTTGTGTTAGTCACAATAAATGGTTGGATATCATAAGGGGCTGTTTGTTTTCCAACATGACCATCACATTTCACAGGTACTTTATCTCCTGGCTTTAGCAGTGCTGCTCTAAGTTTCATGTTTCGCTCCAAGTTTGCTTTCATTCGATCCTTCTGTTCTCAATCATGCTCGCATACATGTTGATCATTAGCTCCATGGGGTAGCTCAGGTAGACTTATGCGCATAGGATGTCCAAAGATAAGTGTAGCTGGAGGTTTTCCATTAGTCGAGTGAGGAGTCGCTCTGTAATTACGAAGAAAGTGATATAGCTCTTGCTTCCATGACGTGTTTTCAGCTGTAGCTGTATGTATCACTGTTTTCAAGGTTCGCATAAATCTCTCAACTTCTCCATTAGCTTTTGGCCAATGGGGTGTGATTTTCCGATGAGTGAACCCAAGGTAGTGTGCAAATTTACTGAACTCATTGCTGTTGAGTGGGGGTCCATTGTCATTTCTTACCGTTTGAGGGATTCCAAACAAGGTGAAGATCTGGTCAAGCTTTGGGATGACTGCTTTTGTTGAAGTTGACATAACTAATTCCACAATTGGGAATCTATTGTAGTCATCAGTGAGAACAGCAGGTGTTCACCTGTGGAAAAGTCTGTGAAATCAACGCTGACTTCAATCCATGGTCCTGGAGGTAGTTCAGACATCTTGAGAGGATCATGAAGATTTGACATTGTGGTTGCTTGACATGACAAACCACTGATTGACTTTGTGCTCTACTATCCAGTCAATTTCTGGGAACCATACCTTTTCCTTAAGGAATTGTTTGGTCTTGACTATTCCCCAGAGTCCTTCATGTGCCATATCGACAACACATTCCCTCAATGAGTGTGGAATGACAATTGTTCTGTAATATGAGATCAGATGTAGTTGTAATGGTGAGCTCATTTTGGACATTGTTAAGACTTTGTAGAGTGTGAGCGATTCCGTTTGTAGACACTTTCTCAATCACATCTTTCCAGTTTTGGGATTCCATAGCTTCCATACATTGTTGCAAAGCCCCAGCTTGTTTTGTTGCTGCCTTGATGTCAGCTAATTTAAACGACTTTGGCTCTGCATTTAGGCATCTTTAGTTAAGATGTTTTTCAGAAACCTTTTCCTCATGACTAGTAGAACCGACTGTAGGCAATGGATGTTGTGAAAGATAATGTGCTGGGTTCTGCAATGAGAAACATTTTTTATGTTGTCTGATGCAACATAAATGAGATACGTGGAGTTCAGGTTGTTTAAAAATATTGAACAGGTTTATTGGACAGCTAATATATACAGCCCAGAGCTAACTATTACAGGACTTGTCTTTGGTGTTACAGTAGCAGAGTGAAACTGACATGTAGTCACATGACTACATCCTGGTACTTGGCTCATTAGCATACTAAGATCTTAAAGGTATATTGCTGTAAAAGGCAATCACACATTTCCCTATTTTCCAAAGATAAGTCTGGTATGTTAAAAGTAGAAACATATAAAATTAGATAACATCAAAATTATTCACACATGGCTAGATATTATGAAATTTAGGAGATTAGAGGCTCAAAAGTCCAGTGGTATGACAACCCTTGCTCAGGGACTTTGCGTCTTATCTGTCGCTGTTCTTTCTGAAGTTTCTCCCTCTCTGCCTTCATTTTTTGTTGCTCTGCCTTCCGCCTGTGAACATACTCTGTTGCTTTTCTCAAGATGACCACTGTGGGGACTTGTCATTCTTGGAATTTCTGGCAACTCATCTCAAACAGCCAATAGACATTGCTTCAACTCCTTCCTCCTCTGCCTTTTAAGGACATTGCGTTACCTTTGCCTCTTTCATCCTTCACGTCTGAAGGCTTGGGGCTCAAAGTCGAGGACTTGTTGGGGGAACAGTACTTGGTCTCATAGAGATACCTGTCCATCTGGCTCGTTGTGGTGCTGGTGGTTCTCTAGACAGCAGAAGAGAGGGCGTAGCATAGTTGTGCTGTTGCTGGAATTCCAGACTGCACTGTTTGATGCTGGTCAGAGTCTGCGAGCAGGTTCTGGTTCTTGGGATTTCCTCTCAGCAATGCTCTCATGAATAGTTATGATGCTGAGATCCTTACACGCTGGTAGTCCTGCCATTGCTGGTCTGCTCGTGTCTACTAGGTAGAACATTTGTGGTTTCCAAGCCAACTTGCCGTATCTGCATTGCATTGTTAATGTGCCACTGCAAAGGATGGGTGAGCTATTGTATGCGGATAGTTTGACAGTTGTCGGTTGTATCATCGATCTCCAATGACTCCGGTACATATCTTTGAGAATTTGGACTGGTAGGATTACTAGCACTAGCGCTGATGTCAATTTAGACCTTGTTTGTTTGCCAGCTTTCTTTGGGCATGTGATGTTGATGGTGGTGAAAGCTTCCAGTTGCTTGACTTCACATGATGTGTAAGGGTCACAATGTGAAATGTTTGCTTGTCATCTGACTGAGACTTGCTCCTACCCGAGTCTTGTCTCAAGTCTGTTTTGTTGTGGACCTCATGTATCGGCTTGCATTTGTACATGTCTCTGGCGTCTTCTTTGCTGCTGTTGCCCTGTTTTCTGTTTGCCTGCATTCTGCCGTGACTTCTGACTGTATCTTTGGAGCCAAAATTCCTGCATAGTCAGGACCAGTGTCCTCTTACACCTTGCATAGGTCTCAAAATGCAGGGCAATTTCACTATAAGTAGAGAATACAGTAAGATATTGCTGAAAACAGAGACATTTTGTCAAAGCTTTTCGTCTTGTACTCATTAGGACAATTCGCAAGAACACCAATGTAAGGGAAAGCAACACATTTATACTGTATGCAAGGAGAGTGCTGATTGGTTAGCAAGTGGACTCTGATTGGTAGAAGCGTTGCCATGGAGAAAGTCCAGGCAGCTGGACTTTGATTGGTCAAGGCATTGCCCTGAGGAATGAACCAGCGAATGGCTGTCAACATAATATCATATATTATTATTAATGGCTGTCACTTATTTTGTTTAGCTGAAACAGGCACAATGTGTGTACATGTTCTTTCTGTCTGCAAAGAACAAGGTCCTGTGTATTAATATATGTAGCTTCCGGTATGCACAAATGTACCACACTGCGAGCCGGACTAACAATCTTAAATTGGTTATCAGCGTAATTTTTAGCACACTGAGGATTATTTAGCAAATGGTGTCCAATCACGGAATCACATCTAATATTGGAACCTGTTTTGAGTTTTGCAAGCAGGGGCTGGTTTGGTACGGTCTGTACCATGCCCGTTGCGAACAGCGGAAGGGACCTGCTATTTGATAAGATTACTAAATAATTGCTAAATAATGCTCTGTGCTAAGAATTACGCTGACAACTAATTTAAGATTGTCAGTCCGGCTCGCAGTGTGGCACATTTACCTGTACTGGAAGCTACCTATAGTAAGACACAGGGCCCTGTTCTTTGCAGACAGAAAGAACATGTACACACATTGTGCCAGTTTTAGCTAAACAAAATAAGTGACAGCCATTCACTGGTTCATTCCTCAGGGCAATGCCTTGACAAATCAGAGTCCAGCTGCCTAGTTTAAATTGCAAACAAAGCTTGGCAGTTAACTGTCAATCACCATAAACTGGTGCATTCTCCATGGCAATGTCTCTACGAATCAGAGTCCACTTGCCAACCAATCAGCATTCTCTTCTCATACAGTATAAATTTGTTGCTTTCCCTTACAGTGGTGGCTGCGTTTGCTGACAATGCAACCACTAGGTGGCACTGCACGGGAACATGCGCAAAATGCAGCAGGTGCCACTAAAGCGAGCAAGCGGGTGGAGGGGCGGGCAGGCGAGCAACAGGCAGGGGGGAGAGCGAGCGGGCGGGGGCGGGGGGGGGAAGAGCAGGGGGGGGAAGGAGAGTGAGCAGATGAGGGGGGGTCGGGAGAGTGGGCGGGCGGGGGGAGTGCGAGCAAGCAGGCTGGGGTTGGGGGGGGGGGCGGAGAGGAGGAGAGCGCACCCGCACCCGCCGCCACCAAGGTCTTCGGCCATTCTCCCCCTGTCCCCCCCCGCACTCTCTCCCCACTTCCCCGCGTAATGCGGACATCATTTGCGCATGCGCCAACCAGTCCTGGCAGCCCGGAATGCAGCGCACGCGTAGAAAGCAGGAGCCCATTTGTGCATGTGCGCAGCTTGCGCAGTCTGATGATGTCAGCGGCCAGCTGCATTGTCAAGAATCACTTTGTACTTGGGAATTGTCCTGATGAGTGCAAGACGAAAATCTTCGACAAAATGTCTGTTTTCAGCAATACTCAAGTTCTGTACTACCAAACGACAGTAAGGTATCTCAAGTCTTCTGTAAGCTTGATTTGATGACAGCCTGCATTGAGGTCAAGTTTAGCAAAGAGTTGAGCATCATTTACTTTCTCTATGATGTCATTGATTATCGGTGTCAAGTGTCTTTCTCGGTATATGGCTTGGTTTGGTGATCACATATCAAAGCAGGTTCTAATCTGGTTCTCGCTCTTGAGTTTCTTGACGACTTGTACAGATGAAATCCAAGGGTTAGGCTCATCCCCCAACTTTCCCAATGATGTCAAGGTCAAAGTAGGCGTTGAAGTTCCTTCTCTGTCCGTTTCCTGCCATGAAATGGTATTCGTCCCTGTTGATGCATAACTGGCGGCACATTAGGATCGACATGCAGCTTGCATGTAACACCTTTCAGTTTGCCGATACCGGTGAAGACATCAGCATACAGTTAGATGTTGTTTTTGTTCTGCAAAGGAATTGCATATATGACTGCAATCATGGATAGAATTTTACATCAGGGCAGAGGACCCGCCCACTAGCCACGCTATGATTTTTTGTGGCCCAGGCCCTTAATTGGTCTCGGGCGGGATTTCCACCCCTCTGAAGCAGCAAGTCCCACCTCCAAGAGCTGCCGGTCAATCAGTGGGCCGGTAGCTCTCAGACCCAACAGCGCCACTGGTAGCAGTGGCCACTGCTGGCACTATACTCAGCCAGAAGAGCAAGGGGGATATTGGCCCTGGAATGAAGGTAACTGTGTGGAGCCTCACCGTGGATAATTGGCCAGGCCCTGGTGAGGCAAGGTGGGGTCGGTTGGGGGAGGAGAATGTAGTGCAGTGGGGGCAGCTTGTGCCGTGGGGGAGGGGCCTCCGTGGCACACATTAGGAGGGCCACCCCAGCCTACAAGGAGGCTGTCAGGTTTTACTGAGTCTCCTGAGGTCTTGAACTGCCCACCCGCTGCTGGTAATATATCTGTAGCAGCAGGAGGAGGCCCTTAAGTGGCGGTTAATTGGCCATTTTAGCGCCTTAATTGGCCTGGGACGGGCGGGCCGCTTCTCTCCGCTGCTGCTCGTAAAATGGCAGCGGGGGTGGAAAGGTGTCGGCAACAGTACCCACCCCGCCTCCTCCCACTTAATATTATGCCCCTCCCGGCTCCATCTCACTCCCGCAGGAGGTGTAAAATTCTAGCCCATGTGCAGATCTGTTGCTGTGTAGAAACTGATAAGCGTGTTACTGTCTCCAGATAAAACATAAAATAGAGTATTTGTGCCTTTGAATGAGACTGGCATTTCAAATGTTCCGAGGATTTTCAGCAGTTTGTCACTGTTATAAGGGAAAATTTTCATATTCCCTGGTTTGCAGCGAATGGGGCAATCCTGAAGTTGGTTGAATGTTTAGTTTCCTATGACACTGACAGATGCTGCTGTGTCTATGGGAGCATCTACGTCCGAGCAGCCAATGGTCACTGTCACATGTGGCTGTTTGCTGCATCTGAGAGAGAGAGTTCAGGGTCATCTGCCTCTACATTAGCTGCATTCTCTCACCTTTTTGTTGTCGTACGGATGCATGACACCCATTTGTTGGTAAAAGCAAAATACTGCGGATGCTGGAAATCTGAAATAAAAACAAGAAATGCTGGAACCACTCAGCAGGTCTGGCAGCATCTGTGAAAAGAGAAGCAGAGTTAACATTTCGGGTCAGTGACCCTTCTTCGGAACTGACAAATATTAGAAAAGTCACAGGTTATAAGCAAGTGAGGTGGGGGTGGGGCAAGAGAAAACAAAGGAGAAGGTGTAGATTGGACAAGGCCACATAGCTGACCAAAAGGTCACAGAGCAAAGGCAAACCATATGTGCTTGCGTTGAAAGACAAAGCATTAGTACAGATTAGGTGTTAATGCACTGAGTATTGAACAGCAGCAAGTGCAAACCTGAAAAAAAACAGTGGGTAAGCAAACTGAACAAACTAAGATGAAATGAAATAAATGCAAAAAAAAAGATTGTAAAAAATGTAAAAAAGAATGTAAAAAAAAGAGAAGAAAAAATAACTGAAAATGAAAGTAAAATGGGGGGCCCGTCATGCTCTGAAATTATTGAACTCAATGTTCAGTCCGGCAGGCTGTAGTGTGCCTAATCGGTAGATGAGATGCTGTTCCTCGAGCTTGCATTGATGTTCACTGGAACACTGCAGCAATCTCAGGACAGAGATGTGAGCATGAGAGCAGGGGGGAGTGTTGAGATGGCAATCCACCGGAAGCTCAGGGTCCTGCTTGCGGACTGAGCGGAGATGTTCCGCAAAGCGGTCACCCAGTCTGCGCTTGGTCTCCCCAATGTAGAGGAGACCACACTGTGAGCAGCGAATACAGTATACTACATTGAAAGAAGTACAAGTAACTCGCTGCTTCATCTGAAAGGAGTGTTTGGGGCCTGGGATAGTGAGGAGAGAGGAGGTAAATGGGCAGGTATTACACCTCCCGTGATTGCAGGGGAAGGTGCCATGGGACGGGGACGAGGTGGTGGGGGTAATGGAGGAGTGGACCAGGGTGTCGCGGAGGGAACGATCCCTTCGGAATGCTGACAGGGGAAGGGAGGGGAAGATGCATTTGGTAGTGGCATCACGCTGGAGGTGGCGGAAATGGCGGAGGATGATCCTTTGGATATGGAGGCTGATGGGGTGGAAAGTGAGGACAAGGGGAACCCTGTCACGGTTCTGGGAGGGAGGGGAAGGGGTGAGGGTAGAGGTGCGGGGAATGGGCCGGACACGGTTGAGGGCCCTGTCAACCACAGTGGGGGGGAAGTCCTCGTTGAGGAAAAAGGAGGTCAAATCAGAAGCACTGTCATGGAAGGTAGCATCATCAGAGCAGATGTTATTGGTCTTAGTTGATTTTGCTGATGAGCAACAAATACGAGCAAAGTAGTTGGGTTTTCCACAGGTTTTATACTGTTTACCAGTAGCAGGACACTCTCTCTGGTGTGGGCAAGCACCATCGCAGTGGAAACATTCTTTGGATAAGTTGCAGCTCTGTTTGTGAGACGGTTGTTGTTGCTTTGCAGATAATTTCCTGGCATTTGAGCAATGGATAATGTTCACAGGGGGTGAACTTGGTGTGTGATAGTTACTCTTAGCCTCAACTTCAGTAGATCTGAATCCTGAGAGTGATAGTGATCTTGCTAACTCCAACAGCTCTGACAACTTTCTGTCTTTCTTGAGTGCTTTTCGGCATAATTGACTGGAGAGACAACCTTCGACTACGATTTCCTGTTCAACATGTTCAGCATCACTGAAGTCACTTTGGTTGCTAGTTGCCTCAAACGCGTACAATATTGGTCAATAGTTTTGTTTGTTTCTTGCTTAGTGTGTTGGAAGACAATGGTTTCGTATGTGCTGTGAAGTGTGAAGTAGGTCGTCAGCGCATGTTTCCCTGAGTTGTAGTCATTTTACTCAGGAGTAAATGTCTCAAGGTATCTTCTAATTCTTCACCTCCATAATGGAGAAGTAAGGCCTTTTTCCTGGTGGCTTCTGTGTTTGCAAAACCTGCCATCACGCCTTCGAAATGTCGCGGTCACTTTTGCCAAGGTGGGGATACGGATGATGGCTCTGAATGTACATCAAAAAGTGGTAGATTGGGCATAAACAACACCATATTGATCAACAATGCAGTGATAAGGATCTGAAATAGTGCTCCTTTCAGAGGAAACTTCTCTGCAATGATCTGAAATTATATCTTTTTTTTTGATAGGATTGTTATTTTGAAGAGATCAGTGTGTGAGCATATACTGTACACGTTTCCTGTGTGTCACTCTAAGAGTTTCCAAGTTAAAATGCTGTGAGTGTAGACAAAAGCCTTCCAAAATTTTCATACCTGAAAGCAATGTTTCTGTTTCTCTTCATCCTTTTTCTGTTTACCCCATCTCCATGGTGATGTCCTTGGGACTGGAGTGAGGTTTAGCCGAGTTTGGTATAAGATACAAGACAAAGACTGAGATGCAAAGACTGCAGGCTGCTGAACATAAAGACTTCTCTTTTATTCTGTCTTAGTTTCACTTTTCCTTTCCCTAGCAGCCTCTAGAGTACACAATGCACAATGCACAATGCAATTGCAATGTCCAAACAGTACAACACTACACTTAGCACCTTTCACGGCCAACGGACGTCTCAAAGTATTTTATAACCGATGAAGTACTTTTAAAGTGTAGTCACTGTTGCAAGGAAATGCAGCAGCCAATTTGCACATAGCAAGCTCCCACAAACAGCAATGTGATATGACCAGATAATCAGTTTTTGTGATCTTGGTTAATATTGGCCAGGAGATCGGAGGTAATTCCCACTGCTGTTCTTTGAAATAGTACCATGCGACCTTTTATACCCACCTGAAAGGGAAAATGGGGCCTCATCCAAAAGATGGTACCTCCAACAGTTAGCACTCTCTCAGTACTGCACTGGAGTGTTGGCCTTGATTTTTGTGCTCAAATCCAGGAGCACAACTTAAATCCGCAGCCTTCTAACCGAGAGACTAGAGTGCTAGTAACTGGTCGCAGCTGACACCAGCCAGCAAAAGATGGTGAATTATGAATTGAGGTAGAACCTTTGCAGAATGCCTCTTTCTAAGACATCAGTCAGGCAAGCTGGCATTTCCTGGTAACTGATACCCTCGCCGACAGCTCACGGATGAGAGTTTGAAGCCACATCATTAGTTATGCAGGACAAAGAAACTTGCCATCACATAGCCATTGAAAAATAGTTCCAAAATAAAACAAACTGAGTTATTTTCTGCAGTTTACAGTTTAGTCTTATTATACATGTTAATGGATTATTACCCTGCATCATTTTTAATTTCCCTGAAACTACATTAATTGCTTTTAAATTATGGTTTAATGAGAGACCATTAGAAAATTAAAGAGCTATTGTCATCCTACTGGAGGGATGAGAAAGTTGAATGATTATAGTACCATGTTAGAAGAAACTACTGTTGCCAGTAGCAACAGGGAATCAAACATTGATTGGGTGAAGCCAAACTTAATTTTTATCCACATTGTACTATTTTATGGCACTAAATAAAATATATTTGCTACAACACTGTAAATTAAAGTAAAATACAATGATAATGGGCCCAATCTTGCTGTAGCAGGGCATCTTATGGTGTCTGCTATTAGGTAGATTGCCCCTGCATATTTATGTTTTTTTCAATTTTTTGCATGCTAAGTTATAGGAAGTTCGAGCCGATAACGTGACATCTGGGATGTGAGTGAACAGGGCAAGCAACTGTAAATATCCTTAACCTATCAGACTGAAGGATTGTTAAATAAACAGTGCAAAGTCTGAGAAGTAGGGATTATTAAGAGTGGGTCAGTTCAATGTTAACTCAGGTACAGAAAGAAATAAAAAGATGAAAAGAAAGATTGGATAATGAGACAGAGAAAAGAGACAGAAAGGAAAAGTTTTTTTAAAAACTAAAAAAATTAAAAATTTTATATTTTTAATAACTTGTAGCATTTAATTTTCAGTGCCAGAGAGGTTGTTTGGCAATAATTATAACACTTATCATTATCGTTAAAAGGATATTTGGACTGGAATGAACTAGACTTCACTTTCAATGGTGTGTTTAGTTCACATCTACTGTTCAAATACAGCAACTTCATGCTATTCAATGCTGTTTTTGTGAAGTTAAAGGTCGAGTTGCACAACTTGGACAGCAGTTTTTGGTTATTTGACTTTGACTGGGCAACAGCCCATCACCTTAAGTTGTTATACAATTTACACATAAATAATGGCAAGTGCCATTCGTCTCACCATTCCGCTGACAGCAAAATTTGGGCAAGCTTCAATAAACTTGAGTCTCCAGCTACTGTCTCTTGTCACCTATTAGTTCTCTTCTCCTGCAAAATGTGATTCCATCTATAAAGAAACACTGGAGGTTCGCTGCTGCACTGTGTTCCATTATGCAGTTAAGTCGAGAACTGCTACTGGTCACCCAGTGAAGTGAAACAAATGCAACTGTCAGGTGAAGCCTGGGATTTGAAATTGTAATCCAATAGTTAGGGATACCATTTTGGGGGGAGGTGGGATTGGGGGGGGGGGACACAAATTTAGGACAGTGAATGATAATCTTCAGAAAAAGTAATTCTGATGCATCGGGACTTGATTTTTTTTTTAAACTGTCTAATATAGTAACATTTGTTGGAGGAATAAGTAGTGCTCAAATAATGATATGGCCAGGTGAGGAGAGGATCTCAGGCTCCCCTTTCTCCCTTCCTCTTGTTTGACCACAACAGGATTCCTTTTTCCCTCTAATGTGATTGCAAAATAACCAATTGGACAGGTCTTCTTGAGTTTAAACAAGAAAGAGGTAAGTTTATTATACCAAACACTCTAACCCGCTTTAAAATGCTAAAAATACACTACACATTCATGTACAAATTCACACAAGAATCACACACACACACAAAAAGATTACAAAGGGAAACAGATATAGTGGTTGGATTAAAGACCAGAATAAATGGAACTTAAATACAGTCTGTAAGTCCAGTAGTTCTCACTCGTCCAAGTGTACTGTGGTTGGCTTGCTTTGCTCAGGCTTCCTGAAGGCAGAATTGGTTGTTGATTCTCTTCCCTTGGTTGCGGTCTGTAGGCTTGGAGGGGATTCCCCCAATCGTAGCTGGTTCTTTTCTTGACATTTTCTGTGGAGAGAGAAATAAAGAGACATAGGGGGAGCAGCTGCCATCTTTGCTGCTGTATCCTCAGTTCCTGCCTGTCTGCTGTCTGTCACAAAACTTTAGTTTCTTCAGAGATGAGCTGGCAGTCACATGGTTTTATCAATCCCTTTTGTTTCCAATGAGGTGTTTTCTGGAATCTTCTAATTAAATTCAAGGTTCTACATGTCCCAGGATGACTTTGAATGGCTCACTAACAAGGATCATCTGGCCAATCTATTCAGTTAGCCAAAGCATTGTTCTGGCTGGGCTTCTTGTTAGACTTTTCATCTCCTGTTCAACCTTCTGGTGTTTCAAATGTAAATTGCAGTGGCCATCTTGGCTGCTAGTTTTTTAAAAAGTTAACTTGTAGGATTTTTTCATTTAAAAGTCTAATGTAAGTTTCCAACCAATGAAATTAATATTTCCCATTTGGCATATAGGGTTTTCCTGACAACTAATAGGCAACTACATAACAAAAGTTGGAGAGAGACAAGAGTAATAAAGGTCTAATTTTCAAAAGCTTATTTTCTAAATCCACTTATCTCTTTTACCTTGAGTTGCAAAGTGGGAAAAATCCATTATTTCGCATCATTTGGATCAATACATTAAAACTACACCTGTTATAGAGTGGATACAGACGAATGAGGACTATCACATTGGGGAATGCTGATGCCCTCTACCATGACTGACAGGCAGTACAGATGAATTGCATACATATTCAGACAGGAAATAAAAGTTGTTGCAAATTTTAACAAGAGGAAATTGTGAGTACATCAGAAACAGTAAGCAGAGCACTCGAGCAAACTTGTATAACATAAAAAACACATTTAATGCAAATTAACTAGTGTATTAAAAAGTTAACCAAATAAACACTTTACCACTGTTGGACAGTTGTTATATTTTATTGGGAAACATACACTGTTGTTTTGCATTCATACACAAAATAATCAACATAAGTAGTATTTTTGTTACCTGCAGTTTACAATCAAATCATTGCAAATGGCATTGAGGCGTCTTGTTACTAATCATGATATAGTTATATGATTAATCTGCAGGGCCAGGAATTCTAGCTTCATGCTGCAATCTTGCTACTGTGACGTATCAACAGCCACAGACACTAAACGGAACTTGTTTCTATGTTACACCTTCACGTGACACACAGGACATCCCAAGATGCTTCTTCAAGTGCCCTCACTGTTAATGTGCATAAACCCAGCAGCTAATTTGAACAATAGGGTGAATGACCAGTTGCTCTGTCTTTCGGTGATGTTGGTTGAGGAATGCTTGGTGGCCAGAACATATGGGAGAATTCCCTGCTTTTCTTGGATGAGTGCCATGGAATCTTTTGCATTCACCTGAATCGCCTCAGTGAAATGTCCCAGAAGACAAAGGAAGAAGAATCCGCTCAAAACGACAGAAGTAGTGCAATCCCTATTGTAGGGGATGATTCTTAGCATGAATACTAACCTCATGACCAAGGAATATTATAAATTGTGAAATGTCATTATTTAATTTCCCCTCTCTCATCCCTCACATTCTATTTGATTCTCCCTTTTCATGTGGGCTAACATCAGTACTCCTTTTTCTTCTTTCTCTACATCCCCTGTCGCAGACTTGAATCCCACTTGAACAAATCCATGCCCATTCTTTCAGCATTCTGCAATGGGCCCATCATGGCACCAGTTCACCAATCTCACCATCTTCCTTCTGTCCCATTCACCCTACCGGGAATTCCAGACCCTGCCCACAGATTAACAATTTCTGATGTATTAACAGTCATTACCCTCTCCACAATTCCCTCCAAAATGTCCACTCACTCATAAACAAGGCCCTTGCCATTCGTGACTTCCTTGTGAATGATTGTATTAACATTATAGCTTTGAATGAAATGTGACTCCTGGGTGATGACAAAACTTTATCCCTTCGCAAAGCGTCCCCACCTGACTGTCCCTTCCATTGCCTATTCTGGCCAAACCAGCAAAGGGTTAATGTGGATTTTATCAGTAAGTCAGACCTTGCCCTTTCCTCCTATTCCTCTGGCACCTTGTCCTCCTTAAAGAATCTCACTCCATTCCATCCTTTCAACTGTCCTTTAATGGCACTGCCTTGGC
Organism: Heterodontus francisci; assembly: GCF_036365525.1. Classification (NCBI taxonomy): domain Eukaryota; kingdom Metazoa; phylum Chordata; class Chondrichthyes; order Heterodontiformes; family Heterodontidae; genus Heterodontus; species Heterodontus francisci. The sequence goes on along the minus strand of NC_090389.1, from coordinate 46,586,419 downwards.
AAGCTCAAGATGAGTTCCTCCCTGCAATTTCCTACCTCAGGGTCTACACTGCAAAACTTTTCATTCGAGGTGATTTCAATCTGCAACTTGCAGTATAAGGGTTTGAAAGGGTTAATGTTTGAGACAGTGTGAGGAATGCCTCCCACCATGATGATGTAAGAAATCACATGTGAGAGACTGGAGGGAGAAGCAGCATGGCTTCAGAGGAAACATACAGACTTATGTAAAGCTGTATTTAGTTAAAATATAATAAATGCGTTAATGTTAAAATCACTGAAGATTCAGTAATCTCTCCTAGCTAGACTAACCAGATATACAAACTGTGGCAGACTAACCAAACATACAACACGGGTTGAATTTTACCAGCCCTCCGATGTCGAGGGCTGTGGCAAGGGGGCCCGGAAAATTCTTCTGGGAGAGGCCTACCATGACCCCTGATGGCGAGAAGGCTCCACCACATTTTACCAGCGGCGGCGAGACCTCGGGCAGGCCACCCCACGCCCCCCCCCCCAATATTGATCGGTGGCAGAGCAGTCATCTGAATATGCAAATGATATTATAATTAAAGAATAATGACTTACCTGGTAGCGACCACTGTCCCACGCCGATATTCCAGCCGCCGGTCAGAACTCCCGTGCCTTAGGAACCTTGTTCGGAGATCCGAGGCATGATACTGGTGGGGAGGGGGGAGGAGTGAAATTTTCAGGGCGGGGAGGGGGAAGCGGGGAAAACTATTTCCATTGGCTGAAGGGATGGTGGGAAGGGGTTGAAGTGCAAAGATTATAACGTTTGGGGGTGAAAGGTCGATACTGGCAAAAATGGATTTTCGGTGGTGGGGGTGGGGTGGTGGGGGGAGGGAAATAAATATCTTATTTGATCATTCGCGGGGGTGGAAGAGGGACTTTGAAATTTAATTCGCTGTTTTTATTTAAATTAAAAGTGTGTTCTCTTTAAAGGTTTAAATTGCCAGTAAGGGCTTGAAGCCCTTTAAAAATAGTGCCAGCACCTGCGTGGTGGTGCCGGATGCCATTGTCATGGACGGAGCGGCCTCCCCCTCTACGTCATCGGGGGTGGATGTTCCACCCCTTCCGTTTAAATGAGCCCCCTCTCGAAACATCGTGGGGGGTCAGCAACACACAAGTTGTGCATGCGCAGCATCTTCCTTCAATCTCACTGGTGAAAATGGCGGCGAGCCAATAAAATGCAGCCCCACTCTTTCCCTTTCTTGTATAAACTGTGTTCATATATTTATGCTACCAGCAATCTCTAAGCTGCTATTGAACATGCATAATCAAAATTTACATACACCTCAGTCAACAAATTAATTCTTTTTTCTTCAAACAGAATTGCATCAGGTATTAAAAAGCTAAATAAAATGCCACACGAGCTAGAAAGAGCATCAATAAATGACAAAATGGAAGGAAATTATGTCAGGCACTCCCCACCCCCACCCCACTAGGGTTTATCTGCAGTGTAGGTGCATTGCTACAACAGCTAAAAACATAATCAAAGCTAGCAGAGATTCAAGCACAATATTAGCACATGGCAATAATGACAAGAACTTGGTTCGAAAGATAAGGTTGTCAATTGAAATGTTAGAGTGTGTGTTCTCAATACAATATGAAATATGCCATGTTCAATTTAATTTATTATATGTATTTTTGTCACGATAATGTCGAAACTGAATCAGATCTGAATCACAGAAATGACATGCATATTACTACAGATTGTATATATTATTATTTATTGTTATTGGTAAGACGAGCTGCAACGAATGATGAAATAGTAAAAGTTGCTTGACAACAGAAAAACGGTCAAACTGAAACTGAATTGTTACTGCCATCTACTGTCTAGTTTGTGCATTAACAACATTATGTAACATTTTATTCATTCATGGGACATGGGCATTGATGACAGGTCCAGCATTTGTTGCCCATCCCTCATTGCTTGTGAGGAGGTGATGGTGAGCTGCCTTCTTAAACCACTGTAGTCCACGTGGTGTAGGTACACCCACATTGCTACTGGAAAGGGAGTTCCAGGCTTTTGACCGAGTGGTAGTGAAGGAACGGCAATATAATTCCAAGACAGGATGATGTATGACTTGGAGGGGATCTTGCAGGTAGTGGTGTTCCCATGTACCTGCTTCCCTTGTCTTTTTACGTGACAGAGGTTGTGGGTTTGGAAGGTGCTGTCGAAGGAGGCTTGACGAGATGCTGCTGTGCATCTTGTACATAGTACACACTGCAGCCACAGTGCACTGGTGGTGGAAGGAGTGATGTTTAAGGTTGTGCATGGGGTGCCAATCAAGTGGGCTGCTTTGTCCTGGACTATATGTACAATGCCAGATAAGTTAATATTCTATGATAAAGGCATACAGTTTGTCCAATATTCTTAAAAACTGCATCGATCTGTCTGTTGCTTCTATATAATTTAATTGGTCTGTTAGGTGAAGCAAGCATTGCAGTGAGGGATTTAGCTGGAGCTGTAAAGTGCTGACAAAAATATAAAAGATACAGTTTGCCTCAACCCAAAATTATTTATTTATTTATTTCTCAACATGCTGCAGATTCAGCTCAATCTCTGACTTTACTTGATTGCCTGAATAGCTGTTCAATGTTCACATCCTACATAGGGATGCTTTAACATACTAGACCAATTGATCCCCAAAAATATATATATATCAGAAGATTGCTACAATCTACTGTCAGGCCTCATCCAATCTGTGCCTGCAATTTCTGCCATATTGGTGCCTCTGCTGTCACTAATCCTGCTAATTCAAGGAAATGAAGAGGCTACACAGCCTGATAGGAGATAGTTGAATGAGTAGCCAATGAATTAAATTGTTTTTTCACTCAATATTTTGCACATGATCTCCTGAGACCATTGAGCAGAGTGAGCTGCCAGTGCCCCAAGGGAATTGATACAGCAGATACTAAAGTCTTTACTGGAGCTCTAATTATTATCGTGCGATGGGTTTAATTTAATATATGCTAATAGATATTGCTCTAAAGTTTGCTGAAGCGGAGCATCTTTTGACATTTACACCCTTTAGTTCAAAAATACCTTGCCTGTGTAAGCTACTAGAAGTGTGAGCTGACAAGAGCACAGTGAGAGCAAAAGGGCATCTGGGATCTCGGTGATCAATGGGACAAACAGTCAATCTCCTTAACCAATTAGATTTAGTGGTTGAGAAATAAACAGAGGATGGACTGAGATGGAGGGTGAATTAAAGTGGGTGTCAAATCAGATATCAAGAGAGAAAAATAAAGAGAGGGAAAGATTGAATTAAGAGAGAGAGAGAATAGACGGAAAAGAAAAATAATGTAAAAATGTAAAATTTGTCATTTTTAACAACTCCAACAATTCACTACCTAAAGAATTGCGAGTTTATGCTTTTACTTGTTCACTTTTTAGACAAAGAGGTTGAACTGCATGTTGTTAAAAGGGTACCTACCCTGCTAACTACTAGACTTGACATTCTGTGGTGAGGTTTAATGGGTAATAAATGAGCAAATGCAGCAACTTCATGAAACTCACAAGGAGCTTAAGTGCAAGACGCCATTTTCAGAAAGCTAACAGTGGTACAGGGCAAATCATCCAGTAACTTGCGGTGATTCTTAATTCATGAAGTATCTCTTCATCACCGCAAGTTACTGGTCGATTTGTGCATAAACAATGACATGTTATACACTTATTTTTTCAGCAAATTCCAACCCTTTAAAATCAATGGTATAGTGAAAGTGTTTTAAATTTTTGATTCAAGTTGTTTCCTGCTTTATTACTAAACTGTTTTGGGTTTCAATCTGACTCACTTGCAAATGTCTTCTTATGCATTCTGAGATGATAAAACTTGCATAATTGAAAACAAATCCAGTTTGTTTTTTTCTCTATAGATCTATCATTATTTATATAATGCCAAATCAGTTCAAAGACAAGGAATAAATAACACATGACTAAATATCATACATGATATAAACATAGCATAAATTAAGTGGATAATTTGGAATTAAAAGTACATCACCAGCTTCAGTCAGTTGGTTTGATAAGGGTAAGATCTTGTTCTTTCAGCAATTAGTAAGCAGATTCCACCTCACTCAGCAGGATGTGCTCAGGTACAAACATTGTCCCAGGAGCCACTAACGCTTCACAAACTTCAGTGAGAGCCAGCCCCTCTAGAGTTACTCAATCTCGGTCCCCAACATTCCTGTAAACATATATCTGGGCTATACACTATCTCACCTCCACAGTAACAGAATCAAGAGAATGTTTAAAAGGAACATGAAAGTGAATTCTCCTCACAAAATGGCAGGAAGGTCAGGCAACAAAGCATTCACACACAGTGAACGTACGTGGAAGCATCACCAACACATAAATGTGCACCCATATTTCTAGTCAAGATCTATATACATTAAGATAATGCAAAAGATAATTTAAACATAATTTAATCAGCCACCCAGCACAGATAGAACAACCCATTAGTCCTTTACTAGATATCGTTGGGGGGGGGGTGGCAGGGGGGGTGGTTAACTTGCATGGGGGACCATTGTCGGTGTGTGCAGGACGAGAATGGGGGGATTAAAGATGGAAAAGATGCGTTAAGCCAGAAATCTGACATGATCTTGCTTACTTCCAGATTTAACTGGCGCATGTTTCGAGGAACGCAGGAAACCCTCGTTGGAGATGTGGGTCAATGATTATCATATGATTGAAGATTTACCCTGCATTCTGGTTTTAACTGCCAGTGCACAGGTTTCCTGAGTTGTATGAAACTCACCAGGACCAACAAGGTAAGAGCACAGCGGGGATTGATGGTTCTGCGAAATTAACAGGTTGGACAGTCTTTAAATATTGAACTATGATAACTGCTGCTTTTTCTAAGTGAAAGGCTTTTGCTCATGGGATTGTTCTGAAAGTGTACTTTCACTGCTCTGGAGGTGATTCCAACATTTTAGAGGTCATTTCTGCTATGGACTTTTTTTGAATTTGATCTGCACTTTCCAGCTGTCAGCTTTCACAGTAGCATGGGAGCAGCTTATACAACTTTATCTTGGACCTCTGTTGAGAAACAAGAGGACCAGCAACACCAACAGCACCAGCAACAGCAAGAGCAATATCAGCAGGAACAGCAGCTGCCTTTTCCTGAGCCACCTGCTGCTCCACAGGGCATGGGGAATGACACAGATCTCCAGTTCAAAGGAGGTGATACCTGTAACACAGGTATACAGGCAGATGATCAACCTTCTGGACATGACTGAACAACAGTGCCTCAGGAGGCTTAGACTTTCATGGCAGGTCATTGACATTTGCAGTCTCCTGGAACAAGACCTCCTTCCATGTGGGCCAGGTGGGCATGTATTGCCAGTGGCTGTCAGTGTCAACACAGCCGTGAATTTCTTTACCTACAGCTCTTTCCAGGGATCTGCTGGTGACATCTGCAGGATTTCACAATCTATGCCCACAAGTGCATCTTCCAGGTAATGGATGCCATGTTTGTCAGGGCCACCACTTTGCTACTGATGAGGCCAGTCAGAATGAGAGGGCCCTCAGATTTGCTGCTCTGGCTGGATTCCCACAGGTCCAGGGAGTCATAGACAGCACACATGTGACAACTAAGGCGCCCTCAGATCATCCAGCAGCTGACAGGTGCAGGGAGTGGGAACAGACTCGGGGTTTTCCAGCGGGCTTTTAAAAAATAGTCAGAATCTGCTGGAAAACCCCAAATCTGTCCGAAGTTGGGAAACCACTGTTCATGCCCCCAGCACCTGTCAGCTGTGAAATTGACTTACGATTTTTAAAAAAGATACTGACCAATCACAAAGCTGCTCTGCTGAGAGTTCCTGCTCCCTGCAACTGTCAGAGAGAGAGGGGGACAGAGAGAGGGAGGGGGTGGGGAGAGAGAGGGTGTGGGGAGAGAGAGGGTGGGGGGAGAGAGAGGGTGGGGGGAGAGAGAGGGACAGAGATAGGGTGGGGAGAGAGGGGGACAGAGCGAGAGAGAGGTAGGGGAGAGAGGGGTTCAGAGAGAGGATTGGAGTGGGGGAGAGAGAAAGGGGGAGAGAGGGGGGGACAGAGAGGGAAGGAGGTGGGAGAGAAGGAGGGGGACAGAGAGAGGGAGGGGGTGTGGAGAGAGAGAGAAAGAGAGAGAGAAGGGGACAGAGAGAGAGAGTGTGGGAGGGACAGAGAGAGAGAGAGGGGGGTCAAAGAGGGGGGACAGAGAGAGAGAGAGAGGGACAAAGAGAGGGGGGACAGAGAGAGAAAGAGACAGAGAGAGAGAGGCAGGACAGAGAGAGAGGGGTAACAGAGAAAGGAAAAGGAACAACAGAGAGAGAAAGAGGGAGGACACAGAGCGCAAGGATGACACAGAGAGGAGGGAACACAATGGGGGTGGGGGTGGGGGGTGGGGGGGGGAACACAGACAGGGTAACTGAGAGAGAGAGAGAGAGAGAGAGAGAAAGAGAGACAGGAAGAGAGAGTGATCAAGATCACTCCTGACAAATGGACATCTATCCAGAATCTTCTGCATCTCTACAACTTGTGTGCGGGCAAACATTGACTACGTGTGCAAGCAAAAAAATGCCAGGTATCTCACTAAATCAGTGTCCAACATAGGGTTATGTGTTATGATCATAAAATAACCAATTGGACAGGCTTTCTTGAGCTTAAACAAGAGAGGTTAGTTTATTGTCCTTCAAATCTAAACCTGATCCAAGAAAAATAATTAATAAAAGCACGCTCCAACTTTCACACTCACACACAGACAAGAATCTTACACACAAATAGGTTATAGAGTAATGAGGAATAGTTTGGGTTGGATTAGAGCCCAGAACAAGTAAAAATAATATACAGTCTGTAGGGTCTGGTAACTCAGTTGTCTTCTGGATGAATTTGTGGTTCTGAAGTCTCTGGCTGGTACAAGTGCACTTGTAGCTGGTCCACCTGGTTCAAGGTTTTCTTGGAGACAGTGCTGTCAGTGACTTTCTTCCCCCAGGGTCTCTGTCTGTAGCAATGGTAGACTTGGCTATTTGCAGTTGCAGACAGGTTTGGAAACTTGTGATGTTACCTTAGGGGGGGGAGAGAGAGAGAGACAGAGAGAGACAGCCCCACTGGTATCTTGAACGAGTTGGCTCTCAAAAGCTTATCTACTGTGTGTAGCAAAACTCCAAGTTTTCCACAGACTGGGGAGACTGTCACATGGTTCTCTCAGTCCCCCTTTTTAATGCGGTCCAAAGTCTAAAACTCAAATCTCTCTCAGGTTGTATTGTGTCAATGCTTACCTCCTGAAGTTATGTCCCCACTAGTGAATGCTCCAAGATGGCTTTGAATGTCCTGCTAACAAGGGTGATATTGAATAATATACTCAGCTATCCAATCCATTGTCCTGGATGGCAGCCTTGTTAGACATGCGTCTCTAATTCGATGTCCTGGAATGTGAGGCATTTCAATGCAAATTGTGGTGGCCATCTTGGCTGCCAGCTTTTTCAAAGTTAAATGTAAGATCCCAGCTTTCCTTTTTAAAAGGTCTAGTGTAGGTTTCCAACTGATGAATTAAAAATTCTCGTTCAGCGTAGCATGTTTTCTTGACAATAGTAATGAGAAAGTAAGTCAATAAATGAATCTTCTCATTTAAAGTTTCTTCACAAAAATGCACATTTATTGTTGTTTTGATTAATAGTAAGGTAATTGTTAATGCCTTTATTGTTCTGAAATTGTCTCACCAGCCCCCCATGTAAGGCAAAAATTATAATGTGGCCCCTCATGCAAAAAGGTTGGACAACCCTGGTGTATACACATACACTGATCTCTTCAAAATAATCATCCTATCAAAAAAGTATATAATCTAGGATCATTTCAGAGAAATTCCTCTGAAAGGAAATGTATTGTTGATCAATATGGCATTGTCAAGCCCAACATACCACCTTTTGTTGTGCATTCATGAGCCACGTTGGCAAAAGTGGCTGTGACATTTCAAAGGTGCGATGGCAGGTTTTGTAATCACAGATGACACAAGGAAAAAGGCCTTACTTCTCCACTCTGGAGGTGACGAATTAGAAGATATGTTTGAGACACTTATATCTGATCAAAATGACTACAACTCAGCAAAAAATGCACTGGCGACCTGCTTTACACTGAAGAAAAGCACCATATATGAAACCATTGTCATTGCTAGCTATACCTTCCTTTTTGGGGAATATGTTAAACATTTCTTGTTCGAGTCCTATTCAGGTCCCCACCCTCACCTTTTTCTGGTATATTGATGGCGGTATTGATGCTGTTTCCTGCTGTCACCCTGAATTGGATAAGGTCATCAAGTTTGCTTCCAATTTCCACCCTTCTCTCATGGTCCATCTCTGACTCTTCCCTTCCCTTCCACGACTTCTCTGTCTCTATTGTGGGGGATAGCCTATCAACTAATATTCACTATAAACCCACTGAATCCCACAGTTACCTTGACTGCACTTCCTCACACCCTGCTCCCTGTAAGGACTCCATTCCATTCTCCCAGTTTTTCCACCTCCAACATATCTGTTCTGATGATGCAACCTTCAATACCAGCACTTCTGATATGTCTTCCATTTGCCACAACCAAGGATTCCCACCCTGGTTGACAGGGCCCTCAACAATGTCCATCCGATTTCCCACACTTCTGCTCTCACCTCTTCCCCTTCCTCCCAGAACCATGATAGGGATCCCCTAGTCCTCACCTTCCATCCACCAGCCTCCATATTCAACGGATCATCCGCCGCCATTTCCGCCACCCCCAGCATGATGCTACGGCAAACATATCTTTCCCTCCTCATTCGGCATTCTAAAGGGAACATTCCCTCCACGACACCCTGGCCCACTCCTCAATCACACCCAAATGCACCCCACCCCATCCCACAGCACCTTTCCATGCAAGCACAGGGGATACAACACCAGGCCTGTCACCTCGACATTCTCACCGTCCAAGGCCCCTAGCACTCCTTCCAAGTGAAATAGTAGTTTGCGTGTACTACTTTCAATATAGTATACAGTATTCGCTGCTCACAATATGGTTTGCTCTACACTGGAGAGGCCAAATGGAGAATGGGTGACCGCTTTGTGGAACAACACTGCTCAATCTACAAACTTGACCCTGAAATTCCGGTCGCCTGTCATTTTAATTCTCCATCTTGCTCTCTGTCCTCAGACACTTGCTGTGTTCTAATGAAGCTTGAGAAACAGCACCTCATCTTTCACTTTTGCCAACGTGGCTCATGAATGCACAACAAAAGGTTGTCACTTTATAGCCTTCCAGACTCAACACTGAATTCAACAATTTCAGACCATAACTCCTACCCCTACTTTGTTTCCTTTTTCTTTGCAGGTTTTGATTTTACTCCCATTTTTCTCTTATGTTTGCTTTCAGATGGCAGCTGTTAATCATTCTGCCGTTCACACCTCCTCTAGACACATGTTTTGTTTCTTTACTTGTCCCATTACCACTCCCTTTGGTCTTGCACCACCGACTCTTCTGTCACTTAATCTCTCCTGTCTTCCACCCTGTGACAGACCTTCCCTTTTGTTCTTTTCCTCCCACTCCCCCACTTTCACTTGCTTAAAACCTATTACATTTCTAACTTTTCTCAGTTTTGATGAAAGGGCATTGACCTGAAATGTTCACTCTGTTTCTCTGCTGTCAGACCTGTTGACTATTTCCAGCATTTTCTGTTTTTGTTTTATATTTACAGATGTTCTGGGTCCAGATTATTCAATTTCAGCGTTTAAGCACATATCTGCCCTCATCTGAAGTTTCTATGAAACTTACGCACAAAGTACTGTGAATGCTATTAGCTTCACTGCTATTTTGACTGCACATTTTGGGCCAATAGGACCCAAATGTAGTAGAAAATCTTGGTCAAAGAGGTAGGTTATAAGGAGCATCTTAAAGGAGGAAAGAGAGGTAGGGAGGCTGAGAGCCTGAGGGACGGAATTCCAGATCCTAGGGCCCTGGGAGCTGAAGGCACAGCCACCAATGGTGGAGTGATGAAAATTGAAGGTACGCAAAAGACCAGAATTAGATGAGTACAGATATCTCCAGGAGATAGAGATTACAGAGATACGATATGCGAGCCCATGGAGGGATTTGAAAAGAAGGATGAGAATTTTAAAATCAAGGCTTTGCCAGGCCAGGAGCTAATGTAGGTGCTGAGTGAAGGAGACATGGTGTGAGTTATGATCCATGCAGCAGAATTTTAGATGAGCTCAAGTTTACAGAGAATGCATGGAGGAAGCATTGGAATAGTCAGGTAAATGTAGATGCAAGGAAAGTACGGTGCATGTCCCTAACTGCACCAGGGATTGGCATACACACTGCAACTTGCTGCCTCATGGAGGAAGTAGTAACTTTCTGGGCTGTATCTGGTACTTAAGTGAGCAGCAAAGATGTGAAAGCATTTAGAAATGATTCCTGACTTCATTTTATTTCAAATACAGTTTTTTTTTTCAATTTCAGTCTGTTCCTGCATCAGAATAACAATATTAATAGGAACATAGCATAGTGGGAATGTGACTAAACTAGTAATCCAGAGGCCTGGACTAATGCTCCAGAGACACGAGTTCAAATCCCACCACAGGGGAATTCAAATTCAATTAATTAAATGAGTCTGGAATAAAAAGCTAATCTCAGTAATGATGAACATGCAACTGTCGTAAAAACCCATCTGGTTCACTGAAGCCTTTAAGGAAGGAAATCCTCTGTCCTTACCTGGTCTGGCCTACATGTGACTCCAGACCCACAGCAATGTGGTTGACTCTTAAAAGCCTTCTGAAATGGTCTTGCAAACCAATCAGCTGTATCAAACTGTTAGGAAAAAGTCAAATAAGAATAAAACAGATAGGACCACCCTGCATTGACCTAGGCACCAGAACCGACAAAGGCACATCCTGCCCTGTTGACCCTGCCAAGTCTTCCTCACAAACAAAACTGGGAGAGTTGTCTCACAGACTAGTCAAGCAACAGCCTGACAGTCATACTCATCGAATCATACTTTACAGCCAAGGTCCCTGACTCCTCCATCACCATCCCTGGGTATGTCCTGTCCCATCGTCAGGACAGACCCTGCAGAGGTGGGGGCACAGTGGATACAGTCAGGAGGGAGTGGCCCTATGAGCCCTCAACAATGGCACTGGACTCCATGAAGTCTCATGGCATCAGGTCAAACATGGGCAAGAAAACCTCCTGCTGATTTCCACTTACTGCCCTCCCTCAGCTGACGAATCAGTACTCCTCCATATTGAACACCACTTGGAAGAGGCACTGAGGGTAGCAAAGGCATAGAATGTACTCTGGGTGGGAGACTTCAATGTCCATCACCAAAAGTGGTCCAGTAGCATTACTTCTGATTCAACTGGCTGAACTCTGTAGACATATCTGCCAGACTGGGCCTACAGCAGGGAGTGAGAGAACCAACACAAGGGAGAAACCTACTTGACCTCATCCTCACCAATTTACAGGTCACAGATGCATCTGTCCTTAACAATATTGGTATGAATGACCACTGCTTAGTCCTTGTGGAGATGAAGTCCCATCTTCACACTAAGGGCACCCTACATCATGTTGTGTTGCATTATCACTGTGCTAAATGGGATAGACTCAGATCAGATCTAGAAGCTCAAAACACAGCCTCAACACTGAGCATCTACCTGAATGTGGAAGATTGCCTAGCTACGTCCTGTCCACAAAAATAAAGACAAATGCAATCCAGCCAATTACTGCCTCATCTGTCTACTCTCAATCATCAGCAAAGTGATAAAGTTGCTATCAAGCGGCACTTACTCAGCAATAACCTGCTCACCAATGCTCAGTTTAAGTTCTGTCAGGACCAATCGGCTCCAGAGCTCATTACAACTTTGTCCAAACATGGACAAAAGAACTGAATTCCAGAGGTGAGGTGAGAGTGACTGCCTGTGACATCAAGACAGCATTTGACAAAAAGTGTGGCAACAAGGAGCTTCAGTAAAATTGAGGTCAATGGGAATCAGAGGTAAACTCTGTACTGGATGACGTCATATCTGGTATAAAGGAAGATGGTTGAAGCTGTTGGAGGTCAATCATTTCAGTTCCAGGACATCACTGCAGGAGTTTCTCAGCCTAGTGTCCTCAGTCCAACCATCTTCAGCTGCTTCATCAATGACCATCCCTCCATCATATGGTCAGAAGTGGGGATGTTCACTGATGATTGCACGTGTTCAGTCCCTTTCGCAATTCATCAGATACTGAAGCAGTCCGTGTCCAAATGAGCAAGACCTGGACAACATTCAGGCTTGGGCTGATAAGTGGCAAGTGACATTCATGCCACACACGTGCCAGGCAATGACCATCTACATCAAGAAAGAATCTAACCTTCTCCCCTTGACATTCAATGGCATTACCATCACTGAATCCCCTACCATCAACATCCTGGGGGTTACCATTGACCAGAAACTTAACTGGACCAGCTATAAAGATACTGTGACTACAAGAACAGGTCAGAGGATGGGAATTCTGGGGTGAGTAGCCAACCTCCTGACTCCCCAAAACTTGTCCACCATCTACAAGGTACAAGTCCGGAGTGTGATGGAATACTCTCCACTTGCCTGGATGGGTGCAACTCCAACAACATACAAAGAAGCTCGACACCAACCAGGACAAAGGAGCCCACTTGATTGGCACCTTATTCACCACCTTAAACATTCTGTCCCTCCACTACTGGCGCAAAGTGGCGGCAATGTGTATCATCTACAAGATGCACTGCAGTAACTCACCAAGGATTCTTTGATAGCATTTTCTAAACCCATGACCTCTACCACCTAGAAGAACAAGGGCAGCAGGCACATGGAACATCACACCACCTGCAAGTTCCCATCCTCCTGACTTGGAACTATATCCCCATTCCTTCACTGTCACTGGGTCAAAATCCTGGAACTCCCTCCTTAACAGTACTGTGGGTGTACCTACGCTGCAACAACTGCGGGAGTTCAAGAAGACGGCTCACCGCCACCTTCTCAAGGACAATTAGGGATGGGCAATTAATGTTGGCCTTGCCAGTGTTGCCCACATCCCATGAAATACAAAAAAATTGGGGGAAAGTGTACACAGAAATGATGGCCATCTGTGGGACAATACTTTGTAAATAGAATGCAGAGATAAAGCCATTGTTTTCAAGTAATGACAAATGTGACTGAACCTGACAGTACTTTTGTGTTTTGATTGTGACAAACTTATATATAACATTGAACAAGTTAAATGGAGAACCATCACTTTAATGAAAATTACATGACAATCTTTAGCAGTAAGCAGAGTCCTTTCTGGTAAATTTCAATTTAATAAAAATGCTATGAAGAAATCTATAATTCATAAATTATGAAGAATTCATTTCCATCATCCATATCATCTACAGTAATGACATTGATTTCCCAAAATCTAAACTAATAGCCCGATTTTAACTCGGGGAAGGAGCTGTGTGAGCATTAGGAGTGCTGGGCTTTGGGGCAGTGAAGTGATGGGAGAGGGAATGAGCTGGGCAGTAAACTATCGCAGTTTTAGCAGCAAGAGATTTTGATTCCTGGGCCTCATCTGCACAGGCCCAGTCAGGTATACTGCATGAAACTGACCACAAGTGGTAGTTGGCTGGTGGCTGGAAACTGCCACTGATGGATCAAAGGAATGGTCCCCGCACTCAGGAAATTCTCTGGGAGGGTGTTTGGGAGGGATTTCTGATCGTGCAAGGAGGGATAGGAAACCCTGCGTCGAAGCCTAAACCTTTCTTGTGGGGTCTGGAAGAAAGTCAAATAAATTTTTTTTAAACTTAACTGTTTCAGCCCTTCTCACCTTGGCTCCTCTTCTCAACGATTTCCCTACACAGGTCGCTGGTTAAAATAGCAGCCGGGCCCTGATAGCATCATCAGAGTCTGAGCTGCGAATTTGAAAAAGGACTCCGTTTGTTTCTGGTGGGTGTTGTAGAATCATAAAGTCTTAAAGCCTGTTCCCAGCTCATTCGGAGCTGTCTAATTTAAAAATGGTGTTCTCATCAAAAGAGCAGGTTAAGGTTGGAACCTGTGGGGAGAGTGTGGTGGCTCAGCTGCTGAATCCCATGGGCAATTTTATCTTCTCATCCACTCAGTTTCCATCGAGCAGCAGGGTTAAAATCACTCCTAAGATTTCCAGAAATAAAGAAGCTGAATGAATACCCTCAAAGCAGTACTTTGCCTGCTGCAGATATTAGGCCACTAGATGGTAGTCTGAGATTGGATAATGGATCAGATTCAAGGAATAATGATGTGAAGTTATAACTTGTCAGTTTTTCCCACAGTTTGTGGCTGTGCAATTTATAAAGAATTGTTCTTAGTTTGTGGTTGTTTGGAGAAAAATGCCAGGTGTTTCTTATACTGTCTGGGATGATCCTGAAATAGTGGGCAGTTTTAGCAGAGGAGAGTGAGGCCCAAAGGACTTGGTGTGCTCCAGCTGTATCTGGTAATGAATTGCGAGTTCAGCTGTGCATAAAATATGCTCAAGTCTTCACCCCTTAGACTTCAGGGAGTGAAGGTAGAGCTCAAACCTAGGGGAACAACCAAGATGGGAGAGAATAAAGGTTTTACCAGGGTCAAAGGTATCAAATTTGGAGGTAATGGAAGGGGTTAGTTGATCAACATTGTTATGAAAGTGCTTTCATTTTTTAATATTTTTTGAGGACTGGTGTTTTAGAATTGTGGAGATGGATTCATTGGAGGACTGAAGTGATTCCATAGATGCTGGACTTTTTTTTTTTTTTAAAAGGGTCACTGGAAGGACTCTGTTTCAAAACATTTACTGGCTATCACATGCCTTCAACTAAGTAAACAACAACTTCTGACTATGGGAGTTGTTTACAAGAGAAGTGACATGTCAAGATTTATGGTGCTCAAGAGTGGGTTTTATTTTTGAATAATATTTTGCGTCAGTTGGGTTTGTAGCCTGCTGAAAGAAACACCCAGCTCATCTTTTCTCCACCTCTTTGAGAAAACCTGAAAAAGTCCAGTGTGTGATAGCTGTAACGCCTGATGCTGCATTTCTCCTGAGAAGCTTTTGGAAGACTTCCTCTCGACATCTCCTGAACGAACTGCTTCTGAAAAGATCCCAGTGTACTTGGATACCAGACTGTATTCCATCTGGAACATATCTTATTCTTTTTCTTCAAGAATTAACAAGTACTTTGGCCAAAGCATCTTTATTTTTCCTTTAACCAGGGGGGTGGGGTGGGGTGTGTGTGTGTTGGATATTTAGAAGGGAATATATATATATATATATATATTTACTGTCATATTTCAAACAGTGTGTTCAAGCCTAGCATCTTAATTGACTAAGTCTTGTTTTATAACAAATTAATACTTTTGCTGCTTATTAAAGAAACATGGTTGGTGGATATTATTCTGAAACTAAAATAGATAGAG
Source organism: Heterodontus francisci (assembly GCF_036365525.1). NCBI lineage: Eukaryota > Metazoa > Chordata > Chondrichthyes > Heterodontiformes > Heterodontidae > Heterodontus > Heterodontus francisci. The sequence goes on along the minus strand of NC_090389.1, from coordinate 46,570,993 downwards.
TATATAACATTTAAATATATGTTGTGACCTGTGGAGAAGTGGAACTAGAGAAAGACAGTGCACTCCTCCAACCTTGGTCTAACAGCATCTGCAGAGCTATTGGCCTTGATTTTCACAGGAGGAAAGGGAATGGTTTGGGGGTTCCCAGTAGCATGCGTACGATAACCTTGGCAAAGCTCGAAAAGTGGAGGCACCACCAATCTTAAAGGCAGGATTTCATTTAAATAAATCTACGTAGAGTCCCATCCGACAACCGAGTCGGCGGGCAGGGATGTCCACTTGGTGACAGGAGGCTTCAGCTGGGGACCCGTGTGTGGTCCCTGGCAGTTGATGGGGATTGAAAGCTTTGGGAAGGGATTGGAAAGTAGGGAGGATTGTTGGCAGGGAATGGGGGTTGGGGGGAGTCTCTGGGCACCGTCATGATTGAGGCGGGTGGAGAGATGTAAGGATCTGTCAAAGATTGGGAGTGCTTGGCACAAGGGAGGCCCCATGTAACTTTCCTCGGACGCTTGGAGGAGCACTCCTGCCCTTCCTGGGCCACAAGGAAACCTAAAATAAAGTTTTAAGATTGATTTCTTGGGCTCACAATCCAGGTTAGTCTGATGGAGGAGCTTTTACCCTATTCAGGCCTCAAACTGAAGTTGCAGATAGAGCATTGATGAAATGATCAGAGAAAATCTGCATATTTAAAGCAGGACCCACATCCTTCCTGCGTGTGTCCTTGTGACGAAAACCACACCTATCAAAATGGGACATATTAATTTCATCATACGGAACATTTTGAACTGTTACTGGATTTGAAATAACTTGTTTAAAGAGACCACAGATGTGGCTGAAAACATGGCTGCACATTTGCATTCTAAAAGACAGTTGAATAAGAGAGACAATGGAACTGCTCCCAATTCAATTAATCAGATGGATTTTTGATCAAGGGACATTGAAAGTGCTAAAAGGCCAGCATTCCACCACCACCCATACTGCCACCCTCCCCATCCCTTGCCCACACTGAGAGTGTCTGCCAAGCTTGTGGGAAAATCCACAAACCTCACTGGGCAGCTTGTTCCAAATAAGGAGCCAGTCACATGACTCATGACTAACCTGCTGGACAACTTGGAGTTTTTGAATTGTGCCACACAGAAAGAGAACAGACTGCAACTGAACTTGAAGAGGAGAGCACCTATCTCTCTCTCTCTCTCTCTCTCTCTACAACCCCCCTCCCCCGCCAGTTTCTCTCTCACACATAGTTCCAGGGAACCACAGAAGTAACTCCAGCCTCAAGAGAGAAGACTCCTTCAGTCTTCTGGTATCAGCTAAATAAGTGAAAGTGTGCACTGGGTTCCAACGAGAACTGCAAGACTTAACTGCAATCAAAGGCTTTACATCGAATCCCAAACGACTAACTGAACTCCATGTTACTTCAAACCGCTCCTGTTTAATTCTTTCTCCTCCTCTGTCTCTATTTACATGTGTGTTGATCGCGTATGCATGCTAGCATGGTCTTCTTCTTTGGCCTCCTTGTCTCATGAGACAATGGGTAAGCGCCTGGAGGTGGTCAGTGGTTTGTGAAGCACCGCCTGGAGTGGCTATAAAGGCCAATTCTAGAGTGACAGACTCTTCCACAGGTGCTGCAGATAAAATTGGTTGTCGGGGCTGTTACACAGTTGGCCCTCTCCTTGCGCTTCTGTCTTTTTTCCTGCCAACTGTTAAGTCTCTTCGACTTGCCATGCTTTAGCCCCGCCTTTATGGTTGCCCGCCAGCTCTGGCGATCGCTGGCAACTGACTCCCACGACTTGTGATCAATGTCACAGGACTTCATGTCGCATTTGCAGACGTCTTTAAAGTGGAGACAAGGATGGCCGGTGGATCTGATACCAGTGATGAGCTCGCTGTACAATGTGTCCTTGGGGATCCTGCCACCTTCCATGTGGCTCACATGGCCAAGCCATCTCAGGCGCTGCTGGCTTAGTAGGATGTATATGCTGGGGATGTTGGCCGCCTCGAGGACTTCTGTGTTGGAGATATGGTCCTGCCACCTGATGCCAAGGATTCTCTGGAGGCAGCGAAGATGGAATGAATTGAGACGTCGCTCTTGGCTGACGTACATTGTCCAGGCCTCACTGCTGTACAGCAAGGTACTGAGGATACAGGCTTGATACACTTGGACTTTTGTGTTCTGTGTCAGTGCGCCATTTCCCCACACTCTCTTGGCCAGTCTGGACATAGCGGAGGAAGCCTTTCCCACGCGCTTGTTGAATTCTGCATCGGGAGACAGGTTACTGGTGATAGCTGAGCCTAGGTAGGTGAACTCTTGAACCACTTCCAGAGTGTGGTCGCTGATATTTATGGATGGAGCATTTCTGACATCCTGTCCCATGATGTTCGTTTTCTTGAGGCTGATGGTTAGGCCAAATTCGGTGCAGGCAGCCGCAATCCTGTCGTTGAGTCTCTGAAGACATTCTTCAGTGTGAGATGTTAATGCAGCATCGTCAGCAAAGAGGAGTTCCCTGATGAGGACTTTCCGTACTTTGGCCTTCGCTCGTAGACGGGCAAGGTTGAACAACCTGCCATCTGATCTTGTGTGGAGGAAAATTCCTTCTTCTGAAGACTTGAACGCATGTGAGAGCAGCAGGGAGAAGAAAATCCCAAACAGTGTAGGTGCGAGAACACAGCCCTGTTTCACGCCACTCAGGATAGGAAAGGGGTCTGATGAGGCGCTGCTATGCTGAATTGTGCCTTTCATATTGTCATGGAATGAGGTGAGGATACTTAGTAGCTTTGGTGGGCATCCGATCTTTTCTAGTAGTCTGAAGAGACCACGTCTGCTGACGAGGTCAAAGGCTTTGGTGAGATCAATGAAAGCAACGTAGAGGGGCATCTGTTGTTCACGGTATTTCTCCTGTAGCTGGCGAAGGGAGAACAGCATGTCAATGGTCGATCTCTCTGCTCAAAAGCTACACTGTGCCTCAGGGTAGACACGCTCAGCCAGCTTCTGGAGCCTGTTTAAAGCAACTCGAGCGAAGACTTTCCCCACTATCCTGAGCAGGGAGATTCCACGGTAGTTGTTGCGGTCACCCTTGTTCTTATGGAGGGTGATGATATTGGCATCGCGCATGTCCTGTGGTACTGCTCCCTCGTCCCAGCACAGGCAAAGCAGTTCATACAGTGCTGAAAGTATAGCAGGCTTGGCACTCTTGATGATTTCAGGGGTAATGCTGTCCTTCCCAGGAGCTTTTCCGCTGGCTAGAGAATCAATGGCATTACTGAGTTCCGATTTTGTTGGCTGTACGTCCAGCTCATCCATGACTGGCAGAGACTGGGCTGCATTGTAGGCGGTCTCAGTGACAACATTTTCCCTGGAGTACAGTTCCAGGTAGTGTTCCACCCAGCGGTCCATTTGCTTGCGTTGGTCAGTGATTGTGTCCCCTGATTTAGATTTGAGGGGGGCAATCTTCTTGATGGTTGGCCTAAAAGCTCTCTTAATGCCATCATACATTCCTCTGATGTTTCCGGTGTCTGAGGCCAGCTGAATATGACTGCATAGGTGTTGCCAGTAGTCATTTGTGCAGCGCCTGGCTGCTTTAAGTGCTACAGATGTTAACTCGCTGGGGGCTTTCTTGTAGTTCAGCAGTGCAATGTGCTTAGTGGCTATGACAGGTTCCAGCTCTTCAAAGTGAGATTGAAACCAGTCTGCATTCCGCTTCACACGTTTGCCATAGGTGGTCATTGCTGAGTCATAGATGGCATCTCTGATGTGGGCCCACTTGGTCTCTGCATCCCCTGTGGAAGTGTTTTGAAGGGCTTTTTCAAGTGAATTTAGAAAATTATGTAATAGCTAACAGCAAATTACGGGCAGGACAGTGGCGCAGTGGTTAGCACCGCAGCCTCACAGCTCCAGCGACCTGGGTTCAATTCTGGGTACTACCTGTGTGGAGTTTGCAAGTTCTCCCTGTGTCTGCGTGGGTTTCCTCCGGGTGCTCTGGTTTCCTTCCACAGCCAAAAGACTTGCAGGTTGATAGGTAAATTGGCCATTATAAATTGCCCCTAGTATAGGTAGGTGGTAGGGGAATATAGGGACAGGTGAGGATGTGGTAGGAATATGGGATTAGTGCAGGATTAGTATAAATGGGTGGTTAATGGTCGGCACAGACTCGGTGGGCCGAAAGACCTGTTTCAGTGCTGTATCTCTAAATCAAATCAAAAAAGCTGTGGATGAGAAATTCTGCTAGTGTTGATGCGCGGGCGGTCCTTCTGCTTGGAGTGATGCAGCTTCTTTGGTTTGAGGCTAACCTTGCTGCACACCAGGGAGTGGTCGGTGTCGCAGTCCGCACTGTGGAAATGGCGTGTGATTTGAACGGTGTTTAAAGCAGCTCATCTTGTGACAATGAGGTCCAGCTGGTGCCAACGACGTGATCTTGGGTGCCTCCAAGAAACCTGGTGACAGGGTTTAGTGTGAAAGAATGAATTTGTGATGCAGAGGTTATGATAGGTAAACAACTCAAGCAGACTCTGTCCATTCTCATTCATCCTACCAATGCCATAGTGCCCAAGGCAGGAGGGCCATGAGTCATGGTCGGCCCCGACCCTGGCATTAAAGACCCCCAGCAGGAATAGGTGTTCGGTGTTGGGGATGCTACTAATGATATTGTGGAGTTCCTCGTAGAACTGGTCATTAACTTCAGGTGGGGAGCAGAGTGTTGGAGCATAGATGCTGAGTAGGTTTATTAGACCAGAGGCGGTGCACAGTCGGATGGACAGTATGCATTCCGAGCCATCTGAGGGTGGCTCGATCATGCTGAGCAAAGAGTTTCTGATGGCGAAGCCCACTCCATGCTGTCTTGGTTCCTCAGGACCCCTACCCTGCCAGAAGAAGGTGTAGTCTTGCTCTCTTAGAGATCCACTCGCAGGGAGGGGTGTCTCCTGAAGTGCTGCAATGTCCACATTGAGTCTACTGAGCTCGTTGTTAATGATGGCGATCTTCCGAGAATCGTTAATTTGTGTAAGGTCTTCCGACAGGCCAGGACACAGAGTTCTGACGTTCCAGCTTGCAAAACGAAGGGCTGGTACCTTCTTTCCTTTTTTGGTCGTGCTGTTCGGTGCGGTGTTACAGTTCGCTTGTCGGGCAATGACCCTGAGCTCCAAGCACCCATTGAAGCAGGTGGACTGTGGCAGGACAGAACCTTACTGACCGGTGGCTTCCCGGTTTGAGGCAGGCGGTAGCTGTCCAGTGAGATGCGATGACCTCTCCCACCGACAAAGGCAACCCATGGCGCCCAATCTCTACGCCAATTGAGCTGGACGTATAACCCGTAACTGCTGCCTTCCGTGTTGATTTGGTCACTGTGAGGCGACTATGGAGTGACCTCTCCATGGCGTGACCTCTCCATGGCGCATGCCTGGGCGGATGTATGGAGGTTGTGAGTTGCCCAAGCATCAAAACCCCCCTCTTGGCTTTCCTGGTGAGGTCCAAAGGAGTGCAGAGCACGACGTTTGGCACCGGTATGGCTGCAGGAACTGCCGGAAACATGCCAAAGGTGACACATGACTGTCTTCCGGGTTCCGCTCCGGATTTTCTGATAGGGTCTACTTCCTTAGCCTTGGTCTCTCCTGAGACGCTCACAAGGCAGTGGAGTTGTTAGAGCCCCTACACAGGGGTAGGTGGATGCTGGTGGGAGGAGGTGGGGGGGGAGGGGGTGCGAGGAGGAGGGGTGCGGTGGGAAGGGATGGAGGGAAGGGGGTGCGACGGGGAGCTGGGAAGGGGGCTGTAACTGAGAGGGGTGCAGGGGAAGGGGGCGTGAGGGGAAGATGGTGCAAGGGGGGAACTGGGAAGGGGGTGCGAGGGGGATGGGGGGGGGAAGGGGGTGCGAGGGGGGTTAGCTGGGAGCTGCTGGGGGGGAGGGGGTGCAGGTAATAAAACATTTCATCAGCTCCCACCATTGTCCCTTTTACAATGATGTACTGCTACTGGGATCGGGATCCGGGAGCTGAGCCGGAGTTGTGGGGAAAGTTTGTGTGGAAACAGCGTGGAGTTGCCGAGTGAGCGGGAGCCGCTGCCAGGACCATGTGGCCGCTCTTCCTCCTGATTGCCGCCGTGGACGGGCTGCCCGAACACATCCATGTGGCCTTCCTGTCCAGTTGGCCAAGCTTGGCAACCACTGGCAGGGTCTTCATCAGCATTTCTATCCCAGATTGCCAGCCATTCACCCTCTCTCTGCGGTGAATTCCTCTCCCAGCCTTACGCGTCCACCGCCCTGGATGCTGCCATCTCGACTGTAGCATGGTCGCGTCGTGCATTTTTAGTAGTTTTAATTGAATTAGAGCTTTAAGGTTAATAGATTTAAACAAGAAAGGTGTACATTTAAGAAAACCTGTCTGGTCGATTTCTTTGCCATCACAATTAGAGGGCAGTGAACAAGGACTCACTGAGGGGAAGCTGAAAACAGTGTTTTTAAAAATTAAACCCTGTTACGGCCAAACCAGGAATAGACCGAGAGGGGAGCCCTAGACTGCATCCTCACCTGGTCGTAACAGTCCTGCTCACCTGTTCAGAACAGCAGATTAATATCAGAACACGGCAGGAAGACAATGCAATTGAAGGGATAAATGCCTCTCATTCCTTTAAATGACCCCTGCCTGTTTTCTGCCAGGTGGGAATAGTTAACATTTGGGCCATTGTGACAACTGAAAGGCCAAAGGCTAAGCAATTGGAAATTTGTAAGTACAGCTGTGACTCGGAGTTTTTTCCAGGGGTGGACACAGATGGAAGTGGGATTAGAAAAGGTGGGGTGCTGAAGAATCACAGATACTTGCAACTAACTGTACTGACTGCATTAAAATTTGGTTCTTTTCCCTGGGTTGATATAAATGCAGTTACAAGCTGCACAGCCTAGTACAATTGTACTTTTCTTGTGCACTTATTCCTAACTATTTCTCCTCAAGGAATCTTCTCTTGGGCAATCTTGTTCTGGTGATACATTGCAATAAGCCAGAAAGGGAATAGCTTACTCCATTTAGTATTGTAAATACTAAATTTTTTCTTGCCCCACCCTTGGGTTAGAGATTACCTTTCTTATTTAAGAACCAGTGACAGGGATCACAAAATGCAGGTAGAACCCAGGATCAAACTTGAACTTGTGTCAATACCCAAACAGACAGGAATCTCAGCAAATTCTCTGAGAGAAGTTGGCTATCAGTTTATGACTGCATTGGCCAATGAAGTAGTTGAGGGAAGCCACCAGAAGGTATTGTTCGAGAACAGCTTCTTATTTATAGTTAATTCGTCAAATCAGTAAGGTTATAAACATTGAAAATCAGGTATCATACTTATAAAGTGTAGAACGTATGCATAATGATACATAACTATATACTTTAAAAGCAGTACTTATAATAAAACCGTGCTGGTTTAAGGACAAAGGAACACAACAAATAGGAACAGGAGTAGGCCAATCTGCCCTTCGCACCTGCTCAGCCATTCAATAAGATCATGGCTGATCTTCTCTCTGACCTCCACTTTCCAGCACTATCTCCATATCCCTTGATTCCCTAAGTAACCAAAATTCTATTGATCTCTTTCTTGAACATACTTAACTACTAAGCATCTACAGCTGTCTAGAGTTGAGAATTCCAAAGATTCACAACCCTCTGAGTGAAGAAATTTCACCTCATCACAGTCCTAAATAGCCCATCTCTTATTCGGAGACTGTGGTGTTGGTTCCAGAGTCCCAAAACAGGACAACATCCTTCCAGTTTCTACCCTGTCAAACCCCTTAAGAATTTTATATGTTTCAATGAGATCACCTTTCATTCTTCTGAACTCTAGGGAATATAGTCCTAGTCTACTCAATCTCTCTTCATAGAATAATCCTCTAATTCCAAGAATCAGTCTAGTAAACTTTCATTGCATTCCATCTAAAGCAAGTATATCCTTCTTTGGGTAAGGAGACCAAAACTGTAGATAATACTCCAGGGATGGTCTCAAGGCGGCCCAATCTCTTTGTAATAAAGGCCAACATACCATTTGCTTTTATAATTGCTTGTACACCCTGTATGTTAACTTTCTGTTATTTGTGTGCAAGGGCACCCAGGTCCCTCTGAATACCAACATTTCCCAGTCTCTCACCATTTAAAAAATATTCTGCTTTTCTATTTTTCATACCAAAGTGTATAACTTCACATTTCTCCACATTATATTCCGTCTGCCATGTTCTTCCTCACTCACTTAATCTACCTATTACCCTTTGCAGCCTCCTCACCACAGCTTATTTCCCCACTTAATTTTGTCTTGTCAGCAAACTTGGATACATTCCTCTTGGTTCCCTCAACTCAGTCATTGACATAGATTGCAAATAGCTGAGGCCCAAGCTCTGATCCTTGCAGTACCCCACTAGTTACAGCCTGACAACCTGAAAATGATCCATTTATGTCTACGCTCTATTTTCTGACTGTTAACCAATCCTCAATCCATGCTATTACTCCTAAATCCATGGGCACTAATTCTGTGTAATAATCTGCTGTGCAGTACCTCATTAAATGCTTTTTGAAAATACAAATACACTACATCCACTAGTTCTTCCTTATCCACACTGCTAATTACAACCTCAAAAAAACTCAAACAAATTGGTCAAACATGATTTCTCTTTAATAAATTCCTGCTGACTCTGCCCAGTTATATTATGAGTTTCTAAGTGCCCTGTTATCACATCCTTAATAATAGATTCTAGCATTTTCCCTACTACTGATGTCAGGTTAACGGGCCTATAGTTCTCTGTTTTCTCTTTCCCTCCTTTCTTGAATAGTGGGGTTACGTTTGCTACCTTCCACTTCACAGGGAACCTTCTAGAATCTAAAAAATTCTGGAAGATCAAAACCAATGTATGCACCATCTCTGCAGCCATTCTTTTAGTGAGGGACTCAAAATGTGTTACACTTCTGAGCTTAGTATTTTAGGCCTTTATAAATCCAAATACTTATTACAGTCAATTTTTATAGATTTCTCTTACTCCCTCCACATGCCAATCCACACAATTCTGCATTACACAATTATATAACTCTTAAAATACAATTCCATATAAAGAGAATTAGTTGACTTATCCCTGATCAATAATTGTATTTTATTTTACTTAATAAGCTCTTTTTCCATACACCGGTACAACTCCCTTACTTTGTAATCTTATCAATATCTCCTGGTACATATAATTGCTATTCCATCAAGTGAAACTTTAATTATAAATCCATCTTTGATTCAGTACCATTCAAAATCTTGCATCTACATAAACCTCAATTAAAAAGGATTATTCATATCCAGATGTTTTCCTTTGCAGAACTATTTTTCCTCCACTTGTTATCATCTGATTACATTTTTCTAAAATATATGTCTTTTAATTACATTTACTGAAGTGACTGAACTGATCATTGCTTTAAAGTCAGCTATGCTTCAATAATGCAGTGGCACTTTAACTGAAACTTCCCTGCTTAATAGGCTAAAGGTTACTATTCTAACAATATAAAGAGAAATCAATAGCAGTGTAACATTAACAGACTTCAGGACATTTTGAATAACCCTTTCCTTTACAGTAGCTTCAATTATCTTTGTTATTTTCAGCTGGACCTCTACCTTGATGGAAAAATGAATTTTATAACATGTCTACATTGACAACAAAAGGGAGCGAATGGAAAATAAATCTTGTTCCAAGCAGGATGGTATTTTAACTGCAGTCATGCTTTTAGATAGAGAAGAAAGAGATATGGCCTCTGCAATTACCTAAACTATAGAAACAAGTCTTGGGTGTAGAGCACATTCATCACACTTCACATATCAAACTTTAAAATGTCATATGTATAAAAAACAAGAAAATCAGTTATTTCCTATATTTTTTGACCTTCATAATAGAGCATCACCCCAAGAGCAGGAGTGACAGATTTACAAGCAAGTATAAACCTACAGAACCTTTAAAAGAAGGGAGAAGGAACTTGCATGTAACTAGCACTTTTCACAACCTTAAGATGTCCCAAAGCACTTCAGCGCTAATGAGATACTTTTGAAGTGGTCACTGTTATAATACAGGGAAATGCAGCTGTCAATTTACACACAGTGGGCTGAATTTTATTCAGGTGCCGCACTGCGCGGCTGCGCCCTTTCAACTCAGCGGGGCGCCCACATTTAGCGGCCACCGCAGAGCCCCCGCAATATTACGTGCGGAGGCTCATTAGCATCACGGCGCCAAGCCGCCCTCCCCATATTACGTAGGGAGAGGCAGAACATTAAGCTCAGTGACAGACCTACTGACAGTTGTGCATCAGGTGCTGGGGCCGTATTCTAAGCGCCCCAGCACCTGCTTCCTGACAGCCGTCAAAGAAATACTTACCTGACTGCTGAAGAGTGGGGCTTCTATCAACAAGCAGCAAAGCAGAAAATGCTGCGGAAATCCAGCAACTCAGCCAGCATCTGTGGACAGAGAAGCAGCATTAACTTGTCCAAGTTCACAGACCTGAAAGTTAACTCTGCTTCTCTCTCCACAGATGCTGCCTGACCTGCTGAGTTACCCCAGCACTTTCTGCTTTGCTGTCACATGCTTACCCTGCTGTGTCCCAGTGTCCTGTAAAGTTGCGATCCTCTTCTTCCACTCAAGTGTAACATTCCTTCTTCTAGGCGTGCCGCACCTGGGTGAATAATCTTAATTTTGCACATTCCAGGACGTGAGACTTAAATATACCATAAAAGGTATTACAAAGGTTTACGGAGAACACACGGGCACAAATGGGAATGCACGGGTGTCACAGCAATGTAAATACATCGTTCACTAAATATTCCTTACCAACATGTGTGTCCTTTTCTCTGTGCAAATGATGTGTACCGGAATGTAGCGCCAATGTCACACATCCCTTTGCACCATTGGCCCTTCAGGAGAGCCAACGTATGCAATAACATCTTTGCCATGCCACCATTACTCATGAGCGTCTCCACGGATGCAGTGACATGGACATTGGTTCAGTCAGCTTTTGCCTCTAATGGTTTACACAGGGATGCTGCAGATGTGGACTGGTGCACAGCAGGTGAGCGAGGGTGACATGTAGCTTGCAGAGCTCATGTCGGTTCCTATGGAGCAGACAGCCTTTGTCTGATAAGCCACTGCCGTACATCCCTAGCTCACTGCTAGCCCTGCATGCAAAGCCTGGGTGCCATCTGCCCTGCCATGCGTCTTTCATGTTGTAGGTCCTCAGCATCCTCATAGTCCAAGGAGGAATCCTGCTGACGTCTCTCATCATGCCAGGCCTGGCCCCTATTGGGTGCAGAGCAGCAAATAAAGGCGCTGGCCTTTTCATCCCATAGTACAGGGCATCACCCTATCCATACAAGCATTGGAGGTGCTCTTTCAGCATGCTGATCTCCTGCTCAATGATACCTCTTGTAGCTCAGTGGCTGGGGTTGTATCTCTACTCTTCAGCAGTGGTGGAATCTCTCACTGGTGTCGGTAGCCATGTTTGCATTATCTTCAAGAAGCCACCCCTCCATCTGAGCAAGTTCAGTGAGCAGCGGTGGCAGCTGGGACTGGCGCAGGTCCCAGGTGTCATGACAACTGCCTGAGAAGTCGTCACAGATTTGCATGAAGCATCTGCAGTGATCACATACCAGCTTCACCTAAATTGAGAGGATTGCTTTAATGGTGACGTCTGCAGGTGGTAGCCTGGCTGGAGGCCTGATGGCCACATGAGTGCAGTCTATGAACATTATAACTTATGGTTCTCTGGCAATGGTACCGAAACTGATGGCCCTCTGGGCCTGGCTGTGAGAGTCCATCCTGAAGCGAACATTCTCACTGGCCCTCCAGTGCAGGGCATCGGTGACCTCCCTAATGCAGCGGTGCACTGCTGACTGTGTGATTCCACAAAGGTATCTGGTGGGCCCTTGATAAGCCGCATAGGCTTCAAACTTGACAACCGCTGCTACTTTGAGGACCAAAGGCATATGATGTCTACCAAAGCCCATGGGCTGCAGGTCATCTTTGAGCAGGGCACAGAGACATGTCACCACCCTCTCTATATGCGCAATCGCCTCTGACACTGGTGCTCTGGCATCCAATGGCATGTTATGTGGGGCCTGTAGATGCACGGCAAACATAATGGCGAGCTCCCCTTGGGGGCTGCTGCTCACAACTGGGGGCCTCTACGTGGATCGCACCGGCCTGTTGATTTTGCCTCTGGTGCATACAGATCCTCAGGAGCAGAGAATCACACAGTGTGGGATGAACCATACCTATTTCCAAGTGATAAATAAAGTTGAACCCTTCATGTATTCAAAGGTTCCTAACAGGGCAGGGATTGGTGTTGACGGGTACATCAGCTGCTTTCATGGATCAACTATGTGGCGTGACATGGCATTGCCCATCTTGGCCAACACTGAGTGGCACAGCATGACCCCATCAAGATCCTACCAGCTGAATCAATTGCCCCCACCATCCATATAACCTTAATGCTCTTATCCTTTCTGGCACCCTCGCCACACACGGGGTGACCAGTGTGCCATTGCTTCGTCACAAACACGAATAAATGCAGAACACACACTGTTTACAGAGAGAAGGTACACAGTACCTCCCTTCATGCCTGCACAGCTTTCCCTCCAGTAATCCCAGGCCCCCTCCCTCCTCCCTTCTAGTATGCAGAGTGAGACCCCTGAATATCTGCCTTCCCTCCTCCCTTTAAGAATGCAGAGTGAGACCCCTGAATATCCCTCCTCCCTCCTCCCTTCCAGTATGCAGAGTGAGACCCCTGAATATCCCTCCTCCCTCCTCCCTTCCAGTATGCAGAGTGAGACCCCTGAATATCCCTCCTCCCTCCTCCCTTCCAGTATGCAGAGTGAGACCCCTGAATACCCCTCCTCCCTCCTCCCTTCCAGTATGCAGAGTGAGACCCCTGAATATCCACCCTCCCTCCTCCCTTCCCTTATGCAGAGTGAAACCCCTGAATAACAGAACCTACCTTCGCTGGCGACAACTTCTGCCTCTGGGGGCCCATCAGCTTTTCCAATTGTGAACGGGACGGACAGCACATGATGGCTGCCCGTTCAGCAAAATATCCGGAGGTGTCCATGGAGAGGCGGCGGGCTGCATAATCTGCAGAGGTGAGTACTATTTAAATATTCTAATTGTGGTGCCGCCAGCGTGCGGTGGGGGGTGGCCGCACCGAGATCCCCAATGTCGCGGGTTGAGGCGGGTCTCTCTCTGCAGAATTTTACCAGCCCCCACGTGCGATCCATGGTGTTGAGGGGCTGGTAAAATTCAGCCCAGGAAGATTGCAGAAATAACAATGAGATAAATGGCCAATTAACCTATGCTAGTGGTTTTGGTTGCGGGAAAATGTTGGCCATGACATCAAAAGAACTCCCTTGCTCTTTTTTGAACAATTTCTTGGGATCCTTTACGTCCATCTGAGAGGTCAGATGGGGCCTCGGTTCAAAGTTTCAGCTGAAAGCTGGCACCTCCAACAGTGCAGCTCTCTCCCAGTACTGCACTGGAGTGTCAGTCGAGATTATGCACTCAAATCTTTGAGTGGGGCTTGAACCCACAACTTTCGGATTTAATAATTAACTTGTTTATACCACTTTGCACAAGGAATGGCTGATCAGTGGTATTAAAGCTACAGGACAATCTTGTAGTTTGTAGTATAAGGGTCTGAAAGAGTTAATCTTAAGAGTGTATAAAGAATACCTCCTACCACGATGATGTAAGAGATCACATGTGAGAGAGACTTGAAGCGAGATGCAGCATGGCTTTGTTAAAGTCACACCGACTAGTGTGAAGAGGTATATAGTTCTAATATAATAAATATCAATGTTCTAACTAACCCAGACTGAAGTACCTCTATCAGATACACTAAGTAAGGTGGCAACATACCAAGCAAACATACAATATGGTGATCAGCAGTGAGAACAAGCCCAAAGAGGTTTCCTTTCAGGCTAAACCCAGAAGAAGAATTTGAAAGAAGTTAAAGAATCTGACGTGAAAAAAGAACAGCCGAAACTGCAGGACTCAAGAGGAGGCTGTGGAAAATCTCCAGAGCAGCAGACACAGTGAGCCGGGAAATCGGCAGTAGCAAACCTGTCCGGTATGCGTAGGCTTGATTCAAAGAACCAAGCAAAGTTCAAGGATCTGGTGAGCAACCCTGAAAGAGGGAAAAAAATCCATCCAGAACAATACGAGACAGGCAGCACCCGGAAAGTCCGTAGTGAATGCTGATCCAAGATCAGCGCCATTACACTTGCCATCCGGAGGAAAACAAAAGTAAGCAACAAGGCTGCAAATACTTAATTCTCTAAGTTAAAAAAAAATAGCAGTAACGCTATAAAACAGAGTTTAATATAAGGAAGGAAGTAATCCTTAGTCTAGCAGCAAGATTTTGAAGGCTGAAACAGTCATAGCGAGAATCAGCGTGGAGCTGAAAAAGCATGGGAAACTTCCAATACTGGAGGGAAGAACATGAAAGTGAAAGCAAAACTAATTGAAGCAATGGAGATTAGATTCTCAATTCCAGAGATATTTTGGAGACATAGAAGGACCAAATCAAACCCCAAATTGGTCACTCTGGCGAAAAAGGTTCCTCAGATCCCGGATAGCTTCTATATTGGATAGTCAGTCTGAGGCAGAACAAGATAAACACTTTATTATATTCAGTTGGTTCTATAGCAGATGATGTTATTGCAAGACAAAGTATTAATGAAACATCTGCCAAATTCGAAGTTTTAAAAGCCTTTGATTCTTATTTTAATTTGTGGAGCAATAAGATTTTAGAGACAGCAAGGTTCAACAGAAGGTTCCAGAAACAGTTGATTCTTTCATCAATGACCTATACAGGCATACAAAAGGATGTGAGTATGGAGACCTTAAAGCAGAATTGCTACGAGACTGCATTGTTGTAAGCATTGCTGATGAGTCCATATCAGTTATTTTGCAGTCTAAAGAAGACCTCCTCCTGGCCAAAGCTATACAGCTGGTGAGACAAGCAGAGGTCCAGAAGAACAACAGATCAATCCTGAGAGGTGAAGAAAGACTTTGGTTCAGGAAATCTCCAGCAACCATACAGTTCCTTGACCAGAGGGCTGTGAAAGGTGCACCAGGAAAAAAGGTACACTGGGGGGAAAAGGAAAGACACCATTAAACCCTGCCAGCAATGTGGTACCAAAAGTACCTACAGGACGTGAACAATGTCCTGCAAACAAAGCATAATGCTTCCATTGTAAGAAAAAAAGGCATTTTGGTCAAATATGTCAGACAAAAATATCTGCTCCCACAGTTGCAAAAAAAAATCATTCAAGAATAGCGTGGTCAACAAAGTTAAACAACCTTCTTCAGAAGAGCAACCAATACGCTTTCTTGGTGAGATCAATGTTCCTAGTCAGGCATTTTGGTCTACAGATATATACTGGGCATATCACTAATTTTAAATTCGACACCGAAGCGAGTGTATTGGTCTTATCAAACAAAGAGCCATGGTTATCAGCACATTTTCTGCAACTAACAGAAACTCAATTACATGGCCCAGGAGGGGTTAAACTCCAAGTAAAGGGGAAGCTGCAGGAAACACTCCAGTACAAGGGAAAGCAAATATTAGAAAAATTGTATGTCCCAAAGCATCAGGAGTTCTCTTTTAAGTAGAAGAGCTTGTATTGACCATCTTATAAAGAAAGTAGAAGTTAAGCAACAGGAATCCAGGATTCCAAGAGGAATTTTCCAAAATTGTTTACTAGTCTAGGCAGACTGAAGACCAAATATAGAATTACATTGCGTAAAGATGCTAAACCAGTATACCTTTTCACACCTAGGAAGATAGCACACCAACTAATGAACCAAGTCCAACATCAACCAGAAGACATGACCAGGATGGGAGTCATTTCTCCTGTTACTAAATCTACAGAGAGGTGTTCGAGAATGGTTTCAGTTCCTAAACCCAACGGTGATCTTTGCATTTGTGCAGACTTAACTCAACTTAATAAGGCTGTGGCACAAGAAGTTCATCTGATTTCCTCAGTGGACAAAAGCTTGGCAAAATTATCCAAAAGTTCAGTGTTCACAAAACTTAATGCGAATAGTGGCTTTTGGCAAGTTCCATTAAATAAAAAGTCAAGGTTATTGATGACCTTCATTACTCCCTTTGGAATTTTTTTTTTAATTGTCTATCATTTGGTATCATGTCAGCACTGGAGATATTCCAGAGAACTATGTCAAATATTCTACAGGGCCTTGAAGGTGTAATATGCCATATGGATGACATCTTAGTTCACGGAGAGTTCATTGGAAAACATAAACTAAGGGTTAGAGCAGTTTTGAACTGTCTGCAGGATGAAGGCTTAACACTCAATGAGAAGTGTGAGTTTTCAAAAACATCCATTTGTTTTTTAGGTCACATTGTCGGCAGTCGCGGCATAATGGCAGATTTGCCAAAGACGAGAGCAATTAGCGAATTTCGACTTCCTATTTTGGTCCAACAAATTCATCAGCTGCAGATGCAAGATGAAGAGTGCATCGATGTCTGACAATATGGCAAGCAAGGCTGGCCACAACAGAGTCCTTGTGGTAAGATGAAAATCTTCTTTGAACACAGAAGACCATATTTACCATAGTGGATGATTTTGCTGCTATATGATGTGAGATTGGTGATTCCAGAGTCACTCCTGGCAGAGATCTTGGAGAAAATACATCAGGGTCATATGGGCATAACTAAATGTAGAGCATGGGTTCAGGCGTCCATGTGGTGGCCAAGAATATAAAAGGATATTAGAGAAATGGTCTCAAACTGTCACGTGTGTGCAATTCACAATCAGAATCAGAGCGAACCTCTTATCTCAACCCAATTCCCAACCAGACTGTGGGAATGTTTGGCGATGGATCTATTCAACTTTGATGGAAAATCCTAATTGTAGTTGATTACTGTTCAAGATGGATTGAGGTTAAACGTATGTACAGAGCAACAACTGAAGCAGTCATTTGGGTGTTACAAGAAATCTTCGCAACACATGGTATATCTGATCATCTTTTTTGGCCTCCTTGTCTCAAGATACAATGGGTAAGCAGCGAGAGGTGGTCAGTGGTTTGTGAAGCACCGCCTGGAGTGGCTATAAAGGCCAATTCTAGAGTGACAGACTCTTCCACAGGTGCTGCAGATAAAATTGGTTGTCGGGGCTGTTACACAGTTGGCCCTCTCCTTGCGCTTCTGTCTTTTTTCCTGCCAACTGCTAAGTCTCTTCGACTCGCCATGCTTTAGCCCCGCCTTTATGGTTGCCCGCCAGCTCTGGCGATCGCTGGCAACTGACTCCCACGACTTGTGATCAATGTCACAGGACTTCATGTCACGTTTGCAGACGTCTTTAAAGTGGAGACAAGGACGGCCGGTGGGTCTGATACCAGTGACGAGCTCGCTGTACAATGTGTCCTTGGGGATCCTGCCATCTTCCATGTGGCTCACATGGCCAAGCCATCTCAGGAGCTGCTGGCTTAGTAGGGTGTATATGCTGGGGATGTTGGCCGCCTCGAGAATTCTGTGTTGGAGATACGGTCCTGCCACCTGATGCCAAGGATTCTTCGGAGGCAGCGAAGATGGAATGAATTGAGACGTCGCTCTTGGCTGATGTACATTGTCCAGGCCTCACTGCTGTAGTGCAAGGTACTGAGGACACAGGCTTGATACACTCGGACTTTTGTGTTCCGTGTCAGTGCGCCATTTTCCCACACTCTCTTGGCCAGTCTGGACATAGCAGCGGCCGCCTTTCCCATGCGCTTGTTGATTTCTGCATCGAGAGACAGGTTACTGGTGGTAGTTGAACCTAGGTAGGTGAACTCTTGAACCACTTCCAGAGCGCGATCGCCAATATTGATGGATGAAGCATTTCTGATTTCCTGTCCCATGATGTTCGTTTACTTGAGGCTGATGGTTAGGCCAAATTCGTTGCAGGCAGCCGCAAACCTGTCGATGAGGCCGAATTGTGCCTTTCATATTGTCATGGAATGAGGTGATGATACTTAGTAGCTTTGGTGGACATCCGATCTTTGCTAGTAGTCTGAAGAGACCACGTCTGCAGACGAGGTCAACGGCTTTGGTAAGATCTATGAAAGCAACGTAGAGGGGCATCTGTTGTTCGCGGCATTTCTCCTGTAGCTGACGAAGGGAGAACAGCATGTCAATGGTCGATCTCTCTGTTCGAAAGCCACACTGTGCCTCAGGGTAGACACGCTCAGCCAGCTTCTGGAGTCTGTTTAAAACGACTCGAGCGAAGACTTTCCCCACTATGCTGAGCAGGGAGATTCCACAGTAGTTGTTGCAGTCACCACGGTCACCCTTGTTCTTATAGAGGGTGATGATATTGGCATCGTGCATGTCCTGTGGTACTGCTCCCTCATCCCAGCACAGGCAAAGTAGTTCATGGAGTGCTGAGAGTATAGCAGGCTTGGCACTCTTGATTATTTCAGGGGTAATGCCGTCCTTCCCAGGGGATTTTCCACTGGCTAGAGAATCAATGGCATCACCTGATCATATAGTGTCCAATAATGGACACTTTTTGCAATTGAGTACTTCAAAAACTTTGCGGAAATCAGTGAATTTGTGCATCTAACAAATTCCCCTAGGTATCCACAATCCAATGGAGAAGCTGAGCAAGCAATCAGAACTATTAATCCGCTGTTAAAGAAAAATCAAGAATTCCAATCAGCGCTTCTGAACTACAGAACTACTCCGTTATGCGGATTAGCACCATCCGAGATGTTATTGGGAAGAAAACTTAGGTAAAATTGGAAGTTGCATCCTAAGAAATTACTACCAGGGATACAAATCCAGGATTATCAGAGTTCAAGAAAGAGAAATGTCTTACCGGAAGAAACAAATCTGTAATTATAACAGGAAATACTGAACCGGGAACCTACTGATGTTGTCAGAATGGCAAAAGTTATGGGTACGAGACCAAAACAGAGGAGTTATTCTTCAGAGAGAGAAGAATCAACAGCAATCTTATTTACTAAGAACTTCAGAAGATACTATACTAAGAAATAGAAGGAATCTTATTCTTATACATCAAAAAAGTCAATCGGTCATATATTTGGATGAATCAGATGGTAAACTGAAAATTCAGAAAACTCAGGATACTACAAACCTCAATGAAGGCCCTCCAAGTCAAGAGACAAGAGTTCAGAGAAAGACTACCAATCTTCCACATCTGACAAGAAGATCAGGGAGAGTTGTGAAGCCTCCTGACAGAATGAATCTATGAAATCAGAGACTTGGAGGGAGATGGAGTAGGATGTAAATAAATAGTGAATGTATGTAAATATATATTTGGATAAAGACTTGAGGGTAGATGTAGTATAAGTGTCTGAAAGGGTTAATTTTGAGAGTGTGTAAATAATACCTCCTACAGTGATGATGTAAGAGATCACATGTGAGAGAGACTTGAAACTAGATGCAGTGTGGCTTTGGTGAAGTCACACAGTCCAGTGTGAAGATGTATATAGTTCTAATATAATAAATATCAATGTTCTGACTAACCCAGATTGAATTATCTCTGTCAGCTAGACTAAGTAAGGTGGCAACGTACAAAACAAACATACAACAAATCTAAAAATGGTTCCATTCTCAGCAGCTAAACATCACAACTGTGCTGCAGGTCCCAGAAAATGCATGGAAAACACCACATGAATCAGCTAGGAAAATAACTGCAACTGTTGCTGGTTCTAAAATAAAAATAATACTACTGAATTAAACTCTAACTACAAAATCAGCCTAATGAGCAAACTGGTGTTAAAGTCACAATGGAAACTAGCATAAATAACATCAAACCAATGCAAATATGAATCCCCATTGCAGGTATATGATGTTTCATGAAAGTGCAACCTATAAATCTGATATTATGGGACCAGAATATTTATTGTTGAAATACAATTTACCAAGGAGAGTTGCAGAATGATGTTCAGTGTGACTTTTTGTTTATTTATTCATGGGATCTGAGTATTGCTTGCAAGGTCAGTATTTATTTGCCCATCCCTAATTGCCCTCGAGAAGGTGGTGGTGAGCTGCCTTCTTGAACCGCAGCAGTTCATGTGGTGTAGGTACAGCACAGTGCTGTTAGGGAGGGAGTTCCAGGATTTTGACCCAGCGGCAGTGAACGTACGAATTAGGAGCAGAAGTAGGCCATTCGGCCCCTCAAGGCTGCTCCGCCATTCAATACGATCATGGCTGATCTGTTTGTGTTTCGAATTCCACACCTCCATCTACCCCCAATAACCTTTGATTCCCTGGCCTCACAAAAATCTATTTACCTCCGCCTTAAAAATATTCCATGACCCTGCCTCCACCACCTTCTGAGGCAAAGAGTTCCAAAGTCGCACAACCCTCAGAGAAAAAATGTTTCCCCATCTCTGTCCTAAAAGGGCGACCCCTAATTTAAAACATCCTTTCCACATCCACCTTGTCAAGATCATTCAGGATCTTATATACTTCAATCAAGTCTCCCCTCACTCTTCTAAACTCCAGTAAAAACAAGCCTAGTCTGTCCAACCTTTCCTCAAAAGGCAACCTGCTCTTTCCAGTTATCAATCTGAACTGCCTCCAACGCATTTACATCCTTCCTTAAATAAGGAGACCAAAACTGCACACAGTATTCGAGATGTAGTCTCACCAATGCCTTGTATAACTGAAGCATAACATCTTTACTTTTATTTTCATTTCCTCTCATAATAAAGGATAGCATTCCACTCGTCTTCTTTATTGCTTGCTGTACCTGCATTCACAAACCACTGACCACCTCCAGGCGCGTATCCATTGTCTCTCGAGATAAGGAGGCCCAAAAAGAAAAAAAAAAGAACCTGCATACTAACTTTTTGTGACTCATGCACTAGAACACCTAGATCCCTCTGCACCTCAGAATTCTGCATTTCATTCTTTTTCTCCTATTAGTAGAATCACATTCAGTTTTAGCTGGAAGCTTGGTCTCCTCTTTGATCACAAATTCATGCTGCGTACTCAGTTCAGGAGAGGCCACTTTGTTCTAGATGGTGTCAAGTTTCCTGAGCTGCACCCATCCAGGCAATTGGAGAGTATTCCATCACACTCCTGACTTCTGCCTTGTGGATGGTGGACAGGCTCTGGGGAGTCAGGAGGTGAGATACACTTCACAGAATTCCCAACCTCTGAACTGGGTTTCAAAATTTGCTATCATTCCATAATATGTAATCATCCATCTCTTCCAAAACAAGGCCACCTCTCCTGAACTGAGTATGCAGCATGAATTTGTGATCAAAGAGGACACCAAGCTTCCACTAAATTTGAATGTAGTTCTACTATTAGGAGAAAAAGAATGAAATGCATTGAAACATTGAAAAATGCAAACAGCAAAAAGGTAATAGTGGGCAGGAGTGTTTCATGTCACTGAGAATTAACCATTGTTGTTTCAAAACCTGAATGTGTTAATGAATGATTTTAAAAACATTGCTCGCATGAAGCTGTTGTAAAAGAAATAAAAATAGGCAGCTATTGTCTTCAAATCTGACATGAAACGGATGAATAGCCACTGAATAGCAAGTAAATAATTTGTCCAGGAAAACGTTCCTACCGATTGCTAATAGGTAGTTACAGCACTTCAACAGCATAACATGAAAGGGCATAAAATAAGATTATAATAAACAGCATTTGTTTGTCGTGACAACTGCATTTCATTTTTATGCAAGCTGTTGTTCAACAGCACAGACAATGTTGTCATTGTTGCATTTTGCGATCAAGCCTGTAATAATAATCAATTTTCGTTCTGCACATTAGTTGAATACAATTTTAATTATGGTGCATCAAATGAGCATTGCTATTTACATGAGCACATTATTCAGTGTTACAGGTAGAAAGATATATCTATGTTAATTCTGCACAATATCTGAATTGCACTGTGTTTTCATCTATGTTCATTGCCCATTTTTTATTCATGATCAGCTTGCTAGCTGCTGGAGTAGAACAGGCATTAAGAAATATAGGTCCCTGTTGCAGACAGTTTTGTTATAGTGGGCACACTGGTGTAAAAGTCATATCCGAGGTCAGCAAAAATGCAATTTTTACCATGCACGTGTCAATGTCCAGATTCATAGACCATGAAAAAAAGTCATAGAACTGCAACCTTTGGATCTGATATTATCATCTCAAAACACCAGGATGTGTTATTAAAATTTAATGGACCAAGATGGAATTGCAGTACTCAGCCCAAAAGCCCACAATCTTATCCTTGATTGCAAACTACATCTCATTCCACTCTCCTGTAGTGGGTACATTTAGCTGTAAGTGTCTAAATACAATTTTGCTTGTAACTTTAAATGAAAGAAAATTGACATCTTGTCCACATTTACAGAGTTAGCACCAGGAGGAAGAAACTCATGGTTCTCAGTCCCTCAGAACCTGACAGTTCTCAATTATAATTTGCTCAGCTGAGCAGGCGGCAAGGAGACCCACCCATGTTATATATTGGGAGGAACTTGTAAAGAAAGACAGGCATCAAGATGGCCAGATCATATATGTAATGCAGTTATCACGCACTGGGCATGCTCATAACATAGGAATATATTACACTGCTTCCCCCTTTAAAAAAAACTATTTACAGGTACACTAACTATAAAACTTCAAAAACAAACATATCTTTGACAATATGCACACTTGGCAAAATAACAACTGACTCTTTTCCTTTGGACAGTATCTATAAATCAAATCGAATAACTTATTTACAAAGTCTTCTGACAGGTTTTGGTGCAGTCAGGTTTTGGACTGTCTGATTTCAGTCCATAATTTACAAAAAAATCTTGTTTCTTTTTCTGAAACTGGTACTTCAGACACCAAAGTCTGAACTTGTTCACACTCTGGCAAAAGCTCACTATCAATTAGGTCATGCTGAAGTTTTGGATCATCCCTCGCTGGAGCCATGTGATCCACATGAACACTTTTCACTTTTCCATCAATTTCAATAAAGTACCACAAACTTCTACGATATTTCCCACATCCCACTAGTGTGACTTGTGAGAGGGTGGGGGGGGGGGGGGGGGGTGGTGGGGGTAAGGTCAGAACCCAAACAGGTTCATTTCTGATTAAACTACATTGTCCTTTCATTGTGTAATACTGATATTTCTGACTGAACTGTTTTCGTTCAACTTTAGCAGTCAAATTTGGTAGAACTACACTCAAAAGTGTTCTCAATCTTTGCTTCATTGAGAGCTCATTGGTGTATACTGTGTAGGTGAGTGTGGAGTTGTTCTATACTTCAGCAGAAAATTAGCTAATCTCTGGTTCATGCTAGAGTGCGTCAATAAAAGCATTCTCCTTTTAACTACGATATTCTATGTTATAGTCACACTGTGTGAGAAGTACAGCCCACCATTCCATCCTTGACGCTGCCTTTGTCAGCATTGCAGACTTTGGACCCAGTATAGCTACTCAGGGTTTATGATTTGTAACTCCAAACAAAAACTGGTGAAGCTTTTTGATTCCAAAAATGATTCCAAGCACTTCCTTTTCTATCTGTGCATAGTTACGTTCACTCTTAGTCAGGGTACACAATGTGAATGCTATAGGCTTCTCTTGACCATCATCCGTGAGATGTCTGGTCACTGCTCCAACTCCATAGTTTGAAGCATCATATGCTAGCTTCAGGTCATGATTTGTGTGGTACCGAATGAATAGTACATCACTGGTCAAGCTTCGCTTACATGCATCATAAGCATCTTGTTGCGCTTTAGACAATTCCCATTTCACATCTTTCTTCAACACTCATGTAGTGGCACTAACACTGTTGATAGCTCAGGCAGAAATTGTGAGTAGTATTGGACCATGCCTAGAAAAGGTTTAAGTGCAGATACATCTTTTGGCTTTGGGGCACTGACTATTGCCTCTATTCTCGTTCACTGGCTGCAGTCCTTTTTCATTGATTTTCAAGCCAAGGTACACTACCTCAGATGCCCAAAAGTATAACTTCACATTGTGATCACTGAGACTTTTTAACACTTCATCCAACACTTGAAGAAAACAAAAGAGTTTGGCAGTGCTCAAGGATATCTATTTCAATTCAAGGAGTATAGCAAATAAAGCAGATGAGCTGAGGGCACAGCTAGACACGTGGCAGTATGATATCATAGCTATTACAGAAACATGGCTTAAGGAAGGACAGAAATGGCAGCTCAACGTTCCTGGTTACAGGGTTTTCAGACGCGATAGGGAGGGGGATAAGAAAGGAGAGGGAGTTGCAATTTTAGTCAAGGAAACTATTACAGCTGTGACAAGGGATGATATGTTGGAAGGATCATCAAATGGGGCCATATGGATTGAGCTAAGGAACAAAAAAAAGGGCAATCACACTGCTGGGTGTGTACTATAGACCCCCAAACAATCAGAGGGAGTTAGAAGAGCAGATATGTAGACAAATCTCTGAGAAGTGCAAAAACAATAGGGCAGTAATGGTAGGGGATTTTGACTACCCCGATATTAACTGGGATAGTTTTAGTGTGAAAGGAATTGAGGGAACAGAATTCTTGAGGTGCATTCAGGAGAACTTTTTTGGCCAGTATGTAGCAAGTCCAACAAGAGAGGGCGCAGTTGTAGACTTAGTTTTAGGAAATGAAGATGGGCAGGTGGAAGGAGTGGCAGTGGGAGAGCAATTTGGTGGTAGTGATCATAATTCAGCCAGTTAACATAATTATGGAAAAGGACAGAAATAGAACAGGGGTTAGAGTTCTCAATTGGGGCAAGGCCAATTTTACTAAATTGAGCAGTGATTTAGCGAAAGTGGACTGGAAACAGCTACTTGAAGGTAAATCAGTGTCAGAGCAGTGGAAGGCATTCAAAGGGGAGACCCAAGGGATTCAGAGTAAACATGTTCCCACAAAGAAAAAGGGTCAATGGCCAAATCTAGAGCCCCATGAATGTCAAGGAGCTTACAGGGTAAGATAAGGCAGAAAAGGAAAAGCTTATGTCTGACAACGAGAACTCAATACTACAGAAAGCCGATTGGAGTATAGAAAGTGGAGGAAATTAGGAAAGCAAAGAGAGGGCATGAAAGAATATTGGCAAGCAAAATCAAGGTGAACCCAAAGATGTTTTATCAATACATTAAGAGTAAGAGGATAACTAAGGAGAGAGTAGGGCCCACAAAAGACCAAAAAGTTAGCCTATGTGTGGAGGCAGAAGATGTTGGTATAGTTCTTCATGAATACTTTGCTTCTGTCTTCAAAAAGAGGGGAGCAATGCAGATATTGTAGTTAAGGAGGAGGAGTGTGAAGTATTGGATGTAATAAGCATAGGGAGAGAGGAATTATTAATGGGATTAGCATCCTTGAAAGTTGATAAATCACCAGGGCCGAATGAAATGTACCCCAGGCTGTTAAAAGAAGCAAGAGAAGAAATAGCAGAAGGTCTGACCATCATTTTCCAGTCCTCACTGGATACAGGTGTGGTGCCTGAGGATTGGAGAACAGCTAATGTTGTATCACATCTTCCCCTCCTCTCCCGTCAGCATTCTGAAGGGATTGTGCCCTCCACGACACCCTGGTTCACTCCTCCATTACCCCCACCACCTCGTCCCCTTCCCATGGCACCTTCCCCTGCAATCGCAGGAGGTGTAATAGCTGCCCGTTTACCTCCTCTCTATCCAAGGCCCCAAGCACTCCTTTCAGGTGAAGCAGTGATTCATTTGTACTTCTTTTAATTTAGTATACTGTATTCGCTGCTCACAATGTGGTCTCCTCTACAATGGGGAGACCAAACGCAGACTGGGTGCGGAACACCTCCGCTCAGTCTGCAAGCATGACCCCGAGCTTCTGGTTGCTGGCCATTTCAACGCTCCCCCCTGCTTTCATGCCCACATCTATGTACTGGAATTGCTGCAGTGTTCCAGTGGACATCAATGCAAGCTCAAGAAACAGCACCTCATTTACCGATTAGGCACACTACAGCCTGCCGGACTGAACATTGAGTTCAATAATTTCAGGGCATGACGGGCCCCCTTTTTATTTTTATTTTTAGTTATTTTTTATGTGTTAATTTTATTTCAGTTTGTTTATTTTGTTTCCACTGTGCCTACTCACTATTTTTTCCATGTTTGTGCTTGGGGCCAGGCTGTTCTGTCAATTAACACCCTCTCTGTACTAACGCTTTGTCTTTCAACACACCATTAACATACCGTTTGCCCTTGCTCCATGACCTTCTGGTCAGTTATTCTCTGTGACCTTGTCCTATTAACACCTTCTCTTTTGTTATCTCTTGCTCCACCCCCGCTTTACTTGCTTAAAACCTATTACATTTCTGGCTCTGCCAGTTCTGATGAAGGGTCACTGACCTGAAACGTTAACTCTGCTTCTCTCTCCACAGATGCTGCCAGACCTGCTGAGTATTTCCAGCATTTCTTGTTTAGTTCAGATTTCCAGCATCTGCAGTATTTTGCTTTTCTACTAATGTTGTACCTCTGTTTAAAAAGGGAGCGAGGGATAGACCAAATAATTACAGGCCAGTCAATCTAACCTCAGTAGTGGGCAACTTATTGAAATCTATTCTGAGAGACAGGATAAACTGTCACTTAGAAAGGCACAGGTTAATCAAGGATAGTCAGCATGGATGTGTTAAGGGAAGATCTTGTTTGACCAACTTGATCAAATTTTTTGAAGTAGTAACAAAGAAGATAGATTCGGATAGTGCAGTTGATGTCGTCTACATGGATTTTAGCAAGGCTTTTGACAAGGTCCCACATGGCAGACTAGTTAAAAAAATAAAATCCCATGGGATCCAGGGAAATGCAGCAAGATGAATACAAAATTGGCTCAGTGGCAGGAAACAAAGGGTAATTGTTGAAGGGTGTTTTAGCGACTGAAGGGCTGTTTCCAGTGATATTCCGCAGGACTCCGTACTGAGTCCTCTGCTTTTTGTGGTATGATCAGGAAGTTTGCAGATGGCACAAAGATTGGCCGTGTGGTGGATAGCGAGGAGGATAGCTGCAGGCTCTAGGAAGATATCGATGGTCTGGTCAGATGGGCAGAAAAGTGGAAAATGGAATTCAACCTGGAGAAGTGCGAGGTGATACATTTGGGGAGGTCAAACAAGGCAAAGGAATACACAATTAATGGGAAAATACTGAGAAGTGTAGAGGAAGTGAGGGATCTTGGAGTGAATGTCCACAGATCCCTGAAGGTAGCAGGACAGGTTGATAAGGTAGTTAAGAAGGCATATGGAATCCTTTCCTTTATTAGCCAAGGTATGGAATATAAGAGTAGGAAAGTTATGCTGGAATTGTATGGGTTAGGCCACAACTTGAGTAGTTCTGGTCACCTCATTACAGAAAGGATGTAATTGCACTAGAGAGGGTACAGAGGAGATTTATGAGGATGTTGCCAGGACTGGAAAAATGCAGCTATGAGAAAAGATTGGATAGGCTGAGGTTGTTCTCCTTGGAACAGAGAAGGCTGAGGGGAGATCTGATTGAAATGTACAAACGTTTGAGGGGCCTGGATAGAGTGGAGGTGAAGGGTCTATTCACCTTAGCAGGATGGTCAGTAACTAGGGGGCTTAGATTTAAAATGATTGGTAGAAAAATTATAGGGGAGATGAGGAAAACGTTTTTTCACCCAGAGGGTGGTGGGGTTCTGGAACTCACTGCCTGGAAGGGTAGTTGAGGCAGAAACCCTCAACTCATTCAAAAGGAGTCTGGTTATGCACCTCAAGTGCAGTAATCTGCGGGGCTACGAACCAAATGCTGGAAGATAGGATTAGAATAGGTGGATTGTTTTTCAGCCAGCACAGACATGATGGGCCAAGTCGCCTCTTTCTGTGCCTAAAACTTTCTATGATTCTATGTTACAGTCACGATCAACACATCATCCTGATTATACACGCAATGCGGCACTCCTTGCAAAATCTTATCCATTGTAGCTTGGAAGATTTTTGGAGAAGATTTCAAACCATAGGGTAGCTTCGTGTAGGAATATAACCCCATGTGTGTTTACTGTGAGGTACTGCTGACTCTCTCAATCCACATTGAGCTGTACATATATTGGGACAAATTCTGTGAACTTGGACAAGTTAACTCTGCCTCTCTCTCCACAGATAAGGGCTATCCTTTGCAGACATGGCTCCCGACACCAGTGAGAGACCCCATCACTGCTGAAGAGGAGAGATACAACCCCAGCCACTGAGCTACATGAGCCACCATTGAGCAGGAGGTCAGCATGCTGAAAGAGAGCCTCCAATGCCTGGATGGATAGGGTGATGCCCTGTACTATGGGCCAAAAAGGTCAGCTCCTTTCTTTGCTGCTCTGCACAACTATGCACCCATGCCAGGCCTGGCATGATGAGGAGAGACGTCAACAGGATTTCTCCTTGGACTATGAGGACGCTGAGGACCTACAACATGAAAGACGTATGGGAGAGCAGATGGCACCCAGGCTCTGCACATAGGGCTAGCAGTGAGGTAGGGATGTACGGCAGTGGCCTATCAGACAAAGGTTGTCTGCTCCATAGGAATCAATATGAGCTCTGCAAGCCACACATCACCCTCGCTCACCTGCTGTGCACCAGTCCACATCTGCAGCATCCCTGTGTAAACCATTAGAGGCAGCAGCTGACTGAGCCAATGTCCATGTCACTGAGTCCGTGGAGACGCTCATGAGTAATGGTGGCATGGCAAAGATGTTGTTGTATACGTTGGCTCTCCTGAAGGGCCAATGGTGCAAAGGGATGTGTGACATTGGCGCTACATTCCGGTGCACATCATTTGCACAGAGAAAAGGACACACATGTTGGTAAGGAATATTTAGTGAACGATGTATTTACATTGCTGTGACACCCGTGCATTCCGATTTGTGTCAGGGTGTTCTCTGTAAAACCTTTTATGGTGTATTTAAGTCTCACGTCCTGGAATGTGCAAATTTACGATTATTCACCCAGGTGTGGCATGCCTACAAGAAGTAATGTTACACTTGAGTGGGAGAAGAGGATCACAACTTCACAGGACACTGGGATACAGCAGGGTAAGTATATGGCGGCAAAGCAGAAAGTGCTGGGGTCACTCAGCAGGTCAGGCAGCATCTGTGGGGAGAGAAGCAGAGTTAACTTTCAGGTCTGTGAACTTGGACAAGTTAACTCTGCCTCTCTCTCCACAGATGCTGCCTAACCTGCTGGATTTCTGCAGTTTGACAGCAGCCAGGTAAGTATTCTTTGACAGCTGTCAGGAAGCAGGTGCTGGGGCGCTTAAAATAGGGCTCTAGCACCTGCTGCATAACTGCGCCAAATGTCCCACCTCTTCCCACGTAATATGAGGAGGGGGGGGGGGCGCGAGTGATGCGTGGCCTCTATGGAAATGAGCCCCCCTGATTAATATCACAGAGGCCCGGCGACGGCCGGCGAATATGGGCGTGCCGCCAGGTTCAAAGGGCTCCACCGTGGAGCGCGGCGCCCCAATAAAATTCAGCCCAAGGGGTCTCCCATTTAAAATGGAGATGAAGAGAATTTCTTTCTCTCAGAGGGTCGTTAGTCTGTGGAATTCTCTTCCCCAGGGAGCTGGGTCATTGAATATTTTTAAGACTGAGCGAGATAAATCCTTGATTGAAAAGGGAGTCAAAGGTTATAGCAGGTAGACAGTAAAGTAGAGTTGAGGGTAACTATCAGATCAGCCATGATCTTATCAAATAGCGGAGCAGGCTCGAGGGGCTGAATGGCCTACTCCTGCTCCTAATTTGTATGTTTGTATGTTTATAAAGAATACTACTCTATCGTAAGAAAAAACTATGGCAGAAAATGCAGGACAATTAAATTATATATAAATGCTCTTATCATATATTTACTATCTAGGGATTTTATTTATTCATATTTTTCTTACTATTTAAAGTTATTGCTTCATGAGATGAAAAGGAAATAAAACTACTAAGTTTTGGGTATGTTGACCAGGCTACACACATGTATTGATTTGTAGCTATAAGCTGCAGAGAATGAAAAGAATCTTCAAGAGTACAAAAGCACAATATCGACCAACGCAGAATGGCATTTCGGAGACTGATCTTTAGCTGATGAAAATAAACAACATCAAAATAGCTTCTCAGTTGTAATTTTTATCAGATATTGACTTGGTTCTGTAACCCTTTCTGAATCCCATCTAATGCATCTAATACTAAGTGATGGAACACGTAAATGAGAGGCAGAACACAGCAAGGATTAGACTGTTATAGTTTTGGAAGGAAATTATTAGGTAGACATTGAATTTTACTGCAAACTGAAAAAGAAGTATTTTATTTAAAATTCAGCCCAAGGTGTCTCCCATTTAAAATGGAGATGAAGAGAATTTCTTTCTCTCAGAGGGTCGTTAGTCTGTGGAATTCTCTTCCCCAGGGAGCTGGGTCATTGAATATTTTTAAGACTGAGCGAGATAAATCCTTGATTGAAAAGGGAGTCAAAGGTTATAGCAGGTAGACAGAAAAGTAGAGTTGAGGCTACTATCAGATCAGCCATGATCTTATCAAATAGCGGAGCAGACTCGAGGGGCTGAATGGCCTACTCCTGCTCCTAATTTGTATGTTTATGAAGAAAACTACTCTATCGTAAGAAAAATCTCAGGACTGCCTTAGATATTATCCTTGTGTCGGCATTGCTGAACACTTCTGTAAGCATTCCCTGTTCAGAAGTGTGACCATACGGCCCATTATCTAATCATATGATATTGTAACTGAGGTGGAGGTGATTTGAACATTGCGTGGACATCAAATGGGAGGCATACAATGCAGTCACTCCATCTGTCTCAGCTCATTGAGAGTCAGCTGGGGCTCAATGGTAGCACTCTTGGCTCTGAGTCAGAGGTGTGGGTTCAAGTCCCACTCTGTAAAATTGAGTAAATAATTCAGGCTAACACTTCAGTGGAGTACTGAGGGAGTGCTACCCTATCAGTAGTTCTGTCTTCCATGTTGTTAATCAGATGTTAAACAGAGACCCTATCTGCCCATTGTACTATTCTAGCCTCTCCCTGCAATACCTGCCCCAGAATTCTCTGTTCCTCCAAACTGAGCCTCTGTTTCTGTCAACATAGCTCTCCCATTGCGACAGTATTGGCAGCTGTACCTTCAGCTATTTAAGCTCCATGCTCTGGAATTCTCTTCTTAAACCTTTCCATTGTTCCTCTTTAAAACCCACCTTTATTACCAAGCCTTTGGGCAGCCCTTGTGATAGTTCAACATCCATTTTTGTCTGATCACACTTCTATTAGATAATTACTGGGCTCCTCACTTTTTCAATGACAGTAGATGAAGAGCTGTTCATGTTAGATCCACTTCATTACCATATGCAAAATATTTGGCTGCTGTGAGCCTTATTATTATATAGTTGGGATTAAAAGATCATTACCAGAAATTTCCAAAAGTTTCCCAGCTCAAGGAGATTGTATGTTTACAGAAACAGAGACAAATGACTATGAAGTGCCAGTGAGAAAAATAAAAAAAAGATAAAGCCAAGAGACTGAAATGGTTTGATACGAGCATCGCCACTTTTATAACGTTTGCAGCAGTGAAACCAGTATTAGGTGTGAAGGGATAATGCAAGGGTGTCACCTTTGTGGTCTCGCTAAGTACAATTCAGTTTTAGATTACAAGCAAAGGAATCTGGGTCAATGCAATTGCAGTATAGGTCAGAACTATACTATGTGTTATGTTCACAGTACTTCCTGTCACATCAACCAGAACATCCATATGGCTTCAGACTGGCAACAGTTCATGTGCTATTTTGCTCCACAATGCCAATTAAATTACATTTATATTTGTTAACACAAAGAGGTTCTGAAACCATGGATGGCTTTACAATTTATTCTAGTTCCAGAAGAATATCAAGTGTATGCTAAGCATCACATGGTATCATGTATCATCAAGTATTGTAGCACTAGGCACTGTGCTGATAGTCTGGGCTCAATTTTAACTCAGCCTAGCAAGCAGCTGGCCCATCCAGGAATGGTAGCAGGGAGGCTTTGCTGAGCGTAATGACCGGGCTTCAGTAACATGTCACTTGCCAACTTCCCCACAAAAACAGTCGGTAGGTTAAAGGGAAATGACAGACCGGCTTTTAAAATTGGGCAGCATGATACCATCACCAGAAACCTAGGGCAACAATCCCTGGTGCTCCAAAAGAAGGTGGGTGAACTAAGGGTAGAGGAGGCCTAATGTTTTCTTGTGGAACCTGTAGTAACCTGCTGCTCCTGACCTACAAGAAAAGATGTAAAACAAAATGTACCTTTATTGCACCTCTTCTGGTGCTGGTTCCTGTTCCTGGAAGGTTTTGCTGACTGGGAAGCCAACACTGGTCCCCCACTCATGTCTGAAGTTAAAATGGCAGATTGGGTCCCAATTACATCACTGGAAGCTGATCTGCATGTTTAAAGTAGGGCCCTGCTGACTTGGAGCAGGTGTCCTTATCATCTGCAATTCAAAATTGTAGTAGGCCATATCAGGACAGGACCTGTTTGGTTTGTTTTGTTTCAAGCAAAAATCAGCCTCAGTGACTAATGCTGCAGGGTCAGTGTCATTGCAAATATAATTGTTAACATGGAAAGCTGCTTCAGCTGCGGTGTTGCTCGTCACATAAAATAGTTAGAATATTTAGTTTGAAGGACAGCTTGTTTATTGAATCATTATAGACAAGTGATGACAAATAAAGTGTTCTCCATTATTTCAATTAGGTCTCCAAAAATTGTAACCAGTTCAAGGAATGGTAAATTCTAACTTCTGACTACCTCGGCCAACTTATTTGTAAACCTTGATGAGTTGAAAGCCAAAGTAAGTTACTAATTTGGTAGCAATATTAGACATTATTCAGTACTTTATGATTTGAAGTTAATGCTTTTGTGTCTTCTGGTTTCTGTCACATTTAAGACTTTATAATGTAACTGCATATATATCCAGCAGAGGGAGTTAGTTATGAGGGTCAATGTTGTGAATTGTTGGATACCCTTCCATTGTGATATTGCTTTAATTGCTTTAGTACTGATTAATATACTACTGAATATGTAAATAGTTTAATATACATCATCACAGGAAGTGATGCAAGTTAACATGTGATACAATAGTTAGAGCAATGCAAGCCAGCAGGTAGCACATGTGTTAAAGAGCTCTCCTAGAATTCTCTTATTCTTCAATAAAGAACCCTTCGTTTAGTTTACCAATCATTGTTATAGTGTTTGGTACATTAATGTTAAGATCCAATAACATAATATGGTGGCAGCGATGCGGATATGCACAATGTATTAGCAGCAGTATTGATTGAGATTGAGAGATACATCACTGAAACAGGCCCTTCGGCCCACCGAGTCTGTGCCGACCAACAACCACCCATTTATACTAATCCTACATTAATCCCATATTCTCTACCACATCCCCACCATTCTCCTACCACTTACATACACTAGGGGCAATTTACAATGGCCAATTTACCTATCAACCTGCAAGTCATTTGGAGGTGGGAGGAAACCGGTGCACCCGGCGGAAACTCACGCAGACACAGGGAGAACTTGCAAACTCCGCACAGGCAGTACCCAGAACTGAACCCGGGTCGCTGGAGCTGTGAGGCTGCGGTGCTAACCACTGCGCCACCCATCGACATCGTGACAGCGATCACAAGCGCGACACCGTAGACTATGGCAGAAGCCTTAAAAGCCTGGGATAACACTAAAAACAGCTGGAAGAAGCAGCAGCAGCGAGATTTAAGACCAGATTTGAAAATCACCCTCAAGAATTGGTACTCTGAGAGATGAGTAATCGAAAACGGAATTTTATCGGAACGGTAGATGACCAGAAAGGCAGTGTTCTGGCTGAATCTGGCTCAAAAATAAAAAGTCAATCTGAATCAGGGCTGCAAGACTGCACTGCCATTAAGCATCATGAGATTTCCCGCCAAAAAGATCTCCATGGGTGGAGTCTCCCATGCAGAGGCTGAAAGCCCACGCTGCACCCACAGAGCTCAGAGGTCCAGTGCTGCAGGCACAGTAGACCTGCATTGTTTTGTCCTTGAAGAAAAGTCATTAAAGGAAAAGTAGTTTAAGGGGAAATCCCTAGCTAAAAGAATTCTTATGAAGCAAGAAATTTTGATGCCAAAACAACCAAGTATCCAGCTATGAGTTGGATGGTTCTGGATGTCCTTCATGAATTCCAATTATTCCAGCATATGGAGTTATGCTTTATAGTAGAGCATGACTACCTGACCCAAACCCGACGGAACCCGATGACATGTGTCAGGTTCGTGTTGGGTTGGGTTGCTGTTCTGGGGCCGGCATTCGGGCTCAGGTCAGGTCGGGCCGGGTCGGACACAGTGACAGCCAGGACGTCGAGGCAGGAAACACTCCGTACTAGTCTGTATTGAGTGATTCCATTGAAGGTAGAGCACAACCTCTTTAATATAACCAAATTTATTCCGGTGGTCGGGTCGGGTCGAGCACGGGAAAAAAATGAAAGGTCTCGGGCTGGTTTGGGCTCAGGTCGGATGTGGTTCTGTTGGGCTCGGGTCAGGTTTCATTTGAAGACCTGAGCAGGCCTTTACTTTATAGACCCGACAAGTAAGCATTAAAAATAAAGATAGCGATTGGCAATGAAGGGCTCCATCACAGCTTCACTTCTGGACTGTCAGAAGCGCACCAGAAAGACCCATCTAAACTCTGGACAATTCTGGAAGATCAGTTAACAGTCAAGGTCATTTTCAGAATTGTTCAACTCAAACTGATGGCTTATATACAACAGCCCAAAGAAACTATTGACCAATTTGTCAGTAGATGTCGAAACAAAGGCAAAGTTTGTGATATCTCAGATGCAGAACAATCCAGGAGAATAATGGAACTGGTAATAGAGACACTCC
Source organism: Heterodontus francisci (assembly GCF_036365525.1). NCBI lineage: Eukaryota > Metazoa > Chordata > Chondrichthyes > Heterodontiformes > Heterodontidae > Heterodontus > Heterodontus francisci. The sequence continues at coordinate 46,536,142 of NC_090389.1, read as the reverse complement.
AAAAGGATCTGCATAATCAGAGAAAAGGATACAACATCAACAGTCTACTCAAAGATGACAGAAAATACGAAGCCATAGCTGGGAGCAGCAACAACCATAGCTAAGGTAGCTAAGGCACCTCGACAGGGCAAGGCCTGCGGCAAATGTGGTCGAATGCATCAGCCATGTAATTGTCCTGCATACAGAGATATCAAGTGTGTGGTCTAAAGGGACACTGGGAAAGACTGTGTAGAAAATCTGGCAACGAAGAAGCGGTCAGAAGTCACAGTAAGTCACAGCTCAACAAAACACAGATGCCGCCTAGTGGCAAGAATAAAAAAAGAGTTCGACAAGTATCATTTCAAGCACAGGTACATCCACAAGGTAGGCAGAGACCTGGACAGCAAAGAAAGCACTGAAAGAGGAAACTAGAAAGTGAACAAGCTTTCCATACAGTGATGGTCACACAGCATATGGGTGTAATCACACAACTGGAAGCTTTCACCACAGTTGAAATTATATGTCTGAACAAAAGTTGCAACACAAGCTACAACTGAAGATAGATACTGGGGCAAGCACCAACATTTTATCACTGTGGATACTCAAATACATGTACCTAGTGAAGTGTGAGTCTATGTTACAGCCAACAAGAGTTAGGCTCACTGCATATAACTGTTCACCAATCTACTGCATGGGAGCATTGATGTTGAAGTGCAGATAAGGAAGTTTTACATGGTTGCCACATATCTTCTATGTTGTTGACACCAATGATACAATGGTAGCAGGACTGCCAACATGCAGTGAACTCTGGATCATGACGACTCACGAGAATAGTAAAGCACTAGTTTGAGATCACAGAATCACAGAATAATACAGTGCAGAAGAGGCCCTTCAGCCCATCGAGTCTGCACCGATGCATTAAAACACCTGACCTGTCTATCTAATCCCATTTGCCAGCACTTGGCCCATAGCCTTGAATGTGATGACGTGCCAAGTGCTCATCCAGGTACTTTTTAAAGGATGTGAGGCAACCTGCCTCTACCACCCTCCCAGGCAGGGCATTCCAGACCGTCACCGCCCTCTGGGTAAAAACGTTCTTCCTCAAATCCCCCTTAAACCTCCCGCCCCTCACCTTAAACTTGTGACCCCTCGTAACTGACCCTTCAACTAAGGGGAACAGCTGCTCCCTATCCACCCTGTCCATGCCCCTCATAATCTTGTACACCTTGATCAAGTCACCCCTCAGTCTTCTCTGCTCCAGCGAAAACAACCCAAGCCTATCCAACCTCTCTTCATAGCTTATATGTTCCATCCCAGGCAACATCCAGGTGAATCGCCTCTGCACCCCCTCCAATGCAATCACATCCTTCCTATAATGTGGCGACCAGAATTGCACACAGTACTCCAGCTGTGGCCTTACCAAAGTTCTGTACAACTCCAACATGACCTCCCTGCTTTTGTAATCTATGCCTCGATTGATAAAGGCAAGTGTCCCATATGCCTTTTTCACCACTCTATTAACCTGCCCTTCTGCCTTCAGAGATCTATGGACAAACACGACAAGGTCCCTTTGTTCCTCGGAACTTCCCAGATAATCAAGGCAACTGTGACTGTCATGCCAATGTGCTTTGTTGAATGAAAATTTCTTTAATCCACTGACTGGAGATCTGAATTTATATTTTTTAAAGAAATTTAAAAGGGAACAGATAAAAGATGACTTTGCGAGCAGCTTAAGATGGCCACTTAATTTGTAACACTTTATCCTACATTGCAAGGTATATGAGGTGCAGACGAAATGTCTGCTCATCCCAGCAAAACCGAAAACCCAAAACCCAGGGTGTTTAGGGGAATGCCTGTTTTTGTTTTAGCAAGAAGAAATACACTGCTAACTACTATGCTTGAATCACTGAGTGACTGTCATGTGACAAGCCCCTCCCCATCTGTGGTTTTCAGCTTGTGTTTCTCTACAGCAGCAAAGAGAAACATCTGGACTCTGACACGTGCAGACCCAAGTGGGGTGCGGGGGGGGGAGGGGGCGGCGGTCCCTTTCTCTCTCTCTCTCTCTCTCTCTCTTTCTATTCCAGCTTGCAAGCTTCGAACCCAGCCTGTTGACTGACCACCTTTGTGTACTCTGGCTACAATCAGAAACTTTGCTGGAGGAAATCATCCACATCGCTGTCTCCAAGAGACCTACTGAGTCAGTCATCTACCTCTTCAAACTAAAAGGCTCATGACCACCGAATTCAGCAAGAAGCCAGCCAAATTATCAAACTCCACAGATTTTATACCCCTTTTTCCTATGGACTCTAACTCGACCAATCTATCTTTCCCTACTCTGTAACCTATTTGTATGTGTGTAAACTTCTAATGTGTGTGTGAGTGAAAGTTGACACGTAGTTTATTATTTTCATTAGTTCAGTTTAGGTACAATAAAGTTAACCTCTTTGTTAAACTCAAGAAAACCTGTCCAATTGGTTCTTGTTATGATCATAGAAAGTAAGTAATAAAATGCCTATTGAATTGGCTAGTACATCCACTTTAAGAAAGAATTAAACCTGCTGTGATCAAATAAGGAGAGGGAAAAGCAGGAAGCCCTTCATCCCCTCCTTACTTGACCGTAACACTGACCCTATTGAGTATATTCAAGATCTGCAACGGAAATACCTGGTTAGATTTGACACCATGGGCAGTTTTAAGGCAGATGGTGATGTTCCCTCCATAGATCCACCACTGAAGTGCAGTGTCCACATAAAGGACAAATTAAAGGCTGAGCTTGACATGATGGAATGATTATTTACCATGTTCAGCAACACACAGATTGGTGTAGCTCTGTAACCACTGTAATTAAGAAAGATGGTACCTGAGAGTATGCCTGGGTCCCAGAAGATTAAATTGAGCACTCAAAAGGTGTCCTCACAAGATTCCTACATTAGAGGAGTTAAACCCAAGATTTGCTAGAGGCATGTTCTTCTGAAAGTTGGTTGTGAAACATGGATATTGGTCAGTGCACCTTTCTGAGGAGTCACAGGAACTAACCACATTCAGAATACCATTTGGGAGGTATTTCTTTCTATGGTTACCATTTGGTCTGTCAGTGAGTCAAGACCTGTTCTGACAGCATATGGATTGCATTACCGAGAGTGTTCCTGGCTGTGTTTGTATTATGGATGAGATAGCAGTCATGGGAAGTACCAAGGAAGAGCATGACTAGAATTTTCACATTCTAATGGAGACAGCTAGAAGAGAAAATTTCATGTTTAACAGCAAAAAATGTGCTATCAATGTCAAATATATTAATTTCTTTGCTTCAGTCTATTCTGACACTGGAATACAACCAGATCCCAGTAAAGTTGAGGATGTACAATCAATGCCTACACCTCAAGATAGGATTTACAGAGGTATTTGGCCTGTTCAGCTTTTTAGCATTATCTCAAATTTCACAGTTGAATATCTGAAGTGCAGTTGCAAAGTTGGGGAAATAGCATGCAAAACAAAGCCTCAAAAATTCTGGGGTTAATTATTGAGAAGTTTTATTAAGTTCATTAAGCATCCGAGGCACTGCTGTGCATGGATACATGAGTGTTGTGTTTCCAGCATTCCCGTTAGACAGACAGGCCGAGTCTCTGCTATGCACAGCTAAAGAGATTGTTCCTGGAGAGCCTTGTGGTGAATGAATGCTTGGCTCTCTATTCCACTACTGTATTGTCCATGTGAAGAAGGCAAAGTCACAAGAGTCTGAGCTCAGTCTATTCTTGGTGAATGTCCCCCAAGCGCATCCCAATGTGCATTCCCAATTCATCCATAAATGCAATGTTCCTTTCCACATCGTGACGAGCTCCGCAGCATGATCCAGTTGCCTTCATTGCTTGAGACCTTAAGTCTCAAGGATTGTTTTCTCGACGGCATGTTTTACATGAAAAGAAATAAAGCAAATCAGAGTCAGAGCTTGCCTCCGTCCATCCACTGAAATTACTGTTGTGCACACCTTATTAAGTTCTGCAGTGAAACGAAAGTGACCGTTTAGATGGTAGGTTGCAGCACATGTACTGCCTGCACACAGCAACTCACAACAGGGACTGGAGCACATGCGGTGCCCCAGACAATGGGAATGCTTTCAGAGCAGCTTACAACAGGGACTGGAGAACATGCGGTGCCCCAGACAATGAAAATGTTTTCAAAGCAACTTACAAAGGCAGAGCAACTTACCTTGGAACAATCTCCTGTGTCTAATAAAAATGAAGCAAGTCTCCAAAACGACTAAATAATTCAGATAAAATGCGAGAAAATGCCCGACGAAACCTCTCCTCCTTCCACTTTCAAAAAGTCGCGCCGAAGCTTTGACGCATGCGTGAATATCCGAAGATTGACGCATGCACAGAGGCCAACCTGGCGCGTTGCCCGTGGAAGACGACGTAACGCGATGACGTCATCTGCACATGCGCAAAGCGTCCGTGGCAAGCCGGACCGCAGCGCATGCGCAGAGGGCATGAGACCGTCTGCGCATGTGCGCACCGCGGCACATCCTGATGACGTCGGCGATGACGCAGCGTTGTCATGAATCACTTTGAAAATGAACAGCCCTGGCCCAAAGCTCAAACATGAAAAAAAAGTGGGCAGGCACAAGGTAAAAAAAAAATGAATGGTTAAACAAACTAAAATAAAAGAAAAAGAAAAAATAACTACAAATAAAAAGGGGGCCCACCATGCTGTGCAGACACAATAAACCTTTGGCAGGATGTATTGCAACTTCTAATGTATTTGTGATAGTAAAAAGAATTCACACACATGTTTGAAGATTTATAATATTTCTAATTCCTTGGAAATTTCATTACCATTCACAATCCTCATTTTAATTATACAAATATCAAAAATGAACTGGAAACTTATTATTCCCAAAACTGCGCTGAACACACAACTTATAAAACTTATAACTGAAAATAAAATTCCAATTACATGGCCTACATTAGTTCAGAAGTGATTTCCCATGAAACCATAGTTGTTAAAGTGCAACATCATTGTGGTATGGACTATACAGACTACATCCAGGTTCGGTGTTTGATCAGCGCTCAATTAGTTGATCTCAGCTCTGGCACTTGTTTGGGTGTTGCACTTGGCCTTAGCACCACTGACTAGGGATATTTAAGAATTAATCGGCAGGATTTCCATTCCGGGGTTGGAACCTTGATGTCGCGGTTACCTCCGGGTGCCAACCCCGCACTGTGTCCGCAACATCCAAGTGTTGCAATTTCAATATGGTTGTCTTCCTTCCATCGATGAAAGATAATGGACACACAGTAAACAATCCATTTAGATGGGAGGCTTCTCTTGGTGCATCTTTGCTGATGGCTGTGAAGGTCAATGCTTGAGAAGCAGGTTCTGCCACAAGTGTGCACATGAAGCTGCTGAGTGACACTGTGAGTTCTTGTTTTTGACGTTGCCGCCTTGTGCTGTAGCAACAGGTCAGCATGGTAGTGCACATCATTCTACAGGATGTGTCGCCATTTCCCTCTTACACCAGCTAGTGACTCTCAGGTGCAATGGTCAACATTTAGGGTCTTCATGTCCTGCGTGTAAGCATCTTGGGTGCCCCACTAGTCATCTGGCCCCAACTACCTCACCATACAAAAGATCCTTGAGAATGCAACCATCTTCCATCCTGCAGACGTGTTCGATCCACCGAAGCCACCTCTGTTTGATTAGTGCCAACACTCTTGGGAGCTCTGCCTTTGACAGAAGTGCCACACTTATGATTTTGTCCTGCCAGGATGTACCCATAATGCACCGCAGACAGTGAAGATGGAAATTATTGAGCTTCTTTTCCTGTTAGCTTTAAGTCACCCATGTTTCACAGCCATACAGCAAGGTGCTGAGAACACCGGCCTTACAAATCATCAACTTGGTCCTATAGATCAGATTGCTGTTATCCCATGCGCATTTCGTGAGTCAGCCAAAGGTGGTAGCTGCTTTCCCTATGTGTGTATCGAACTCTGCATCAAGGACAGATTGCCTGTCACCACGGACTCAAGGTAGCAGAACTTGCTAACCACTTCCAGTGGGGTGTTATTTAGTGTGATCAGGAGTGGAGATGCAACACCTTGTCCCATGACCATGGATTTCTTGACACTTATAGTCAAGGAGAACAAGTTACAGGTATGGGAGAGACAGTCTATGAGACTTTGTAGCTGAATTTCCATTTGAGCAACTGGCGCAGCATCATCAGCATATTTATTTCAATATAGAAAGCAAGCAATTGGCCGAGAGTTATGTTTGCTGCTCAATTAGTGGTGGCAGATGTGGGAAGGAGGTGGTAGAGAGTCAGCAGCAGGCCTGATTTAAAGGGTGGGTGGTAGCCATTGCTGAGATTGCCATTCGCACATAGGATGGAAGAAGGAGCAGAGAGAAGTGAGAAGGGAGGCCCCCCGCCCACCCCACCCCCAGTGACAGACAACCCCCGTTTTTCTGACGCCTCACTGGATATGCTCTGCTGTAGATGTTGACTGAGTGCAGAAACATCCTGTTCCCTGCCAGTGGCAACAGAAAGTCTGCAAGTCTCACCAAGACATGGCTGAAGGTAGCCCACGAGGTCAGCAGCAGAGGAGTAGTGAGGAGGAACAAGGTGGTGCAGGAAATGCTTCAGTGACCTTCTCAGGTCTGGAAAGGTGAGTCCAAAATTAGACCCAGATGGCATATGTTCTGGCCATGAACCACCAGAGTGCAAAAGAAAGGGGCATCCTGGGGGCACATAGAATTCTCCTGACAATGGGAGAGATGTGTGCTCAGCAGCCTTGAAGACCCAGAAGCATAGGAAATAACCCTACTGATATTGGACAGGAGAACGGGAGGGAAATTAGCAAGCAGCTCCTCAAAATGCGTCAACAGGAGGCTGAAGTGCAACATCTTATGCGACTGAAAAGCTTCGAGTAGTGAGGGAGAAAGGCAGTGTCCTAACTTCACCTTTCTTTACCATGCAGGCCAAGCAGGAGTTGAATGCCAGGGCGAACGGGAGGGCATGCCAGGACAGTGGGATGCCACAGCTCGCATTGTTGACGCATTTTGAGGAGCTGTCCCTTAATGTGGCAGAGTGTAAAGCCACAGAGATGCTGAGGACAGAGAGATGGGGCCGCCGTAGATTGGGTGAAAACATCTCAACATCTCCATGTTCAGAGGATTCAAGGCAATGAAGGTAGGAAGAGGGATGTAGTCCTGCAGGCAGAGTTTAGGGAGCTAGGTAAGAAATTAGCAAGCAGGACCTCAAAAGTAGTAATCTCCGGATTACTCCTGGTTGCACACACAGGTGAGTATAGAAATAGGAGGTTAGAACAGATGAATCCGTGGCTGGAAAGATGATGCAGGAGGGAGGGCTTTAGATTCCTGGGACACGGGGACCAGTTCTGGAGAAGATGGGACCAGTATAGGCCAGATGGGTTGCACCTGAACAGAGCTGGGACAAATTTCCTTGCAGGGCGATTTGCAGAAACGTGCAAGAATTATAGAGTTGTTAAATTGGGGGACTTTAATTATCAGAATATAGACTGGGATAGCAGTAGTGTAAAGGGCAGAGAGCAGCAAGATTTCCTAGAATGTGTTTAGGAGCATTTTCTACAGCAGTATGTTTCCAGTCCAATGAGAACTGCTAGACCTGGTTCTTGGGAATGAGGTGGACCAATTAGATCAAGTGTCCGCAGGAGAACATTTACGGAACAGTGATCATTGTATCATAAGGTTTTGGTTATCTATGGAAATGGACAAGGAACAATCCAGAGTAAGAATAATGAACTGGGGGAAAGCCAGCTTCAATGGGGTAAGAATGGATCTGACCCAGATAAATTAGAATCAAAGGTTGACAGTAACTGAACAATGGGCTGCCTTTAAAGAAGAGATAGTTTGGGCACAGTTAAGGTATATTCTCATGAAGGGGAAAGATTGGGTAAACAAATCCAGAGCTCCCTGGATAACAAAAGAATAGAGATTAAGATGAAGAAGAAAAACTGTGCTTATGACAGATGTCAGATGGATAACACAACCAAGAACCAGGCAGAATATAGAAGGTTCAGAGGGGAGGTGAAAAAGCAAATGAGAGAAGCAAAGAGAGAGTATGAAAAGAGACTGGCAGCTAATATAAAAGGGAATCCAAAAGTCTTATATGGGAATATTAGTAGTAAAAGAGTGGTGAAAGGAGGAGTAGCGCCGATTAGGGACCAAAAAAGGGATTTACACATGGAGTGGGTGGCATGGCTGAGGTATTAAATAAATACTTTGCATCTGCCTTTACCAAGGAAGAAGATGCTGTGCAGGTCATCCTGAAAGAGGAGGTAATTCAGACACTTGAAGGGTTTAAAATTGATAAGGAGGAGGTATTAGATAGGCTGTCTGTACTTAAAGTTAATAAGGCACCAGGACCGGATGAGATGCTTCCAAGGATACTGAGGGAAGCGAGAGTGGAAATTGCAGAGGTATTGGCCATTATTTTCCAGTCTTCCTCGGTTTCAGAGGTGGTGCTAGAGGACTGGAGAATTGCAAATGTTACACCCTTTTTTGAAAAAGGGTGTAGAGATAAGACCAGTAACTACAGGCCAAACAGTTTAACCTGAGTGATGGGGAAAATTCTAGAAAAGATAATTTGGGACAAAATTAATAGTCACTTGGGCAGGTTAATTAGGGAAAGCCAGCACTGATTTGTGAAGGATAAATTGTGTTTAACTAATCTGATGGAGTTTTTTTTAGGAGGTAACAGAGAAGATTGATGAGCATAATGCTGTTGATATGGCATAAATGAATTTCCAAAAAGCATTTGATAAAGTGCCACACAACAAACTTGTGACCAAAGTTATAGCTCATGGAATTAAAGGGACAGTAGCAACATGGATACAAAATTGGCTGAGTGACAAGAAACAGAGAGTAGTGGTTAATGGATGTTTTTTGGACTGGAGGAAGCTTTGTAGTGGAGTGCCCCAAGAGGCAGCATTAGGACACTTGCTGTTCCTGATATATGTTAGTGACCTAGACCTTGATGTACAGGGCACAATTTCAAAATTTGCAGATGATATAAAACTTGGAAACATTGTGAACTGTGAGGAGGATAGTATAGAACTTCAAAAGGACATAGACAGGTTGGTGCAATGGGCGGACAAGTGGCAGATGAAATTTAATGCAGAGAAGTGTGAAGTGATTCTTTTTGATAGGAAGAACGCGGAGAGACAATATAAAATAAAGGATGCAATTCTAAAGGGGGTGCGTGTATATGTGCATAAATCATTGAAGGTGGCAGGACAGGTTGAGAGTACAGTTAATAGAACATACAGCACAGTAGACTTCATTAATAGGGGCATAGAGTACAAAAGCAAGGAAGTTATGTTAAACTTGTATAGAACACTGATTCAGCCTCAACCAGAGTATTGAGTGATCATAAAAGCAAAATACTGCGGATGCTGGAAATCTGAAATAAAAACAAGAAATGCTGGAACCACTCAGCAGGTCTGGCAGCATCTGTGGAAAGAGAAGCAGAGTTAATGTTTCGGGTCAGTGATCCTTCATCGGAAGGGTCAGTGATCAGATCATTTACGGCACAGGAGGAGGCCATTCGGCCCATCGAGTCCATATCGGCTCTCCATGGAGCTATCCTGTCAGTCCCACTTCCCCGCTCGATCCCCGTAACGCTCTTTGAATTGTGTCCAGTTCTGGGTGCCGCACTTTAGGAAAGATGTGAAGGCTTTGGAGAGAGTGCAGAAAAGGTTCACAAGAATGGTTCCAGGGATGAGGTACTTCAGTTACTTGGATAGATTGGAGAAGTTGGGACTTTTAATGCTTTGAGCACATGAGCTCCTCCATTGAGAGTGTGGCCAACCTCTTGGAGAGCGGCATCACTCAGAATGGATGTAGGAACAGCGCAATGACATGCACAGACTGCATCCCGCAGTCAGCAGCATTGACTGGTCAGTGGCACAAGTGGTGCAAAGAAGAATGGAGTGGATGCCAGCTGCGCCCCAGATGATGTTTCCCTCCAGTGATTAAGGGTGCCATGAAAGAGCCGAGATAGTGACAGATGGTGAAGAGGGGCCCACCCCTCACAGGGCACCGTCATCATCATCTGTCTCCATGGCCACTCCAACAGACGAAGCATCTGTAAAGTCATGGCCTGTAACAGAGGCTGCCCCTGTAATGATGCCAGTGCATCTCAACCCAGACATGCACTAGCAAGCAACCTGCCTCCATCTCAACCTCAACCACAAGTGGAGTACCTTGTCAGAGTGGCCATGAGCGCAAGCCACCACATCGGTAATGTCACTGTGTGAGTCACTTGGGTGTGGCTGCTGTTAATAATATTACACTGTACTTCGATAAAGCACTGGAATGTTGTTGCACCGAGGCAGACTTGTATGTCTTCATTTCAGCATGGTGACGCTGCCGTGACCCCTCAGATGACCCTCTACAAGGGCACACAAGTCAGCAGCCTTCTGCCTAGATAGGTGCAGTCACCTGGACAGGCACAGTCTTCTGCAGCACTGACGCTCTGACATGTCCAGGTAGCTCTCCTTTGGCAGTAGACCCTCTGCTGAGGTTATTGCCTTCGTTGCCTTCCTGCCCCTCGTTCCTGACACCTACGCCTCTGTTGCTGTGGGTCTGCTCCTGGAGATGCTGCTCCTCATCGCTAGTCAACCCTATCGTGAAGTAGCTTAATCCCATTTCCTTTTACATCCTTCCTTCCTTTCTACTGGAATGCACTGTCTTCCTCAGTCCCCCTCTCATGAACCCATGAGGGCTGGAAGGAGAGGAACCTGTCCAAACCCCCTCAGTCTAAAGCTGCCGCATTGCACCCCCCACACAAATGCCTTTATCAATCAAGAGTGAGAGAGATGACCGATAATTCTCCTGATTCTGGGCAACTGGTTGTCTGTGATTGAGGGCCCTTTCGAAGCCTTCCCACCTTGATGAAGCCTCTTGTTACTGTCTCACTGCTGTCAGTGGCTTCCCACTTTGTTTGCGCCTCCTCCATCCTGTTCTGGTTCTGATCCTGCATAGATCCCATACCTCTGAATAAAAATGCAAACCAGCCCTTAAAAAGCTGACAACAAGCTCATTAAGTGGCTAAACAGGCCATTTTGCAATGTCAGGCGGGTTAGCACTTCTAGTTCTCAGTGAAGCCATTTTAACTTGGAGTGTACCAGTTTTGCATCAGGAAACTGGCATGTCAACCCGAAGGGTAGTTTTAAGCGATCGCCCACCCCAAATCCTACCCTCTCAATCAAATAAAATCCTGCCCAATGTGTGTGGACATTGAGTGAAGGCAGCATTGGGCTCAACTATGATGTCCTTGGTAGTTGAATAAGCTACTGGCGATCACTGGTTTGGATCACATATGAAAAATGGATATTTGGATGAGGTGCCAGAGGACTATTAGTGCCCTTGATTTCTACCCAAACAAGAATTAGTGCCTTCAAAAGAGGAGGGGAGAAAATTAGGTTCAAAAGTGACTGGAATCATTTTACACCATTATCAGAATATGTAAAGTATTTTTCTTCAACTGTGTTTTTTGTTGAAGAGAACAAAATTATTGAGAGCTAACTTTTCATTCCAATATAATTGTGTAATTTTGTGCCTAGTATTGCATATCTTTACCAACAGCATCAGTTACATTTTCAGTCATTGGGCTTTTTGTTGTGAAGGCTGAAAATGTGAAGCTATTGTGAAATGGTGACAAAAATTCCATTTCTTAAATAAATACACATTTTCTTGCATGTTGTTGAATTTATTGAAGTATTAGGATAATGCAAACACTGGGCAGTATTTTATGCTGACCCCTGTGGTGAGTTTGGAGGTGGGGAGGGCATTTAATTGGGCATGATGGTAACAGGTGGGGACCCCACCAACCTCTCGCCTCCACCCCATTTAAGTCCAAGGTGGGAAGGACCATGGATGGTTTGACCTCCCCGCTGCCAATTGAGTCTATTAAGGTGCATTTAATGCCCAATTAAGGGCCTCTTCCCGTCGCTGCTGGTATGAACCCAGTGGTGAGCAGGCCTGTCGCCAGAGGGAGCATGGCATGCATACCCATGCAGGGTTGCTTGTTGTCTCCCGGGAGTGGGGGGGCCTCGTTCAAAGGCACTCAGTACCTGATCGAGGGATCATGCATTGGGAAGCGGGGTGGGGGGAGGTGCAGCTGAGAGCCACCCCTCTGCCCTTGCTGCCAATCCCCCAACACCCCTCTCCCCCATGACCCTCACCCCCGTGAAACCCCTCCACTATCACTGACCTCTGGCCTGGGTTGCTCCTGGGTGTGATTCGGCAGCAGCCACTGCCTCCCTGGTGGCGCTACTGAGCAAGAGGCCAACAGCTCTTGGGTGGGCGGGTCTTCCTGCCCCCCAACCACCCCAACCCACGGGGTCTTGATCCCAGGAAAGGCCCGCCAGTGGCCTGTTAATTGCCTGATTGGCTCCTCATACAGCGGGCCTTCCACAAAGGAGGCAACGTGGGTCTCTCGCTGGTTCTGCTCCATAAACCTCCCCCCACTGTTTCTACTGAGAATATCAAATATACAGCAAACTTCATTTAAAGCGTTCAAAAATCTATCATGGTTTCACTTTACAAAAAGCTAAATCTGGTCAGACTTTAATTTGAGGCTGTAATTTGAAAAACAGCTGAGGCATGTAATTGAGTTTGTTAGCATAATTGTATTTCTGAATAGATAGGACTTTTAAATCCAGTGAGTCCTGTATTTAAGGCTCTGATTAATTCTGTTAGCGAAGCTAATTAAAAAGATTGAGATGGTGGTGTAGATCAGATACAATTCGTTTTAAGTATTAGGTCCCTTGTTAGATTACTTTGTGTTTGAACAGTACAAAGAAGTGGCATTGGAGCATCTCAGGAGCTTGGTTAAAATAGATTTTAAAAAAACACTACTTTAGAAGACACACAAATGCATATTATGAATATAATCTAAATTACATGAAGTTCCTTTGAGATGTCTATCAGACTGAAGGCAGCAGTACCTGAAATCCTCAAGGCAAATAAGATGAGTTGGACTTTATTCAGCGCCTTTAGTTTTATAAAATGTTCTCAAAGTTGTGTTTGTTGAATTTTTTACTTTCTGTGGCAATCCATATGAAATTAAAGCTTTGGACTGACCTTGTCTCTCGCTGTTGGGGCTGAAGAGGGGACAGTAGGTCAGCTCTACTGGACAGTAGGTCCAGAGCCAAAAAAAGGAAATGTGATAATACCCCCAAATCTTGACAAAAGCATCGGGAGCTTGCCCAGCTAAGTTATGCTTAGAAAATGCATGAAAATTACTGATAAAAATTGCCAATTTGCAAACATTTGACCAACCATTCAACAATTCAATGTCCAGAGAACTAGCAGAAAATACTTTAAATATATACAGTTAAGCTAAAATTGATTGGTTACATACATTCTGCCATTATTGGAGCAAAGTAATGGTGAATTGATTATATTTGGTGTTTGGAGCATAAAAGCAAAATTGTAGACCATTTTTTGCTTAGTCAGGATTTTGTATTTCACGGTTTTACTTGGATCAGGAAATCTGCATATTATGGGTGGGATTTTATGGGTCCCCGGGAGACAAGAGGGGAGGCGAAGGGGAGGGGGCTGATAAAATAGCGTCAGAAGGTGATGGGCGGAGTGCCCATTGTCTTCCTGTTGCCCCGCAATTAAATCGAGAGCCGGAATGATTGAAGGCGGCTTTCTTGTCTAGAGGGCAATTGAGGCCTTTAAGTGGCCAATTAATAGCCACTTAAGGGCCTCTTCCCGCCACAAGTGAAATTAAACCAGCGGTGGGGCGGCCTCCACCACTTGGGGAGGTCGCCCACTAAAACAAGGTGGCCTCCCTGCGGGCTTGGTGGGGGCTCCTTTGTGGGCAATCTATGGACCACAGAGGCCCCCGGTGGCACAGGCCACCCTCCAGTAATGCCCTTCCCACCTTAAAAGTCCACTCCCCCACCCACCCGCGCCCCCCCACCACCGGGGCCTGCCGGACTGTCCCCAGCGACCCCGTCTCACTTGCCTGGGGTCCGGGGCTTCAGCGCTGGGCCTGGTCTCAGGCCTCTTGTAGTACCAACAGTGTGCACCACTCCTGGTGCTGCTGCCGATACTACTGAGCTGCCGGCCCTCAAATTATCCAACACCACTTGGAGGTGGAATCCCCATCCTTAAAGGGACGGGGACCACGGTGCCAGGGAAGTAATTGCCTGAGCACCATTGAATTGCACTGGGAGGGTGGGAGGGTGCTCCAAAGGGCTGAGGAATGTTCCCCTCGTCTTTTCAGCCTGCCATCAAGACTCCTGCCAGCTCGACTAAATTTATGAGTGAATAGGAGATCGCCTGGTTGGATACATGAGAATTCTAAGCTTTGATAAGAATTCTTCTGGTATCTGGTATATGTCTAGGTTACTGTACAGTGTCAGTTCAAATGGACATGGAGCTTTCATACTTTGTACATCATTTTCATAATATAGGGATGACAAGTATTTGTACTTTTTTGGGTGCTTTCCTATAGTTTTGTCCACTATTCTTACATTGTAACATGTTTTGTACATGCAGAGTCTGGTCCATCAGTTTGATTTAGTGAATGCTTTGCACTTACTCCTTCGATTGCCAGAGTTTGTCATCCAGGGAATTACTGGACATTCTCATCACCTTTCTTCCAAAACTTTGCAGAATGTTAGCTTGAATTCTGCCATTCATGACTCAGTTTATATATCATAGATTTTATTTTTGGGTATAATACCAGAAAATTTTAAGATACATACAAATAAGAAAGGCTATGATTCATCTCAGCTTATCCACCCGAGAGACCCCACAATCCGCACCACCCCCCCCCCCCCCACCCCCCCATCATGCTATCCAGTTATTTCTGAAATGATTCCAGGGTTTTGTCTGCACAGCTCTACCCAGCAGACTGTCAGACTGTCCTATGTGTTAATCACCGACTATGTGAAGAAGGACCTTCTGGTCTCAGTCCTACAAGTTTGCCTTTTAGAATTCCCCTTGTCCTATTGTCACACTTAGGTTTGAAGTTATCTTCCAGACCTAACTTTCCTGCACCACTTAATGTAATTGAATGTCAAGGGGAGATGGTTATGCTCTATCTTGTTGGAGATGGTCATTGCCTGCTACTTGTGCAGGGTGAATGTTACTTACCAATTATCTGTACAAGGCTAGATGTTGTCCTGGGGCTGAAATGATTGACCTGAATCAATCACAACCATTTTCCTTTGTGCCAGATGTGACTCCAGCCACAGGAGAGTTTCCCCATGATAGGAACATTAGTACAGGAGTAAGCCATTCAGCCCTTCAAGCCTGTATTGCCATTCAATCGGAAAGTGGCTGACCTGTATCTCAACTCCACTTCAACATCGTTCATCTACATTGCTTGATAGCCTTCATTACAAAACTTTGTCGATCTCAGTCTTGAAAATTTTAATTGAGCCTGCATTTTATGGCGAGAATTCCAGAATTTTTCTGGCCTTTGTGTGTTAAAGGTGTTTGCTTATTTCCCTCCTGAATGACCTAGCTCTAATTTTAATATTGTGACCCCCATTGGTTTCAGTTTTACAAGTGTGTCACATTTGACAAGTGTTGCTTTAATGTCAAGGGCAGCAAACAAACTTCACCTCTGGAATTCAGCTCTTGTGTCCATGTTAGGACAAGGCTGTAATGAGGTATGGAATGGAGTGGTTCTGGCAGTTTCCAAACTGAGTATCATTGAGCAGGTTATTGTTGAATAAGTGCTGCTTGATAGCTTTTTTGATTACTCCTTCCATCACTTTGCTGATGATTGAGAGTAAGCTGATAGGGTGGTAATTGGCTGTGTTGGATTTGTCTTGCTTTTTGTGGACAGGACGTACATGGTAAAGCTTGGCTACCCAACCTGAACCTGACCAAACCTGACTACATATGTCGGGTTCGGGTCCGTTCGGGTCTGTATTCTGCATCCAGCAGTCGTGCTCGGGTTGGATCTGGCTGGACTGTGCTGTTTGTTTTGTATTGTTTTCATTTTAATCTACAATTTTTTTCTGTTTCAATAACGTGTTTGTTATTTTCGGGTCGGGTTGGGCATTTAAAAAAATTAAAGGTCTCGGGCCCAGCTTGGGCTCGGGTTGGCTGTTGTTGGGTTGGGCCCGGGTCGGGTTTTAATTTTATACCCTAGCCAGGCTTTAGTACATTGGCATAAATTCTCCTGAGTCTGCCTGTGCAGATTTACTCAGGTACCCCGTAACTCCCCCAAACACACTACTTGATGTAAGGTGTGAGGGTAGGAGAATCGTTTTCCAGTCCCAAAATTTGCTCTAGAGTGCAAACATGAGTGCAATCTTGGCAGAACTGAGTTCTGCCCCATTATCTGGTCTGCTAATGGATACTCAGGGCCCATTTGGAATTTCAAGCCCAAAACTTTTACTGCTTTATTTAGATAGATCTATGAAAATGATATGATAATGATATGAGTGCTAGGAGAAATTATCCAGTTACTTGATTTGGGTATGGGTTTGCGGGTGCAGAGACTGTGGAATCAGTGAGTTTATGTTTGTTTAAATATGACCTCAGACAAGTTTAGACTGTTATTTTTGAGTTTTATTCAACTAAATATCTAATTTAACGCATGGTGTGGGAGAGAGTGCAAACTCGGTGCAGCAATTAGAAAGCCCAAAAAAACAAAATCATTAAAATTAATACTATTTTAATATTACTGCATGGCTCAAGACCATTTTAATACCCAAGGATCTTAGATAATTTACCTCGAAACTCAAGTGCAGCAAAGCAACAAGCACAAACATGCTCAAAGTACTGAAGTGGAAAGGTAATAGGATAGAACGTTGTGTATATGTGTGTAAATGTGTTTCTATATGTTAATATATATATATGATAGGAGTCTAAAGGCTGATGTTTCTTCAATATGTCTAGCCAACAATTCACAGCCTCATTAGTCTTTTTGTTGCTGTCTCAGTCTTGCCTTACACTTGCTGATGGCAGTTGGTCTGGATGGCTTTCAAATTTGGTCATGTAACTTTCACTTTGTCTGCAGTAGAAAGCCGAATTATATGACAGGATAAAGATTCCAGATGTTTAAAATAGAATCATTCAAAGGAAATGGTGAGATGTGAAAACTAACTAGCCAAATTTTGAAATCAGTCCCCTGTAGTAATACTTTTATTTGTGCTTCCTTTCTGTTATTGGCTGTCCTTAAACACACTGAAACACTGTACACCCACACTAAAATGTAACTTTGAATCTAGTAATGAATTTAACAAAAAGGCTTTTTTTTTAGTACTTCAAAGAGTTAAAGGATGGCCTGATTTTCATCCATTTGTAAACTGCCCTTAAGCAGTCACAATATGTGATCTGTACTCAGTGGATTGACTTTAGCCAATCAATGCATGCCAGCACTGGTAGTGACAAGTTTCGTTCAGCACAAATCTCAGCTGCAGAAATTTATCAAAGCTGAAGAAATGCATCATTACAATCGATGCTGATCAGTGTTACAATGGCATAGATATACAAGGCCTATCTGAAGCATTATTCTTTCCAGCCTGATATATCTATATTTAGGCAGCTACGAGACACAGAATCAATAAGTTCATGGCAACTAATATTTCATTTGGTGCGCCCACAGGGTGTTGGGTGCTCTGATCCTGTTTAACAACTTGTCCTGCATTATTCAATCTTATTTGCGAGATGGCAGATGGAACCTGATACAGATCTGTAGGAATAATGGCTTATTTCATAGGCGAAGTTAAAATGAGAGAAAGAGCAAGAGGGCAATGAGAGACAGAGGAGCTCAGATTCATCAGTAAAAAGGTATAATAAGGGAGGCAGTCATGGAGATTATCAATGACAGAAAAACAAATCTCATTTTCAAAAATTTATTAAAGAGAAAGTGAAAATGAGATAAAAGGCATGAGTGTGAGAAAGGGTCCTAACTAAAGGAGAGGGCAGCAAAACATTACAACAAATTGTATTTATATAGTGCCTTTAACATAATAAAATGTCCCAAGGTGCATTACAAAGCAAAATTTGACACTGAGCCACATAAGGAGATATTAGGGCAGATGATGAAAAGCTAGGTCAAAGAGGTAGGTTTTAACAGAATCACAGAATAGTTACAATGCAGAAGGAGGCCATTTGGCCCAACGTGTCCGCACCGGCTCTCTGAAAGAGCAATTCCCTCAGTTCCATTCCACTGCCTTCTCTCCATAACCCTGCACATTCTTCCTTTTCATATCACTGTCTAATTCTGTTTTGAATGCCTCCACCTGCCTCCACCACGTTCTCAGGCAACGCATTCCAGACCTTAATGTCACTTTTGCTTCTCTTACCAAATACTTTAAATCTGTACCCTCTCATGGGAACAATTTCTCCCTATCTGCTCTGTCCAGACTCCTCATGATTTTGAATACCTTGATCAAATCACCTCTCAGCCTTCTCTTCTCCAAGGAAACAGTCCTAACTTCTCCAATCTATCTTCATAAATTAAATTCCTCATCCCTGGAACCATTCTTGTGAATCTTTTCTGTACTCTCTCCAATGCCCTCACGTCTTTCCTAATGTGTGGCACCCAGAACTGGACGCAATATTCCAACTGAGGCCAAACTAGTGTCTTATACAAGTTCAAAATAACTTCTTTGCTCATGTACTCTATGTCCCTATTAATAAAGCCCAGGATACTGTATGCTTTATTAACCACTCTCTCAACCTGTCCTGCCACCTTCAATGACTTATGCACAGATACACCCACGTCCCTCTGCTCCTGCACCCACTTTAGAATTGTACCCTTTATTCTACATTGTCTCTCCATGTTCTTCCTACCAATATGAATGACTGCACATTGGTCTACACTGAACTTCATCTGCCACCTGTCTTCCCATTGCACCAACTTGTCTATGTCCTTTTGAAGTTCTACACTATCCTCCTCACAGTTCACAATGCTTCCAAGTTTCATATCATCTGCAAACTTTGAAATTGTGCCCTGTGCACCAAGGTCTAGATCATTAATATATATCAGGAAAAGCAAGGGTCCCAACACTGATTCCTGGGGAACTCCACTACTAACCTCCCTCCAGCCCAAAAAACATCCATTAACCACTACTCTTTGTTTCCTGTTACTCAGCCAATTTCGTATCCATGTTGCTACTGTCTCTTTTATTCCATGAGCATCTTAAAAGAGACAGGAGAGGTAAAGAGGTGAAGGTATGGCTACCAAAAGTGGAGCAATTAAAATCGAGAATTCGAGGAGCGCAGATATCTCGGAGGGTTGTGGAGCTGAAGAAGATTACAGACAAAGGGAGGGGCGAGGTCATGAAGGGGTTTGAAAACAAAGATGAGAATTTTAAAATCAAGGCGTTACTTAACTGGGAGCCGATGTAGCTTAGCGTGTACAGGGGTGATAGGGGAGCAGGACTTGGTGCAAGTTGGGATAGGAACAGCAAAATTTTGGTTCACCTCAAGTTTATGGGGAGTAGAATGTGGGAGGCTGGCCAGCAGTGGTTGGAAGTCTAATCTAGATGTAAAAACTGAATGAAGGTTTCAGCAGCAGATCAGCTGAGACAAGGACAGAGACAGGCGATGTTATGGCGATGGAAATAGGCAGTCTTAGTGATAGTGCGGATAAGTGACCGGAAGCTCATCTTGGGGTCAAACATGACACCAAGGTTGTGAACAGACTGGTTCAGACACTTGCCAGGGAGAGGGATGGAGTCAGTTACTAGGAAAAGGAGTTTGTAGAGGGGACTGAAGACCATGGTTTCAGTCCTGCCAATATTTAATTGAAGGAAATTTCTGTCCAGAAATGGACTAGACCACCACAAATTGGGACTCCCACACCAGGGAGTACTGCAGGGCTCCTCCCAAGTGGTCCAGGCAGTGGAACGGTTGCTTCAGCACCCCGATGGTCTGGTCAATGATGTTTCTCATGGCAGCATGGTTCTCGTTTTATGCCATGTATAGTGGAGTTGCGAAGGGGAGTTAGCCACCAGATGTAGAGTGTCACCAAGCAGATGGAACAAAAGTCTGCCACAGGATGAATGAATTATGACTGCTGACAGGATAGCGGACATTCATCAGCATGATGTGCTGGCCATGGTCCCACATGAACTGCACATTCAGCAAATGGTACCCTTTGCAGTTTTGATGTCTTAACATTGAGATGCTGTGCCAGCTAAGCCACATGTGTATCGATGGCACCCTACACTATGGGGAAGCTCGCTATCCTGTCAAAACCATATGTGCATTCCTCCTACTTCTCTCTGTTTGGAGAGAAGACAATGTCCCCTCTTCCAGCATACAGAGCCTCTGTGATCTCTCGAATGCAGTAATAGATGGTGAACTGTGGGGTGTTTGCTATGTTGCCTGTTCCTGTCTGGAATGCCCATAAGAGATGACAGTCTGTTTTTACTGGTCATCCCGTCTATCGAGAATGATATGGCCCGAAATATGATGGGTGAGCAAATGTTTGTATATGTTTTTGCTATCAATTAGTTAGTGTTTAATTTTATATTTAATTTATTTGTCACAGCTATAATGTTATTTTTATGACTTATATCATTTATTATTTAAATTATAAAAATCTTTTGAGAATTACAGTTTTGGGCTGAATTTTCTGGAGACAGCAGAAGTCCCATTGCCAGGGCCGAAAGCTTCACTGGGTGGCAGGACCAAGGAGCAGCATATTGCTGGTGGCAGCCAGTTAAAAGGCACAGCCTTTGCCTCGAGGGTAGCCATCGCTACCATGGGGGGCCTTCTGTGGGCCATGGAGTGAGCATAAAGGAGGATACCACCCACCACCCCCTGGAGCCCACTTTCACTAGGTGGTCTCCCCATAGGGGGGCAAGCCCTCCTGACACGGACAAAGTACCCACTGAGGGAGGAAGTGGCCATTAACTGGCCACTTAAGTGGCTCAAATGGCCTCCTGGTGGGCATCTGAACCTCCAACTTTCCAGCTGTTGGTAAAATGGCATAGCGGAGGGAAGACATTAGACACCCTCCTGACGCCTTCCTGTTTCGTTTTACCAGCTTTCCCACCTCCCAGCCTTTCCCTAAAGGGACCCGAAAATTCCACCTTTATTTCTGAAACTTTCACTAATACTACTACATACTTAAATTGAAAGAAAGGGCACCAAAATACAAGTCGGCCGAGGGCACCATTTTCCCTAATGCGGATCCTGCTCAAAACTTGTTAATTTTGAATCTGTGCCCGCTGCTCACTCCCAAATAAAATGCTTGTATGTATTCCTCAATGCTTTAAAAATAGAATCAATGTCTCCCTTCATTGTTCATTCATCAGCTATGTTCTGTCTCTCCTTATAATTTAGACCTATAAGTCTACATTTCTCTAAGTCCTCCACAATGTGTCAATATCCATTTGAAACTAATGTGTCTAAAAAGTAACCTCATATGAACATACGAATTAGGAGCGGGATGAGGCCACTCAGCCCCTCGAGCCTGCTCCACCATTCAATAAGATCATGGCCGATCCGATTTTAATCAACTCCACATTTCCGTTTTCCCCCCAATAACTATTGACCCCCTTGCTTATCAAGAATCTATCAACCTCTGCTTTAAAAATATTCAAAGACTTTGCTTCCTCCGCCTTTTGAGGAAGAGAGTTCCAAAGACTCAGGACCCTCTGAGAGAAAAAAATTCTCCTCATCTCTGTCTTAAATGGGCGACTCCTTATTTTTAAACCATGATCCCTAGTTCTAGATTCTCCCACAAGAGCAAACATCCTTTCCAGAGTCACCCTGTCAAGACCCCTCAGGATCTTATATGTTTCAATCAAGTCTCCACTTACTCTTTTAAACTCCAGCAGATACAAGCCTAGCCTGTCCAACCTTTCCTCGTAAGACAACCTGCCCATTCCAGGTATTAGTCTAGTAAACCTTGTCTGAACTGCTTCCAATGCATTTACATCCTTCCTTAAATAAGGAGATCAATACTGTACACAATACTCCAGATGTGATCTCACCAATGCCCTGTGGTACGCCAATGTGTTTTGTTGAATGATAATTTTCTTTAATCCACTGACTGGCGATCTGAATTAAATTTTTTTAAAAGACATTTAGAAAAGAAAAGCTACAAGGATGACTTTACTGGAAGTTTAGGATGGTCACCTAAATTGCAACACTGTATCCTACTCTGCAATGCTGTGATAAGGGAGACAAAATGTCTTCTTATATTCCAGCAAAAACCAAGACCCAAGAAGTTTAAGGGAACTGCTTCTTCTTTTTCTTTATAGCAGGAGAGAAATATTGCTAGCTGCTATGCTTGAATGGCTGAGTGACTGTCATGTGATTAACCCCTCCCCATCTGTGCTTTTAAGCTTGTGTCTTTCTGTAGCAGCGAAAGGAGAAGCAACTGGACTCTGACACGTGCAGACCTGAGTGGGGGTCTCTCTCTCTCGCTCTACATTCCAGCTTGAAAGCTTTCAAATCCTGCCTTTGCATACTGACCACCTTTGCATACTCTGGCTACAATCAGAAACACCGTTGGAGGAAATCATCCACATTGCTGTCTCCAAGAGACTCACCGAACGAATCATCTACCTCGTCAAACTAAAAGCCTCAGGACTATTGAATTCAGCTGGAAGCCAGCCAAATTACCAAATACCACAGACTGTATATCCTTTTTTTCTGTGGACTCTAACTCGACCAATCTATTTTTCCCACTCCGTAAACTATTTGTGTGTGCGTGAACCTCCAGAGTGTGTGTGTGAGTGAAAGTTGGTGCAATGTTTATTATTTTTATTAGTTTGTTTTAGGTACAATGAAGTTAAGCTCTTTCTTTGTAAACTCAAGAAAACCTGTCCAATTGGTTCTTATTATGATCATAGCAAGTAAGTAATCAAACACCTACTGAATTGGCCAGTACATCCACTTTAAAAAGGAATTAAACCTGTTGTGATCAAACAAGAAGACGGAAAAGAGGGAAGCCCTTTGACCCCTCCTCACTTGACCATAACACCTGTATATCTGAATCATAACCTCCCTACTTCTGTATTGAATTCTCCTCGCAATAAATGATAACATTCTATTAGCTTTCCTAATTACTTGCAGTACCTGCATACTAACCTTTTGAGATTCATGCACTAGGACACCCAGATCCCTCTGCATCTCAGAGCTCTGCAATCTCTCACCATTTAGATAATATGCTTCTTCTTTATTCTTCCTGCCAAAATGGACAATTTCACATTTTCCCACATTATATACTCCATTTACCAGATCTTTGCCCACTCACTTAACCTATCCACAACCCTTTGTAGCCGCCTTATGTTCTCTTCTCAACTTAATTTTCCTACCTATCTTTGTATTATCAGCAAATTTAGCAACCATAACTTCGGTCCCTTCATCCAAGTCATTTAGATTAATTGTGAAAAGTTGAGGCCCCAGCACTGATTCCTGTGGCACACTACTCATTACATCTTGCCAACTAGAAAATGACCCATTTATGCCTACTCTCTGTTTCTTCCTGTTAGCTAGCCCATCTTCTATCCATGCCAATATATTACCCCTACACCATGAGCTTTTATTTTCTGCAATAACCTTTGATGTGGCACCTTATCAACTGCCTTCTGGAAACCTAAGTACAGTATATCCAACAGTTCCTCTTTATCCACAGCACATGATACTTGTTCAAAGAACTCCATTAAATTGGTTAGACACTATTTCACCTTTCACAAAGCCATGTTGTTATCTGTCTTATTACCTTGAATTTTTCTAAGTGCCTTGCCATAACGTCTTTAATAATAGCTTCTGACATTTTCCCTATGACAGCTTACTAGCCTGTAGTTTCCTGCTTTCTGTCTCCCTCCCTTTTTGAATAAAGGAGTTACATTGGCTATTTTCCAATCTAATGCAACCTTCCCTGAATCTAGGGAATTTTGGAAAATTAAAACCAATGCATCAACGATCTCATTAGCCACTTCTTTTAGGTTCCTAGGATGAAATCCATCAGGACCTGAAGACTTGTCTGCTCGCAGCTCCCACAATTTGCTCAGTATCACTTCCCTGGTGATTGTAATTTTCTTGAGTTCCTCCCTCCCTTCCATTTCCTGATTTATAGCTATTTTTGGGATGTTACTTGTATCCTCTTTAGTGAAGACCGATGCAAAATTCATCTGCTATCTCCTTATTTTCCATTATTAATTCCCAGACTCACTTTCTATAGGACCTTGTTAACTCTTATCTTATTTAAATATCTATAGAAACTCTTACCAACTGTTTTTATGTTTCTAGTTAGCTTTCTCGTACTCTAATTTTTCACTCCTTACTAATCTTTTAGTCATTCTTTGCTGTTTTTTTTATAATCTGTCCAAACTTCTGACCTGCCACCCATCTTTGCACAATTATATGCTTTTTCTTTAAGTTTGATACTATCTTTAACTTTTTTAATTAACAACAGATGGTGGATCCTTCCCTTGAAATTTTTATTTCTTGTTGGAATGTATCTATTCTGTGTATTCTGAAATATCCCCTTAAACATCTACACTTGCATCTCTATTGACCTATCCTTTAACCTAATTTGCCAGTTCACTTTAGCTAGCTCTGCTTTCATGCCCTCATAATTGCCCTTACTTAAGTTTAAAATACTAGTCTTAGACCCACTCTTCTCTCTCTCAAATTGAATGTAAAATTCCATCATATTATGATCATTGCTACCTAGGGGCGTCTTCACTATGAGGTAATTAATTAATCCAAGCTTGTTGCACAATACCAGGTCTAGTATAGCCTGCTCTCTGGTTGGCTCCAACATGTGCTATTCTAAGAAACTATCCTGAAAACATTCTATGAACTCCTTATTAAGGCTGCCTTTGCCCATCTGATTTTTCCAGTCGATATGTAGATTGAAATCCCCCATGCTTATCACTGTACCTTTCTGACAAGCTCACATTATTTCTTCCTTTATGCCCCATCTTACTGTGTGGTTACTGTTAGCGGGCCTGTACACCACTCCCACAAGTGACTTCTTGCCTTTATCATTTCTGATCTTTACCCAAACCATTTCTACATCCTGGTTTCCTGAACTTAGGTCATCCCTCTCTATTGTGTCAATACCATCATTTCGTAACAGAGCCGCACCCACCCCACCCCACATTTCCTAGCTTCCTGTCCTTTATAAATGTCACGTACCCTTCAACATTCAGGTCCCAATCTATGTCATCCTGCAGCCATGTCTCTCTGATGGCTATCAGATCGTACTTATTTATTTCTATTGTGCTATCAGTTCATCTGTTTTGTTTTGAATGCTGCTTGCATTCATACACAGAGCCTTTAGTTCTGTCCTTTTGAGTGTTGCTGAAAATAGAGACATGTTGTTGAAGCTTTTCATCTTGCATTCCTCAGGGCAATGCCTTGATCAATCAGAACCAAGCTGCTTGGTTTAAATTTCAAACAAAGCTTGGCAGTTAACTGTCAGTCACCGTAAACTGATGCATTCTCCATGACAACACCTCTCCCAATCAGAGTTCACTCGCCAATCAATCAGCACTCTCTTCTCATACAGTATAAAGTTGTTGTTTTCCCTTACATTGGTATTCTTGCAGATTGTCCTGATGAGTGCAAGACAAAAAGCTTTGACAACATGTGTCTATTTTCAGCAATACTCAAGTTCTGTACTACCAAATGACTATTTTGTCCTTGTATTATTTTTGTAACCTCTAGCTTTATCTGCTGATTTACTCTTAGATTTGTACTCTTTGTCCCTTCCTCTCACAGTCTGCTTATCATTTCCCATATTAATACCTTTCTCTCTTGTCTTGTCTCTACTCTTTGATTTCCTACATCTTCCCAAATTTGATCCCTTGCCCCCACTATTTAGTTTAAAACCCTCTCTACGACTCATCAATGATTAGTACAATGTTACAATAACTTGTTTCTGCTTATGATCAAATGCTCTTTATATCCATCCTTGTATTTGATTAGCTGTATTACGAGCAGCTTTATGTTGTCTGGAAACTTTCAGTGAATGGTTAGTTCACACACCCAGATCCTAGTCTTTTTTCACCTCTGCCTACGGGCTTAACTTGAAGAAAAGCAAACAAGTACCAAAATGTACATTATTAATTTAGTTTATTAATAAAGCTAAAGACTTGGAGCTTGCATTGGTGTTGTAACAGCTGGTAAACGCATTATTTAAATAGCTATTTATTTTTAACTTCTGTTACTTTGGCCTTCTCCACAGAGGTGCTGTATGGCTTCAGGGGTCTCTTTCAGAATCTTTTGTACTGATTATAGCGTTTGAGATTTCCTGGCACCTGCCAATGCTGTACTCTCTGGGAGCCAATCAGGATAGACTTTAACTAACAGTACAACCACATAATCTATTCAGCGTGCCCTCCAGAGAGAATAGGCTCCATTCTCTGATTGAAAGACTGCAATGTGATCTTTCTCTGGAAGGTTCTGAAAGAGTGCACCAGTTCAGATTAGACATTCTGCATCTTTACTAACTTAGATACTTTGACATTTTGTTGTTTTTAAAAAAAGATTATTGCACCCTATTCTTATTTTCCTGTTAAATATGAACATGTAAGACAATCACATTCTGCTTGAAATTAGCAGATAAATGCATTTGTGCGACAAACCTCTGTCCAGGATTTTAATGGAAGTATTACACTTAATACATATTTTAAGCTGTTTATTAGCAACATCAATTTCTCATTTATAAGCCACCTATAATAGTAAGATACATATAAGCAAAATACTGCAGATGCTGGAAATCTGAAATTACAAACAGAAAACACTGGAAATAGTCAGCTGTTCAGGCAGCATCAGTGGAGAGAGAAACAAAGTTAATGTTTCAGGTTGATGAAAGGTCATTGACCTAAAAAGTTAACTCTGTTTCTCTCTCTACGTTTCCACCAGAAGTGGTGGTCAATGCAGAATACAATGTGATGAAATTGGACTCTGCCAGTAATGCAAAATAAGGCAGCTGATTTTTCACTGCACCTGGACTTCTTTGCACTGAAGTTCATAGAGTTCAAACTCTTTTTGGGGACTCGTTTTCCTAGTTTCTTTGTCGCTTTTATTTGGTTTGAAATTTTAAAAATCTGGCAATATTTTCCAAGTCAATGGAAAATAAAATCTGTTGTGGTGAAAAATCAACTGCCAATTATACCCCAATGTACTCAAACCGTAAGGTTATAATGAGAAAACATCATCAGGTATCATTAACACTTTATCAAATCAGGCATCAGAAGTGTCATTGCATTCTTAGTATTTCGTGCTGCTGAGGCAATGAGGGAGAGGTGGCTGTCAAAAAAAATGCTGCAGTGGGTACCACTGTACCTTTACTCCCGACCACCTGAGGTAGGTCACCTGGTGACAGCACAAATGCCACCAGAAGCTCAGCAGAAAAATCTAAATGAGCCTGCATTCAGAAGATCCACCAAGATCTGAACTCAGGTGAACAGATGAGCGGAAAGCAACCAAATAGTCCAAAATGCTTTGAATTCAGATTTCTCAGTCATTCCAGATTAAAAACAAAAGCAAGCAAACTGTTGCTTAGCATGTTGATGAGCAAGTACTCATACTTTGAGTTCTAAGGGCCTGTTCATGCCTTTGCCATGAATAACTTTATACCCAGAACAGAGTTCCCATACCCAGACTAATTTTCAAATCAATAAATCTGACTTCTTCTCACAAGTAATTTTCTCCAAGCATCCATTTTGAAATTGAGCAAACAAAAACAAACTTTGGTTTTTAACTTTAGCTATCTTTGAGTAACATATGAAATAAATATAGTGATTTCCTGGTTTCCTTGTAGTTTGTATTATCCTCAGTGTCATTTATCAGAATAGCTTCCCTCAATTAGAAAAGCGTTCTTACTTTTGAAATGTGGGTTCATTATTTGATGTAAATGAAAACTGCAGAGGGATAGTAGTAAATTTGTATATATGGCCAGATGGATTGAAAATAATTATGTACTTTCTCTTCCATCAAATCTAGTGAGTGAAATCCTATATTGCTTATACCCTCTGTTAACATGTGGATTAGGATAGATGGCTAAATTGTGACAGTGCGGGTAGTACATTTTAAAATTCTATCATTGATTTATTGCTCTACAGTCCTGGAGAGTTTTGTTCTCCCAGTGACAATTACAGAAGCTGCACATGATCAAAGCATCCCAAAGCTTC
The DNA here is from genome assembly GCF_036365525.1 of Heterodontus francisci. Classification (NCBI taxonomy): domain Eukaryota; kingdom Metazoa; phylum Chordata; class Chondrichthyes; order Heterodontiformes; family Heterodontidae; genus Heterodontus; species Heterodontus francisci. The sequence goes on along the minus strand of NC_090389.1, from coordinate 46,508,033 downwards.
AAGAGAGCCATCCCATGACATGAATATTGGACACAAATATAATACTCTGCTTTTAAGAATTTTATTTAACAAGTAAATAATATGGGTTCTGAAAATCAGTCTTTTATCATTCCAAGGAAATGGTCATCACTTAGAATAAGGCAGAGAATCATTAATTATGTCTCCAATAAATGGAAAAAGTCCTAAATTGTCTGTTTTCCTAAATAACAAGTGAACAAATGAAAATTGTGTATGATTTAAAAAAAGGAACAATAAAAATGAAGCAGATAAATAGTTTAATTCAGTTAGTTAAGGCAAATTATTAGATATAATGTAATATTGCCTCTTCTCCAGGTCTAAGCCTAGTTAAAGCAAGGTACACATTAACTATGATTACTTTGCAAATGAAGACAGATTAACAGTGCTGTCTTGGAGATTCTGCAAAATCCAACGCTTTGTACTTGTTATGAGTCAGAATAAAAACTGTTCCATAAAATGCAAAATGCCATGTAATCAATGATGAGCTTTATTATGTATTAGCTCTTATTGCCGAAGAGCACGATAAAAAGAGTGAACAATATATAAGTCTGACAAGACACACTCTCTTTTATTTAGTGGATGGATATGGAGATGAGCTTATTGTCCTTGGAGGGCATAAATGAGCTTTATAGATACATCAGAGGAGGTAGGGGAAGTGTTAAATGAATATTTTGCGTCAGTATTTACAGTAGAGAAAGAAAATGTTGTCGAGGAATACTGAGATTCAGGCTACTAGGCTAGATGGGATTGAGGTTCACAAGGAGGAGGTGTTATCAATTTTGGAAAGTGTGAAAATAGATAAGTCCCCTGGGCCAGATGGGATTTATCCTAGGATTCTCTGGGAAGCTAGGGAGGAGATTGCAGAGCCTTTGTCCTTGATCTTTATGTCGTCATTGTCGACAGGAATAGTGCCGGAAGACTGGAGGATAGCAAATGTTGTCCCCTTGTTCAAGAAGGGGAGTAGAGACAGCCCTGGTAATTATAGACCTGTGAGCCTTACTTCGGTTATGGGTAAAATGTTGGAAAAGGTTATAAGAGACAGGATTTATAATCATCTTGAAAAGAATAAGTTCATTATCAATAGTCAGCACGGTTTTGTGACGGGTAGGTCGTGCCTCACAAACCTTATTGAGTTTTTCGAGAAGGTGACCAAACAGGTGGATGAGGGTAAAGCCGTGGATGTGGTGTATATGGATTTCAGTAAGGCGTTTGATAAGGTTCCCCATGGTAGGCTATTGCAGAAAATACGGAAGTATGGAGTTGAAGGTGATTTAGAGCTTTGGATCAGAAATTGGCTAGCTGAAAGAAGACAGAGGGTGGTGGTTGATGGCAAATGTTCATCCTGGAGTTTAGTTACCAGTGGTGTACCGCAAGGATCTGTTTTGGGGCCACTGCTGTTTGTCATTTTTATAAATGACCTGGAAGAGGGTGTAGAAGGGTGGGTTAGTAAATTTGCGGATGACACTAAGGTCGGTGGAGTTGTGGATAGTGCCGAAGGATGTTGTAGGGTTCAGAGGGACATAGATAGGCTGCAGAGCTGGGCTGAGAGATGGCAAATGGAGTTTAATGCAGAAAAGTGCGAGGTGATTCACTTTGGAAGGAGTAACAGGAATGCAGAGTACTGGGCTAATGGGAAGATTCTTGGTAGTGTAGATGAACAGAGAGATCTTGGTGTCCAGGTGCATAAATCCCTGAAGGTTGCTACCCAGGTTAATAGGGCTGTTAAGAAGGCATATGGTGTGTTAGCTTTTATTAGTAGGGGGATCGAGTTTCGGAGCCACGAGGTCATGCTGCAGCTGTACAAAACTCTGGTGAGACCACACCTGGAGTATTGCGTGCAGTTCTGGTCACCGCATTATAGGAAGGATGTGGAAGCTATGGAAAGGGTGCAGAGGAGATTTACTAGGATGTTGCCTGGTATGGAGGGAAGGTCTTACGAGGAAAGGCTGAGGGACTTGAGGTTGTTTTCGTTGGAGAGAAGGAGGAAGAGAGGTGACTTAATAGAGACATATAAGATAATCAGAGGGTTAGATAGGGTGGATAGTGAGAGTCTTTTTCCTCGGATGGTGATGGCAAACACGAGGGGACATAGCTTTAAGTTGAGGGGTGATAGATATAGGACAGATGTCAGTGGTAGTTTCTTTACTCAGAGAGTAGTAGGGGCGTGGAACGCCCTGCCTGCAACAGTAGTAGACTCGCCAACTTTAAGGGCATTTAAGTGGTCATTGGAGAGACATATGGATGAAAATGGAATAGTGTAGGTCAGATGGTTTCACAGGTCGGCGCAACATCGAGGGCCGAAGGGCCTGTACTGCGCTGTAATGTTCTAATTCTAATTCTAATTAATTACTAGTGGGATGTTGTAGCTTTCTTATTATGGGGTGCCGTTTGCCAGTCAGATTCACAATATTCAGCAGGTTTATTGAAAAATCACAAAAACAGACAAGCAAAATGAAATAAAAATAATCAATCACAAAGTTGGAAAAAGTGGGTATGTTGAGATGGAGTATCCTTAGAGGCATAATCAGGAAGTAACACCTGAAATTCCTGTTTGTGTGCCCATTTTGCCAATGTGCCTTTACACCCAAATCTTCTGCCCATCTCAGTAACATATGCCAGAATGTAATAATAGGCGTAAACAAGTGGAAATCAGCTTTAAACAATTGGGACTCAAGGAAAGCACCAAGCTCACACCATATATTCTTTCTATAAATATGAGAAATAAAGTTATAACCCAGCTAACTAGCATTCATACATGCTCAGCAAAGCACATTTGTGAATCCATAATCGTGAAAGCTTTTCAATTTTTAATGTGACTTACATTGCTAGACTAAAAATGCACTCAGAGAAATAGGGCTAAATGTAGTGAAGCCAATAGGGGGTCCCGATGCCAGACCGAAAAGGTGAGGGGAACGCCACCTCAGCCTTCCGGAGAATCCCCCCTGCCCCCCTCACGGCGCAATTCAATGATGCTTGGGCACTTAACTGCCTGTGCTGGGGTCCCCATCCATTTAAGAATGGGGCTTGCTCCTCCATGAGATGCCGGCCACTCAGAGGGCTAGCAGCTCAGTGGTATCGGCAGTGCCACTGACAGTGGTGGCCACTGCTGGTATTACACCAGGCCTGGGACCAGGCCCAGTGCTGGAGCCCCAGAGCTCAGGTAAGTGTGGCGGTATTGCCAGGGCCAATCTGGTGGGCCCTGGCGAGGGTGGGGCGGGCTGGTGGTCATTGAGGGTGGGGGGGGGTGGTGCTAGCAGAGAGGCAGCCTTTGCTGTTGGGGGCCCTCAGATTGCCCACAGAGGAGGCCCCCCCAAAAAGCCCACAGGGAAGTCATCTTGTTTTACTGGATGTTATTCCAGTGGTGGTGGAAAGAGGCCCTTAAGTGGCGATTAATTTGCTACTTAATGCTCAATTGGCCTCTGGGTAGGAAGCCCATCTTTGGCCTTTCCCGCTCCCGACTTCATTGCAGTGTGGCAGGAAGGCGACGGGCCTGCTTCCGTCACTATTCTATGGGCCCCCCGCCTCCTCGTCCGTCTGCCGGGAGCCCATTAAATTCTGCCCATAGAAACCACAGTGCAAGTCCAGTGAGGATAGATTTTAAAAACTGCACAAAAATTGTAATAAAACACCAGAAAAATGACTTTGTTTCCTGTTCAGCCTAAAATTCTGGACTTAATTTTACACCAGTTTTGAGCCAACCTTATTGCAGATTGCTGTGGGTATGGCTCTTTTGCCTGGTGACAGACCCAATATAATGAGCTGAGTTGCATTCAGGTGCAGGGATCATTTGCTGGACCTAAATGTGCAAGGAATTTGGATGTAAGTTTGCGGGTTAACACATTCTGCCCAAACTTTCTCAGTCTTTTACGGCCCAATTGCATATGTCTCTGGAAATTTTACCCCAATTGCACACAGGTATAATACAGAAATGAGCAGAAGAGGTTTGCAGTACTTCAGGCCCTTTGCCAAGAAGTGGTATAGAAGTATCTCAGTAGTAAAATACAGCAGAGCTAACATATTGTCATTTGCTGCTTGTCGTTAATTCTTCTGAAGTTTCAGTCCTCTATTATCTTCGTTCATTTTCCCTCTGATGATGTTACCTTTACATCACCAGTTCCCATCTCTTGTCATGTTCTCATGCAGACTAGACAAAAACACGCAACATTTTACTTTCTTGTCACTTTACATTAATTACATCTTGAGTGACATAAAACAGATGTTTTGAAAAGGATGCTTATTCTTCCCAAATTGCTTGTTCTGGTTATAATGCACAGTCATTACATTTTACTGCCTGCTTTTGAGATCTTCCAGATTCATGAAAAAGCCAGGATTTAAATTGAAAATCAGTGAAGTATACATCACTTGATAATGTGATAATCTAAGAGTATGTTTTAGAACTTCTTCAAAAAAGGCAGTGCAAGCAAAAATTTCCAAATTGCAGACGCATCCAGTAGCAAGAATGAATGGAGTGTTTTAAGGTGATTTTGTGACAAAGCGCTTCACTGAGAGAAGTAAAATTATGTTGGGCCTTGCTACATTAAGCTTAGGCCAACAAATTAGATGTGACAAAAAATAAGTTTTCTTTACTGTGGGGGGCACTTTTCATGTCAAGTAGAAAGTCACTGGTAGAAATTCAGAGATACCATTGGTTTTAGGCACTACTAGATCTTTTGGTTGGGCGTGGGGTAGGTGAATAACGTTCATGCATGAAGCAGGTGGGAACTTCATTATTGTATGTAATAGGGAGCAGGAAAGGGCAACACAACATTTTCTGAGCCATTGGCTTATTTGATGCAATGTCTCCAGCACATCTAGTGAAACCTGGTGCAAACAAAGCATGGGAAGGCAATTAAAAAGCCCACACTCTTGAAGGATATGTGCATTAGGCACTTTATAGGGTCTGCAATCTGCTGCAAGGACAGCAATAGTTACCAGGCAACACAGAGCTTGCACATATACAGGGACAGTAGCAGTCAGCAATGGCCTGAAACTTGGCTGCAACCTCTTGTAAGCGTGCTGCAATACTGACCTATGGGATGGTGCTGCAGAGTGGCACAGATAAAAACCCTCCTCACAAGCATCTTATGCAGTGCCACCTCAATCTAAGCAGTCATCAAAGAAGAGGTCAAGATCAGGTTGTGCCATCACTTGTCTAGACACATGCTTGCACCTATAGGTTCCCTGCCTTTGATCCTTGCCTCCTGCAATGTAACCCCTTGTCCCTTCAGCCTTTTCAAAGGTTGCTGATGGGTTGAAATGCCTGTTAAGGCTCTCCAGATGCCACCTATCTACCCCCTTCTCTTTAAATTTGAATTATGTGCAATTTTTGTCTTCTATCAATGATATCATCCCTAGTTCCACTGGAGTTTGCACCTGGAGTTATGAATCGTTATGCAAGTTAGGTTAGACATGAACATTGAGTGCTATTAGCACTTGAATTCAGGCAAGTCTTCATACAGCGCAAACTAAACTAAAAGTCCTGATATTAAACTCTCCATGCCCCATAGGTATGGGGTGTGCATGTGCCCGGACCGACTATGCACTTCTCATTATCTTTGCGGACACATTTTGGGCACCATGTCAGGCATCCAAGAGTCTAATTGAAATGTGAAAGTCACGGTCTGATAAGGTGATTCAAGCCCCGATACCATTTTAATGTACTGTTAACCAGTTTGTAAGTTCTCAGTAGTTTTTTACCAATAGAATTTTCATTCAACAACCATACTTTGAATATCTTTCTTTTTTTTTTTCTTTCTTCTTTCTTTGAATATAGTATTGCTAAAAGGCACCAATTTACCTTCACAATCCAATCAATAGTAAATGAAGTGATGCTAAGTTATTGCGAGTTATTAAGATGTTTCCAGCTTCCTACAGTCAGAGTGAATAAATATGAACATACGAACATGCAAATTAGGAGCAGGAGTAGGCCATTAATTAATAAACGATTGACAAGGATTAAGCAGCTTGTTATTGAGGTCCCTCAAAGGGCTTGTAGGTAAAGGCATGAAGCTAGAAAGCCCATCTGTTGTTATACCTATCACTGATCCCATCCCAAATCCCCATTGACTGGGTCATTTCAATATTTGGGTTGTGCACCCGTGCCTGTAGTGGAACGGGAGGCCTGTTACAGTGAGAAGGTAGAATTGATAGCAGCACCCTGCCGATCCAAGGGAGGGCAGAGGGGTTTTGGGTGATGGTTGCAGACAAGAGGGTGTGGAGTGGAGGAGGTGTCACCCAAGATCGAAATCAAATTCAAGAACGATGACCCAGAAAATGTTTTAGAACCCTTTAAGAAACCAGACGGACAACGTAGTTAAAATAATTGATCCCTTTCTGTTATTTTCATCTTTGGGACCTCTGTCTGCTCTCAGCCAATGTAAACCCTCATGGGATCCTCCTGAGAAAGGGAGAAAACTAAAAACTAAAGGTAATCATTTAATTCCACATGTTCTTAACTATGATACTGGAGCTTGAATGGCTTATAGCTGTCAACAAAACTTAAACATTTTATGTATATTTTAAATTCACGGTCAGATGTTAGTTATTTTAATACATTTTTAATGTTAAGAACAGCATTCGTTTTGACTTTTCTCACTTCTTTGAGCAAATGAGTGAATATGTGAGTTACACACAAATGTGGCAAGGACCACAAGTAGCTTGCGCAAGAGAATAGTGGATGTTGCTTTAAGAGTGATATCCCTTTATGAACTCAGTATGCTGATGAGCTAAGTACCAAGATGTAGTCATGTGACTAAAAGCCATAGACACTCTGCAACTGTAACACCCTAGGCAAAGGTTCTGTATATAGTTTGCCTTATATTGTCTTTACTAGTTTAGCTGTTAATAAACCTTTTAGAGATCTTCAAGGAATTGAAATCCACGTACTTCATTGTGTTGCTTAAGATAACACAAAGAACACATGATAGTGGATAGTGCATAGAATTGAAGGTAGAAGGATCCATGGCTGGTACCACAGCATTACTGATTGTTTCTAACAGTGAGTTATTGGGGAATAAACTGGGCAGTGTTACATTCCATTATCTGATAAATACATAATATTTATATTTGTGAGCTAAACATGGAAACAGCAAATGATGGGGGTTTCTCCCAAAAAACACGCTGGAATTTTATGCCCCCCGCCCCCCCCCCCAAGGCTGGGAGGCAGGTGGGGGGGTTGTGTAAAATTGAGGGGGAAGCGGGGGTGCCATGCCCATCACCTTCTTGCCCCCATTGCTATTTTGCCAGCAGCAGCAGGGGAGGTGGCAAACAGCCCACTTGCCCCAGGCCAATTGAGGCCCTTAAATGGCCAATTAATTGCCTCCTCCCACCACTGCTAACAGATAGTTCAGCACCTGAGGAGGATGCCCAGTAATACCTTGTGGCCTGCTTGTGGGATGGAGGGTTGGGCCCTCCTGATCTGGTATTCTGTGCCCCACAGAAGGGTCCCCCTGCAGGCTGCCCCTGCCAAACCACCACCACCCCCGCCCTCCCACCCCCGGCCCCTGTGCCCGGCTCTCAGACTCCAACGACGCCCCCACCTCTTTCACCTGGGCCCAGCTGATTGTCCCCGGTGAGGCCCCAACTTGACTTACCTTTTTAAAGGGTGTCACCCATTGTTCTCTTCTTGCTTGGTGCAGTCCCAGCAGTGGCCACAACTTCCAGTGACGCTGCTGGGAATGAAGAGCTGCTGGCCCTCTGATTGGCCGGCAGCTCTTGGAGGCAGGACATCCTGCCTCAGAGGGGCAGAATTCCTGACCGAGGCCAATTAAGGGCCTGGGCCACACAAAATTGCAGCATGACATCCAGGCCAACGGAGGCAGGCTCGCCCCCAACTTTTCAGTTGGTTGGTGGGGCCATGGCCACAACGAAAAATTCCAGCCACTAATTCAGCAAACACCCCAGGATCTAATTATTGATAAAAAATGTCATGAAACTCCCAGTATCCAGAAAAAATTCTGTTCTGTGAGTGTATGTGTGTCTTCAAATAAAGATTGCAGTTTTGCTAAAACTGAGATTGATTATAAAATATCAGTTGAAGTCATGTCTTTCTCGAATAATGCTGCTTATGAAATTTTGTCCTGGAATGATTCACCTAATATATTTCTTCATTTTTTGCATGACTTCATCACTTTCAAGTGTTGCATGGAGGAACTACAGCTTTAAGCACAAAGGAGACAATAGATAGATTGCTCTGAATCCAACAAATCACAGTTGTTGTTCTTCTGCATTTAAAAGCTGTTGAAGGATGCTCAGTGGTCACAGAAAATGGCTTTAAATTAACCTGCTTACTCTGCTGCTAGCAAAAACTGAGCAGTGTGAGTCAATGTTCATAAGATCCTGTGGGCTTCTTGTCATGAACATTGTCTGGATTATTTCTCATTGTCTAAGTGCTAAATGAAATGTTCTATCCTGAACAAGAAAAATAGATGGCACAAATGTACATAAACTATTTGTAAAGGAGCTCTGGTAAACTGGAGCTCTGGGATTTAATCAAGTGTATTTTCTACATTATTCTAGGGTGCTGTTAATGATTCAGACACATCCACTGTCTGCCTTTCAGACAGGCAGTCAGTGTTTTGGGGGCCCTATCTATGTGACCACATTCAAAAATGAAAATCGGAGTTCATTGTTCATCATCGCCAGAATCCTATTGCCAGTGTAAATATTTCCAGTCCTTGCATACTGTGGCCGCAAATTCTCAGGAAAGGAGGAATTGTTGTTGACAATGTGCAGTGGCTTCAATCGCTTACATGGGCAGCACATCTTGGGTTCGGAGAGGTGCCGGGGTGGAGCGGGGGGGAGGAGTGGAGCGGGGGAGGGCAGAGGCCAGCCCATCACTTTTAAGGGGGAAGAGAGCAGAAAGTTGAAGTCATGTTTTGAAAAGGGAAAGAGGCAGAGAGCAGAGTGTACCATTTTGAGAAGGTGAGGAGTGGGCAAAAGCAGGAGTAGTACTTAGGGATGGGAATAGAGGTGAAGTCAGGACTAAGGGTTTTAAGGAAAGCAGCCTGGAAGGATACTTTGGAGGGAGCATGAGGGGAGAAGCCCTGTCTAATGCTTTGGGAGGGCTGAAGAGAGCTGGAGAAAGGCTTCGTGGGTGAAGAGTGGAGAAGTCAAGGGTCATTCTTTGGAAGGGAAAAGCTGGCAAAAGTATTTTGGTAGGAGCAGAAAGAAAATGTCAATATATAATTGAAAGGTGGAAAAGAGTTTGAGGGTTGACTGAAGAGTGGAGGAGAGTGCCAGCTTTAACTAAGGATCATGCAAGGAGAATGACAAAATAAACTGGGGAAGGAGAGCTCCAGTTTGAATTAAGAGGTTAGAGGGGAGAAGAATAGCAGCTTGAATTGGGGGACAGGGCAAGGAGAGTACCAGCTTGAATGTGGGAAGTGTTAAGAAGAGCACCAGCTTAAAGATTGGAAGGCTTGGAGGGAAAAGAAAGTTTTTTGTGAACTGGGGCCCAGTGGGAGTGGAGCTGGGGGTAGAATGTTTCTGTGCACTGCATTTGGAAGGTACAGGGTGCCCGTCTGAACTCTGGGGAGAAGGGTCACTCACGAAAGTTCTGATGAAAGGTCATCGACCTGAAACATTGGGGGGAATTTTATGTTTTCCCCCACAGTGGGTTTGGAGGTGGGGAGAGCATAAAATCGGTGGGATGGTGGTGGGGTGCGGGGTGATGATCCCGACACCATCCAGCTTCCGGAAAAATTTAGTCTGGGGCAGGAAGGCCTGTGAATGGAAAACCATGAGGGCTGCTTCCTGGCTCTGGGGTGTGCATGAGGCAGTGGGGGGTGGGGGGAAACACTCTTGTTTAAAGGTACTTAGTGTCTGAACGAGGGTCCCGGCTTCAGGAAGGGGTGACTTACTGACAGCCACTCCCCTGTCCTTGCTGCCGACCTTCCTTCCCCCCCCCACCGCAACCCCCACCCCGTGACACCCCTCCTGTCCTGACCTACCTGAGGCCTGGTTCCAGCGACGCTCCTTGGCCTCTGGTGGGTGCTCCTCTTGCAGCAGACACCACCTCTGTGTTGGCGCTGCAGCTGCCAGCCTCTGATTGGCAGCTCTCCAAGCATGGGACTTCAAGCTATGGGGTCCTTGATCCTGTGGAAGGCCCACCACTGTCGACTTAAGTGCTTGATTGGCACTAGATCTGGCAGACCTTCCGGAGAAGAGGCAACACGGTGATCTCGGCGTCGCTTTTTCCAGACATCGAGACCTCCGCCGCTTGGATAAAATTCCTCCCAATACTCTTACTCTCTCAAGAGATGCTGCTGAGTACTTCCAGCATTTTCTGTTTTTACTATAAATGAGATAGCTTCTGTGAAAATAATTTCTGATCCACTGAAAACCCAAGTACAATAGAGCTGGAAGCCCTGGTAGAAAAGGAACCAAGAGAGAAAGGTTGGCACCTGGATGCCTATGGGAGTGATTGATACCCTAATCTGTGAAATGTTAGAACTCAACCTCCTTCCTTCAATGGTTCACAACAACACATTTCGAGTAAGCACGAGACGCTTGATGGTAGGGTAGATGGAACAGACTTTATTGATATAAAGCACAGTGATCAGCCTAACTGTATTCAGAGAGCAGCTTTTCAGTTTCTGTGTCTTTCGAGCTTGCTGATGAACTGTTGAAAACTATGCTCCTTTATACAATGATATTTTGCCGACATCAAAGATGTAGATAGATAAGACCTTGTGACGTATCTAGTCCCAAATCCGTTGAAGACAGTTTAATAATGTAAGTACCTGCAGTTGTTTACTCCAAAGCTAATAGCCTCAAACAAACTCTTGATGTAACTCTTCTGAACCACTTTGAAGAACAGGCTTTATTAACTGTTATCTTTCTATACTATAGCTAATTGATACGTCTACCAATCTCTGAATCAGAAGACAAGCTATGCATTCCTCTCATGACACTTTAAAGCCATTCTGTTTATATTGTAAAACGTGTTGCTCCAAGAGACTGTTCAACTGTTAATACTTTATTCTTCAAGATGCCTAACATGGAAGAAATTAAAAATTGGTGGGAAAAGATGAACTGCTGCAATTATTGCTGCCTACCAGAGATGAGGAAACCATTCTGGTGTATTAGCGAGATGTAATAAAGTCCAAAGAATGCACAGATGCACAACAGTTGAATATAGGCATGAGGCCAGAAAAAGGTACTGCAAAAAGAGGCTATAGGCACCTTCTTCAAACCTTGTCCCTATTCCTCCATGTTGGCATTTTGTTCCCATTCCTCCCCACTGTCTCCTCAGTTATCCCCCTCTCTTTCTAAATACTACCTGAATCCCATTAGCTCCTGGAGTCTGACCTGTCCTCGGCCTCAGCTGACTTGTAATGAATTCTATTTCTGATAAGATGGAAATGAGCAAATAGATTAATGATTGAGTACCTCTGTATCTGTGCTATTACCTGGTGTAATATTGGCAGTGTTCATGCGGTCTCTTATGCATTTGTGATGGAAATCACACCTGCCAAAATGAGACATATTAATTTCATCATATGGAACATTATTTTTGAACTGTTACTGGACATTTGAAATAACTTGTTTAAAAAGACCACAGAACAGTGGCTGAAAACATGGCTGCACATTTGCATTCTAAAGGACAGTGGCATGGAGAGACAATGGGAGTATTCTCTGATCCAACTAGACAGATGGCTTTTGTCAATAGTGATGATCAAGAGACATTGAGAGTCATTGAGCCAGCATTCCACGCCCCCCCCCACCCGCCCCCCACTCTTGCCCACTGAGAGCATCTGGTAAGCTGGGAGGAATCCACAAATCTCACAGGCGAGGCTGCTCCAAACAAGGAGCTAGACACATGACTAATCTGCTGGCCAACCTGGATTTTTTTGAATTGTGCCGAACACAGAACAGTTGGGAAGAGACTACAATTGAACTTCAAGAAGCGAGCACCTCTCTCTCTCTTTCTCTCTCTCTCATGCAAAGTTCCAGGGACCTACGGAAGTAACTTAAGCCTCTAGACAGAAGACTAGCGAAACAAATTTGACAGTGTGCACTGGGCCCCAACGAGAACTGCAAGACTTAACTTCAATCAAAAACTTTCCATCCAACTTAAAACCAGTAACTGAATTTCCATCTACTACTTCAAACCTTCCCCACCACCCTCTCCCCCCACCCCCCCCCCCCCCACACTTTAATTCTTTCTCCTCCTCTGTCTCTATTTGTGTCTGTATTTATCACGTATGTATCCTAGCGGGGTCGCATTGCATATTCTTAGTAATTTTAACTGAGTTAGAGTTTTAAGGTTAATACACTTACACTTTTCTTGTTTAAATCTGAGAAAACCTGTCTGGCTGATTTCTTTGTAATTACAATTAGAGAGCAATGAGCAAGGACTCACTGAGGGGAAGCTGAAAACCCGGTGTTTTAAAACCAGGAAAAGGCTGAGAGGGGAGCCCTAGACTCCTGCCTCACCTGGTCATAACACATTACATGGTCTTTTCTGTATTCCAGACAGTGTGGAGTAAAAAATTCTATACATTAGTCAAACATCAGAAAGCATTATTCATGTGAAGAGATCAAAAGGGGGATAATGCTGTATGTAATGGCATGGATTTTTTCAGTGACAAATGAACGGTGCTGCCATTCATTACACTTACACTTGTCCACAGAATTTCTTTGGGCTTTTGCATCAAAACTTGCAATTATTAGAAATCAAAGATAGCACAGCACCCCTGACAGGGGATCTGGGGCCTGTGGGAACAGGGCAAACAATGCAGTGTGTCCTTAACTAATCAGCTTGAAGAATCCTTTCTGAGATGTGCATGGGGAAAAATGTGTTCGCTTATTCAATGATATAATTCAGAAAACCATGCAAACTGCACAGGTAATGGTCTGTGGCACTGCCTGCCCCCAGGTAATTGATGCAAATCTGCATAGCACTGCCAGAAAAAGGCATTACACAAACAAATTTCTCCCCCTTCGACACGAAACCAAGAAGTGTAAGTTAGAATATTTAATTCAATGTCAAAGTATGTACAGAAGGTGAAAAAGAGAGTGAAAGAAAGATGGGATTAAGAGAGCAAGATAAAAGAAGCAGAAAGAAAATGTAAAACAAATTACTTTCTTTTTTTAATTTTTAAAAATCTTCAATGATAATTAAAATCTGAAGAAATGAGACTCTGTACTTAGAAAAGTTAATTTTCAGTGCCAGAGAGTAATTAAGACATATCGCACCTTTAAAAATTCACTTACACTTGAATTGACAAGCCCTAGCTTTTTGTGGTGTGTTTAGTGGGTAAGTTTTGCAACTTCACACTTTCCAATGCCAAGACTCTTTTGACGAGATACCCTTGTAGAGAAGAACAGGGCAACCCGGACAGCAACTTCCTGATTTCCGCATTTAACTGCGCCTGTGCAGACATCGGTCTGATTACTCTTTAATAACAGTGAGTACCGATAGTTTCAGCATTATTTCTACTGCAAAATCCAGCAGAATATTATCAGTTGAGCTGCACAGAGTCAAATCAGGTGCAGAAATCACATAGGTAAAAATTCATAAACATTGAGGGTGTAAGGGTTAAAAAATGGAACTGGGAAACATTAATCCTAAATTTAATGCTTTGCCAAATGCCACAATGAAACAGACGGAATGAAAATGATTTCTCATTTAGTTATAAAAAGGCTCAAAAACACGTCAAAAAACAGATTCCTGAAATTAGACACTTGGATTTCATTTTCCAAAATCTATAGTACTGCCTCTGCTAATTCTGCAAAAAGGCAGAGTTATTTTCCCCTCTGTGTGTAATAAACTGTGAATCATAATAGAAGAGTAATATAAAACAAATCAGCACCATGTCTAGTGCCCTGCTAGAGATAAAAGGACATGCCAGGTCTAATCTGGACTCTGAAATTAGGTGCTTCATCACAAGCAAATTGGGCCAAGAAACCCTAATGATTTAGTTGACTCTCAAAACATTCAATTATTTGATTTTAAGTATGGCAGAAAATGTCTTCATTCCTTTGTGTAACCTTGCAAAATCACAAAGATGGCTGTTTTTTGTGGAAACTTACTTTTGGATGAAGATTTGCAGTGTTCTTTTGTTGCCATCCCCTGAAGGCAGATATAGCTTGTGAAGATTGTGTTATTATCTATCATTATAGTAGATGTACTTATTGTGCTATATATTTATTATAATAATCTGCAACTGATATATGAATTGAATTTGTATATAAATCAACAAGACTTTTCAATCACATTTGCTGACAATTTAAGCTAATACTATCTGTCCAGCTTCTTTGCATTTGCATCTGAACAAAGCATTACATGTAAATAACTCATTCTCCACCTCAGCTACTGGCTAAACAATTAGATATTACTGTTGTTGCCTCTGTTACGACAACTTTGACATTGAAAAAATATCCAAATGCAGTTTATTTTTGGGTGGTGGTGAACGGATCTACATAGTCATCCAATTTCATGCCACTGAAAAATATTTCAGGTCTCCCTCGGACATTTTCTTGGATTCAGAAGTACTGGTCCTCCAGTTACGGGTCACCATGGGCTGAATTTTCCCAGCCCTTTGGAGATGGACTGGGAGGTGAGAGGGCCAGCAATATGGCAGGGGAAGACATCGGATTCCTGACCCCATGGCATGTTGCCAGCGCCGGGAACCTCAGCAGTGTGGCTACCCACCGGATGGCCAATTGAGGCAATTAATTGCCCAATTAAGGGCTACCTCCTGCCCCTGCTGGCATTTACCTGGTAAACCCTGGCAGCCCCCCAATGGGTTCCAGGGGCCTATCCTTGATGGGCATGACCCATGGAGGGGCCCCCCGGCAGCAATAGCTGCTCCCTCCCCCAAGGTGTCGTCGCTGGACCAACCCCACCTCCCTCCCACCGATTGCCGGGGCCTCCCTGGCCCCAGCTTCCCCAAGAAAACTCATCGATGTTGAAGCTGCCTTGACACTGAGGTGCCTGCTCCTTCATGATGCAGCCTCAGCAGTGGCCAACACTGCCGAGACTACTGAGCTGCTGGCCCTCTGATTGGGAGAAGCAGGGTTCATGGGACTTGACCCTCCAACAAAATTCAGCGCCGTGGCCAGAATTTTCAGGGCACTTTGGTGATGGACTGGGAGGTGGGAAGACTTGCAAAATGGCATGGGGAGGTTGCCAGATGTCTTCCCGTCGCCAGGCCATTTAGTCAACGGCGGGAAAGTTGGAGATCAGCCGCCTGCTGGGAGATCAATTGAGCCATTTCCAGCCTCTGTGGACATTTTTCCCAAGTCGGGGCGGCCTGCCGCTACGTGAGGAGACCGCCAGTAAAACCTGGTGACCTCCTAGCAGGTTCCAGTGGGTGTGGGGCCATCCTTTATGGGCACTCCATGGCTGACGGAGAAGCCCCCCCACATCCCCACACTGGTGGCAATGGCTGCCCTTGCGGCAACGGTGCGATGGGTGCTCAGTGACCAACACCACTCGATCATCAGGGCCTGCATGCCTGGGCCCCCAACCACACTTACCTTTCTTCTAGGATCCCCGGCCATTGAGGCACCCTCTGCCTGGTGTTACAGCCTCAGCAATGGCCACCACTAACAAGGGGCTTTAAGGGGAGGTGGTGGCATAGCGGTAATGTCACTGGACTAGTAATCCAGAGCCCAGGCTAATGCTCTGGGGGCATGGGTTCGAATCCCACCATGGCAGATGGTGAAATTTGAATTCAATTAATAAATCTGGAATTAAAAATAGCTAGCCTAATGGTGACCATGAAACCATTGTCGATTGTTGTAAAAACCCAGCTGGTTCATTAATGCCCTTTAGGGAGGAAATCTGCCACTCTTACCTGGTCTGGCTTACATGTGACTCCAGACCCACAGCAATGTGCTTGACTGTTAATGGCCTACCAAGCCACTCAGTTCAAGGGCAATTAGGAATGGGCAATAAATGCTGGCCTGGTCTGTGACACCCACATCCCACAAATGAATCTAAAAAAAAGAGCTGCCAGTCCATTGTTTGGGCCGGCAGCCCTTGGGGGCAGGCCACCACCCTTAACTGGATGGTAGCCCAGGTGGCAGCCACGTAATTATCTGCTGGTAGCCATATGTGTCCCCAGGTCCCACCAACGGCCGAAGTGGGCTCGCTTCCCACTTTTGGCTCCGGCAGCGGGACCTCTGTTGCCTCTACAAAATTCAGCCCCTTGTTCCATGTTCAGGAGTGTGCCGATTGTGCCTATATCTATAAATACTTAACATATATATAAATAATCTCATATAATAAAATAAATATCTAATCATCTAGTAGTGCAACACAACGGTGTAACAATAATACGTGCGTGTGATATGAACTGCATATTGTATGTTTCATACGTGTCCTCGTGCACTTCCTGAATTTTCCATTCGGCAGACTGAAAATACTTCTGTAAGAAAAGGCCAAATATGAATTGTTACACTTAGTTATTTTACAGATAGCATACTAACTTGCAAAGTGTTGGTTATTATTAAAAAGCATTTGCATCAGTAATTTCAAACGTCTCCTTGTCAATTAGAAAAATAATAAATCAGACAACACTGTCCCACTTTCTTTTTATTTATCTTCACATTGAAACTGGCCAAAGGTTTTCAGCACTCTTCTTACAATAAACTGCCTAGATGTTCCTTGCCTTTTTCTCAGCAATGTCAACTGATGAAGCTTCGACCAGTTTTTTGTCCTCTGTACGCTCACAGTAAGTGTGGTGGGTGTGGAAGTGATGGGATAGTGCGGGAGATGGTGGGGTGAAGACACAGGGTGATGCAGCTTTTCTCCCAACCAGAGTTTTGGTGGAAGGCCTGTCAATTAAAATGGCTACCCTCCTACCGAAAAGTAGATTCTCATCAGACTATCCTGACAACTGACCTCAAATTAAATAGCATCATCCCAACAATATTAGGTGTAGATGTTTGCTGGAAGTTCTGAAATGAGATAATGGTCCCCTCTTGTTGCAGAACAAAAATACATAAGAAATTCAGCTTCAGTGGTTTGTGAATGTCTTGCTTGATTAAACAATACTTCATAAAAAAAAACCTGAACTGCAAACAGGAATCTCACCCTTTGTGGATTCACCACAACTTAAATGCAAACACTTTAATATAGGATGTGTTTGCCGACAACGCAACCACTAGGTGGCACAGTACTTGTACATGCGCAAATGCAGCCTCATCCACTGAAACATCACCGTCTGCGATGTTTTTGGCAGCTGCCAGTAGTAAAGATGGCATTGCTCAATTTATCACAAAATCAAATGAAGTCCCCTCAATGGCTGCGATCGCCGCCTCCATCCCACCCCCAGCAGTACCCTGCTCGCTCCTGCCATCGCGCTTCTCTTCGCCACTGCCTCCCGTGCCTGTCTGCTCGCCGCTCGCTCCAACCCTCGCCACTTCTTCCCCTCTGCCTCTGCTCCCTGCTCCCTTCGCTTTTGCTCCTCGCTCCATCCCCCTTCTGCTCCCCTCTCCCTACCACTCGCAGTCTCCCTCCCCTCCCCTGCCTATCGTGTCACTCTCTCTCTCCCCTGCTTCCCCTGTGCGGGCAAGAGAGACGGCGATCACGGTAGGAAGTGGGGACCAGAAGTGGGAGGGAGCGGGGAGCAGAGGCTGAGCAGAGAGAGGGGAGGTGGCGGGGTGCGAGTGGCTGACAGGGGCCGGAATTTTATATCCCCCCAAAGAGTGGGCTGATGGCAGGGGAGGTGGTGGGGGGCGGGGGCAGGTGGGTTGGGTACATAAAATGGAGTGGGAGGCTCGGGGGGCCCTTTCGAACTCGCTCCTGCCTCCACCACCATTTTACGCAGGGTGGCGGCAGCAGGAAACAGCCTGCCCACCCCAGGCCAATCAAGGCCCTTAATTGGCCACTTAAGGGCCTCTGCCCGCCGCCACGGAGCTTTTACCATTGACAGGTGGGTGACCCAGGCCTGAGAATAGCTGCCTGTCAAAAGTAGGCAGCTTTCTGATGGCCTGGGGGTGTCCTCCTGACTGGCTCCCTGTGCCCGACAGAGGGCTGTCCCCGATGCCCCAACCACCCCCAATGCCCAACATGCCACCCGCCCCCACCACCACCCCCCAACCCCCAGTCGACCCCCCTTGCCTCACTGGGGCCCGACCGATTACTCCCAGCAAGGCCCCAAAAACCTACCTTTTTCAGGGATCGTCCTTCATCTTCATCTGGTAGCTGGGTTGCAGTCCCACCAGTGGCCACTGCTCCTGGTGGCGCTGCTGGGACTAAGAGCTGCTGGCCTGCTGATTGGCCGGCAACTCCATTAGGTGGGACTTCCTGCCTCAATGAGGTGGAGGTCCTGCCCAAGGCCAATTAAGGGCCTGGGGACCATAAAGTTGGAACTGGATCCCCAGGCCCGGCAAAGGCGGGATCACCACCAACTTTTCGGTCGGTGGATGGCTCTGGTCCGACAAGCAAATAATTCCAGCCAGGTGATGGGGGGGGGGGGGAGGGCGGGTAAAGTGAGGAGCAACTGGCCGAGGTGAAAGAAGTGGCGAGGCGTGGAGTGAGTGGTGAGCAGACGTTGCAGTGCGTGATGATGTTTTTGCACGCATGCACGCATTAGTCCTGGCAAGCCAGGTGCTGACGTAGGCTGCACATGTGCAGCACCATACTGACAGCAAGAGTCCGTTCTTCGCATGTGCAAAGCTGGGAGCGCTCTGATGTCGTTGGCGCTGGGCTGCGTTGCCAGGAGTCACTTTGTTTAATATAATTCACTTTCATTTTTTCCTCTGCAGTAAATGCTAAAAAATCCAATAATGTGACAACTCTACTGAAATGTTTGTACCCTGGCATCTGACCAGAATCAAATCTTCTGTTCTTTGTGGCAAGTAACCTACCACCAACATCACTTTTTAACAAGCAAAATGAGCATTTGGATTGTCACAGTGCATTGATGTGGTGGTAATGCAATTCTCCATTCAATGTTGGGACATGGTCTGTGCTTATGGCTTCCCAAAGTGTTTCCAATCTGCAAAAGCAACATACTGCGGATGCTGCAAATCTGAAATAAAATCAGAAAAGTCTGTTCTGATGTAAGGTCACAGACCCGAAACACTGGGCTGAATTTGTAGAGGTGCTGGGGCGAAAAAGCAAGGGGAACCCTGCCTCAGCTTTACGCGTCCCACCCCCTACCGGAGCGATCCTCCGTTGTTCCGGAGGTGAAGTTTCCAGGGCCAGGATCACCATCCCTTTAAAAACATGGATCCCGCCCCCAAGAGCTGCCGGCCAAACACAGGGCCAGCAGCTCAGCAGTACTGGCAGCGACACCAGGAGCAATGGCCACTTCCGGTACTGCAGAAGCCTTGGACCAAGGCCCAGCATTGGTACCCCGGACCTCAGGTAAGTGAGGCGGGATCGCCAGGGCCATCCGGAATGTGCTAGTGAAGGAGGGGTGGGGGGGTTGGGTGTGAGGTCCACGGTGTGGGGTCAATGGAGGTGTAAGTTTTGCCGGCGGGAATTCTCCGTGGGCCACGGATTGCCCACGGAGGAGGGACCGCCCCCCCCCCAAGCCCGCAGGGAGAGTGCCTCATTTTACAAGGTGCCCACGCCGCATGGAGAAGGCACCTCTCCTGCGAGTGGTTAGAACCCAGTGGCAGCAGGAAGAGGCCCTTAAGTGGCCGTTAATAGGCCACTTAAGGGTCTCAATTGGCCTCTGGGTGGGAAGGCCATCATCTGCCTATCCCACAGCTGGCAAAATACCTAGGTGATAGGGTGGTGACGGGCCCTCTGCCCCCTGCCACCCATCGTGATTCTATGAGGCCCACCCCCCCCCCCCGCCTTCGACCCCATCTCAGTGGGGCCCATAAAATCCAGTCCGTTAACTCTGTTTCTCTCTCCACAGATTCTGCCAGACCTGCTGGAATATTTCCAACACTTTCTGTTTGTGTTTCCTGTCTACATTGTGCTGTCAGTGGGAGGTGCTGAACAGAATCCAGTACCTTTCTCAAAGGGAAGGTTGGACAATCAGAGCAAGTGTTAACACAGCTGCTCATCTAGTGCTTCTGGTAGCCAGTAATAAATCGGCATTAGCTAAAGCCTGGGAGCAAGTCAGATTTTCGTTTGGATAATTGAATATGGCATTAAGCAGGAAAATAAAAATAACTTACAAAAATGTACTGGTGTTAGAACGGGAATAAAGAGGAAGAGACAAAGAGAGTATGCAAATTTTTCTTCCCATGGCCACACAGTAAAATGCAACTTATTCAAACAGATTTTATTAGACGGACATTATATTTTATTTTCTGACATAGTGAAGATTTGTGGGCATCAACAGTGAAGCAGTGAAGAAACAATACTTCTGATTGTCTTCAAATTCCCAAATTTACAGATCACTTCTTAAAACAAAGGAAATAAATGGAATGTTCGGCAGACAAATCCAGAATTTCCCATTACTTTCACTTTTTCCACTGAAAATGGCATCAGGGTCTTATCGACAACCAATGAGCCCAATTTAAAAACTTTACTGAGGCTTCCTCCCCTGATTTGGGTGGACACCTGGGCTGCCCTAATGAAGGCCCTCAACAAGAACCAAGCCAGAATAGGGTGGTAAAGTATAATTCTGCAATTTTTAGGCCATTACCACCCAATACCTGCTGGGTAGAGTGACATAACATTGGCCCTAGAAAGTCTCTTAAGAACAATGAGTTGTTAGCAAGTGACCCTGCAGATATATTGTCATTTAGATCAGTGCATATTATATTGGTTCTTACTGCTTTTGACTTTACACTAGAAGCAAGTTGGCAGAAACTGGAAATGTTACGAAACATTCCAGACCATAGTTACAAGGAACTGGTAATATAAATGGAAAAGGTATTGGCATTATGATTTGGCACAAGTCAGGAGGTGCACTGCTACAGTGCTTCTGGTCTGAGTGCAGCTAGACTTGAATGACTTTCCAGCTTCAGCTAATTGGCATGTCCTGCCATTTTTCCAGGAGCAGAAATGACCTTGGGATTAAAGGGGAGGGGGTGCTAGTTGGGGGCAGGAAATTGTTCAATGCTGCAGGCTGGTGAAGGGAGCAAGCTCAATGTTCCAAACTCATGACCTCTACCGCCTAGATGAACAACGGCAGCATGCACATGGGAACAGCACCACTGAAAGTTCCACTCCAAGCCACACTCCACCCTGACTTGGAAATATTGCGCCATCCCTTCATGGTCACTGGATCAAAATCTGGAAACCCCCTCCCTAACTGCACTGTTTTTTAAAATTCATTCATGGGATGTAGGCGTCACTGGCGTCATGTTGGTAGAGATCGCGGGTTTGGAAGGTTCTGTCTAAGGAGCCTTGGTACGTTGCTGCAGTGCATCTTGTAGATGGTACACACTGCTGCCACTGTGCGTCTGTGGTGGAGGGAGTGAATGTTTGTGGATGGTGTGCCAATCAAGCGGGCTGCTTTGTCCTGAATGGTGTCGAGCTTCTTGAGTGTTGTTGGAGCTGCACCCATCCAGGCAAGTGGAGTGTATTCTATCACACTCCTAACTTGTGCCTTGTAAATGGTGGACAGGCTTTGGGGAGTCAGGAGGTGAGTTACTCGCCTCAGGATTCCTAGCCTCTGACCTGCTCTTGTAGCCACGGTATTTATGTGGCTACTCCAGTTCAGTTTCTGGTCAATGGTAGCCCCTAGGATGTTGATAGTGGGGGATTCAGCGATGGTAAAGCCGTTGAATGTCAAGGGGAGATGGTTAGATTCTCTCTTGTTGGAGATGGTCATTGCCTGGCACTTGTGTGGCGCGAGTGTTACTTGCCACTTATCAGCCCAAGCCTGGATATTGTCCATATCTTGCTGCATTTCTACACGGACTGCTTCAGTATCTGAGGAGACACGAATGGTGCTGAACATTGTGCAATCATCAGCAAACATCCCCACTTCTGACCTTATGATTGAAGGAAGGTCATTGATGAAGCAGCTGAAGATGGTTGGGCCTAGGACCATGAGTAACACCTGCAGTGATGTCCTGGAGCTCAGATGATTGACCTCCAACAACCACAACCATCTTCCTTTGCGCTAGGTATGAGTCCAGCCAGCAGAGGGTTTTCCCCCTGATTCCCATTGACCTCAGTTTTGCTAGGGCTCCTTGATGCCATACTTGGTCAAATGTTGCCTTGATGTCAAGGGCAGTCACTCTCACCTCACCTCTTGAGTTTAGCTCTTTTGTCCATGTTTGAACCAAGGCTGTAATGAGGTCAGGAGCTGAGTGGCCCTGGCGGAACCCAAACTGAGCGTCACTGAGCAGGTTATTGCTAAGCAAGTGCCGCTTGATGGCACTGTTGATGACACCTTCCATCACTTTACTGATGATTGAGAGTAGGCTGATGGGGCGGTAATTGGCCGGGTTGGACTTATCCTGCTTTTTGTGTACAGGACATACCTGGGCAATTTTCCACATTGCAGGGTAGATGCCAGTGTTGTAGCTGTACTGGAACAGCTTGGCTAGGGGCGTGGCAAGTTCTGGAGCACAGGTCTTCAGTCCTATTGCCGGAATATTGTCAGGGCCCATAGCTTTTGCAGTATCCAATGCCTTCAGTCGTTTCTTGATATCACGCGGAGTGAATCGAATTGGCCGAAGTCAGGCATCTCTGATGCTGGGGACTTCAGGAGGAGGCCGAGATGGATCATCAACTCGGCACTTCTGGCTGAAGATTGTTGCAAATGCTTCAGCTTTATCTTTCGCACTGATGTACTGGGCTCCCCCATCATTGAGGATGGGGATATTTGTGAAGCCACCTCCTCCAGTTAGTGGTTTAATTGTCCACCACCAATCACGGCTGGATGTGGCAGGACTGCAGAGCTTAGATCTGATCCGTTGGGTATGGGATCACTTAGCTCTGTCTAGCGCATGCTGCTTACGCAGTTTGGCATGCAAGTAGTCCTGTGTTGTAGCTTCACCAGGTTGACACCTCATTTTGAGGTATGCCTGGTGCTGCTCCTGGCATGCCCTCCTGCACTCTTCATTGAACCAGGGTTGGTGTCCTGGCTTGATGGTAATGGTAGAGTGGGGGATATGCCGGGCCATGAGGTTACAGATTGTGGTTGAGTACAATTCTGCTGCTGCTCATGGCCCACAGCGCCTCATGGATGCCCAGTTTTGCATTGCTAGATCTGTTCAAAATCTATCCCATTTAGCATGGTGATAGTGCCACACAACACGATGGACGGTATCCTCAATGTGAAGGCGTTGGTGTTGTTGTTGAAGGTGAAGGTGTTGTTTGTACCTACACCACATGGACTTCGGGAGTTCAAGAAGGCAGCTCACCACCACCTTCTCAAGGACAATTGAGATAGGAAATAAATGTTGGCCTTGCCAGCGACGTCCACCTCCCATGAATAAAAAAGTGGGTGCCCTGTTCTGCGTCCCCCTAAGATGGCACTTCTGAGAAGGGTGGCCAACAGTCTGAGAAAATGTGCTCCTCTTCTCCCTGTTTCCTTACAGTAGGGCTTCCAGAATCTGGCTTTCCTGAAGTACATTGTTACAACCTCAGTGAGACTGTTAACATTAAAATATGAGATATGAACCTCCAGACCAACTTCAAGTTACATGACAAGATTTCACGTTTTAGGACTTTTATTATAACTAAACTAAAAGAAATCCCCATGAACTGAATACTACTTCGTAAGTAGCTGATAGCCCAGATTACAAAGAAAGGTATTTTTTTTATTTATTAAATACTTGAAAACTTCACACCACACTTACACATTATACAGTTCTTTTCGAGAGTGGAATCTTTGCAGTTAAAAGTTCCAAACTCCTCCCAGTTGCAATGGGTTGGATGTCTCAGACCTTTTCAAAAATCAATGTTCCCTTCGCTCACTTCTCTGAACACTTCCGACCTGGACTTCCATGAATAAGGAGATTCCTGGTGATCCTACTGGTCTTCTACTTCTCTGCAAGCTTCTACTTTCAAAACAGGTTCACGTCTTCACATATTTTTGCTGTATCAGGCTTCCGAGAACAGGTGTCCCCTCTCTCTCGAGGCTGCAACTGCTGGGTTCCCTTCTCACAGCCTGCCTTGAGGCCACAGCCACTGGTTTCCACTCTTACAGCCTGACTGCCTTCTGTTAAATTTATCTAGACTCAAAAGTCAATAGCTTATTGTCCTGTTCCAATAAGCAAAGTCCAGAAGTCTGATTTCACAGAGTATGGGCCTTCCATTGTTGGAACGTGTTAACAGCTGCAATGTACATTTGCATCTTCAGAATCACTGACCCCTTGTTTATGACCCAAAAGTCTGGGAGGGTGAAACCCATTGTTTTTCAGGTGTTACCCCTGCAGTCTCTTTTTTTTCAAAAAAGGTCTTTGATCTGTCTTGTCTTTTAGCAGTGTGGATGTGAGGTCACCTGACCTTCCGGACTCGATCTTAAACTTTTAAAAATCACAATTTTTAAAACAAAGTCCTGTGTTTATAACAATATATTGGATATATATTGAAAGGAAATATTTACAGGGCTATGGGACAAGCTCAGGGGGAATAGGACTAATTGGATATCTCTTTCAAATGGTCCACTTCCGTGCTGTATCATTCTACAGTTCAGTTTGATAATGGCCCATTCTAATGTGATTTTGCTCAGCGTGTATGTGCTTGTCTTTCTTGATCAGTTGTTGCAGTAGCTCCCAATTACAGTCTAAGAGGATCAGTGCCTTTTCCTTTTCATTGGCTGGCCTGCTGCATGGATTAATAGTTGACATACTGACAACAATAAATTCAAGTGATAATAGCTTTTGTAGTCCATAAAAAAAAAGTAAACCTTAGTTTGCCCCTCATTAGCTGACAAACAAAAATTTTCAGGTTGTGGTCCAACAAGCCATTTTAGTTTGATATACAATCATGCCTATGTTAGATTCTGAAAACAGTTGTTTTAGAGTTGGACAGATAATAACAGAAGGCAAAAACCTGTTAGATGTGATCATTTGGTAATTTTGATTGCATATTTTTGCTGCAAAACACAGGGATGATTACCAAGTGAAAGAGCCGGATTGCTGCTTGTGACTTGAAACAAGGCAAAATTTAAACTGGCACAAGCTACATTTTGATAACAAATAAATCTCTGACATTTGATGAAGGAATTATTATGAGAACAATGAGAGTATAAAGAAGTACTCAAGGGATTGTTGACAGTAAGCCAGCAAGAGGAAACAATGGGTGGAATTATGTCGCCAGTGAGGATGTCCTGATGTCAGGCATAAAGTTGGTGACGTGGCTGCAAAGGCAGCGGAAGATGAAAGGGAATTTTATCGGAGACATCCAGTTAATGGCCAGCAGGCGTAGGAGACGGCCAATAACGATGAGCGGGTGGGGGCATATTCCAGCACCTGAGAAGCAGGTGCCATATTTAAAGGGGTGCCAGCACTCTGTTGTGAGGCAGCACAAGCAGATGGGAAAGGGAGGCCAGACAAGGCTGGCAGTAGCAGGATGGCAGCCGCTCAAGGACGGGTGGCACCCAGGTTCAGTAATAACAGATGTCTCTCTGGAGGTGTTCCTCCAAGTGGCAAGGGCATGGACGGAGGTTCTCTTCCCACAAGTGATAATGTGTATTTGTGTGATTGGAGAAGAAGAGACCTCACAATGCCAGGGAAAGGCGATGGACTGGAGGGGGCATGCCATTTCTCGCTGCACTGACTCCAGTTGAAGAGGAGGCGATGAAGCTAGGTGGCTTGAAAGCAGAACATCCTGTCACTGATGGTGATGCAGGTGTGGAGCACTGGGTCTGTGGAAGAGGCCATTAAACCTTCTGGTGAACAATAACTATAGCGTACCTGTGCCCATTACTGAGCACAGCGAGCTCCAGTTGAAGGGCAGTCAGAAGGACGTGTTGGAACGCACATCACTTTTCTCTCTCTCACAGGCCAAGTAGAAGATGAGGCAGTAGCCACACCCGTGGAAGTGCTTGACACCTCAGAGGAGGAGGAAACATCTGAGGAGATGCAGTCACGTCATTACAGTGCACCCTCCATCAGCACAGATACTCTCACATTGGTGAGCATTCGATTGTGTGCAGGAATGATGGCACCATGTGGTAAGCACAGCACAGACACGCCCGAGCAGCTGATGGAGGCAGTGAAATTGGGACGACTGCCAATCGGAGGATGGTGGAAGGCACAGTGATGCTCAGCTTCAGGCTGATGACATGCCTCTGGAGTTATCAATAAGGTGGCAGATGCTGGAACTGCATGGATATCTGTCAGCGATCCCAGAGGCTTTGCACACCCATGCGCACATGATGGAGGAGTCCTCCATATCATAAGCACAACCATATCTCTGGCATGTGCACGTATGGACTCCTCCATTGAGAGAGTGATGACCCTCATGAAGAGCCACATCCAGCAAACCACCCAGTGGATGCTGGAGATGCGCACAAACCTGCATTCCATCACCTCCTGAATGAGCTCTGTGGAGCAATGACTGGGAAAGGGAGCACAAGACCCCTGGCATCCTTGTCAGGTGCTCATGTTCCTCAGGTGAGCAGCGAGGGACAAGTGTGCCCTGAAAGGGTAGAGGAGTGGCTGCTTGAAGTCCATGGGGGCTTCTCTCCAGGTGCACCTGGCGGGTTCTCAGCCCCTCTAACTGTGACACCCATGCCTGATGAAGCCACAAAGACAGAGGAGCTCCTGCACAGATGCAGGAGGGCTCCCTGTGCTGGGACCTTCTAGGCCTCGGGCAACCAGAGGACGAGCACCATGGTCATCTAAAGCAACAGAGCAGAAATGCAAGCAGCCTGCCTCCACATTCGCTAGTTGGGCAGGAGCAGCACAACTTAAGAATTCCCACAAGTGCACACTTAAATCCACCTGGGTGCTCATGGGTATCTCTGGGTGATAGTTTATTGTGTTCTCTCATCGTTGGCTGAATGTGTGAAAGGAAAGGTGATGTGTAGCACCACAAAAGGTCTCCTGTACACATTTCTGCACTGCTGGGCCTTTAACAGCTGGATTGCTCTTGAGAAGAATGTGATGGACAGGTCTGGACCGTGTGAGGCCAATGCATTATACACACCTTGGCCTGATGCATTGAAGGGCCCAATGAGCTAGTAAGGGCATGCAAGCAAAGGCCAAAAGGGCTATAAGAGCGAGAAGACTGAATGGTTTCCATGGGCATCTAAGGAAGGCTCAGGAGAAATGTCTCTGTGAGTGACTTGCAAGCCTCCTTGGCTCGTATGTCATTGCACCTTGCCTGCCGTCCCTGGGGTGCTTTGTCACTGTCCACCTGGTCTGCAGCCCCCTCCAAATCTTCCTTGGAGGAGGAGGAGGCATCAAGCTGAAGCAGGTGCTGATTCTCCAAAGTTTCTCTCCTCTGCAATGTCAGGTTGTGCAGAGCACAGCACACCACAACAAAAAGTGACACTCTTGATTGGCATATTGAAGGCCTCCACCAGATCTACCGAGGCGTCGGACCCTAATTTTCAGAAGCCCTATGGCCTGCTCAATGGCTGCCTTTGTTGTCGCATGGCAGCTATTGTATGCCTCCTCTGCATCTGTGCTGGGGTTTTGCATAGACGTAAGGAGCCATCTCGTCAATGCATAGCCCTTGTCATCCAGTATCCAGCCTCGAAGGTGTGTGGGTGGCCTGAAAAGCTCTGACACCTGGGACTACCTTAGAATGTAGGAATCATGACAGCTTCCCGGGAATCTTGCACAGAGCTGAAGGATCCGTTTGCGGTGGTTGCAAACCAGTTGTGCATTGAGCAAGTGGAAGCCCTCCCTGTTGATGAAACATGCTGCCTGGTCTGCAGGAGTCTTGCTGACCACATGCGTACAGTCAATTACACCCTGCGCCTG
Source organism: Heterodontus francisci (assembly GCF_036365525.1). NCBI lineage: Eukaryota > Metazoa > Chordata > Chondrichthyes > Heterodontiformes > Heterodontidae > Heterodontus > Heterodontus francisci. The sequence continues at coordinate 46,480,253 of NC_090389.1, read as the reverse complement.
GGTGAATCCAGTGATGGCTCTGAATCCTATCACCCTCTCTGCCTGACTGGCCGTATCGGTGTGAAACTGCATTTGTTGGCCGGCCGTCTTGAACATAGCATCTGTCACCAGCTTGATGCAGTGATGGGTCACAGACTGGGAAATCCCACAGATGTTTCCAGAGGCTGCCTGGAATGATCCTGAAGTATATAGTTTGAGCGCCACTGTGACCTTCACAGCCACATGCAATGGGTGCCCAGCACTTCCCATTGGGCTCAGATCCTCCTCTATCATGGTGGACAGCTCTATGACCACCTTCCTGGACAGGCACAGTCTTTGGCGACACAAATGCTCTGACATCTGCAGGAAGCTGAGCCTCTGTCGTTAAATCCTCTCTGGTGAGTAGCATTTTCTGCGCACATGAGGTTGGTTGCATGGCCCTCTGCGCCCTTCTCATCTGCGCCCCCCCTTCAACCCTCATAAGCCTCCTGCCCCTCTGGGTGTTGTAGCACTGCTCCCTGTAGCTGCATCTCTCCCCACTAGAGGTCTCAAAACCAGAGTGCATGAGACCCATTGTAACTTGCAGCACTCACCTCTTAAGGCCAGTCACTCCCCTTACTCTGCATGCATAGGTGCAACTTGGGGGAGACCCGTCAATCTTTATACCTCTGTTGTGTTCACCAATTTGCCCAGCCTCCCATACTTTGTCACTCCCATGCTTTATTCCCTCTCACCCTTCCTGTACTGCAACGCTGCTGCTCACAATACTGTCAACCCAGTCAACCGCTGAGCTGCCGCCTCCTTATAGCTGGTGAGACGCTGGAGCTCCGTTCTTCACATGCGCCCGGAAAATTGCTAAAACCTCTTTTAAGTAGCTCCTTAACAGGCTCAATTGCCTGACTGCCGCCGATAAGTGCAGTCTCCATCTGCCAGCCCAGCCCCACCTCCGGGAAACTTGAACAGTGACGGGGAAGTGTCAGCCTTCCATCCCGATGTGTTCCCCGGCCACTTTGCTGGCCCAAGCACTTCCCAGCCCATCACCCCAAGTGTGTGTGCTACAAATCATATAGGTCTTCATCCAGTAAACTACTCAGACTTGATTGTCTTCCTGCTATTCAGCCTTTTACACTTTGACTAGACATGTTTCATTCCAGTGCAAGTTAATTAACCTTTCAATACTTTAAACCAATCATCTTAAACCCTCCTTTTTTCCTTTTTATCTCTATTTGTCTAGGTACATTTCACATGAAATAGAGGTTAAGTAATACAACTCTTATTTTGACCTTTTAGGTAATCCTGTTGATCTATTCTTTCCTTTCTCCTTGTATGCAATGCAATCTGTCAGTTTCCAGAATGTGACATGCATTCTTTCCCAGTTCTAAGACTACACGTAGAAGCTGGAATTCAACTTCCTGTTGAATTTATTGTGGCTGTGGAATCACCCTTCCAGTGCCTGAAGATTTCTTATTTCATTGTCAGCCTGGTGAGTTCTTTCCTCCTGTTGATAAAATAGTAATATTTGTTACTGACTACCTTTTGGTCCTCTATTTTAGCTATTTTAATTTCCCTACCGTTGTAGTTTACTTCACCATTTAATTATATGTTTCTTCATGTACAAACATTTTATTCTGGCATTTTATCCTACTGTATTTAACCCTCATTTTCCCTTTTACTGTTAGAAATTTTCTTAGGCCCCAGTTGGATGTGTCGAGACAATTTGGCCTGTTGCACAGATAGAAAACCAGGTTGACTGTATTGGAAAATGCTGGGGCTCATTTTCACCAGTTCCTTGAGGCGGCGAAGAGCCTCTGAGGGAGTTAGGATGGGGTCTTCAGCTGAAGCGCTGGCTTAACCCACATTTAATGCAAGATGTTATCTTCACAAAGGAGTTGAAGCTTGTGCGAGGTGCGGCTGTCAGGAAAATGGTTAAGCAGCTGATTGCCACTTAAATTAGTATAACTGAACCTTTGCTCAAACTTTTGACTCATGAGGGCTCTGATAGGCAAAGATTCAAGAAGGTAAAGAACACTTCTTTAGATGTTGCTTTTTAACAGCATAAAATCTGTAGCCAGGGTTTGTTCATAATGACTCAGTGTTCATTTCCTATGCTCAGTGATTGTCATTTAAACAAATGAGTTTGGTCATACAGAACTTGAATACTGTTGAGAAAAGGGACATGCTGTCGAAGCTTTTTGTCTTGAACTCATAAGGACAGATGCAAGAATGCCAAATTTCAAAGGGAGCAACAATTTATACTGCATGAGTGTTACAACCAAGTGAGGAGGGGGTCCTAGTCACCCCTCTTGCCCTTCCTCTTATTTGACCCCAAGAAGGTTTATTCCTTTTTAAAACAGTGGTTGTGTTTACCACCTCCATGAGTGTTTTACCTTTTTCCTTTAATGTGATCATGAAAGAACCAATCGGATAGGTTTTCTTGAGTTTAAATAAGAAAGAGGTGAGTTTATTATACTTAACGATCTATAACCGTTATAAAAATAATTTTAAAAATGTTAAACATTCACGAACACATTCACACGAGAATCACACACACAAATAGATTACAGAGGGGAAAATAGATTTAGTGGTTGGATTAGAGTCCAGAATAAATGGAACTTAAATACACAATCTGTGGAGTGGATGATTCAGTAATCTTCCTATTAAGCTGTATTCTTGAAGTTCTTGGCTGGTCAAAGTGCACTTTGTGGTTGGCCTGCTTTGCTCAAGGTTTTCTTGAAGGCAAACTAGTAGGTGACTCTCTTCCCCTGGTCTCTGGCTGTAGCAGTCTGTAGGCTTGGAGGCTCCACAGATGCAGACAGTTTTCAAACTTGATGTTTTCTGGGGAGAGAGAAAAAGAGAAAGAAAGGGAAGCATATAGCTTTCTCTGCTGCTGCAGTCTCAGTTTCTGCTTGTCTTCTGTGAGTGTAACAAAACTCCCATTTTTTTCAGAGATTGGCAGACATCACATGGTTCTCTCAATCCCCTTTGTGTTTAATGAGGTCCAAAGTCTAAAATCCAAAAGCTCTCTCAGGTGGTGTTGTCAGTGTTTACCTCCGGGAAGGATGTCTCCACTTATGAATGCCTCGAAATGCCTTTGAATGTCCTGCTAATGAGGATGATCTGGGTAATCTTCTCAGTTAACCAAAGCATTGTTCTGGCTGGGCTTCTTGTTATACTTTTGTCTCATAGAATCATAGAAAGTTTACGGCATTGAAAGAGGCTATTTGGTCCATCGTGTCTGTGCCAGCCAAAAAACGTTCCGCCCATTCTAATGCTATTCAATCTCCTGGTATTTCAGATGCAAATTGCAGTGGCCATCTTGGCTGCTGGTTTTTTTTAAAGTTAACTGTCGGATTTTTTCCATTAAAAGAGTAATGTAAGTTTCCAACTGATTAAATTAATATTTCTCATTTGGCCTACAGGGTTTTCTTGACAATGAGAAAAGGGTGCTAATTGGTTGACAAGATTGGTTGAGGTGTTGCCGTGGAGAATGCACCAGGGAACTATTGTCCCCCATGCATTTGTTTAATTCAAAAATGCGTAACACCTGGACATGTTCCTTTTGCCTATAGAGGACAGGTCTCTGCATATGAATATATACAGCTTCTAGCAAGCTTAAGTGAGTCACATTACGAGCCCAACTGATGATCTTAAATTGGCTGTTAGTGTAATTCTTAGCACACTCAGGATTATTCAGTAAGTGCTGTTCAATTGCAGATTCACATCTAACATTAGATATTGTGTTCTGAGTTTTGCAAGTACGGGCTGCTAAACAAAATTCAGAAGTTCCCTGGTGCATTCTCCATGGCAATGCCTCGACCAGAGTCGACTTGGCAACTAAATAGCACTGTTTTCTCATGCAGTGTAATTGCTTCTCCCATTGAAATTTGGCATTCCTACATGGGTCCTAATAAGTGCAAGACGAAAAGCTTCGAAAACATGTCTCTTTTAACAGCAATGCACAAATGAGTTTGTAAAATTTTAGTTGAAACTCCGACATTGATGAAGAATAAGTGAAGAATCAGTTATCTGAAGTAATGGTTTAATCTTGATAATCTAAACAGAGGAGCAGAATGCTCTCCTTCTATGCTGTATGAATCTGATTCCATGAGAGGTTCTTGTCCTGAGTTTTAGTAGTAGGAATTTTGAAAAGGAAAAACCTCTGTAAATAAAACCCAGCTCATCCAACTGTGACAATTAACAAATATCCAGACTGTAATGCAATATACTTATTATTAGTTTTACAAAATGATGTGTCCTGTTCAGCCCTTGATGTCTTTACCAAAATTTAATGGGTCCCTGTAATTGGATCAGTTTATGCAGAACATCTCAAGGGTCAAATTTGGTATCGTGTATAAACATTCCACAAACAACCCACCAATTTCAATGTATTTATTTCCCTTACTTTAGGAAACAATCATGAAATATTTTCAGGGCAGCTACAAGCATTGATTATTTTTACTTGCTCAGCTTTGGTTGACAGCATTTTGGAATCCTGCTAATTGTTAATATAGATACTCAAATATCACATTCAAAAAAGAGGCTAACGGAGGCTTTTATTTGTTTCATCTCCTGTATATGGTGACCTACCAAGACATGTTGTAATTAAGAAACAAAGGAATCACGTGGCTGTTAGACAGTGGCATTGGCATGGGTATTTTTCACATCTGAAGTTTCGAAACCGATCAATGAGAAGAAAACTAAATGTCAAGCTAAGGCCCCATGTTTCTTCACTGTGACAAATTTAGTATATGACCCTGCAAACTCAATTAAATGGTCAGGAAATGTTCTACAAATCCAATGTAATCTATGCTAAGTATGAACAGAGGCAGCATACATCATACTTCGTTTTGAAAATAGCCTTGTTCAGATTTGGAATTCCAGGTTTAGTAAAATAGACAGATTGTAATCCGTCAAGGTATTGATCCCAATGTGATGATCTGCAAAATTCCTCCCCCAGCATAATCCTGTCTCTGACCTGCATTCTCTTTTGGCTTCACGGCAGGAATACACCCTCACAAAATGACCCCTTGTACATTATTTTCTCCCTGAAAGCTTACCGCATCCCTGTGACAGATAGCCGAGGCTTATCGGCAGAGAGACTTATACTCCATGGTGCAGACAACAAGTGCAGCATCACTCCTTGTCACTCTTTAAACTATTTTGAGTCCTGGCAAAGGAATTAGTGAAATCCGAACCAGAAGTGTAGTGTGTAAAAAGAAAAAATGATGGAAATACAATCTGTTGCTTCTACTTCCAAAAATGTAAGATTTGCTTTTGTGATATGCCGTACTGCAGTGTGCTGAAGCTGCAGCAGTGTGCACCTGGAATGATAGAATTAGAAGACCACTGAACTATAGGAAGATACCTCATCACAGCTAGAGAGGAAATAAGAGAGAGAAACACGATAGACTTCTGTTTTATACCTCCTACTGCTATTGGCAGAGGTCTTAGACCAGAATATAGTGCAATGAAATAATTCAAAATTAAAAACTTAACAAAATTAAAAGAAGCCATAATCCATTCTTCTGAAGAGGATAGGGAAGGTTCTTTAGCCTATCATTATTGAAACATGAAGAGAAGCAGAGGCTTGGAGAGGAATGGGAAGATGGATAGTGAGTCGCACAATGAATTAGAGTTCATCATATTCTACTGTATAGCGTTTAGTTGAAAAATACAAATATTCATGCAGTACAATAAAAGCAAAATACTGCAGATGCTGGAAATCTGAAATAAAAACAAGAAATGCTGGACATACTCAGCAGATTTGGAAGCATCTGTGGAGAGAGAAGCAGAGTTAACGTTTCAGGTCAGTAACCTTTCATCAGAACGTTCATGCAGTGTAGTGGCCCAAGCAGTAGACCCCTTACCTCCCAGTTAGGAAGTGAGTTTTTTTTTTCCATTTTTAGCCAGATGCAAATAGAACAATGCAAGAAAGCAGTAAAAACAATTATACACGCTTGTATTGTGCCATTTGCTGGCTAACATGTCTTGTTATTAAAGGTAGATTTGGAGAAGCAGCTGGGTATCTTGATGTGTGAATTGATGGTAAATGATACGGTCAGAGTGGAATAATAGATATTTGAATAACCTGAGAATGCTGATAATTATTAGGCTATCAAATAGTTGATAAGAAACAAACAGCAGTTTTTAAATAATCAAATTATGCAAAGATTGCTACTAGATTGCAAAAATATAAATAAATTGCAAAAAGTTTGATATGGTGAAATAAAAACAAGAAATGCTGGAAATACTCAAAGGGAAAAAAAACAAAGAAAATTACAGCACAGGAACAGGCCCTTCGGCTCTCCAAGCCTATTCCGATCCAGATCCTCTATCTAAACCTGTCGCCTATTTTCTAAGGGTCTGTATCTCTTTACTTCCTGCCCATTCATGTATCTGTCCAGATACATCTTAAAAGACACTATCGTGCCCGCGTCTACCACCTCCACTGGCAACGCGTTCCAGGCACCCACCACCCTCTGCGTAAAGAACTTTCCACGCATATCCCCCCTAAACTTTTCCCCTTTCACTTTGAACTCGTGTCCCCTAGTAATTGAATCCCCCACTCTGGGAAAAAACTTCTTGCTATCCAACCTGTCTATACCTCTCTTGATTTTGTACACCTTAATCAGGTCCCCCCTCAACCTCCATCTTTCTAATGAAAATAATCCTAATCTACTCAACGTCTCTTCATAGCTAGCGCCCTCCATACCAGGCAACATCCTGGTGAACCTCCTCTGCACCCTCTCCAAAGCATCCACATGCTTTTGGTAATATGGCGACCAGAACTGCACGCAGTATTCCAAATGTGGCCGAACCAAAGTCCTATACAACTGTAACATTACCTGCCAACTCTTGTACTCAATACCCCGTCCGATGAAGGAAAGCATGCCGTATGCCTTCTTGGCCACTCTATTGACCTGCGTTGCCACCTTCAGGGAACAATGGACCTGAACACCCAAATCTCTCTGTACATCAATTTTCCCCAGGACTTTTCCATTTACTGTATAGTTCACTCTTGAATTGGATCTTCCAAAATGCATCACCTCGCATTTGCCCTGATTGAACTCCATCTGCCGTTTCTCTGCCCAAATCTCTAGTCTATCTATATTCTGCTGTATTCTCTGACAGTCCCCTTCACTATCTGCTACTCCACCAATCTTAGTGTCGTCTGCAAACTTGCTAATCAGACCACCTATACTTTCCTCCAAATCATTTATGTATATCACAAACAACATTGGTCCCAGCACGGATCCCTGTGGAACACCACTGGTCACACGTCTCCATTTTGAGAAACTCCCTTCCACTGCTACTCGCTGTCTCCTGTTGCCCAGCCAGTTCTTTATCCATCTAGCTAGTACACCTTGGACCCCATGCGACTTCACTTTCTCCATCAGCCTACCATGGGGAACCTTATCAAACGCCTTACTGAAGTCCATGTATATGACATCTACAGCCCTTCCCTCATCAATCAACTTTGTCACTTCCTCAAAGAATTCTATTAAGTTGGTAAGACATGACCTTCCCTGCACAAAACCATGTTGCCTATCACGGATAAGCCCATTTTCTTCCAAATGGGAATAGATCCTATCCCTCAGTATCTTCTCCAGCAGCTTCCCTACCACTGACGTCAGGCTCACCGGTCTATAATTACCTGGATTATCCCTGATACCCTTCTTAAACAAGGGGACAACATTAGCAATTCTCCAGTCCTCCGGGACCCCACCCGTGTTTAAGGATGTTGCAAAGATATCTGTTAAGGCCCCAGCTATTTCCTCTCTCGCTTCTCACAGTAACCTGGGATAGATCCCATCCGGACCTGGGGACTTGTCCACCTTAATACCTTTTAGAATCCCCAACACTTCCTCCCTCCTTATGCCGACTTGACCTAGAGTAATCAAACATCTGTCCCTAACCTCAACATCCGTCATGTCCCTCTCCTCGGTGAATACCGATGCAAAGTACTCGTTTAGAATCTCACCCATTTTCTCTGACTCCACGCATAACTTTCCTCCTTTGTCCTTGAGTGGGCCAATCCTTTCTCTAGTTACCCTCTTGCTCCTTATATATGAATAGAAGGCTTTGGGATTTTCCTTAACCCTGTTTGCTAAAGATATTTCATGACCCCTTTTAGCCCTCTTAATTCCTCGTTTCAGATTGCGCCTACAATCCCGATATTCTTTCAAAGCTTCGTCTTTCTTCAGCCGCCTAGACCTTATGTATGCTTCCTTTTTCCTCTTAGCTAGTCTCACAATTTCACCTGTCATCCATGGTTCCCTAATCTTGCCATTTCTACCCCTCATTTTCACAGGAACATGTCTCTCCTGCACGCTAATCAACCTCTCTTTAAAAGCCTCCCACATATCAAATGTGGATTTACCTTCAAACAGCTGCTCCCACTCTACATTCCCCAGCTCCTGCCGAATTTTGGTGTAGTCGGCCTTCCCCCAATTTAGCACTCTTCCTTTAGGACCACTCTCGTCTTTGTCCATGGGTATTCTAAAACTTACGGAATTGTGATCACTATTCCCAAAGTAGTCCCCTACTGAAACTTCAAACACCTGGCCGGGCTCATTCCCCAACACCAGGTCCAGTATGGCCCCTTCCCGAGTTGGACTATTTACATACTGCTCAAGAAAACCCTCCTGGATGCTCCTTACAAATTCTGCTCCATCTAGACCTCTAACACGAAGTGAATCCCAGTCAATGTTGGGAAAATTAAAATCTCCTATCACCACCACCCTGTTGCTCCTACATCTTTCCATAATCTGTTTACATATTTGTACCTCTATCTCACGCTCGCTGTTGGGAGGCCTGTAGTACAGCCCCAACACTGTTACCGCACCCTTCCTAGTTCTGAGTTCTGCCCATATTGCCTCACAGCTCGAGTCCTCAATAGTGCCTTCCTTCAGCACAGCTGTGATATCCTCTTTGACCAGTAATGCAACGCCTCCACCCCTTTTACCTCCCTCTCTATCCCGCCTGAAGCATTGGTATCCTGGGATATTTAGTTGCCAATCATGCCCTTCCCTTAACCAAGTCTCAGTAATAGCAATAGCTGACCAGAAGGTCATGGACATATCCCACAGTCCATTAACACCCTATCTGTACTAATGCTTTGTCTTTTAGCACACCATTAACATATTGCTTGCCTTTGCTCCACGACCGTCTGGTCAGCTGTTCTGTGACCTTGTCCTATCTACACCTTCTCCTTTGTTATCTCTTGCCCCACCCCCATTTTACTTGCTTATAACCTTTTACATTTCTAATATTTGCCAGTTCTGAAGAAGGGTCACTGACCTGAAACGTTAACTCTGCTTCTCTCTCCACAAATGCTGCCAGACCTGCTGAGTATTTGCAGCATTTCTCGTTTTTACTTCAGATTTCCAGCATCCGCAGTATTTTGCCTTTATTTTGATATGGTGAAGCATCTTTGTACAATTGGAAACCAAATAGCTGACATAAAACATTATTCTATTATTCCTTACACCAGAAAAATGCCGTTTAATACCCAGTTAATTATTTTGGTGTCCTTCAAGTACACTATAAAACATATTTGTGTTTATGATAAATGCTTTAACTGCGTAGAATTAGGAAAACAATTGAATTAGCAAAATTAACCCTGAAATTTTTAAGATACTTCAAATTGATAAAGAATAGTCATTATCAATGACTAACAATGCAAAAACAGTCGGTGCACAATAAGAATAGCAAGGGGTTTCATTTGGGATTAATTTTTGTTTCAAACTGAATTACTGTTGACGACAAAGATTCTGGAAAGTATGCAGGTATCATATCTATTTGAGTTTTCTGTGGCAGGAGGTTGAATGTGATTTGGATGTACTCATCAGAATGGGTGATAACAATACTGGAGCTTATGTCAATTAGCAATTGAATTAGAAGTACCCAAACTTGTGTCATATTAGAGAAAGAACTTCATACCATCTGGCTTAGTTCTATTTAAACCCAGTTTCCAGCAATGAAAGGTTAATTACACAAACACAAAGTGCCACCTGCCCCTTTTGAATCAGCATTGTAAAGTATAACGTGTGTAATTTAAAAAAAAGAAAATGTTTTTGTGTTCTTGGCATTTAATGGCTCTGACTTTTGAATAGAATAGATCAATTTTACTTTATTAATGGAACCCATTATGTTGGTTATTAATATAGGGTACAGTGTAGTACAAAGGTGACATATTGTTCTTTGTTAGAAAGATGTAATGATGCCTGCTACACAAGCTATGAAACTTGATTATTTTCCTTGGGTGATTACATTTTAACTCATGTAATAATAGCATCAGGTTTCACAGAGTACCACATCCTTTTAGAATTAATTCTGAATTGCTTCCAGAATCTATGCAAATTAACTATTCAATCAACTGGTCTTTTTCTAACAAACTAGAAGTTCAGTTTCTTAACATAATTTGGTTGTTTGATTTTATTGGGCCACCACTGAACCTTTATGTGTAATTTTAAAAACCTTCTACATGCTATTTAACTGCAGTAGTTAAGGTGCACATACCATATTTCACCATGTACTACTTTCAGGAAGTCATTAACTTAGGAGTTAAAAGCTTCTTTAAATGAGTGTGCACAGGAATTTGATGGAAGTTAAAGTCCGGAAAAATATAGGTCAGATTAGAAAAAAAAAGTTATAAAAGAAAACTCAGAAGAATGGGGAAAAATAATAAACAATGGGAAAAGACAGATGCCAAGATGAGCAGGTAATATACAGATACATGGATGATAGTTTTGTCATAGTAATGACGTTGTCATATTCTGTGTTGGTGAAGAGCTTAAAATGTTTGCTTTATATATTTGCAGAGTAGTGATGCTCCTTTGCAAGCTTTCTAAATTATGCCTAACATCTCAATTTAGGTGCCAGGATACAACATGTAACCATACGTCCGATAGCAATTAGCACCGCTACCAGTACATGGGAATCAATTCTAATCCAAGGGTGAGCGTCCACCCTATTACCCAAGTCCCAAACCCCCTTCCACCACGACGTGTCCTCTAGTCCGGCTACCACATCCTCTTCCAGTTGCTTGACCTCCTGTTGGATTCGGTGATACTGCTTCATTGCTGTCCAGGCCACTTTCCTCACCTCCAGTAGATGTTGCAGCAGTTTATAGAATCACTTCCCCTCAGGAATCAGGTATCTCAACAAGTTCTCCGTTAGATCATCGGTTATGCTCATCCACTCCCTATGGGGACGCTGGATGTGAGTTATCACAGAATGTCCGATTGTCGTTGGGGCCCAGGGGTGGAAGCAGAAACTTGAGTTGATCACTGGGCAGTGGATGTTACTGTACTGGTATTGAGGCTCACTGGTGGTCACGCAGTATTCCCTTTCTCCACAATGTGCCACCTGCGTCAGTTCATCGCAGGCACTGGAAATTTCAAGGGTACAGTTTAGGGTGGTATTAAAACCATGTGTGGCTCTCGTCCCTATTCTTATAGGATGTGGACAGACAACATTTTTCCCTACACCCAGCCAGCGAGATCCCACAAGGAAGGAATCTCTGGGTTGTGTATTTGGGTACGAGGTAGTACTTTGGCCAATTGCTATCTCCCATGATCCCTGTACTCTCTACCCCAAGAAGGATTTGGATGCCCCTGGTTCTTTAGTGTTTTGCTAGGCATGTTGGTTAAATTCAAATCTAACTTAAAATCCCATTTAAGCATTGCTTTGCTCAAAATGATTTAGAAGTCAGCAAGCTCATTATAGCTAACAGCTGTAATTCATTAATAAATACTGACTGGCTCTACACAATTATTCTAGCAATTCATTTTTAAAAATTAAGAGTTACAATTGAATCAGTGAGTCTTGCGGTGCAGTTCAGCCACAAAGCTAGCCAATGTGCTCATGTACACTTAATGGAGTCTAACAACCTCTCTTGTTCAGGATACAAATAGTGAACAGATTACTCAAAATGGGACCCTGCAATCAACATTCACGTTGGTTAGACAATTTAATAACAAATAATTTGAATAGAACTTAATCCAACAAGTAACTGCATACAGATAGAATAGGGGTTATAAAGTTAGAACTACAGTGGGTGATACTGATGCCAGATTTATGCATGACTGCTTTAAGTATAAAGGGAACCTTCATTGCTATGCTTTGCAACTTCAGGCACTGCTGTGCCCCATTCCCAACTGCCCTGAGCTACTCCTTATGCATACTAGTTTGTTAACCATGATATTTAACGTTCCAGGCACCCAATCGCAATTGGCATCACTCAAGTGCTTATAGAACAGGCCTTGTTGGGTTCCCCCAATCAACTGACTTGGTTCCTTCCACGCTCATGGTTTCCAGATACATCAGCATACTGCAGTTTTCATGGTCCTGTAAAGAGAGAACATAGTGGACGCCGGTTATCACCTGTTAGTCCTTATTATTCTTTGCGTTTCCATACTCTTTGATCTGTGTCCAGCGTTTCCACCAACCTTTCCTTTCCACATTCACACGTACAAGTGTTGATGGTCAGCGGGACCTCATAAGGTCCTTGCTAGCAAGGTGCTAAGCCTGGTTTTGCAAGTAGGACCCAAACAATCACTTGATCCCTTACTCCTGGCAACTTTTCCCAGTCCTTTAGAATAACTTCCAGGTTCTGATGTTCCCGACATAACCACATTTGAATTGCGTCTTCTTTAACTTGCTGCAAAAGTTTGAAAGGTTAAAATTGGGTTTCTGCCGGACTTCTACAAGGCTCTCGACTTATCTTTATTTTGGAAACAAACTGGACCTTCATCCCCAGTTGCCAATAGCTTGTGCCAGTATGTCACAGTTTTAAAATTGCACTGAAAATCACAAACTCAAGCCATAAACATCATGCGCCCAAATAAAATAAAATAAATAAATCCACACACACACACACAGAGACAGAAAAGAGTAGCATGTGCATTTAAAGGAAAGGAAACAGAAATAAATCAATTATGACAACGATCCCAATTCTCCCTTCTTCAAATGTCTTACAACAACCATTAATAAAAACTAAAGGAAAAGGATAAACTCTCACAAAGCAGACAAACTCCAAGAGATTATGCAGCAGCCTTTCACAGTCATTCTTTGACGAATATTCTGAACTAGCTGATATGCGTCCCCTTTTCTGAGGCCCATAGCCCTAGTTACCAGAGTCTTCCTTTCGTCCTAGGTGCCTCGAGCCACTCTTCCTTCCTCTGGTAGGGCTGAATAAATCTCGCTCCTGCTCAGCTTCACTACACCTCTGCTTCAACAATCTCTTGTCTGCCTCCCTCTTTTCCCTTTATATATCTGCACAATATACCTTCAGGAACTCCACTTTCCCAGCCCACTGAGTTGTCTTTTCTATATGTCTGTGTCGTTCCTCCTCTCGTTTATCCCTTTCTTTCTGTAATTGACTCTGTGTCCTGTCAACTATGGCACACCTACCTTCCTTCTCTTCCCTAATTTACTCAATTCTAACTCTGACTGTCTATGTTTTTCCTCCTGCTGCTTAAACTTAGCCTGATACACCAACAGCCAGACAGCTTTAATTTATCTGTCTTTACATGTGAACCCCTGCATCTACTGTTCTGCCTTACCGACAGGGTCGTCCAAAATCTGTACAACCCAGACCCACCCTATAAATTTCACTACCACCAAACAAAGCAAGTTAGAAAGCAATGCTTTCTAATAACTTAAACAATCCTCTTCTAGCGTCTTTTAACTTACACCAATTTAATACAACTTCACTCAGGCACTTCACACACATTCACATTTACATTCAACAATTTCTGAACACACAGAGACCAACATAGATTTACACACACACACAAAGTTTTTGCTTCTTTTGTCCTTTCAACAGCATTTTAGACTATTGTGGTACTTCCAATGTAATTTCTAGCAATCATTTCCTGAAATTTGTTTTTGTCTCTGGACTTGTTTCCGGACTGGCTGTTAATTTGTTTTTGCTTTTGGAAATGTTTGTGGACTTGCCAGCAGAGTCCCACATAAGAATTAATTCTAATCCTAATTGCCTTATCCTTCCAACCTTTCTTTTGGCCCTTCCACCATGCTCTTTGTACTTTTGGGGTGGGGGGCAGGTGGTCATTAGATTTCAACCCATCTTTTTTCATTTTACTTGTCAAGTTCTCATCTGCTATAAACCTGGTAAGGGACCCCTCCGGCCCCCAATCTAGACCTTCTACACTATTGGTCATTCTGTCAGAGTGTGGTCTGCCCAAGTGGTTTTGACCTGCGGGATACCCTTTAAATCCCCTACGCGGTGTATGGACCTATAGGATACCCTTTAAATCCCCTGCACAGCTCGACTTCTTGTGAAGGTCTGCTTTGCGGTCTCTCTCAGCACGGTAATGACCTTTGGGATACCTCTGAATCCCCTGCACAGCTTCACCTACAATGTGGCTTTGTGTTGCAGCTTTCTCAGTGCAGCTCTCTTCCCAGTTCTCTCAAGTCACGACCTACTACCCTGGCGCACACTTTGATCGCTCTGCACTCGAGTATCCAGGCATTGGTTCTTTGATACCCACTTAAAGGACCAGTCCCGCAGCTGTGAGGTAGACCTTTCCTAACTACGGGTGGTAAAATAAAAGGTACTCACCCCTTGATTGCTCTCCTCACTGTCGCAGTCCGAATGTGGTTTATCCTCCCGAGTACACCAAATTTAAGTGGGAGGGCTTGCCCCGGTACCCAAGAGAGTCGGATGTCTTGTACAAACGAGCAATCTTTATTTACAAGCATGCAAGACAAAGTCCTACTCTCACGAATGATTGTAGGAGTTCTGCTAGTATATTGTTCCAGTAGTCATTTTATACAGTTTTACAGGAGGTTTACTTGATAAACTTTTTCTTAATTACATCATCTCCCATCTATTGCCTTCCCTGATCTCATCCTGCTTGGTTATATTATTCACCTCATCAACCTCTTGATTACCCTATTCCTAGGATTCTTAGGCTATTCATTGGATTTGCGTGTTTCCCTCCTGAGCTCGTTACCTTCTGATTAGATATTCATATAATTCGTGTGTCAAGTAGACAAGCTTTCTCCAGTTACAGAGACCTTAGTTACACTAAGTATCCCATGGTTCCCTATGCTAGTCTTCCGTACAGAAACATTACAAGCATAAACCTCCCAACTCAACCACACCACAATTTCAATAAGAGTCTCTTTATATGTGCTTAAGTTAAACCCCAAGTAATGCCCTCCACCTGCAGAGAATTAAACACACTTGATATACAATTAACATTCTTCACCATTTAGTAGTTGAAATTTTAAAGCAGGGTGAGACCTTAACAAAACAAAGCAGCTTTTTCATACTTTCTGTTCCCCAGTGTTCTGCCAGTGTCTGAACAATAATGAACCAGTGCTGAACATAGATTTTTGACCGCATTTGTTGACAACGCGAACGGTAGGTGGCGCTGTTTTGGCACATGCGCAAATACAGCATGTGTCACGAAAACATCACAGATTGCGACTGTAGCAGCTGCCAGGACTAAAGATGGCGCTGCTCAAAGAATCACACAGAGGCAACCTAACGAACACGTGGCAGTATACAATGGCCGGAGTGAGAGAGCAGCGTGGGTGCCGGGGAGAGCAGCGCGGGGGCCGGGGAGAGCAGCGTTGAGGGTGTCGGGGGAGGGGGAAAGACAGGAGAGGGGGGGGAAAGGGGGGGAAGAGAGGAGGGGGGGAGGAAAGAAAGGAGAGGGGGGCAAGGAGAGGAGAGTGGGGGAAAAGGAGAGGAGAGTGGGGGAAAAGGAGAGGAGAGTGGGGGAAAAGGAGAGGAGAGTGGGGGAAAAGGAGAGGAGGGGGGAAAGAGAGGAGGGGGGAAAGAGAGGAGGGGGAAAGAGAGGAGGGGGGGAAAGAGAGGAGGGGGGGAAAGAGAGGAGGGGGGAAGAGAGGAGAGGGGGGGGAAAGAGAGGAGGGGGGAAGAGAGGAGAGGGGGGGGAAAGAGAGGAGGGGGGAAAGAGAGGAGGGGGGGGAAGAGAGGAGAGGGGGGAAGGAGGGGGGGAGAAAGAGAGGGGGAGAAAGAGGGGGGAAAGAGAGAGGAGGGGGGGAAAGAGAGGAGAGGGGGGGGGAAAGAGAGGAGAGGGGGGGGAAAGAGAGGAGAGGGGGGGGAAAGAGAGGAGAGGGGGGGGAAAGAGAGGAGAGGGGGGGAAAGAGAGGAGAGGGGGGGGAAAGAGAGGAGAGGGGGGGGGAAAGAGAGGAGAGGGGGGGGGAAAGAGAGGAGAGGGGGGGGAAAGAGAGGAGAGGGGGGGGAAAGAGAGGAGAGGGGGGGGGAAAGAGAGGAGAGGGGGGGGAAAGAGAGGAGGGGGGGAAAGAGAGGAGGGGGGGGAAAGAGAGGAGGGGGGGGAAAGAGAGGAGGGGGGAAGAGAGGAGGGGGGGGGAAAGAGAGGAGGGGGGAAAGAGAGGAGGGGGGAAAGAGAGGAGGGGGAAAGAGAGGAGGGGGGAAAGAGAGGAGGGGGGGAAGAGAGGAGAGGGGGGAAGGAGGGGGGGAGAAAGAGAGGGGGGAGAAAGAGGGGGGAAAGAGAGAGGAGGGGGGGAAAGAGAGGAGAGGGGGGGAAAGAGAGGAGAGGGGGGGGAAAGAGAGGAGAGGGGGGGAAAGAGAGGAGAGGGGGGGGAAAGAGAGGAGAGGGGGGGGAAAGAGAGGAGAGGGGGGGGAAAGAGAGGAGAGGGGGGGGAAGAGAGGAGAGGGGGGGGAAAGAGAGGAGAGGGGGGGAAAGAGAGGAGGGGGGGAGGAAAGAGAGGAGAGAGGGGGGAAAGAGAGAGGGGGGGAAAGAGAGGGGGGGAAAGAGAGGGGGGGGAAAGAGAGGGGGGAGGAAAGAGAGGAGAGGGGGAAAGAGAGGAGAGGGGTGGGGGTGAAGGGCGGGAGTGAGGGGGTGGGGGAGAGTGGGGTGGGGAGCAACGGAGCGGAAGAGGAGTGCCTTTTTCTGTGCATGCGCCAGAAACACAACTGCAAAAGACTTACTGGCCAGTCCCTGGACCCGGCGACACCGAGGTCTTCGCACACTCGCTCCCCGCATCTCTCTACGGCCTCTCGCATCCGGCCCTCTCCATTCAGCCGTTCCCTCCAGTTGCGGATGCCCAATCCAGTTGCTTCTCCCCTACTTCTCCACAGTACTTCAGGCATTGCAACTGTCTGGTCCCTGCATTTTGCATGCTCCCTCTCCCCACCCCTCCCTGCTCTCCCCACCCCTCCCCCCTCTCCATCTACCCCCCTACCTCCACCCCTCCCTCTACCCCCCTACCTCCACCCCTCCACCACAGTTGAATATCTGAAGTGCAGTTGCAAAGTCGGGGAAATAGCATGCAAAACAAAGCCTCAAAAATTCTGGGGTTAATTATTGAGAAGTTTTATTAAGTTCATTAAGCATCCGAGGCACTGCTGTGCATGGATGCATGAGTGTTGTGTTTCCAGCATTCCCGTTAGACAGACAGGCCGAGTCTCTGCTATGCACAGCTAAAGAGATTGTTCCTGGAGAGCCTTGTGGTGAATGAACGCTTGGCTCTCTATTCCACTACTGTATTGTCCATGTGAAGAAGGCAAAGTCACAAGAGTCTGAGCTCAGTCTATTCTTGTTGAATGTTCCCCAAACGCATCCCAATGTGCACTCCCAATTCATCCATAAATGCAATGTTCCTTTCCACATCGTGACCAGCTCCGCAGCATGATCCAGTTGCCTTCGTTGCTTGAATGCTGACCTTAAGTCTTAAGGATTGTTTTCTCGACGGCATGTTTTACATGAAAAGAAATAAAGCAAATCAGAGTCAGAGCTTCCCTCCCTCCAATGAAATTACTGTTGGGCATGCTTTGTGTTCTGCGGTAAAGGCATGTACTGATAACACCGCCAATGAATCACTTAGTACCCACCTCAGCTGTAGGAGGCGGGATGATGTTACTGCCCCTATCTCGTGATGGTTCAATGCTGCTCTCAGGGAAAACATGAATGATGTGAGGGTGCTGGAAAAGAAGCACATTCCTTTTGGGCTATGAACATAAAGCTGGCCATTTAGCCCAGCAGTTCCCTGCTAGTGGATATGTTACTCGTGCGTCTTCCCATCCATTCCCATTTAATCCAGCCTACTACTATCACCAGTTGTGTTCACAGCAAGAGCATTCACATTTCTGCTACCACTGGACACGGCATGCTTGTTTCTTTTAGTGCTCAGTCTCTTCTTGCTGAATGTTCCCCAAGTGCTTGACCCCTTTGGACGCCCTCTCTGCTTGACAGGCAGCAGCTGGCAATTGTGGAGTCTCACAAGGCTCTGCATGGTTGTTTCAAAGGCGGATGGGGAAACAGGTGGCTGTGTGCCCATGTGCACTGCCCTGATGGGTGCAGGAACAGGTGACTGTGTAACTGAGCAGCAAGGAGAGGGTACCGCAGGTAGGGGAAGTGGAGCTTTGAACAGGCAGGCATGTGTATGGTCCATCAGATCATTAGGCCAGGGGGTGAGACGCTCAGGATCCAGGGTTTGTGACACGTGACTGATGTCCAGCGCGTGGCCACCTCCATCCGAAGGTGCTTCCGGGCAATTGTTGGGCATAGTAAATGGCTCCATCTCATCAGCCAGTCCTTGCTGCCAACGGAGAGTCTGTTGCCGCAGCCAGTCCAGTCTCCTCACGGGAAACATGAGATGAAATAGGAAATACAGAATGCACTCCATTAAAACGTTACAAAAACGAAAGTGACCGTTAAGATGGTAGGTTGCAGCACATGTACCTCCTGCACACAGCAACTCAAAACAGGGACTGGAGAACATGCGGTGGCCCAGACAATGGAAATGTTTTCAAAGCAACTTACAAAGGCAGAGCAACTTACCTTGGAACAATCTCCTGTGTCAAATAAAAATGAAGCAAGTCTCCAAAACGAATAAATAATTCAGATAAAATGCGAGAAAATGTCCGACGAAACCTCTCCTCCTTCCACTTTCAAAAAGTCGCACCGAAGCTTTGACGCATGCGCAGAGGCCAACCTGGCGCGTAGCCCGAGGAAGACGACGTAACGCGATGACGTCATCTGCGCATGTGCAAAACGGTCCTGGCAAGTCGGACCGCAGCGCATGCGCAGAGATCAGGAGACCGTCTGCGCATGTGCGCACCGCGGCGCATCCTGATGACGTCGGCGATGACGTAGCGTTGTCATGAATTACTTTGTAGATTTTTATCCTGCCATTGCCTGCCACAAAACATCGGATATTTTGAAAGAAATAACAGATATTAAAACTACTGTGGGAGATGGTTTCAGAAAATAAAATCAAAGACAGAAAAATGCCCTTTCCAATCGTTGAACAGAACAATTTAAATGAAAGATAGGACTGTAGTAATCTCTGGAAAATGGATCGTATCTATTGACCTTCATACAATATTAATTCCTTATGTGAGATGAAGCATACCTCTGTAATCATCTCTAGTTCATAAACAGAGATTATGCATCTAAATTTAAAATGTCCCGTAGATCAATTTGCCAGGTAAATCCTTGGTCCTTATTGATTGTGAAGTGAAGTGTAGTATGGATCTTGGATGCTTTATAAAGGTTTCTTTTCAAAGACAGCTGCTTTCAGTGAAATAACAGTCTATGAGGACCTCCCAGTTTGATTTCAGTAATCTTCTTCTGATCTCTGCTCAGCTGATGGAAGCTTTACTGGCATGCCTTGCATCACATTATACTGATTCAGATTTTTGCGTGAGTTAATAAATAAAATTATGATGGATGCAAGACTCAGATTGTATCAGCACATTTAACTCTACTACTTCCACACCAAATGCTGTACCAGTGATTTTTCGCCCTTCTCTACCTTCGTTGCACCTGTAATATTTACATCACACCTTACTGTATCTCCTTTTATTTGTTTGTAATTATGATCTGCATTTAATTAAATGTATTAACTTTTACCATCAGTAGAGAAAAGCATTGCAATAATCAGCTGTTACCATCTAAAACGCCATTACCACAGTAACACATATTTTTATGATAAAAGCCTTCAGGTAACATTCCAGTAAGTGTTTTTCAATGTTCTATCTAACTTTTCTTTTTTCTTATTAGCTGACTTGACAGCTGAGAGGCTTAATAAATAATTTCCCCAGGATTATTGTATTCATAATCATCAAGCCCAATGTCTTATGAAAGTCATACAAAGTTCATATAAATTGAAATCATGAACATATTGGTTCCTTATCTCTTGCTTGGTGTCAAAAAGCTGGTTATACAGTTTACACCCCACATGTCACTTAGATTCTTTTATTTCAAATAATTCCATATGTTGATGCTAATCTTTTCCCCCTCGATTTCCTCTGTTTCTCCCCTGTAGGTACTGACTTATCCCAGAGTGGAGATCTATGGGTACTTGACACACCATCACCACATCACCAAAGCATCTTTTATTCGTATATCAAATCATGATTGTTAAATCTTTTTTGTAATCAGTCACTTTCAGCACACTATTCAAACATGGCAGTCATCATAGCTGGACCTGATCCTGTCCTCACCTGATATCCACATATGCACGCAGGGTAGCAATCCAGACCAGGAGCCCGGTCTGGTATTTTAGAGTTAGTTCAGAGGCACAGAAGTTTAACTGTGATGGCCTTCATGATAAAGTGTCCACTGATATCACTGGGTTCTCCCAGGTCCAGACTTCACTCCTGAGTACTCCAGGCTTATTCAGAGATGCATACTAGCATGATTGACCACCTTCCAATGATGAAATCAGAGGGAATATTGAAGCTGAAAATAAGAGTAGCATTGCCAGTCACGTTTACTGTAAATATGCAGTAAATCAGACTGATTTCTCTCATATTTGTAGAAATTATGGAACAGAAATATAAGTATTTTACCCACATATTCGCTCACATAGGGGCATCATTCTTTGTGTTAGATGTGAAGGATACATTGCTAATGACTAGACATGGAGTATTTTGCTTTTGTATCCTCTATTATTTGTTTCAGACCAAATCTGCAAGCCTGACAACTGGGAGCTGGAACTGTGCCAAAGAATGATGTAGCACTGGTTTCATCTCTCATTCACTGATTTCCTGATCTCAGCCTGGTGTGGTGGGGAAATGCTAGGCCAAGTTTAGGGTCACCCTCAGGGAAGAAAGGAAAATTAATGGGAGAGTGGTCCTCAGGCATTCTCATGACTCCCCTTGCAACTGCTTTAGAATATTGGAGGCTTGGGAACAGTTAATCCAGGAAGATCAATGTGGGGGCAGGGGGGAGGTGAAAATAGAGTTAAGCATGAAATAATTTTTAAAAAATCATTAAATCTGCCTGTGAATCTTTAATCCCCAAATTCTACACAGCCAGCCGTATTTGAAGATACTGAACCTGTTAGTATTTGTGTTGCAGTTAGATGCCCAGCACTGACTTTAAATTAGAAAAACGGATAAAAGAAAGACTTAGCAAGATAGGGTTGATTGAAAAAGGACCTTGGTGCTTGTCCTTGGAATGTAATGCATCTACTGTCATAAGATGTCATTGTTAAAGTGATACTGCTCAGAAAATCTTAGCAAGGTCATGGTTTATAAAAGGTAGACAGTTAACTTCACAAGTTTATGTTCTTATGGGCTGAATTGGGTGCCAAAAATGTTGACACCTTTATGCTACAGCTTCTGTATATTTAACAAAATGAGCATCACTGTCCAATGGACACAATATAAGGTGTGAATAACAGGAAGAGAACTAGTACCCGTTGACTAATGGCAAGATTTAACTATCTTCGAAAAATGACTATTCAGATAAGCAGTAAATCCTCTGTGTTGTTGTTTAGCTTTATATTGACTGAGCCTAACAGAACTGTTTCTGCAAGAGTCTTAATTAGTGAATGGAAATTGGAGGATTTTGCATCTCTTGTATATTCTGTGGGAATAGAATTTACATTTTTCTAAATGGCAATAGCAGATGTCATCTGACAGTTCAGTACAGGGAACAACTGAAAATGAATGCACATACTGAGACTTGTGAATTTGTGCCTCCAATTCTCCATAGACTCATGTTCCACTTTGGTCATTCTGTTGGAGGAGCGGTGCTGAGTGGAGACCAGACACTCTCCCACAAATTATGTGGGGAATTGCATTGTTGGGCTGCTGATGGTGGGAGAATATCATAGGCAGAGGCTAGACAGCAGGTGACCTTCCTGTCAATATTGTCTTGGAGACAGAGAAGTCAAGGAAGGGAAGACAAGAGTCAGAGATGGGCCATGTGAGGATGAGAGAAGGATGGAAATTGAAAGCAAAGTCGATTAAATTTTCCAGTTCAGGGCAAGAGCGGGAAACAGCACCAACACAGTCATCAATGTACCCATTTTGTTTTGTGTTTCTTTGCTGGTTTGACGCTTTTCTCTTCTTACCTCCACTTTGCATTTAAATGGCAGCTATCCTGCCATTCAAACCTCCTCTAGACACATCTTTTGTTTATTTACTTGTCCCACTACCACTCCCTTGCCCTTGCAATGTGAAACCTTTGTCATTCAATCTCTCCTGCCCTCCACCCTATCACAGACTTGCCCTTTTGTTCTTTTTCCCACTCTCCACACTTTCACTTGCTCAAAACCAATTACATTTCTAACTTTTCCCAGTTCTGATGAAAGGTCACAGACCTGAAACATTAACTTTGTTTCTCTTTCCACAGATGCTGTTTGACCTGCTGAGTATTTCCAGCCGTTCTTCTTTATATTTCAGATTTCAAGCATCTGCAGTATTTTGCTTTTGTTTTAATCTTAGCCTTGATGTGATTCCAATGTGAACTAGTTAAATCACTAGATGGAAAATTCAGACTGGTTGAGTGGCACATTCCATTTTGGGGAGGATAACTGGTAACACATGTCTTGCCCAAAGAAGTGCAGCTCATCAGATGCCTTGGCAGGTGGCAGCACTGGCAGTCAAAAGGTGAAATAAAAGTTGGGATCAAATATACGTTTTTCCAGTTGCTCCCCTTCTCTTTTTCTGATCTCCGATTACTGGATACCCCCACAACTCTACCAATACAGTTCAATTCAGCATGGGAGTGGTTATAGAACTAAAGCTCCATCCTACTACTGTATGGCACAATATTTTGATATTCTGGCACGTTGCATTCAAAACTAGGAGATACTTTTTGGCATAGAGAATGAAATTTAGAGGAGACACAAATGACATTATTAAACTTGTGATTAGAATAGACACAAACAATTTGTTTAATCAGTATGCAAGCACGGAATTAGAGGATATGAATATACAAGTAACAACACTCAAGCAAAGCTTGAGATTTGAATTCACTTTCCCATAGAATGGTGAATGTACATGTTCCCAGTTATAATACTTGATGAGGTGCTGATAAATAGCTTTCAAAGCAGCTGGATGAATATCTGGCTAGGAATGGGATTGAGAGTTATAAGGACAAATACAAATATAGATATTTAAATTTTATTTGGAAGCTCATGGTCCCTGAGCTTTTGGGAAATATCCAACTAAGGAAATCAACAGAGCAGTATCGTAGCCTGTGAAGTTTAATCAAGGTACCAGTATTGCTATTGCTTGCGTATTGAAACTTTCTAATCAGTTTTGGGTGTAGAGGGAAAGATGTAGTGATAGAAAGGCCTTCTGAATTTTTGTTCCATTTGCCACTGAACAATAGGAGAAAATTTGTAGAGCTTTATTAAGGAGGTTAAATGGGTTGGATAGAGTTCAATGTTAGAGTAGATTTTACATAATCTGTAGAAGATATGCTATTGTTTCATATTTTCTTAAGTTCTTATGCACACTGTGCCTTGAATCTTCTTTATGACTTTCCACATTAGGAAAAGAGGACAAAAATGTAGAGATGTAGAAAAGAGCTTTTCCCTTCACATGCTATTTCAAATGACATAACATACAGTAGCATAATTAATGAAACTTCAGAACTATTAAAAATGAACCATCAAATAACATAATGGAGCTTTAAAGAACTTCAAAGCTACAGGAATTTAGAAGCTGAATGCAACCTTTGAATTCAGATCAAGAGGTAAGTAAAAGAGTTAATGAATCAAACATCAAACTATATTGGAGAGACAAAAACAGCAGTTGCTGGAAATCTGAAATGAAAACAGAAAATTCTGGAAACACTTAACAATCCAGTCAGAAATTGTGGAGAGAAGAGAAGTTGATATTTCAGCTGAGGATACTTCATCAGTATTGGAGAGAAACGAAATACAATTTGTACCTACTTCTGAGACAATTACAAAGACAATGCAAAGATATGTACTTGGACATACCTCTGGCATTAAGCTGATATTGTCCAGCAGAATGTTTATACAGTGTACAAAACAATGGATACCTAGGAATGATTAAAACGACAACTTATATTTATATAGCCCCTTTAACATAATAGAATGTCCCATGGTGTTTCGCAGGAACGTTATAAAGCAAATTTAGAAACTGAGCCACATCTTCTTCTTTTGGGCCTCCTTATCTCGAGAGACAATGGATACGCGCCTGGAGGTGGTCAGTGGTTTGTGAAGCAGCGCCTGGAGTGGCTATAAAGGCCAATTCTGGAGTGACAGGCTCTTCCACAGGTGCTGCAGAGAAATTTGTTTGTCGGGGCTGTTGCACAGTTGGCTCTCCCCTTGCGCCTCTGTCTTTTTTCCTGCCAACTGCTAAGTCTCTTCGACTCGCCACAATTTAGCCCTGTCTTTATGGCTGCCCGCCAGCTCTGGCGAATGCTGGCAACTGACTCCCACGACTTGTGATCAATGTCACACGATTTCATGTCGCGTTTGCAGACGTCTTTATAGCGGAGACATGGACGGCCGGTGGGTCTGATACCAGTGGCGAGCTCGCTGTACAATGTTTCTTTGGGGATCCTGCCATCTTCCATGCGGCTCACATGACCAAGCCATCTCAAGCGCCGCTGACTCAGTAGTGTGTATAAGCTGGGGGTGTTGGCCGCTTCAAGGACTTCTGTGTTGGAGATATAGTCCTGCCACCTGATGCCAAGTATTCTCCGAAGGCAGCGAAGATGGAATGAATTGAGACGTCGCTCTTGGCTGGCATACGTTGTCCAGCCTCGCTGCCGTAGAGCAAGGTACTGAGGACACAGGCCTGATACACTCGGACTTTTGTGTTCCGTGTCAGTGCGCCATTTTCCCACACTCTCTTGGCCAGTCTGGACATAGCAGTGGAAGCCTTACCCATGCGCTTGTTGATTTCTGCATCGAAAGACAGGTTACTGGTGATAGTTGAGCCTAGGTAGGTGAACTCTTGAACCACTTCCAGAGCGTGGTCGCCAATATTGATGGATGGAGCATTTCTGACGTCCTGCCCCATGATGTTCGTTTTCTTGAGGCTGATGGTTAGGCCAAATTCATTGCAGGCAGCCGCAAACCTGTCGATGAGACTCTGCAGGCACTCTTCAGTGTGAGATGTTAAAGCAGCATCGTCAGCAAAGAGGAGTTCTCTGATGAGGACTTTCCGTACTTTGGACTTCGCTCTTAGACGGGCAAGGTTGAACAACCTGCCCCCTGATCTTGTGTGGAGGAAAATTCCTTCTTCAGAGGATTTGAACGCATGTGAAAGCAGCAGGGAGAAGAAAATCCCAAAAAGCGTGGGTGCGAGAACACAGCCCTGTTTCACACCACTCAGGATAGGAAAGGGGTCTGATGAGGAGCCACCATGTTGAATTGTGCCTTTCATATTGTCATGGAATGAGGTGATGATACTTAGTAGCTTTGGTGGACATCCGATCTTTTCTAGTAGTCTGAAGAGACCACGTCTGCTGACGAGGTCAAAGGCTTTGGTGAGATCAATGAAAGCAATGTAGAGAGGCATCTGTTGTTCACGGCATTTCTCCTGTATCTGACGAAGGGAGAACAGCATGTCAATGGTCGATCTCTCTGCACGAAAGCCACACTGTGCCTCAGGGTAGACGCGCTCGGCCAGCTTCTGGAGCCTGTTCAGAGCGACTCGAGCAAAGACTTTCCCCACTATGCTGAGCAGGGAGATTCCACGGTAGTTGTTGCAGTCACCGCGGTCACCTTTGTTTTTATAGAGGGTGATGATATTGGCATCGCGCATGTCCTGGGGTACTGCTCCCTCGTCCCAGCAAAGGCATAGCAGTTCATGTAGTGCTGAGAGTATAGCAGGTTTGGCACTCTTGATTATTTCAGGGGTAATGCTGTCCTTCCCAGGGGCTTTTCCGCTGGCTAGAGAATCAATGGCATCACTGAGTTCCGATTTGGTTGGCTGTATGTCCAGCTCATCCATGACTGGTAGAGGCTGGGCTGCATTGAGGGCAGTCTCAGTGACAGCATTCTCCCTGGTGTACAGTTCTAGGTAGTGCTCAACCCAGCGGTCCATCTGTTTGCGTTGGTCAGTGATTATGTCCCCCGATTTAGATTTGAGGGGGGCGATCTTCTTGATGGTTGGCCCAAGAGCTCTCTTCATGCCATCATACATTCCTCTGATGTTTCCGGTGTCTGAGGCCAGCTGAATATGACTGCATAGGTGTTGCCAGTAGTCGTTTGCGCAACGCCTAGCTGTTCTTTGTGCAGTACTTCTGGCTGCTTTAAGTGCTGAGGATGTTAAATCGCTGGGGGCTTTCTTGTAGTTCAACAGTGCAATACGCTTAGCAGCTATGACAGGTTCCAGCTCTTCATTATGAGATTGAAACCAGTCTGCATTTCTCTTCGCACTTTTGACGTAGGTGGTCAAAGCTGACTCATAGATGGCGTCTCTGATGTGGGCCCACTTGGTCTCAGCATCCCCTGTGGGAGTGTTTTGAAGGGCTGGTACAAGTGAATTTAGAAATTTTTGTAACAGCTGTGGGTGAGAAATTCTGCTCGTGTTGATGCGCGGGTGGCCCTTCTGCTTGGAATGATGCAACTTCTTTGGTCTGAGTCTAACCTTGCTGCACACCAGGGAGTGGTCGGTGTCGCAGTCCGCACTGTGGAAGCTGCGTGTGATTTGAACACTGTTTAAGGCAGCTCGCCTTGTGACAATGAGGTCTAGCTGGTGCCAACGACGCGATCTTGGGTGCCTCCATGAAACCTGGTGACAGGGTTTAGTGTGAAAGAACGAGTTGGTGATGCAGAGGTTATGATAGGTACACAACTCAAGCAGTCTCTGCCCGTTCTCATTCATCCTTCCAACGCCATAGCGCCCAAGGCAGGAGGGCCATGAGTCATGGTCGGCCCCAACCCTGGCATTAAAGTCCCCCAGCAGGAATAGGTGTTCGGTGTTGGGGATGCTGCTAATGATGTTATGGAATTGTTCACAGAACTGGTCTTTAGCTTCAGGTGGGGAGCAGAGTGTTGGAGCATAGATGCTGAGTAGGTGTACTGGACCAGAGGTGGTGAGCAGTCGGATGGACAGTATGCGTTCCGAGCCATTTGAGGGAGGCTCTATCATGCTGAGCAAGGAGTTTCTGATGGCGAAGCCCACTCCATGCTGTCTTGGTTCTTCAGGATCCCTGCCCTGCCAGAAGAAGGTGTAGTCTTGCTCTGCTAGAGAGCCACTCGCGGGGAGGCGAGTCTCCTGAAGTGCTGCAATGTCCACATTGAATCTACTGAGCTCATTGTTAATGATGGCGGTCTTCCGAGAATTGTTGATTTGTGTAAGGTCTTCCGACAGGCCAGGACACATAGTTCTGACGTTCCAGCTTGCAAAGCGAAGGGCTGGTACCTTCTTTCCTTTTTTCATGTTGTTTGGTGCGGTGTATCAGTCCACCTTTCGGGCAATGACCCTGAGCTCCAAGCACCCATTGAAGCAGGCAGACTGTGGCGGGACAGAACCTTATTGACCGGGGGCTGCCCGGTTTGAGGCGGGCGGTAGCTGTCCAGTGAGGTGCAATGACCTCTCCCACCGACAAAGGCAACCCGTGGCGCCCAGTTTCTACGCCAATTTATCTGGACTTATAACCCGTAACTGCTGCCTTCCGTGTTGTTTTAGTCGCTGTGAGGCAACTATGGAGTGACCTCTCCATGGCGCATGCCTGGGCAAATTTATGGAGGTTGAGAGTTGCCCAATCGTCAAAACCCCCCTCTCGGCCTTTCTGGTGGGGTCCAAAGGAGTGCAGGACACGACGTTTGGCACCAGTATGGCTGCAGGAACTGCCGGAAACATGCCAAAGGTGACACATGACCGCCTACGGGGTTCCGCTCCGGATTATCTGTTAGGGTTTACTCCCTTAGCCTTGGTCTCTCCCGAGACGCCCACAAGGCAGTGGGCTACATGGTCCCTGAGCTTTTGGGAAATATCCAACTAAGGAAATCAACAGAGCAGTATCGTAGCCTGTGAAGTTTAATCAAGGTACCATTATTGCTATTGCTTGCGTATTGAAACTTTCTAATCAGTTTTGGGTGTAGAGGGAAAGATGTAGTGATAGAAAGGCCTTCTGAATTTTTGTTCCATTTGCCACTGAACAATAGGAGAAAATTTGTAGAGCTTTATTAAGGAGGTTAAATGGGTTGGATAGAGTTCAATGTTAGAGTAGATTTTACATAATCTGTAGAAGATATGCTATTGTTCCATATTTTCTTAAGTTCTTATGCACACTGTGCCTTGAATCTTCTTTATGACTTTCCACATTAGGAAAAGAGGACAAAAATGTAGAGATGTAGAAAAGAGCTTTTCCCTTCACATGCTATTTCAAATGACATAACATACAGTAGCATAATTAATGAAACTTCAGAACTATTAAAAATGAACCATCAAATAACATAATGGAGCTTTAAAGAACTTCAAAGCTACAGGAATTTAGAAGCTGAATGCAACCTTTGAATTCAGATCAAGAGGTAAGTAAAAGAGTTAATGAATCAAACATCAAACTATATTGGAGAGACAAAAACAGCAGTTGCTGGAAATCTGAAATGAAAACAGAAAATTCTGGAAACACTTAACAATCCAGTCAGAAATTGTGGAGAGAAGAGAAGTTGATATTTCAGCTGAGGATACTTCATCAGATTTGGAGAGAAACGAAATACAATTTGTACCTACTTCTGAGACAATTACAAACACAATGCAAAGATATGTACTTGGACATACCTCTGGCATTAAGCTGATATTGTCAAGCAGAATGTTTATACAGTGTACAAAACAATGGATACCTAGGAATGATTAAAACGACAACTTATATTTATATAGCCCCTTTAACATAATAGAATGTCCCATGGTGTTTCGCAGGAACGTTATAAAGCAAAATTAGACACTGAGCCACATGAGGCGATATTAAAGCAGGTGGCCAAAAGCTTGGTCAAAGAGATAGGTTTTAAGCAGCATCTTAAAGTAAGAGAGAGAGAGAGGCAGAGAGCTTTAGGGAGGAAATTCTGAGCTTCTGTGTCTAGGCAGTTGAAGGCATGGCCATCAAAGGTGGAGCAATTAAAATCAGGGATGCACATGAGGCCAGAATTAGATGAGTGCAGATATCTTGGAGGGATGCAGGAGATTACAGAGATTACGAAGATAGGGAGAGGAAAATCTATGGATTTGAAAACAAGGATGAGGATTTTAAAATCTAGTTGTTGCTTGACTGGGAGCCAATGTAGGCTGGTAAGCAGGGGAGTGATAGGAAAATGGGACTTGGTGCAAGTAAGGATCTGGACAGCAGAGTTTTGGATGACCTCAATTTTAGAGAGGGTAGAACTTCGGAGGTCAACCAGGAGTGTGTTGGAGTAGTCAAGATTAGAGGTAACAAAGGTATGGATGAGGGTTTCAGCAGTAGAAGAGCTGAGGCAGGAGAAGAGTTGGGCGAGGCTATAGAAGTGGAAATAGGCAGTCTTAATTATGGGTAGATATAAGGGCTTGATCGGGTAGAAGCTGAGAGAATGTTGCCACTGGTCTGGGAATCTAGAACACGGGGACACAGTCTCAGGATAAGGGGCCAATCATTCAGGACTGAGATGAGGAGAAATTACTTCACTCAAAGGGTTGTGAATCTTTGGAATTCTCTACCCCAGAGGGTTGTGGATGCTCCATCATTGAATGCATTTAAGGCTGAGATAGATAGATAGATTGATTTTTGGTCTCGCAGGGAATCAAGGGATATGGGGAGTGGGCAGGAAAGTGGAATTGAAACCCAAGATCAGCCATGATCGTATTGAAAGGCAGAACAGGTTCTATGGACCATAGGGGAGGCGGTGGCGTAGTGGTATTGTCACTGGACTGGTAACCCAGAGACCCAGGGTATTGCTCTGGGGACATGGGTTCAAATCCCACCACAGCAGAAGGTGGAATTTGAATTTAATTAATAAATCTAGAATTAAAAGCTAGTCTAATGATGGCCATGAAACCATTGCCGATTGTTGTAAAAACCCATCTGGTTCACTAAGGTCCGTTAGGGAAGGAAATCTGCTGTCCTTACCTGGTCTGGCCTACATGTGACTCCAGACCCACAGCAATTTGGTTTACTCTTACATGCCCTCTGAAATGGCCTACTAAGCCACTTAGTTGTATCTAACCGCTGTGAAGTCAATAGAAAAGAATTAAACCGGATGGACCACCCGGCATCGACCCAGGCACCAGAAACGACAATGGCAAACCGAGCTCTGTCGACCCTGCAAAGTCCTCCTTACTAACATCTGGGGGCTTGTGCCAAAGTTGGGAGAGCTGTCCCACAGACTAGTCATGAAACAGCCTGACATAGTCATACTCACGGAATCATACCTGATAGACAATGTCCCAGACACTGCCATCACCATCCCTTGGTATGTCCTGTCCCACCGGCAGGACAGACCCAGCAGAGGTGGCGGCACAGTGGTATACAGTCGGGAGGGAGTTGCTCTAGGAGTCCTCAACATCGACTCCGGACCCCATAAAGTCTCATGGCATCAGGTCAAACATGGACAAGAAAACCTCCTGCTGATTACCATCTACCGCTCCCCTTCAGCTGATGAGTCAGTACTCCTCCATGTTGAACACCACTTGGAGGAAGCACAGAGACAAGGGTACAGAATGTACACTGGGTGGGGGACTTCAATGTCCAGCACTGAGAGTGGCTTGGTAGCACCACTACTGACCGAGCTGGCGGAGTCCTAAAGGACATAGTTGCTAGACTGGGTATGCGGCAGGTGGTGAGGGAACCAACAGGAGGGAGAAATATACTTGACCTCATCCTCACCAATTGGCAAGCCGCAGATGTATCTGTCCATGAGAGTATTGGTAGGAGTGACCACCGCACAGTCCTTGTGGAGACGAAGTCCCGCCTTCAGATTGAGGATACCCTCCATCGTGTTGTGTGGCACTTCTCTTCTTCTTCTTCTTTGGCCCCCTTGTCTCGAGAGACAATGGGTATGCGCCTAGAGGTGGTCAGTTGTTTGTGGAGCAGCGCCTGGAGTGGCTATAAAGGCCAATTCTAGAGTGACAGACTCTTCCACAGGCGCTGCAGATATAATTGGTTGTCGGGGCTGTTACACAGTTGGCTCTCTCCTTGCGCTTCTGTCTTTTTTCCTGCCAACTGCTAAGTCTCTTCGACTCACCACTCTTTAGCCCCGCCTTTATGGCTGTCCGCTAGCTCTGGTGATCACTGGTGACTGACTCGCACGACAATGTCACAGGACTTCATGTCATGTTTGCAGATGTCTTTAAAGTGGAGACATGGACGGCAGGTGGGTCTGATACCAGTGACGAGCTCGCTGTACAATGAGTCCTTGGGGATCCTGCCACCTTCCATGCAGCCCACATGGCCAAGCCATCACAAGCACCACTGGCCTCGAGGACTTCTGTGTTGGAGATACGGTCCTGCCATCTGATGCCAAGGATTCGTCCGAGGCAGCGAAGATGGAATGAGTTGAGACGTCGGTCTTGGCTGACATACGTTGTCCAGGTCTCACTGCCGTAGAGCAAGGTACTGAGGACACAGCCTTGATACACTCGGACTTTTGTGTTCCATTTCAGTGCGCCATTTTCCCAAACCCTCTTGGCCAGTCTGGACACAGCAGCGGACGCCTTTCCCATGCGCTTGTTGATTTCTGCATCGAGAGACAGGTTACTGGTGATAGTTGAACCTAGGTAGGTGAACTCTTGAACCACTTCCAGAGCGTGGTCGCCGATATTGATCGATGGGGCATTTCTGACGTCCTGTCCCATGATGTTCGCTTTCTTGAGGCTGATGGTAAGGCTAAATTTGTTGCAGGCAGCCGCAATCCTGTCGAGAAGTCTCTGCAGACACTCTTCTGTGTGGGATGTTATTGCAGCATCGTCAGCAAAGAGGAGTTCTCTGATGAGGACTTTCCGTACTATGGTCTTCGCTCTAAGACGGGCAAGGTTGAACAACCTGCCATCTGATCTTGTGTGGAGGAAAATTCCTTCTTCTGAAGACTTGAATGCATGTGAAAGGAGCAGTGAGAAGAAGATCCCAAACAGTGTAGGTGCGAGAACGCAGCTCTGTTTCACACCACTCAGGATAGGAAAGGGGTCTGATGAGGCACAGCTTTGTTGAATTGTGCCTTTCATATTGCCATGGAATGAGGTGATGATACTTAGTAGCTTTGCTGGACATCCGATCTTTGCTAGTAGTCTGAAGAGACCATGTCTGCTGACGAGGTCAAAGGCTTTGGTGAGATCTATGAAAACAACGGAGAGGGGCATCTGTTGTCCATGGCATTGCTCCTGTAGCTGGCGAAAGGAGAACAGCATGTCAATGGTCAATCTCTCTGCTCGAAAGCCGCACTGTGCCTCAGGGTAGACACGCTCAGCCAGCTTCTGGAGTCTGTTTAAAACAACTCGAGCGAAGACTTTCCTTACTATGCTGAGCAGGGAGAGTCCACGGTAGTTGTTGCAGTCACCGTGGTCACCCATGTTCTTATAGAGGGTGATGATATTGGCATCATGCATGTCCTGTGGTACTGCTCCCTCATCCCAGCACAGGCAAAGCAGTTCATGGAGTGAATACTCATAGAGTATAGCAGGCTTGGCACTTTTGATTATCTCAGGGGTAATGCCGTCCTTTCCAGGGGCTTTTCCACAGGCTAGAGAATCAATGGCATCACTGAGTTCTGATTTGTTGGCTGTTTGTCCAGCTCATCCTTGACTGGCAGAGACTGGGCTGCATTGAGGGTGGTATCAGTGACAACATTTTCCCTGGAGTACAGTTCTAGGCAGTGCTCCACCCAGCAGTTCATTTATTTGCCTTGGTCAGTAATCGTGTCCCCTGATTTAGACTTGAGGGGGGCGATCTTCTTGATGGTTGGCCCAAAAGCTCTCTTAATGCCATCATACATTCCTCTGATGTTTCCGGTGTCGGAGGCCAGCTGAATACGACTGCATAGGTGTTGCCAGTAGTCACAGTGCCTGGCTGTTCTTTGTGCAGCGCTTCTGGCTACTTTAAGTGCTACGGATGTTAACTCGCTGGGGGCTTTCTTGTAGTTTAACAGTGCAATGCGCTTAGCGGCTAGGACAGGTTCCAGCTTTTCAAAGTGAGATTGAAACCAGTCTGCATTCTGCTTCTCACGTTTGCCAAAGGTAGTCATTGCTGAGTCATAGATGGCGTCTCTGATGTGGGCCCACTTCGTCTCTGCATCCCCTGCAGGAGTGTTTTGAAGGGCTTTTTCAAGTGAATTTAGCAACTTATGTAACAGCTCTGGATAAGAAATTCTGTTAGTGTTGATGCGCGGGCAGCCCTTCTGCTTGGACTGATGTAGCTTCTTTGGTTTGTGTGGCACTACCACCATGCTAAATGGGATAGTTTTCGAACAGATCTCGCAATGCAAAACTGGGTATCCATGAGGCGCTGTGGGCCATCAGCAGCAGCAGAATTGTACTCAACCACAATCTGTAACCTCATGGCTCTACCATTACCATCAAGCCAGGAGCAGCACCAGGCATACCTCAAAATGAGGTGTCAACCTGGTGAAGCTACAACACAGGACTACCTGCATGCCAAACTGCGTAAGCAGCATGCGATAGACAGAGCCATGCGATCCCATACCCAAGGGATCAAATCTAAGCTCTGCAGTCCTGCCACATCCAGCCGTGATTGGTGGTGGACAATTAAACAACTAACTGGATAAGGTGGCTCCACAAATATCCCCATCCTCAATGATGGGGGAACCCAGCACATCAGTGCAAAAGACAAGGCTGAAGCATTTGCAACAATCTTCAGCCAGAAGTGCCGATTTGATGATCCATCTTGGCCTCCTCCTGAAGTCCCCAGCATCACAGGTGCCAGACTTTAGCCAATTCGATTCACTCCGCGTGATATCAAGAAACGACTGAAGACACTGGATACTGCAAAGGCTATGTGTCCTGACAATATTCCAGAAATAGTACTGAAGACCTGTGCCCCAGAACTTGCCATGCCCCTAGCCAAGCTGTTCCAAAACAGCTGCAACACTGGCATCTACCCTGCAATGTGGAAAATTGCCCAGGTATGTCCTGTGCACAAAAAACAGGAAAAGTCCAACCTGGCCAATTACCCCCCCCATCAACCTACTCTTAATCATCAGTAAAGTGACGGAAGGTGTCATCAACAGTGCCATCAAGCAGCATTTGCTTAGCAATAACCTGCTTAGTGACGCTCTGTTTGGGTTCCGCAGGGGCCACTCAGCTCCTGACCTCATTACAGCCTTGGTTCAAACATGGACAAAAGAGCTGAACTCAAGAGTTGAGGTGACAGTGACTGCCCTGGACATCAAGGCAGCATTTGACCGAGTATGACATCAAGGAGCCCTAGCAAAACTGAGGTCAATGGGAATCAGGGGAAAACTCTCTGCTGGTTGGAGTCATACCTAATGCAAAGGAAGATGGTTGTGGTTGTTGGAGGTCAATCATCTGAGCTCCAAGACATCACTGCAGGAGTTCCTCAGGGTAGAGTCCGAGGCTCAACCATCTTCAGCTGCTTCATCAATGACCTTCCTTCAATCATAAGGTCAGAAGTGGGGATGTTCGCTGATGATTGCACAATGTTCAGCACCATTCGCGACTCCTCAGATACTGAAGCAGTCCATGTAGAAATGCAGCAAGACCTGGACAATATCCAGGCTTGGGCTGATAAGTGGCAAGTAACATTCATGCCACACAAGTGCCAGGCAATGACCATCTCCAACAAGAGAGAATCTAACCATCTTCCCTTGACATTCAATGGCATTACCATCACTGAATCCCCCACTATCAACATCCTCGGAGCTACCATTGACCAGAAACTGAACTGGAGTACCCATATGAATACTATGGCTACAAGAGCAGGTCAGAGGCTAGGAATCCTGCAGCGAGTAACTCACCTCCTGACCCGCCCAAAGCCTATCCAACATCTGCAAGGCCCAAGTCAGGAGTGTGATGGAATACTCTCCACTGGCCTGGATGAGCGCAGCTGCAACAACAGTCAAGAAGCTAGACACCATCCAGGACAAAGCAGCCCGCTTGATTGGCACCCCATCCACAAACATTCACCTCCACCTCCGACGCACAGTGGCAGCAGTGTGTACCATTTACAAGATGCTCTGTAGCAACGCACCAAGGCTCCTTAGACAGCACCTTCCAAACCCATGACCTCTACCAACTAGAAGGACAAGGGCAGCAATGTATGGGAACACCAGCACCTGCAAGTTCCCCTCCAAGTCACACACCATCCTGACTTGGAACTACATCGCCGTTCCTTCATTGTCGCTGGGTCAAAATCCTGGAACTCCCTTCCTCACAGCACTGTGGGTGTACCTACCTCCCATTGACTGCAATGGTTCAAGAAGGCAGTTCACCACCACCTCTCAAGGGCAATTCGGGATGGGCAATAAATGCTGGCCTAGCCAGCAACGCCCACATTCCATGAATGAATAAAAAATAATGGTCTCCTTCTGCTCCTACTTCTTGTGTTCTTGTGGTCAGAAGCTCATCTCAGGGTCAAATATGACACCAAGGGTGCAAACAGTTTGATTTAGTCTCTGACTATTGCCAGGGAGAGGGATGGAGTTGGTAGCAAGCTTGTGACACCTAAAAATGGGTCAGATGGATTTAACAGTGGGTCCAACACCTGCACCGATTGAGTGCAAACCATCCCACTGCTAAATTGAGATGCTTTGCACATGCTGTAGACCTGAAAAATGGGTGCAATACATACCAATTTATACCGTGCTGTTCATTCAGCAGAGAAAGGATAGATTGTTACTTTTCACAAAGAACATGCATGCGCAACCCCATTTTCTTTATTCTTCTCTAAATTCCCCCACTGTTACGGTGGGTGGTAATTCAGGTAGTTTCCATTCAGTGGAGGATGACAGCAACAATAAGTTTTTGTTTTCCTTCCTCTTCTGTTCCGGTCTCCTGTCAGATGCAGTATACAGTTTCATGACACTGCTCCAAAGCCTTGCTTTAGGGGCCGTTCTCCATGTTTAAGGCATCTGTGCCCATTCTGATCCTGTCGTCCCCGACATCCACACAAGCACACTTTCTGGCAGGATGCGGGCCAGGATGGGAAGCCATGGCAGGGATTTTCTTTTTGGGTGGGGACGGTGACTAGGGCTCAAATGCAAGACCGGACCTCGTCTTATGTCGAGAGTAGTCATCTGACATCAATTTTGCCTGGAAAGGCCAATTAGTGGCCAGAGGGCGCATCGCTGTCCAGTTAAGGATGGTGGGCAGGCTCTCAAAGTTGGAGGGCCAATAGGATTTGAAGTAAAACATGGCCATGGCTGGGGCCACCATTGTGGAGGGGAAACTCTTCATGCAGCTGCTGAGCTCCCTAAGCCCCGGGGGGCCCACAGGCCGACTGGAAAATTCCAGTCATTCTGACCAATGCCCTTAATTGGCCTATATTTTAACAAGATACCGGCCACTTGCGAAAATGGTCTGGGGGCAGGATGGTGCCAGCAAACTTGCACGCTGGCGAAAAGGGTGTAATTATGTGCCTGATTGCCTCAATTTCCGTGCCATATTGAGGGCCTTTTGCTAACTTTCTCTTCAGGAATACTGAGACCAGTTCTGGTGGCCTTTATCACTGCACTGGCGGAGAGGAAGAATTGTATTTTATTTATTTATTTGCCTTGGTTAGAAAAATTCCAATCGGGCAGCTGCCTGCATATTGGGATTTTATCTTGTACGTGGAGACCATTCAATTCTTAATGGGACTGGCAGAATATATGGCCATTCTCTTTGTTACTTTTATAACTTTCTCTTTGTTTTTAGCTATTTAATGGAAATATGTTTATGCAACCTTGCAATCAATATAGAACCATCAGAATCTAATGATGATCTGAATTCTATATGTCTAGTCAAACAACAGTAGGATACTGTGTGGTACTCGGGTCTTTGCACTACTCTTGGATGTAGGTAAGCCCTGAAAATTGTTGTATTCCAGATCCTTGAAAATGTGTGTGTACAGCTTGGAGAAGAGAAACTTTGTTATATTCTTTACTCTTTCAATAAGAATTGTTATTTGAATCTAATGCAAAAAAGATAACAGGGCGATTTTTGTTTCAGGGCAATAGCAAAAGTTACTTGACACAAAAGGGGAGGAATAGAAAAGTAATAAGTTATCTTCATAGGGAAAAGCTCAACCTTTTGGTGTGAAAATATTTAAGTTGCTTTTGGTTCGTTGTATCCTCGATTGTCAACGTATGTCAGCCAAGAGCGACTTCTCAACTCATTCCACCGTCGCTGCCTCCGAAGCATCCTTGGCATCAGGTGGCAGGACCGTATCTCCAATGCAGAAGTCCTTGAGGCGGCCAACATCCCCAGCATATACACCCTACTGAGCCAGCGGCGCTTGAGATGGCTTGGCCATGTGAGCCGCATGGAAGGTGGTAGGATCCCCAGCGAGCTTGTCACTGGTATCAGACCCACCAGCCGTCCATGTCTCCACTTTAAAGGCATCTGCAAACGCGACATAAAGCCTTGTGACATTGATCATAAGTCGTGGCAGTAAGTTGCCAGTGATCGCCAGATCTGGCGGACAGCCATAAAGGCGGGGCTGAAGAGTGGCGAGTCGAAGAGACTTAGCAGTTGGCAGGAAAAAAGACAGAAGTGCAAGGAGAGAGCCAACTGTGTAACAGCCCCAACAACCAATCTTATCTGCAGCGCCTGTGGAAGAGTCTGTCACTCTAGAATTGGCCTTTATAGCCACTCCAGGCGCTGCTCTACAAACTACTGACCACGTCTAGGCGCTTACCCATTGTCTCTCGAGACAAGCAGGCCAAAGAACAAAGAACAAAGAACAGTACAGCACAGGAACAGGCCATTCGGCCCTCCAAGCCTGCGCCGATCTTGATGCCTGCCGAAACTAACACCTTCTGCACTTCCGGGACCCATATCCCTCTATTCCCTTCCTATTCATATATTTGTCAAGATGTTTCTTAAACGTCGCTATCGTATCTGCTTCCACCACCTCCCCTGGCAGCAAGTTCCAGGCACTCACCACACTCTGTGTAAAAAAACTTGCCTCGCACATCCCCTCTAAACTTTGCCCCTCGCATCTTAAACCTATGTCCCATAGTAACTGACTCTTCCACTCTGGGAAAAAGCTTCTGACTATCCACTCTGTCCATGCCGCTCATAACTTTGTAAACCTCTATCATGTCGCTCCTCCACCTCCGTCGTTCCAGTGAAAACAATCCGAGTTTTTCCAACCTCTCCTCATAGCTAATGCCCTCCAGACCAGGCAACATCCTGGTAAATCTCCTCTGTACCCTCTCCAAAGCCTCCACGTCCTTCTGGTAGTGTGGCGACCAGAATTGCACGCAATATTCTAAGTGTGGCCGAACTAAGGTTCTGTACAGCTGCAACATGACTTGCCAATTTTTATACTCTATGCCCCGACCGATGAAGGCAAGCATGCCGAATGCCTTCTTGACTACCTTATCCACCTGCGTTGCCACTTTCAGTGACCTGTGGACCTGTACGCCCAGATCTCTCTGCCTGTCAATACTCCTAAGGGTTCTGCCATTTACTGTACACTTCCCACCTGCATTAGACCTTCCAAAATGCATTACCTCACATTTGTCCGGATTAAACTCCATCTGCCATTTCTCCGCCCAAGTCTCCAACCGATCTATATCCTGCTGTATCCTCTGACAATCCTCATCATTATCCGCAACTCCACCAACCTTTGTGTCGTCCGCAAACTTACTAATCAGACCAGCTACATTTTCCTCCAAATCATTTATATATACTACAAACAGCAAAGGTCCCAGCACTGATCCCTGCGGAACACCACTAGTCACATCCCTCCATTCAGAAAAACACCCATCCACTGTTACCCTCTGTCTTCTGTGACCGAGCCAGTTCTATATCCATCTTGCCAGCTCACCTCTGATCCCGTGTGACTTCACCTTTTGCACCAGTCTGCCATCCGGGACCTTGTCAAAGGCTTTACTAAAGTCCATATGGACAACATCCACCGCCCTTCCCTCATTAATCATCTGGAATTTCAAATATTGTGACATTTTGATAGTTTTAAAGGTTTTGAATTTAAAAAAAATCTTTTGGTAATTTGTGCTGTATTTTTGTGCTGGATTTACATGGATATTGAAATGTACAATACAGCAATATGATTTGTAACATGTTATTACAGGAAAGATATAATCGCAGCAATCATTATTTATGCATTAGATATTTTATATAACTCAGGGATAGTTATATAAGACCAAAAGATGAAAGTGGCGAGGATCCGTCACTTCATTCTTGCTGGTTTGCCTTGGATATTTGTGTGTTGATTCTAGTTTACATATATATTGATATACACTGTAATGTGTTACAGTGGGCTGGATATTGTTCTCCCGCAGGCCTCAGGGAGAGGGCTGCCACGCACTCCGACACCAGGAGGGCCCAGAATGATATTACTGGCGGCAGCGAGGCCTTGTGGCAGCCTGCCCCACTGCTTGCCGACAAGACCCCCCATTTGAATATTTAAATAAATTAAAATGAATTGTGATGGAAATCACACATGCCCAAATGGAAATATTAATTTCATCATATGGAACACTGATTGAAACTTTTACTGGACATTGCAAATAACTTGTTAAAAAGCAGAACTGAACAGTTAAAAAATGGCCAAACACATTTTCATTTTGAGAAGACAAAGGCTGGCTGAGAGACAGAAGTAAAGTATTAGTATAGCTCGAACAATGGGGTGCTCCCTGATTCAATTAGCAAGATTGGTTTTGTCATTAGGGGTAATCAAAAGACATCGACACCCCTTTGACTTTGTAACAGCCAAACCGCCCCCCACCAAGTATGTCTGAAAGACTGAAAATTCAAACAACCCTCCAAGGACTGCTGTTTCAAACAAAGAGATGGTCACATGACACACCTGCTGGTGTAACCCTGAGGTTTTTGAATTGTCTCAAGAAAGCAAAGAGACTGCAACTGAACTGGAGGAGAAAATTCTCTCTCTCTCTCTCTCTCTCTCTCTCTCCAGCCAAGTCTCAGGGAAATCACGGTGGCAGCTTCTAAACCTCAAGACTACAGAACTTTACAGACAACCACCAAGCAAACAGTTGAAACCTCCCTTCGGTCTTCTGGAACCAAAGAAGCAAGCCTGAAATTGTGCACTTGGCCCCCAGCGAGGACTCCAAGACTTTGACTTCAATTAAGGACATTATAACCCAGTATTTGCATTCCATTTA
Organism: Heterodontus francisci; assembly: GCF_036365525.1. Taxonomy (NCBI): domain Eukaryota; kingdom Metazoa; phylum Chordata; class Chondrichthyes; order Heterodontiformes; family Heterodontidae; genus Heterodontus; species Heterodontus francisci. The sequence goes on along the minus strand of NC_090389.1, from coordinate 46,439,795 downwards.
TTACCACTTTACTTCAACCTCCCAACTCTTTCTTCCCTTCTGTATTTATTTGTGTGTGTGTGTGCCTCTCATATGCATGTGAGCATGGGTGCATCACATATTTTCGTAGCTTTAACCGGTTTAGAGCGATAAGGTTAATAAACTTACATCTTGTTTAAACCTAAGAAAACGTATCTGATTGGTTGATTTGTGATTATATTCGAGAAACAGTGAGCAAGGGCTTACTGAGGTGGTAAACTAAAATCACTGTATTAAAAAGGATGAACCCTGTTATGTTCAAACCAAAGAAGGGGCGAGAGGGGAGCCTGAGACCCCTTCTTCACCTGGTCATAACAGAATGAAGTACCGATACTCACGCCACTGCCTGATGTCCTGCTGTGATCTTCGGCCCAGTGGCCAGCACTCCTGCACCTTCGGAACCCCGTCTGGGGAAACGAGGTGCCACACTGATGTGAAGGAGGGAGGGGGTAAGTTTATCAGTGCAGGGGGGTGGGGGGAACAGGGACAAGGTAATGTCATGGGTGTAGGGGATGGTGGGAAGGGTTGGAGTTTAAAGTTTGTGTAGTTTGGGCAGAGAAGGTCAGATGGACAAGGCAATTTTTTTGGGGGGGAAGGGGAAATAATTTGTTTTATTGCTTTTGGGTGGTGGGAGAGAGGCAGAAAAAAGTCTGTATTTCTTTTTTTTTACTTTACCTTCAAATATTTAAATTTCCCGGTAAGACTGACTGCCCTTTAAAAATGGCTTCAACGCCTGCACACAGGCAGCTGAGGCCATTGCCAGGGATGGACAGCCTGCCCCCTCCCATGATCGGTGGGGGAGGGGGGGGCCCACCTCAGCTATTTAAATGAGCCGCCGAATGGAAGATTGTGGTGGCTCTGCGACATGCGGCCCGCAAGGGCAGGCCGCCACTTTTATCATCTGCCGCTGACATCAGTGGCGGGCACAGAAGATTCAGCTCAGTGTTTCTCCTAATAGTTTTCTATAATACTGTTATCAAGCAGCATATTTCTGCTAAATAATTATGTTATTCATGTCCTTGATACATTAGTTGCCATCAAATAAAGGATTACCATGGCTAAAGCATTATTTATCAGCTATGTGTGAACTCTTGGTTTGCTCCAGGTCTGAAGGAGCCAAAGAAAAGGAGTAGAGATAGTATCAGTAGTTATTTCTATAATATTCAATATAAATTTCTTTTTTATTTGTTCATGGGATTTGGGTGTCACTGGCCAGACCAGCATTTATTGCCCAGCCCTAATCACCCTTCAGATGGTGGTAGTGAGCCGCCTTCTTGAACTATTACAGTGCATGTGGTGAAGGTACTCCCACAATGCTATTAGATAAGGTGTTCTAGGATTTTGATCCAGCTACAATGAAGGAACAGCAATATATTTCAAAGTCAGGATGGTGTGTACCTTGGACGGGAACTTGCAAGTGATGGTGTTCCCATGTGCCTGCTGCCCTGGGCCTTCTAGACAGTAGAGGCTGCAGGTTTGGGAGGTGCTGCCGAAGAAGCCTTAGTGAGTTCCTGCATTACATCTTGGAGATAGTACACGCCACATTCATGTTGTGCCAGTGGTGGAGGGAGTGAATGTTTAAGGTTGTGGATGGGGTGCTGATAAAGTGGATTGTTTTGTCCTGGATAGTGTCGAACTTCTTGAGTGCTGTTGGAGTGACACTCATCCAGGCAAGTGCAGAATATTTCATCACATTCCTGGTTTGTGCTTTCTAGATGGTGCAGAGGCTTTGGGGAGTCAGGAGATGAGTCACTCGCTACAGAATACATAGCCTCTGATCTGTTTCACAGTGACCAGCAGAGGAAGATCTGGTGGGCAGCTGGACATCTATTTGTCTGCCTGATTCAATTTTCAAGCAGGCCTTTAAATGGGCACTCAGCATTCTTAGCCAAAAGAGGCAGAAGGCTGTTTAAATGCACAGATTGGTGTTCTACACTGGTCGTAAAATCCCAATTGCCATTTTAATCTACAGATTAGGGGAGGGTTTGGGGGGTGGGCGGGGGTGGTGGGGTAGGTGGTGCACAGTTCATGGGAATCCACAAAACTAATTTCCTGCTTATGTTTGCCAGGTCTTTTTGTTTCCATCTCACTGCACAGGCTCTGACTGGTTTCATCCTAAAATGGCAGTTGCAGCCCTATTTAGATCAGAGGAACCCAATTTCCATATCAAAAAGGACTGAAACAGACCCCTTTCAAAATGGAGCTGACTGCATTGTTAGTGTTAACAGGGCAGTAAGGTGCTGACCCCATTTTGAAGCTGTTCATGACAGGCAAAGGCAATGAAAACTGGTCCCATCTTTTGATAAGTTTTTAAAAAATGATGAGAGATTTGAATTGGAGGAAAGGGAAACACTAGCCATTTGTTTTTTCCAAAATTGTAAATATTTTAAGGTTTTGTACTTGGTTCTTTCAAGGGGGTCCAACCATAAAAATTTCAGTACTACGAACTATGAATAACATATTTTTGTGGCCATAATAGATCTGTTGTCCTGTTAGTTATATATGACTGCTATGTTGGTGGCATAGTGAAAAAAATATAGACTCAATACTTGTTCTGTTAAAACCACAGAAGTATTACATTGCACTTATCTCCACAGTGATTATGAAACAAGGCCCTTGTGTGTGTTTTGATTTCACAAAGTAGCAGACCATGACGTCCAAGATTTCTGATTTATGGGAATAACTAGTGGTTGCAACAGACTAAAATTCAGATCTATGTAAAAGTATGTGGCATGACTGAATAAAACAAGCAGCCCTGTTCTGTGACAATGGCCGGAATTTCACCCTCGGTAGACGGGAGCCATCCACCGACTGAAAGGTCGGTGGCAATCCTGCCTCCGCCTGGCCTGGGGATCCAGACTGCATTTTGCAGGGCCCAGGCCCTTAATTGGTCTGAGGCAGGACTTCCACCTCATTGAGGCAGGAAGTCCCACCTAATGGAGCTGCCGGCCAATCAATGGGAACGGTGACCACTGCTGGGACTGCAACCCAGCTGAAGACAGAAGATGTTGGGGAGCCCCAGAAAATGGGGCCTCGCTGGAGGCAATCGGTTGGGCTCCGGCGAGGCAAGGGTGGTCGATTGGGGAGATGGAGGGTGTGTTGGGAGTGGTTGGGGCATCCGGGGCAGCCTTCCATCGGGCACAGGGTGCCTGATCAGGAGGGACCTCCCCAGGCTGTCAGAAAGCGGCCTAACTTTTAACAGGCGGCTTTTCTCGGGCCCGGGGCACCTGCCAGCCAAGGCTAAAACCCACCGCCACCCTGCGTAAAATGGTGGCGGAGGCGGGAGCGGGTCAGGAAGGGCCCCCCCCAAGCCTCCTGCTCCATTTTATGCCGCGCACCACCCCCCCCCCCCCCCCCCACCCCACTATCTTGCTGTTTGACGGGGACATAAAATTCTGGCCAATGACCAGTTTTCATCTTATGTTATTGTGACATGATTTTAGCAAAGATTAGTCAATTATGGCGTTCCTCAGTGTTTCTACAAGTCTCATACTGTTGAAGACATGTCCACAAATCAGCGTTGTTTGAATCTGGCCATTGTGCATAGCTTCTGATTAACTATACCAGTAGTTCTCTGTTTAGTCATCATGTTAATACATCTTTTACATATCAGCAATTAACAGACATTCTGCTCAGATGCCCTTAATAGTATAGAATCCCTTTCGCACATACAAATGACAGATATCAAGCAGGTTTCTAGTGTTAAAGAACTGGTAAATGGAATATCACCATAGCAACCTGCATCAAGCAATAATATCCATGTAGTGCAATATATGTAAAAACTTATATGTGGAGACATTAAACAGTTATTGATGAGATTAATATGGAAACACCATGTGCTTGGAGAAGGACACTGGCATTTGATTAAAACTTGACACCTGCTGCAGACAGTCTCCTGAGAGTGGCTCACTTTGTCTCCAAACAAGAGGTCTGTAAGTTCTAGAAAAACAGGTAAAAAAAAAAGCCTTCAAAACTTAACATTAAAATTTTCAGCACACGTTATAAGGATGACAAAAATTCCTCCTGCCAGCCCTCTATGAATGCAACTTTTGAGCCAGTTGAAAGAACTGCATGAAAGCAATTATTGTTAATATTGCTTCACCATTACTCCTGTTGACTGAATAGCAGAGATTGAAAACCTGCCATCTGGCAAAGAACCAGGTTGAGCAGGTCTTGCTTATTATTGAATTCATTTATAGTCTGTACAATGTCAGGCTGAGCAATAAATCTACCCATAATTAATATTGTTCTTGAATGGGTAGACCATTTTGAAACTTAATGTTGAGCAGAAGAGCACAGGTTACAGATATCTAGTGGATGGACTGACTTGATTTAAAAAGGTGTGATCCAGGTGAGTCCCAAGTTAGGCCTAGAAAATTCGTTGACATGGGATTCTGCTGTATCATTGCTCCTAAACTGTTCAGAAATAGAAGAGATGGCATTTGTTCAGTGCAGCGACCTAAATACTTTTTAATCGGGAGACTTGACGGGTGCCCCATAGAGTGGGTTCGGCACCTAGCAACAGTTCCAATTTCTATTTCCTACCCTTGGAGGGAAAACACTGCCCAATGTTTCAGGTTGTTGACTTTTCATCAGAACATTTCCTATCTTTATAACATTATAACATTAACTGTTGGTTGCACAGTTAATTTTTCACTCTCAATTTAATTTGCTCATTCCATATCAAGTTCTCTGAAGTTGTTTTTTGTGGACCAATAGATTGACCAGTAACTGAGAAAAGAAACAGAAGTTTCTCTTCCTTTCACATCTGGTCTGCTTGGTTTTAGAGGAGAATGTGTTAAAACTATGTTCTCTCTGTGGTACCTGCATTAGGTTGCACAGACCCAGTCTCTGTCTGTACAGCTATCCTCTGGGGAGTTAATGAAAAATCCCCCTCGAGTGACATATCACAAAGATGGATATCGGGCGTGTAGCATCATACAGAGCTTGTTCATTCACAGCAGAACAGCAGCTTAGATTTAAAAAAAAGGTGATAACCTTCCTAATGCAGAAATTGTAACTTTCTGACAGACGGTGATAAATAAAGGAAGCATGGGTTGATGAACATATTTCTGAGGGACATAAAGGGATGCAGTGTGCAAAATGAAAAAAGAAATGGCTGCTAAGGCTGGAAGGTGCATCAGCAGCAGGGAATGTGAAAGTTCATGAAAAACACCAGTTTATATTTTGGCATTTCACCACCATTCAAATGCTGAAGGACAATTTTGCTTTTGAATCATATTCAATATGGCCTGCTGCTGTTTTCCATTGTTTTCAATACATAAGCAAATATATGTAGGCTACTAAGTAAAATATCTTGTATGTAAAAGTTAATCATTTAATTCAGGAAGCAAATGATTTCTGGACATTTTCAACGGGAGTTATTGTTTTTAAAGGGCTTCAAAAATGTTCTGTTAAAAAATGATTTATTCTTTTGTTAAAGAAACCTGTTTTGTGTGTGTGTATTAATTATTAATGTTTCTTAATTGATGAATACTGACTCATTCTGTGCCATGGCTACTTCGTTGCACTGCTATCTCAGTTTTAAATAATGTAATACTCGGCTGGTGAGAATTTGTCCCTTTGAGATTGATACAAATAGGATTCTTTTTAAATATTTTATATCTAAAAGTAAACTGGAGGAATGGTACCTGCAGAAAACCTTAGTCTAAAGTTTTGTTTTTGTTAAAAAAAACAATGACAAAAAAGTGTACATTGCTTACAGTACTACCTGCAACAGACGCTGTCAACTATCAATTGTACCACTTATGTTGCTGAAATCAGTTAACTCAGCTGGGAACTGAACCTGAGAGTTTCCTAGTCCATATAATTGAACCATTTGAAGGAGTATAATTGGTAATTTCTTTCAATGTCAAAACTAAATAGGGATAAATTCTCCACTGGCTGAGTCATACTGAGCACAAAGGAAAATGGTTGTGTTTGTTGGAAGCCAACAATCTTAGCTTCAGGACATTGTTGCCAGAGTCCTAAGCCCAACTATGTTCAGCTAGCTGCTTCGTCAATTGCCTTCCCTTTATCATACGGTTAAAAGTGGAAGGGATTGTACAGTGTTTAGTTCCATTCACAATTCCTCAAATAATGAAGTAGTCTGTGCACATGTGCAGCAAGACGTGGATAACATCTAGGTTTGGACTGATAAGTTGTAAGTAACATTCACACCACAGAACTGTTAGGCAATGATCATCCCCAAAAAGAGTGAATAATTACCTCTCCATGACACTTATTGGCATGACCATTGCTGAATCTCCCACCAACAATATCCTGGCAGTCGCTGTTGACCAGAAACTTAACTGGACCAGCCATGTAAATGCCGTAGCTACTATAGCAGATCAAAGGCTGGGTATTCTGTGGCAAGTGGCTTACCTTCTAACTCCCCAAATGAATTCTACCACCTACAATGTACAAGTCAAGAGTTTAATGACATACTCTCCACCTGCCTGGATGAGTGCAGCTGCAACAAAACTGAAGAAGCTCAACGCCATCCAGGACAATGTCAGCTGATCAACAGCCCATTCAGCCCTCGAACATCCACTTCTTCCACCTCCGGCATATCTTGGCTGCAGTGTGTCATCAAGGCCTCTTTAACAGCACCTCCCATACCCGCAGTCTCTACCACCTAGCAGAAGGGCAGCAGCCAAATGAGAATGCCATCACCTCCAAGTTCCACTCCAAGTTACACACCATCATGATTTTGATATGTATTACCATCTCTGCATCATCGTTGGGTCAAAATCCTGAAACTCCCTACCTACTAGCATTGTAAGAATGCCTTCATTACACAAACTGCAGCAATTCTAGAAGGTGACCATTAGAAGGAAAACTAGAGATGGGAAATAAATGCTGGCCTTGCAAGCAATGCCCAGATACCAAGAATGAATTTCAAAAAAACTAAATATTTATGATATCCCTTGCTGCAAAAGCAATTTGTTGTTAGTGTGAACAATTGAAACTCAGGCACTGGGTCAATTTCACTTTGGTGTCTTCAGAAATCTGGTGGAAAAGTATATTTTCTTGCAAGCCATTAATATTAGCTGTGACCATAAGCATTTCATTCTGAAACATGGGGTAGAAATTCAACATGTGTGAAATGGGTAATGCAATGAAAATGCAAAGGTGTTGGACTGAGGTCGGCCTTGAATCTTAGTTGCTTGAAACTAGTGAGCTGTGGATATCAATTTAGCAACCAGCAAACCTCCAGGACAGATCTGGCATTGGAGTTTGTGACTTGAAATAGATCCCCCCGACATTGATTTTAAGCCCAAAAAACAGCGTAAAATGTTGAAATTCTCTTCCATAGTGCAAATATTACCCCATTTATTTACAAGAAAGGTTAATATTATAAAGGTATTATATTCGATCAGAATAGCCTGTCTTAGACTAATTTGGCTGAACGTACAATTATTATATTCATTAAGCCTGATACAATAATCAACTACATACTGAAAACCAAATAACTCTTCTTGGAATACTATCGAAATACTATATATAAAGAATGGGTTGTGTCATTAAGGAAATCAAAGTGCTCTGATGGTAGCAGATTGATTAATCCTGCTTATAGACTAATTTAGTTCATTCATGCCTAAAAGTCACCTTGATAGGTGGCTGCAGATCACCTGCACTGCTATTCATCTCTATGGATGATGATGAAGAATTGTGTTCTGGGATGGATTATGAGAATTATATAGTCACACAGGATAATGGATCATTGTGTTGTTTTCTAATGGTACATGACTAAACATAGCCCTCCAACACTAATAATATGAGGCAAATTGTCAGAATCCTGGGAAATTCCCACATGGGGTTTTCTTGCTAATTAACAAAAACTAACTTAAATGCTATGACTGACTATACACTTCTTTAATTTCATTGTTACACTGAACTATATTTTTAAAGAAGTGACTCCTGGCAATGCAGCCAAGCGCCGACGTCATCAATATGTTCCCAGCTGTGCACAGTTTCTTCCTGCCAGTATGGTGCAAGCGCAGCCTACGTCAGCACCCAGCTTACCAGGACTAAATTGCACATGCACTCTAAAATGTCATCACGTGCTGGAACGGGGCTCCCTGCCACCTTCCTTCAGCCACTCACTCCCAGCCTCCCTGCCACCTTCCCGCAGCCACTCGCTCCTGGCCTCGCAGCTTCTCTCATGGTCCCTCGCTTCGCCGTTTCCCCCCTCGGCCGATCACTCCCTGCTGCGCCACCCGAAGAAGCGGTGGTGATGGGGGGGGCTGGGGAGAGGGGGGGTGTGCTGACGTAGAATGAGCTGCCAAAGCGCAAGGTGGGGAGCAAGCAGCCGAGGGGTGATGGGGCGACGTGGGTGCAAGTGGCCCAGAGGGGGAAGCGGCAAGGCCTGGAGCGAGCTGCCAGGGGCTGGGGCAGCAGGGAAGTGGGGAGCGAATGGTTGAGGGGAGACAGCGGTGAGGCGGGGAGCGAGCGGTGAGCAGACAGGCATGGGTGGCAGCGGCAAAGAGAAGCACAATGGCAGGAGGGAGCGGGGTACAATAGGGGGTGGGATGAAGCTGGCGATCGCAGCCATTGAGGGGATTTGGGTTGAATTTATTTTTTGTGATAAATTGAGCAGCACCATCTTTATTACTGGCAACTGCTTGAGACATCTCAGACAGTGACGTTTCAGTGGATGAGGCTGCATTTGCGCATGTGCAAGTACTGCACCACCTAGTGGTTGCATTGTCAGCAAACACAGCCTATTTTTAAGCCTGTTTGTAATACACCCTGGGTAAAAGGAGCTGACAGGTGAAATGATGGGAAACTGCAGTTTGGGCCTAAATTGACCAAATGTTTTATGGGCCCACAAGGTGTAAAAGGGGTTCAAATGGTCAAAAAGAAAACTTCAGCAGAAATCTAGTAAAGTCTGAAAACAGATAGCTTGCTGCGTGGAAGCTAAAAGATAAGCACATACCAGAAACTCAGATGCAGCCCTCATTTAGTCAAGTACTAGCATTGAAATGTTTCCAAGCTGACAGGTGCCAGACCATGGGAAACCTAAGCTCTTGCGACTTTGACCTAGCTTGGGTGAGCACAGATGGTTCAATTACGTCTTTTGTAATTAGAATGTTCAAATATAGCGAGATAATGATTGGGTTAAATCAGTCTCCACAGACTTTGCTGTGAAAGAAAAAGTATAAAAAAAGGATTCCCTGGGCAAGGAAAGAGAGATATTCGGCCAGAGGAGACTTAGGACCATCCCGCAGACAGAACCTCACAGGACAACGGGCTGCCGGAGGGACCACACATATATGTGCCGCATTGACTGGTGTGACCAGAGAGTGATTAGGTGGCGATCGCGCTTCTACACAGGGCACAATGGTAATGCTGCTTAGAGCATGACTACCCAACCCGAACCCGATGGGACCTGAGAACATGTGTCGGGTTTGGATCGGGTTGCTCTTCCGGGTCCGGCATTTGGGCTCGGATTGGGTTGGGCCGGGTCCGACACACTCTATCACCACATCCAGTACGTGGCTCCAATGTTAATGCACTTTTTGGACTTGAAAGGTTGTTTAGTTACAGTTTTTTTAAGCTTGTGCAGATAAGCAACAAAGTGAAAAACGGAAGCTAGGTTAACTGATGGTTGGGTCGGGTCAGGTTGAGCACGGGAAAAAATGAAAGGACTCGGGCCGGGTCGGGCTCAGGTCGGATGTGGTTCTATTGCGCTCGGGTCAGGTTTTGTTTGCAGATCCGAGCCAGCCTTTAATGTTGCTACATATTGATATTGCTGTTCAGACATCAACACGTGTCAAGTGTTACTTATTCTGAATAAAATATAACCACTGTCACCAATAAGGGTTATCACTTCAAATCATTTCAGAATTCAAGAAAAGTGGATAAAGGGTTCTCCCTGTACCCTGAATTCCAACAAAATGCCATTAATTACACATTTTTATTCTTGTACTAAAATCTTGGATGTCTATGTGTTTTTTAAAAAAATGAAAAAAGAATTTTGCTCAGTGAAAGACACCTGCAAAAGTAATTGGAATTCCTACAATACTTTGAAAGGAAGTTTAGAACAAGAGTTGAACTTTATGGGTGTTTTGAAAGGAAGTTAAACTTGTAAAAGGACAAGAAGGTCAGCAGTTTCAAGGAAATCACAGGGATTTGACCATTCTTCAGAGCACCTTTTGAACCAAGGGGAGACACTGGGCTGAATTTTATCTCTGAAAGCAGTGGCCTTCCAACACAGAAGTGCCACCGCCGAGCTTCCGCAATATTATGCGCGGGGGCTCATTTAAATCTAGGGGGTGGAGCGGCCACCTCCAATGATGTAGAGGGGGTGGCCGCCATGTCCCTGGCAACGGGGTCCAGCACCGCCGAGCAGGCACCGGTGCCATTTTAAAGGGCTTCAAGTCCTTCAGTGACATTTAAATTTTAAGGTCCCGATCTCCGGGAAATAAAAATAAAATTTTAATTCAACTTTAACTCCAGTCTCCCACCCCACAATGCGTAATCTATATATAAATTATCCTCTCCTTCCAGAAAAAACTTTTATTGATATCCCAAACTTTCCCCCTGAGATTTGTTCCCTTTGACCCTCAACCCCTTCCCACCATCCCTGCAACCAATAATAATTGTTTTCCCCACTCCCTCCCCACCCCCACTGCCCTGATAATTTTATTCCTTCCCCCCCCCCCCCCACTAGTGTTTCACCTCAGAACTCCAATGGAGTTCTGAAGGCGTGCAAGTCACGTCTGTTTAGCCGTAAAATAGGCGTGGGACAGCCGGCGGCAGCGGGTAAGTTTATTTGAATGTTAATTATCTTCATTTTAATATTGTAATGCCTGCCACTGCTGCCACTAATACTCAGCAGGGCCCTCTCGGTCTTCGTGAGTTGAGGCGGGTCACTTCCACTAGCATTTTACGGTCCTCCCCGCCGAGACCCACAGTGTCAAGGGGCTGATAAATTTCAGTCCACTGTGTCTGGACATGTGATTATGTTCAGGAATGTTCTTTTTTCACTTTGGACCTTTGAAAAAGCCTGTGAATTGGACAAAGGGCAGGCATTTGAAAATCTTTGCTTGACCTGCCTGCAGCAAGAGAGAAAAGACCCAGAAAAGTGTTACCTCTCTCTGTAAAGGAGACTCGCATCTCTTGAAAAGGAATTCTGCATTTGAAAGGTGGCTGATTCCTGTTGCCTCCAGTCTCTGAAGAATTTCTGCATACAGTGAGATTCCTGCTGCCGCCTGAGTTCTAAGAAATACTGAAATCTAAAGAATTCTTCTACTGCTAGACTGCTGCTTCAAAACCCAAGCAGACCTGTTGCTACACCCCTGATGGAAGACCCATGTGACACCTGCTGCAGTTAAATTGCTGTGAACATCTACCCATCACAGACTATTCATCAACCTCGCCTGGAGAGACTATTCGACTCTAGAATACCTCACCGTACCGAAAACATCCTACCAGAACGTGAACCTCAATTATTTTTTATTATTCCTTCTATTCCTAAGAAACAGTTGTAATGCAAAACACCCTTTTGAAACTGGTTAACCATTTCTCATTGAATGTATGTGTGTATACATGAAAGTTAAGGGATTAAGGAGTTTTCTCATATATATAGATTTATCTCATTAGTAGTTAAGACCTATTATTTCTTTTCTAATAAATAGTTAATGGTGTTGTTGTTTAAAGAAACCTGGTTTGGTGTGCTTTATTCTGGGGGAAAAATACAATGTTTAATTTGGTTAGTTTTTGGTAGGTGGGAGGTTTTATTTGATATGTTATGACTTGTGGAGTAGTGGGACTGAATTAACGGTGCATTACTCCTGCCTTGGTCGTAACACATGCCATTGGGTTACTGTAAAATCATCCTGTTTGATGATACATAATTACAATTTGTTAAAATGAAAATACAAAAAAACTGAAGCTGCTTAGCTAAAAATGTCAGGGTGCTTTAGCAAACTGTGAAATAAAAATGTGGAATAAAACCTCATTTAATGGCCCAGATTTTGCAGTAACAGTAACAATGGCACTATCAGCGTTTACTGCTATTAAGGAGTAAAGCAGATAGAACATCTACCAACCACACTTGCTCAGTGAAATGTGGAAATCAGGAAGTTGCTGTCTGACTTGCCCTGCTCCTCCATAAGCTGCACCACACAGTACCTCGCCAAGAGACTTGCATTAAAACACATGAAGGGTGTGAAGTTGGGGTACGTACAGAAAAAGTTAGGGCTTGTCTTTTCCAATGCAATTGAATTTTTAACAGCATGATAAATTTTAAATACTGCCAAACAACCTCTCTGGCACTGAATATTTATTTTTTCAATTGTGAAGTTTCATTCCTTCAGATTTTAATTATTGTTGGAGATCTTCAAAAAATTAAAAAAATTAAAAAATCTTTTTTTTCTCTTTTGCTTTCTACTTTGTTTATTTCTCTCCTAATGCCATCTTTCCCTCTCTTTATTTCATTTTTTGTACCGATTTTACATTGAAGTAAATATTCTAACTTACATTTCCAGGTTTTGACGTTCTGGGTGGAAGATCATTTATGTAGTGCACTATACAGGGTTACCGGCACTGCCTGCCCACGGGGAATTGAAGTAAGTCTGTATAGATCTGCTAGAAGCCGTACCACGTGAAAAAATTTCTCCCTATGTGCCTCAGTAAGGATTCTTCAACCTGACTGGTTGAAGAGCCTTGCTGTTGCTTTCACTGTTTATACAGGTCGCAGACGACCCGTAAGAGGGTGCTGTGCTGTATCAGACTTCCGATTCTCATAAGTAGCCACACAAAACTCACGTAACGTCTATGGCCAGGTGTAAGTGTATTGAATAGCAAGCACCACAAAATCTGGGTCAATATTTTTTTGTGGGGATAATATTTACTCCTGGCTGTGAGGTGAAGATCATTTGGGTCAGCTACCCAGGCTTGTATTTCAGGGACACAAGAGGCTTTGGAGCATTCTCCCTTTTATTTTATTTCCCCAAAGCCTGTTACTACAATTTTGACCATTTTGTTGGGAGAAGCTGCATGAGGCTATATTTCCACTGAACAGTAAATATTTTAATCTCTGTGTAAATTAACAAAATCAAACTATAGAAAACAGTCATTCCTGGATCCTATTGTACTATTCTTCTTTCCCTTATTGCCCAAATAATGTGTTATCAATGTTCTTTTATTCTTACATGCACATCACAAATATTGAAGAAAACTTTTTAACACTTTTAAGTACATTTAAATAATTTACAGGAGCCAAGGTCAAAAGTGGATATTCCAATATTCCAAGTATGTAAATACATAATAGATGGTTTATATATATCAAAATGTAGCTACTCCCACAGCGTCTTATTTCTGTTTCCCTCAGGGCCAATAGGATGTACTTTCAATATGGTTTGTTACGATTAAACTGCAATGATAATGTACCAAGAATGTCATAACACATTAACTATTATAACAAATCAATTAGAAATGTGTTTTGCAGATGACAGCTTTCATACTTGCTTTCCTTCTGTAATTACTGATATGCAGAAAGAAGCATATGTTTCCTTTTAATTACATTTCTTGTGAACTGTTATTCCATTGCCTCCAGTGTGAGTAAATTTGTTTGGAGAACAATGTAAATAGAAAGCTGGAGTCAATAAAACCAATGACCATTGTAAGGTTTTCATAATGTATAGCTTCACTTGGTCAGTATTCCAAGATTTGTAGATTTGGAACATTAAACCTTTCAATTACATGTTACAGTGTGAAAGATAAAATATATTTTACTGATTGGTGTGCATTTCAGTAATACTGATTGTGATGTTGAATTAAGATTCATTTTTTAATGTGTTAGAGAACTCCTTTCCTGAATATTTATAATGAAAACACAACTGCAAGTAAGTTAAAATAATGCATTAAAGGATTTCTCATTAATTCTACCCTCATTAGAACCATCAAGTCCTGCACTTTTCCTTAATCAAGAAGATAATCTGCACCCAAGCCAATGCCAACATGGTCAATAAACCGTAAATTCCTCTTTTCTTTGTCATCATATAATGCCCAATAATTTTAATGCTTGATCAGCTGTAGTCGAATACCATTATAACAAATGCCATTGGAACTGGCAGAAAAGATCGTCCGGGTAGACATTTGTCTCAGCCAGCAACACAAAACGAGCAGTATTGGATCAGCTGCCCATTATACGCAGTGAATCTCAGACGCTGTGTATAATGGGCGACTGATCCAATACCACCCACTTTGTGGCGCAGCCCGAGACAAATTTGTATCTCTTTATCTCAGGGTGCTCAACACAATAGGGTTGGTGATTCCTGTATTTCCAAACTGGTTGAAACCAGTTGGAAATGTCAATTGGTTTTAACTGGCCTTTTCTGGTCTCAACTGCAAGTAAGTGGTCTCAACTGGTGTTGTCTAGGATAACTGCCAATCTTAACAGGTAATCATTTAGTATTCCCAGTTGCCCAGTAAACTTTAACTGGAACCATTTGGTCTCATCAGTTGACATATAGATGCTTCAACTGTAACCAGTTGGCAGGCAGAATCTTTAAACCGGAAAATATTGCTGATAGTCAATCCACTTGAATCCAACTGATTGACTTAATCAAACTAGTAAGACTGTCTGCAGCTTTAAAACAAAGGTCCTTTGTCTCTGTCTTTGCCTGTGTGTTGCTACGGTTAGGTGAGGAGAGGTCAAAGGGCTTCTCTCTTTTCCCTCTCCTTGTTTGACTACAGCAGGTTTAATTTTTTTTTTAAGTGAATGTACTTGCCAATTCGGTGAGTGTTTGATTATTTGCGTGCTATGATCATAGAAAAGAACCAATTGGGCAGGTTTTCTTGAATTTAGCAAAGAAAGAGGTTAAACCGACCTAAGTAAAATAATAAACTATGCTCCAACTTTCACACATACACATACTTGAGGTTCACACACACACACACAGATTAGGTTACAGAGTGGGGAAGGGTAGATTGATTGAGTTAGAGTCCATAAAGAAAGAGTATACAGTCTGCAGAATTTGGTGATTCGGCTGGCTTCTAGCTGAATTTAGTGGTCCTGAGGCCTCCAGTTTGAAGAGATAAATGGCTGATTCAGTGGGTCTCTTAGAGACAGAGACGCTGATGATTTCTGTCAAGGTGTCTCTGGTTGCAGCCAGAGAATGCAGAGGAGGTCACAGTCAGCAGATAGGGTTCGAAGCTTGCAAGTTGGAATGAAAAGAGAGAGAATGGAGGGACCCCCCCCACCCCTCCCCCCCCCTCACTTGGGTCTGCACTTGTCAGAGTCCAGATGCTTGTCAGCCTGCTGCAGAGAAACACTGGTTAAAACACACAGATGGGGGGGGGGGGGGGCTAGACACATGACAGTCACCCAGTGATTTAAGCATTGTAGTTAGCAGTGTATTTCTTCTTGCAACTAAAAAAGCCCATGTCTTGGATTCCTTTCTCACAACCAGGGTCCCATTGTTCAAGTGATAGTTTGATACCTTGCTAATGGGAACAAGCAGTTCCCTTAACTTTCCCAGGTCTTGGTTCATGCTGGGATGGCAGATACATCATCTCCACCTCACAGGCCTTGGAATGTACGATACACTGTTGCAAATTAGGTGGCCATCTTAAGCTGCTAACAAAGTCACCTTTTATCTGTTCCTTTTAATTTCCTTAAAAAAATTAATTCAGTGGATGGAAAAAATTATTACTCAACATAGCACATTGGTGTGACAGTGTTCTTGAGGTTCTTTATAGGACCCAGCTTTTATAGCTTTTTTTTCCAGAGCGGTCTACATGATATCCATTGAATTGGACTGTATTCTGCATTGTTGCAGCATTAATACAGCTCTGTGATAAGGTGTAAAATATGTTTAAATTTATGTTCTGATTGAAAAGATATAATGATATTTAAATTCATGTTTTGACTGGAAAGACTGTAAAATATGTAATGAAATGGTTTTTATTGAAAGGATTGTTTTATTAGTTTTTAAAGATGTTTTATGAAAGTTCTGTTGCAAGATGGTGCCATTAAGTCTGGGGTGAGGCAGGAGAAGCCAATCAGGTTAGGAAAAAAGTATCAATTGTTATAAGGTCAGGAAGGGCAAGTTGCCCTGAATTTGCACTTTGGTACCTAGGTAGCTCTGAAACAAGGATATGAAAAAGGAGGGTCCAGCCACAGAACAGAGACTCAGCAAGAACCACAGAAGAAGACACAGAAGAAGAATCCAGAGTAGAAAAAGACATCAGAGAAGGACCGAAGATATCACCTGTGTCCAGGCAGCTTCGAGGAGCAAGGATCGAAAGTAGCTTTTCTATTATCGCCTATTCTTAAGTATTTTGTTTAAGCATTTATTCTGTTGACTCGTTGTGCCGAAACCATGTCTGTTGCCCTTTTTGTCTTGTCCAAGAACTCAGCTAAGGTCAGGGACCTTACAGCTCTGTCTGATGGGAAACAGATGATGAAGTAAATTGGAGTTTCACAAATAGCCTCCCAACTCTGATATATGAATGATGCCAATTATTTTTTCCTTATGTTGCAGCAAGAGAATCGGATATGCCTCGGCTTGGCGATACACCCCCAGTACCACATAAGCAATGTCAGATATGCCTGTACACCCAGGAAAAACCAGGCAGAGTCAGCCAGCCCCAATTCTTATGAAGCATGAAGAGGCCATGTATCGAGCAGTTGTATACTGTAATTGATGGCAAGGTAATTATTCTTATAATTAATTTTCAAAATATTGGATAATCATTGTTGGTTTCAACAGAAGGTGATAGATCATTATGACATTTGGTGCAGTGCTAAACTTGCTTTCATCATGACTTAAGTCATTCAGTGAGACTGAACCATTGTAATGTAGAGACTGTAATTAATTAATTAGTTAATTAGAGTTTAGAACATTACAAATCTCTCTCAAGAGAAGCTTGGCAGGGAAGCCTCTTGTTTTGGAATTTGTGACTTTATCTTTTTCTTTTATTTACAGCATGCTTCACACATCGGGCTGAATTTTACCACCCCTCTGACATCGGGGGTCGTGCCGTGGGGGCCCAGAAAATTGTTCCTTGAGAGGCCCACCATGACTCCCCCCAATGCCAGGAAGGCCCTGCCACATTTTACCGGTGGCAGCGAGGCCTAGGTGTGGCCCCCCCCCACCACTGCTCTATGACATTGAGGTCCATGGTCCAATATCATGGGAGTCTCGGACCTCACCATTCTGCCACAGGGTACTTACCTTTCACAACCCCACCTCTCCCCCTCGAGCATCCAAAAAATGGCACTCTCAAATTTCTTGCCAATATCCCATTTGAATCATTATCACAAGACAGTCCTTTGCTACCTTATCGATTTTTTTTCTCCTTTTTGAAAGATCTCTGCTTTCATTTTATAAACAGTAACTACAGTTTCCTCCAGTTCATTTGGATAACTCCATATTAAATTCTGTGGACCATCAGTAGCTGCAAAATTGTATTTTCCCCTCAATCTGTAACCTCATGGTCTGGCATATCCATTACTCTACCATTACCATCAAGCTATGTACCAAATTAAAAGCAAAATACTGCGGATGCTGGAAATCTGAAATAAAAACAAAAAATGCTGGAAACACTCAGCAGGTCTGGCAGCATCTGTGGAGAGAGAAGCAGAGTTAACGTTTCAGCTCAGTGACCCTTCTTCAGAAGCTTTGTACCAACCCTGGTTCAATGAGCAATTTGGAAAGAATCCTAGGAGAAGTACCCAGTGTACCTGAAAATGAGGTGCAAACCTGGTAAAGCTACAACACAGGACTAAATGCATGCTAAACAATGGAAGCAGTATGCTATAGATGGAGCTAAGCAATCGCACAGCCAACGGATCAGATCAAATTCTGCTGTTCTGACACATCCAGCTGTGAATGGTGGTGGACAATTAAACAACAAATGGGAGAAGGAGGTTCAAGAGCATCCCCATCCTCAATGATGATGGAGCCAAACACATGCGAGCAAATGACCGCTGAAGCATTCTCAGCTATCTTCAGCCAGAAGTGCCGAGTGGTTGATCCATCTCATCCTCCTCCTGAGGTACCCAACATCAAAGATGCCAATCTTCCGCCAATTCGATTTGCTCCACATGATATCAAGTAATGGCTGAGCAGACTGCATTCAGCAAAAGCTATGGGCTCAAACAACATCCCATCTGTGGTGCTGAAGACGTGTGCTCCGGAACCACCATGCCTCTGCAGTACAACTACAACACTTGCATTTATCTGACAAAATGGAAAATTGTCAAGGTGTGTCCTGTCCACAGAGAGCAGCACACATCCATTCTGGCCAATTATCACCCCATCAGCCTAATTTCAATCATCAGCAAAATGATGGGAGGTATCCTTGACAGTGCAATCAAACAGTACATAGTCACCAATAACCTGCTTATTTTTGGTTCCACCAGGATCACTCAGTTCCAGACCTTTTTACAGCCCAGACAAAACACGGACAAAAACAGCAGAATTCTAGAGGTGAAGTGAGACCTGGACATCAAAGCAGTATTTGACTGAGTGTGCACCAAGGAGCCCTAATAAAATTGAGTCAATGAGAATCAGGGGGAAAACTCTCCACTTGTTGGAGTCATACCTAGCACAAAGGAAGGTGGTTGTGATTGTTAGAGGCCAATCATCTCAGCCCCAGGACATTGCTGCAGGAGCTCCT
Organism: Heterodontus francisci; assembly: GCF_036365525.1. Lineage (NCBI taxonomy): Eukaryota > Metazoa > Chordata > Chondrichthyes > Heterodontiformes > Heterodontidae > Heterodontus > Heterodontus francisci. The sequence goes on along the minus strand of NC_090389.1, from coordinate 46,421,138 downwards.
GAGAGCAGTGACTTAGGTTGGATCTTCAGCTGCTCCATTAATGACCTTCCCTCCATCATAAGATCAGCAGTGGGGATGTTCGCTGATGATTGCACAGTGTTCAGTACCATTCGTGACTCCTATGATACTGAAGCAGTCCATGCCCGCATGCAGCAAAACTTGGACAACTTCCAGGCTTGGGCTGGTAAGTGGCAAATAATAGACATGCCACACAGGTGCCAGGCAATGACAGTCCCTAACAAGGGACAGTCTAACTAACTACCTCTCCTTGACATCCCGTGGATTGAATCAGCTCACCATTACCTTCTCAAGGAAAGTTAGGGGTGGGCAATAAAAGCAGTCCAAGTTTTGCACTATTACATCAGTGCTAGATGTAGCTCAGAAAAAAAGTTTGCACTTCTACTAAGTAACCTCATAACCACACCTTGTTCTTTTTTAGGACCTTTGTTGGTTGTAGCATACATGATTACTTCTGATATATAAGCAGCTATTTAGAATGTTAAGCTCCAAATTGGAAGACAAAGCTTGAAAAAAATATTGTTATCCCTGGTGAACTTGCAGAAACCTTTAAGATTCAAAGCTGTCAAGACACGGAAGAAAAATAATGAATAAAAAAAATTCCTGGGGGGAATTTTATGCTGGCGGCAGGAGTCTTAACGTCGGGATCCCCGTGTCACCTCTTCTACGGAAGGTCCGCTGAATTTAGTGCCAATCAGGCACTTAACTGGACAGTGGTGGGCCTTCCATAGGATTCAGGGCCCCTTCGCCGGAAATCCCAGCCTTGCAGAGCTACCGGCCAATCAGCGGAGGTGGCGGCCACTAATGTAGCTGCAGCGACCAGATACCTAGGACCGGTGCTGGAACCAGGCTTAAGGTAGGTCAGGGCGGGAGGGGTCTCACACAATGGGGGCCACGGAGGGGGGGAGGGAGCAAGGGATGAACGTCAACAGGGCCCCTCCCCCTTCCCAATGCTGGGTCCCTTGTTCAGGCACTATGCCTTTGAACGAGGGACCCTCAGATACTGCACCTCCACCCCACCCCCCCGGAGCTGGGAAGCAGACCACACAGTTTTTCGTGTCGTGCTTCCCTTGTGGCGACAGGGCCGCCTGCCGCACGGGTAATTGCAGCTCCACCGGGAAGAGGCCCTTAATTTGGGGTTAATTACCCAGTTACCCAATTGGTAGCGGGGTGGGAAAGCCATTCACAGGGTCCTCAACACCGCCACCCGCCCCCCCGCCACCATCCCACCCGATTTTATGCTCTCCTCACCTCCAAACCCATCGCAGGGAAGAGCATAAAATTCCACCCCGAGTGTAACTTGATGTGAGTCTATTTATATTTGCTCCCTCTAGTGGCTATGGCCACACAACCATCCAGACAGAATGAAGCTGGCAGCTTACAGTGAGAAACACATTTTAGAATGCTGAATCGTGTACTGTCATTTTTGTGACAAGCAAACCAAACACGGTGTTAGAAGTGGCAGATTTCATCGAAAATATGAAAGTTTAGGACATTGCTGCTATGTTGGGAGCAGAGGTTTAGAAGCCTGAGTGATTTGCATCTTTTTTTTACACAAAGTTCTTCGGAGCAGTGAGTACTGTATTGCCAGATTCCAGGCGATCTGCTGAAAGGGGAATTTACAGGCAAACTGGAAAGTACGTGATCTCAAAAAGGCTGTCAGAGTCCTTGAAATTAGTGAGGCTGCTCATCAGCAACTCAAAATTGTTGGAGGGCAAGGAGGTGCACTACAGCCAGGATGAGTTACCTTCTGAGCCCAAGATGAGATTAGCAGGCTCCTTAAAGCAGACTAATGGCATGAAAAAATGTCAGCAAAAACATCACAAAACCAAAGGCCCACACAAAGAAGCCATAAGGTTTCCAACACATCTCCCTATCTTGGAGGAAGTCATGGAAAAGGATAAAATGTCTTCCATATGGAAAGGTCTGCAGGAAATGTGACAAGGTGAACCATTTCCAGACTGTCTACAAAATGAAAGTTCCAGCACTACATCAAGTACAGGATTATAATGACATCAAACTCAGAGGATGAGACATATGCTATGGAGGAAATCAGAGCTCTCTACATTCATGATGAAAGAAAGAAATTGATCATACCATTGTTTTACAGCAATCAAGTGATAGAGTGCCAAGTTGATACCGGAGCAACAAAGAACAAAGAACAAAGAAAATTACAGCACAGGAACAGGCCCTTCGGCCCTCCAAGCCTGCGCCGATCCAGATCCTCTACCTAAACATGTCGCCTATTTTCTAAGGGTCTGTATCTCTTTGCTTCCTGCCCATTCATGGATCTGTCTAGATACATCTTAAAAGACGTTGGCGTGTTCGCATCTACCACCTCCGCTGGCAACGCGTTCCAGGCACCCACCACCCTCTGCGTAAAGAATTTTCCACGCATGTCCCCCCTAAACTTTTCCCCTCTCACTTTGAACTCGTGACCCCCAGTATTTGAATCCCCCACTCTGGGAAAAAGCTTCTTGCTATCCACCCTGTCTATATCTCTCATGATTTTGTACACTTCAATCAGGTCCCCCCTCAACCTCCGTCTTTCTAATGAAAATAATCCTAATCTACTCAACCTCTCTTCATAGCTAGCGCCCTCCATACCAGGCAACATCCTGGTGAACCTCCTCTGCACCCTCTCCAAAGCATCCACATCCTTTTGGTAATGTGGCGACCAGAACTGCACGCAGTATTCCAAATGTGGCCGAACCAAAGTCCTATACAACTGTAACATGACCTGCCAACTCTTGTACTCAATACCCCGTCCGATGAAGGAAAGCATGCCATATGCCTTCTTGACCACTCTATTTACCTGCGTTGCCACCTTCAGGGAACAATGGACCCGAACACCCAAATCTCTCTGTACATCAATTTTCCCCAGGACTTTTCCATTTACTGTATAGTTCACTCTTGAATTGGATCTTCCAAAATGCATCACCTCGCATTTGCCCTGATTGAACTCCATCTGCCATTTCTCTGCCCAACTCTCCAATCTATATTCTGCTGTATTCTCTGACAGTCCCCTTCACTATCTGCTACTCCACCAATCTTAGTGTCATCTGCAAACTTGCTAATCAGACCACCTATACTTTCCTCCAAATCATTTATGTATATCACAAACAACAGTGGTCCCAGCACGGATCCCTGTGGAACACCACTGGTCACACGTCTCCATTTTTGAGAAACTCCCTTCCACTGCTACTCTCTGTCTCCTGTTGCCCAGCCAGTTCTTTATCCATCTAGCTAGTACACCCTGGATCCCATGCAACTTCACTTTCTCCATCAGCCTACCATGGGGAACCTTATCAAACGCCTTACTGAAGTCCATGTATATGACATCTACAGCCCTTCCCTCATCAATCAACTTTGTCACTTCCTCAAAGAATTCTATTAAGTTGGTAAGACATGACCTTCCCTGCACAAAACCATGTTGCCCATCACTGATAAGCCCATTTTCTTCCAAATGGGAATAGATCCTATCCCTCAGTATCTTCTCCAGCGGCTTCCCTACCACTGACGTCAAGCTCACCGGTCTATAATTACCTGGATTATCCCTGCTACCCTTCTTAAACAAGGGGACAACATTAGCAATTCTCCAGTCCTCTGGGACCTCACCCGTGTTTAAGGATGCTGCAAAGATATCTGTTAAGGCCCCAGCTATTTCCTCTCTCGCTTCCCACAGTAACCTGGGATAGATCCCATCCGGACCTGGGGACTTGTCCACCTTAATGCCTTTTAGAATCCCCAACACTTCCTCCCTCCTTATGCCGACTTGACCTAGAGTAATCAAACATCTGTCCCTAACCTCAACATCCGTCATGTCCCTCTCCTCGGTGAATACCGATGCAAAGTACTCGTTTAGAATCTCATCCATTTTCTCTGACTCCACGCATAACTTTCCTCCTTTGTCCTTGAGTGGGCCAATCCTTTCTCTAGTTACCCTCTTGCTCCTTATATATGAATAAAAGGCTTTGGGATTTTCCTTAACCCTGTTTGCTAAAGATATTTCATGACCCCTTTTAGCCCTCTTAATTCCTCGTTTCAGATTGCGCATACATTCCCGATATTCTTTCAAAGCTTTGTCTTTCTTCAGCCGCCTAGACCTTATGTATGCTTCCTTTTTCCTCTTAGCTAGTCTCACAATTTCACCTGTCATCCATGGTTCCCTAATCTTGCCATTTCTATCCCACATTTTCACAGGAACATGTCTCTCCTGCACGCTAATCAACCTCTCTTTAAAAGCCTCCCACATATCAAATGTGGATTTACCTTCAAACAGCTGCTCCCAATCTACATTCCCCAGCTCCTGCTGAATTTTGGTATAGTTGGCCTTCCCCCAATTTAGCACTCTTCCTTTAGGACCACTCTCGTCTTTGTCCATGAGTATTCTAAAACTTACGGAATTGTGATCACTATTCCCAAAGTAGTCCCCTCATGAAACTTCAAACACCTGGCCGGGCTCATTCCCCAACACCAGGTCCAGTATGGCCCCTTCCCGAGTTGGACTATTTACATACTGCTCTAGAAAACCCTCCTGGATGCTCCTTACAAATTCTGCTCCATCTAGACCTCTAACACTAAGTGAATCCCAGTCAATGTTGGGAAAATTAAAATCTCCTATCACCACCACCCTGTTGCTCCTACATCTTTCCATAATCTGTTTACATATTTGTACCTCTATCTCACGCTTGCTGTTGGGAGGCCTGTAGTACAGCCCCAACATTGTTACTGCACCCTTCCTATTTCTGAGTTCTGCCCATATTGCCTCACAGCTCGAGTCCTGCATAGTGCCTTCCTTCAGCACAGCTGTGATATCCTCTTTGACCAGTAATGCAACTCCTCCACCCCTTTTACCTCCCTCTCTATCCCGCCTGAAGCATCGATATCCTGGGATATTTAGTTGTCAATCATGCCCTTCCCTTAACCAAGTCTCAGTAATAGCAATAACATCAAACTCCCAGGTACTAATCCAAGCCCTAAGTTCATCTGCCTTACCTACTACACTTCTTGCATTAAAACAAATGCACCTCAGACCACCAGTCCGTTTGCTTTCATCATCTGCTCCCTGCCTACTCTTTCCCTTAGTCACGCTGACTTCATTATCTAGTTCCTTACAGGCTTTAGTTACTACCTCCTTACTGTCCACTGACCTCATTTGGTTCCCAACCCCCTGCCACATTAGTTTAAACCCTCACCAACAGCGTTAGCAAAAGCACCCCCAAGGACATTGGTTCCAGTCCGGCCCAGGTGTAGACCGTCCAATTTGTAATAGTCCCACCTCCCCCAGAACCGGTCCCAATGTCCCAAAAATCTGAACCCCTCCCTCCTGCACCATTTCTCAAGCCACGCATTCATCCTGACTATTCTTTCATTTCTACTCTGACTATCACGTGGCACTGGTAGCAATCCTGAGATTACTACCTCTGAGGTCCTACTTTTTAACTTGGCTCCTAACTCCCTAAATTCTGCTTGTAGGACCTCATCCCGTTTTTTTACCTATATCATTGGTGCCTATGTGCACAACAACAACTGGCTGTTCACCCTCCCCCTTCAGAATGTTCTGCAGCCGATCTGAGACATCCCTGACCCGTGCACCTGGGAGGCAACATACCATTCGGGAGTCTGGTTTTCCACCACAGAACCGCCTATCTACTCGCCTTACAATCGAATCCCCTATGACTATAGCCCTTCCACTCTTTTTGCTGCCCTTCTGAACAGCAGAGCCAGCCACGGTGCCATGAACCTGGCTACTGCTGCCTTCCCCTGGTGAGCCATCTCCCTCAACAGTATCCAAAACGGTATACCTGTTGTGGAGGGAGATGACCGCAGGGGACACCTGCGCTGCCTTCCTACTCTTTCTCTGCCTTTTGGTCACCCATTCCCTTTCTCCCTCAGCAATCCTAATCTGCGGTGTGACCAATTCGCTAAACGTGCTATCCACGACCTCCTCAGCATCACGGATGCTCCAAAGTGAGTCCATCCGCAGCTCCAGAGCCGTCATGCGATCTAACAAGAGCTGCAGCTGGACACACTTCCTGCACGTGAAGGAATGTCATCTCATTCAGGTAGATGTGTAAATTTAACAAGACAAGACACCCAATGCTTAGACCTAGCAAGACAAAAATTAGACTTTATGATGGAACTACCGTTCCTGTAAGAGGAGAGCATGATCTTTCCTGCCAACATGAGGGTCATGTGCACAACATCACTTACAAGGTAGCGGATGTGCAACAGATGCCTCTTCTGTCAGGCAAATCTGTCGGGCAAAACACCACTCCAGATTGGATTGATTATGATAAACACCCCACAGACCTTGAAAGAAGTTAACCAGTTGGGAGTAGAGAAGACTACACATGATGTAATCAACGAACATACCGACGTTTCCGAAGGCTTAGGCTGCCTTCCAGGAGAGTATCACCTTGCAGTAGATATCACAGTACCTCCAGTGGAAGATGCAGTTCATAAAATAACTATTCCCTTGAAGCAGGAACTAAAACAGAAACTCTGTGAACTTAAAGAAAGGGGTCCTTGTTAAAGTTACGCAACCAGCAGAATGGATTAACAGTGCAGTCATTGTGAAGAAGCCGAACAAACCTCAAATCTGTGTTGACCCTGAGGTCTTGAATCAGGCTCTGAAGTGCTCACACTACCCTATTCCCACTGTGAATGATAGCCTCGGTAAGATATCTAAAGCGCGTGTCTTCTTAGTTCTTGATGCTAAAGGTGGGTTTTGGCAAATGAAACTAGATGAGGAGATCAGTCTTCTCTCAATGTTTGCTACACCCTACGGCCACTACAGATGGACATGTATGCCATTTGGGATATCAACAGCCACAGAAGAGTTTCAATGACATCTGTATGAAATTATTGAAGGCTTAGATGGTGTTGATGTCATCGCTGATGACGTTCTGGTATTCGGCAGTGGTGGTCCCTGCCGGGGCGCAATGGCAGATCATGACAAGAACTGAGCCAAGTTCCTACAGATAGCAAGAGAAGTTGAACAGGAAGAAGCTTCAACTTCATCGTTTATCAGTGCTGTACATGGGACACCTACTGACAGATTGGTCTATGACCAGGTCCAGATAAAATAAAGGCCATCATGCAGATGCCAGCCCGAAAGATAAGAAGGCAATGCAGATTCTTCTTGGGTGCGTTACATACTTGGCAAAGATCCGACCCAGATTGTCTCATGTTGCAGAGCCATTAAGAAGATGGGCAGACAAAGATGCTCACTTTCAGTGTTTAGAACACCACACTCAAACACTACATGAGCTCAAACAACTTCTCACACAAGCTCCAGTGTTGAAGTACTACAGCTTGTGTGAAGAGGTTACAATGTGATGCATCAGAGAAAGGTCTTCTTTGGAATGGCCAACCAGTTACCTTTGCCTCACAAGCCTTGAGAAAAGGAGAATGCAACTATGCTCAAATAGAGAAGGAATGTTTGGCCGTAGTCTTCAGCTGTGAGAGGTTTGACCAGTACACACAAGGGAGAAAGATTATGGTGCACACTGATCACAAGCCACTTGTTCAAATACTCAGCAAAACCATTCACAGTGCACCAAAGAGACTTCAAAGAATGATGTTGAGATTGCAGAACTACCAGCTAGAGTCAAGCACTGTCCTGGAAAAGAGATGTACATAGCTGACTTCTTCTTCTTTGGCCTCCTTGTCTCGAGAGACAATGGGTAAGCGCCTGGAGGTGGTCAGTGGTTTGTGGAGCAGTGCCTGGAGTGGCTATAAAGGCCAATACTAGAGTGACAGACTCTTCCACAGGTGCTGCAGAAAACATTGGTTGTCAGGGCTGTTACACAGTTGGCTCTCTCCTTGCGCTTCTGTCTTTTTTCCTGCCAACTACTAAGTCTCTTCGAATCGCCACACTTTAGCCCCGCCTTTATGGCTGCCCGCCAGCTCTGGCGATCGCTGGCAACTGACTCCCACGACTTGTGATTAATGTTACAGGACTTCAAGTCGCGTTTGCAGACGTCTTTAAAGCGGAGACATGGACGGCCGGTAGGTCTGCTACCAGTGGCGAGCTCGCTGTACAGTGTGTCCTTGGGGATCTTGTCATCTTCCATGCGGCTCACATGGCCAAGCCATCTCAAGCGCCGCTGACTCAGTAGTGTGTATAAGCTGGGGATGTTGGCCGCCTTGAGGACTTCTGTGTTGGAGATGCGGTCCTGCCACCTGATGCCAAGGGTTCTCCGGAGGCAGCGTAGATGGAATGAATTGAGACGTCGCTCTTGGCTGACATACGTTGTCCAGGCCTCGCTGCCATTGAGCAGGGTACTGAGGACACAGACTTGATACACTCGGACTTTTGTGTTCCGTGTCAGTGCGCCATTTTCCCACACTCTCTTGGCCAGTCTGGACATAGCAATGGAAGCCTTTCCCGTGCGCTAGTTGATTTCTGCATCGAGAGACAGGTTAATGGTGATAGTTGAGCCTAGATAGGTGAACTCTTGAACCACGTCCAGAGCATGGTCGCCGATATTGATGGATGGAGCATTTCTGACGTCCTGTCCCATGATGTTCGTTTTCTTGAGGCTGATGGTTAGGCCAAATTCGTTGCAGGCAGCCGCAAACCTGTCGTTGAGACTCTGCAGACACTCTTCAGTGTTAAAGCAGCATCGTCAGCAAAGAGGAGTTCCCTGATGAGGACTTTCCGTACTTTGGTCTTCACTCTTAGGCGGGCAAGGTTGAACAACCTGCCACCTGATCTTGTTTGGAGGAAAATTCCTTCTTCTGAAGACTTGAACGCGTGTGAGAGCAGCAGGGAGAAGAAAATCCCAAACAGTGTAGGTGCGAGAACACAGCCCTGTTTCACACCACTCATGATAGGAAAGGGGTCTGATGAGGTGCCGCTATGTTGAATTGTGCCTTTCATATTGTCATGGAATGAGGTGATGATACTTAGTAGCTTTGGTGGACATCCGATCTTTTCTAGTAGTCTGAAGAGACCACATCTGCTGACGAGGTCACAGGCTTTGGTGAGATCAATGAAAGCAACGTAGAGGGGCATCTGTTGTTCGCGGCATTTCTTCTGTAGCTGACGAAGGGAGAACAGCATGTCAATGGTCGATCTCTCTGCTCGAAAGCCACACTGTGCCTCAGGGTAGACACGCTTGGCCAGCTTCTAGAGCCTGCTTAAAGCGACTCGAGTGAAGACTTTACCCACTATGCTGGGCAGGGAGATTCCACGGTAGTTGTTGCAGTCACCGCGGTCACCTTTGTTTTTATAGAGGGCGATGATATTGGCATCGCGCATGTCCTGTGGTACTGCTCCCTCGTTCCAGCACAGGCAAAGCAGTTCGTAGAGTGCTGAGAGTATGGCAGGCTTAGCACTCTTGATTATTTCAGGGGTAATGCCGTCCTTCCCAGGGGCTTTTCCGCTGGCTAGAGAATCAATGGCATCACTGAGTTCCGATTTTGTTGGCTGCACATCCAGCTCATCCATGACTGGCAGAGACTGGGCTGCATTGAGGGCGGTCTCAGTGACAACATTCTCCCTGGAGTACAGTTCTAGGTTGTGCTCAACCCAACGGTCCATTTGCTTGTGTTGGTCAGTGATTGTGTCCCCTGATTTAGATTTGAGGGGGGCGATCTTCTTGATGGTTGGCCCAAAAGCTCTCTTAGTGCCTGATGCTTAATGACTAGTTGAATCAAAACTACACACATGAACCCCGTAGCATGAAAACTGATCCAATCTACAATGAAATAAAACAGGTTAATCAAGCAGACTGCCTGAGGGTTAGAGATGTGACATCCATCCAGCTCCAAAAAGATACCTTGAGGGATCAGACACTACAAACACTGACATCCATGGTGGTGCATAGATGGCCAGATGACAGAGCAGAGGTACCCATCTCAATTCAAGAATACTTCAGTTTCAGAGAGGAGTTAGCAATGCAGAATGCAATTCTTTACAAGGGCATCAAAGTTATTGTGCCTAAAGCAATGCAACCACTGACGTTGGACAGATTCCACAACAGTCACCTTGGAGTAGACGCTTGCGTCAGACAAGCCAGAGATGTTCTTTTCTGGCTGGGAATGGTTGCACAACTGAGAGACCAAGTTGCACAATGTAGCACATGCAATGCATTTCAGGAAAAGCAGCAGAAAGAGCCAATGATGTCATATGACATACTGTCACATCCTGGAATGCTGTGTCAAAAGGTCTTTTTAGCTACCGGAGTGAGGAGTACCTGATACCGTTGATCACTACAGCAATTACTGGGAGGTGGATAGGCCAGCAGGTGACACCACAGCTGCAGCAGTAGTCAAATACAGAAAGGTCTAATTAGCAAGATATTGCAGACCAGATAAGGTGATAACTGACAATGGGCCCCAATTTGTGGCAAGAAAGTGCAAAGAATTTGTACGAAACTGGGAGTTCGAGCATATCACAACATCGACACTACAGAGCCAGAGCAACAGGAAGGCTGAATAAGCAGTGAAGATAGCAAAGAATATTCTCAAGAAGACTTCAAGAAAAGGGCAAGATTTCTACCTAGCAGTCCTAGATTGGCACAACACACCCAATGAGAGTGGAAGCAGCCTGACACAGAGTTTGATATCTCGTCACCCCAGCACGCTGCTACCTACACCTGAGGGACTACTGAAACCACATGTAGCTGAAGGAGTAACTGAGAACATTCAACACAGAAAACAACAATCAAAGAAGCAGTATGATAAAGGTGCAGCCCCCTGCCCCCGCACACTCCCGCCCCCACCATTTCCAGAGCTGGAGATAGGACAGCTTGTCAGAATTCAGCCAGACAGTCAACTCCTGGAATGGAGGCTAGACTAGTGTAAAGACAAGTAGGACCCAGGTCTTATCTAGTTCAGACTGAGACAGGCCAAGTCTAAATGAGAAATCATAAATTCCTGAGACTGATGGATGAACTGATGCAACCTCCAGCTCAATCTGAGCCAGTGAGTCAGCCCACAGGAGGGAATCAACGAGGAGCAGATCGAATGCTGGCTTAGAGCAGAGAAAGTAAGGAAAACCCTTCCTATGCAGCAGCAACAGGTAGCACACCATTCAAAGCTGCGACTGACAAACACCAGCTTCAGAAACATGAAGGAGCATCTGCATCCATGAGAACTAGAGCAGAGAAATCAACGGTTGCAACATCTTTGGTGTCAACAAGGGAATGCAGCTGGTCCCCTAGGTCTACTAAATCGTGGCAGAATATTAAGATGCCAGCCAAGTATGAGCAGTTCGTCAGCAAGTGAGCTGAGCATGCCTACTAGAACAGAGGGAATTCTTTTATAAAGCTCAAGTCTTTTTTTGAAATGGTCTATTCAAGTTTGAGAACATGTTAGTCAACTGCTAAAGAGAACACTGGATACACATTTATTGATGCACAAAGACTTAGTTTTATTGACTCGTCGAACTGAAAGGAACACTATGAACACTCAAGGACTCAGCTGAAAAAAACATATCATACACTTAAACATTTGTTGTTTGTTATTGTGCTTTGATTGTGATCACTATGATTTTACTTTTATTCCTTTGGACAAGTATTTTGAAGAAAAAGGGAGATGTTATGGTATACGAGTAGAACATGACATGTTTGCTGTGCTGTACCTTTAGGTCCCTGAGTGTGACCTGATGTGAGTCCATATATTGACTCCAGGACCACACACCCACGCAGACAGAATAAAGATGGAAGCTTACGGTGAGAAGCACATGTTCAAATGCAGAATCGTGTGCTGTCTTTTTTGGGACATGCAAACCAAACATCCAGCACTAACTCACTGGATTTTCTTTTTTTCTGATTTAATCTAGCTGCTACTCCATTAGCATGTGTAAATATGGTGGCAGGGGATGGAGCGTAGTCGTGTTTTGAAATTGCAATTGCATTGTGCATTGTGTACTCTACAGTCAGCTGTGGAACACATGCTAGCAAAGAGAAAGTGAAACTTAGACAGAATAAAAGGAGAAGCCTTTATGTTCAGCTGCTGCAGTCTTTGTCTCTCTGTCTTTGCCTCATATCCTATACCAAACTCAACTAAACCTCACTCAAGTCCCGAGGACATCACAGGCTATTCACTGTGAGGAGCATCACAGTTGAGTCCAATTCTGTCCTCACCTGATGACCACAGCCATGCATTTCTAGCAAATGAGAACCTAAACCATGGCTGACGTTTGTCACTCCCTGCCCCAGTTGACACTGCCATGTGGATCAGTTAATTCAGCACAGCTGACCAAGGGATCAAACATTGTCGGTAAGATTTTCCTGCAGGCTTCTGAACCCCACCGTCAGGCTCGAGTGGGGGTCAGAAGCCCGCACTGTGGAAAACAGTCACTCATGTGAGATTTTCCCCAAATTGGCCAATTAATGGGCAGGGGCCAGGCTCGCTGTCCGTACGGCGGGCAGGGTCTCGAAGCTGAAGGTCCAATAGGAGGCCCGCCAGCTTGAAAGCCACAGCAGAATACCATGGCAGGTAAGTGAGGAGATGGCACCCCAAAATGGAGGCGCCCTTGCTCCAATTTTTACAAATTTAAATTTAAAAATAGATTCAGCAGCCTGGCTATCACAATGCAGGTGGGGAAACCCCTCCACAGGGCAGCCTGCAGCTGTCCCTGAACCCAGGCTGGCAGGGGGTCCTCTAAGCCTGCCTGAAGTGCTTGCCACCACCACCCACCACCCCCCCCCCCACACCCCCGGTCTGCCACTGGGAGTCTACCTCTAGTGGCTATACTGTCCCCGCTACCTGTGGGGACCTGGAGACTGACCTACCCGCCTCCATTCCCGTCATCAGCAGTGGCTAAAAATCCAGTCCTGTATCTTCCTCTGCCCAAGCGGGCTCTGGAAGCTCAGTCATTGAGTATGTTTAAAGTAGAGCTTGACAGATTTCTAAATACCAATGACATCAAGGGATATGGGGATAGTGTGGGGAAAAGGCACTGAAGTGGAAGATCAGCAATGATCGTATTGAATGTCGGAGCAGGCTCAATAGGTTGAATGGCCTACTCCTGCTCCTATGTTCCTATTTCCTGGTTTGTATGCCTAAGTTTTATACTTCATTCAAAATAGTTCACAGAGCCTATTAGGTAGCAACTAGTATTATATTTTATTTTGTCTTTTTTTTTTACAAAACTCAGGAAGGATTACCTCTTTAATGAGGAAGAACAATCAAATTTCTTACCATATATCTTCTATTTATTATGTTTTCTGAATGCAGCTGTTGAGTTACAATTAGAATCTTTACAGCCATTTTTGAATGAAAAAACGGCAACTTTTGAAAAATAAGTTTTGCTGCCAAATATGTTTGTCCTCATGAAGTATTAGCCTTATAAAGGAATGGTGACGTGAAGCATTTTCCATAATATCCTTGGGTATTATGTTGGCCTCTCACATTTTGGCCTTGTATGTGAATCATGCCCAAACTGATGAAGTGAAACCTCCCCTCTGTATGTTAGCTGTAAAGGCCCTAAGTAAAATTAATTTGATCAGCCTCAATCGTGTTTCCAATAGCCATCAGCCCAAAGCAGAGAATTGGCTCTAATTGACAATCATACTTAAAGGGACCACATGATGAGTTCTGTGGAAAATAGACAATATCAAAGTTATATAACGCAGATCGTCGGAGGTTGGGAGTTGTTCGAGTGGAGTTTTATTCTGTGTGTAACAAGGACCTGGAATTATTTCTTAGGGTGACTGAAATCTGAAAAATATTCCATTTCCAGAACTAATATCCTTCATCAACTGAGCACAAAATTTACTGGATAACAAAAAGTTGAAAAGCAAAAGTGTTTCCAAAGAAGAACAGATGACCTGCTTGAGAAGCTGAATCATCTTGGATATGTTAAACATACCGATTTTTGTAATTTTTTATGATGATTTTGACAGCTAATTTAATACCAAGATGGCTGAACTAAAATAGTTTACATCAATAAAAGTAACATGTGGAGCTATGAAAATTTGAACAATGCAAACTGAACTTTTGCAGTGGAATAACTTCACAAACACAACCTCCTAGAAATGGGTAAAGATTAGAAAAGACCTACTTGTGGACAAATGCAGAAAACAGTTAGGTGACCTGGTCCAATCACTGATGTGCCATCTACGCCAGACAGACAGATCAAATAATGCAGACTAGAATGGCAGTTCTATTACTCAGAAAAGTCACTTCTCATAGCTGCTTCTGTCAGACATATGTCACAGAGGAGCTCTGTAATTATCTTTCCCTGCACCAAGAGTGAGAAGTAATCAGTGACTACATATGTGTCACAATTTGAGGATTGGTGTGACAGAAAGCCAACGACCAGGACAGAGACTGCAATCAGGACATGGGCTGTCCACAGATTAGGTATCTGCCCTCTTGAGTAATACCATGAAAATTTATTTCAAATGTCAACATGATATAGTTTGTTGAGCACTGGGATTAGTGGCCTATAAAGGAATGATTATAATGTGAGGCAGAGCAAATGGGATATTTGAGTTCTGAAGAAAAGTCCCATCTGAAACATTAATTCATCTTTCCCTTTCAGATGCTGGCTGATGAGCATATTCAAGGTTTTTGGCTTTAATTTTAGAGTTCTAGCATTTGTTTTTTGTTATTATCTCTAGCAATGGATTGGCTTAGTGGCAAGGACAGGGATCATGGCCCCAGCTTTCAACAAGCAAAATACCACAATATCATCTGATTTAAAAAAGCAAATAAGTTAAATTGCATCCATCAATGGCTGCAATACCTGGAGGTGCGAGCTCGCAATAATTGAAAATGCTTATTGACCCCCCACTGTTACTGTTTTTAAATGTCGGTATACATAATCACACTTTGAGTACGATATCACTGAGATCTTGCACCCATTTCACCAAGTAGCAATAAGTGCTCTGTGATCACTAGTGATATTCTAAAATCTTGAACTTTTCATAGAAGTCTGCTTTAAAAAAGATGTTTGGGTTTAAGATAAAAACAGTTGTAAAGCTTTCAAATATTTCACATTTTTGAGGATATACACCAGGTTCTAAAGTTATATTTGTTTTCTAGTTAAATTCACAATCAAAATTGTCTAGGCAATCTGAAGCTGTAATCAATGAAACTCATCATAGAGTCATTTTTTTTTATTCATTCATGGGATGTGGGCATCGCTGGCTAGGCCAGCATTTATTGCCCATCCCTAATTGCCCTTGAGAAGGTGGTGGTGAGCTGCCTTCTTGAACCGCTGCAGTCCATTTGGGGTAGGTACACCCACAGTGCTGTCAGGAAGGGACTTCCAGGATTTTGACCTAGCGACAGTGAAGGAACAGCGATATAGGTCCAAGTCAGGATGGTGTGTGACTTGGAGGGGAACTTGCAGGTGCTGGTGTTCCCATGCATTTGCTGCCCTTGTCCTTCTATTGGTAGAGGTCGCAGGATTCCTAGCCTCTGACCTGCTCTTGTAGCCATGGTATTTATATGGCTACTCCAGTTCAGTTTCTGGTCAATGATAGCCCCGAGGATGTTGATAGTGGGGGATTCAGCGATGGTAAAGCCGTTGAATGTCAAGGGGAGATGGTTAGATTCTCTCTTGTTGGAGATGGTCATTGCCTGGCACTTGTGTGGCGTGAATGTTACTTTCCACTTATCAGCCCAAGCCTGGATATTGTCCATGTCTTGCTGCATTTCTACATGGACTGCTTCAGTATCTGAGGAGTCACGAATGGTGCTGAACATTGTGCAATCATCAGCGAACATCCCCACTTCTGACCTTATGATTGAAGGAAGGTCATTGATGAAGCAGCTGAAGATGGTTGGGCCTAGGACACTACCCTGAGGAACTCCTGGAGCTCAGATGATTGACCTCCAACAACCATAACCATCTTCCTTTGCGCTAGGTATGACTCCAGCCAGCGGAGGGTTTTCCCCGATTCCCAATGACCTCAGTTTTGCTGGGGCTCCTTGATGCCATACTCGGTCAAATGCTGCCTTGATGTCAAGGGCAGTCACTCTCACCTCACCTCTTGAGTTCAGCTCTTTTGTCCATGTTTGAACCAAGGCTGTAATGAGGTCAGGAGCTGGCCCTGGCGGAACCCAAACTGAGCGTCACTGAGCAGGTTATTGCTAAGAGAGTGCCGCTTGATGGCACGGTTGATGACACCTTCCATCACTTTACTGATGATTGAGAGTAGGCTTAATGGGCGGTAATTGGCCGGGTTGGACTTGTCCTGCTTTTTGTGTACAGGACATACCTGGGCAATTTTCCACATTGCAGGGTAGATGCCAGTGTTGTAGCTGTACTGGAACAGCTTGGCTAGGGGCGCGGCAAGTTCTGGAGCACAGGTCTTCAGTACTATTGCCGGAATATTGTCAGGGCCCATAGCTTTTGCAGTTTCCAGTGCCTTCAGTCGTTGCTTGATATCACGCGGAGTGAATCGAATTGGCTGACGTCTGGCATCTATGGTGCTGGGGACTTCAGGAGGAGGCCGAGATGGATCATCAACTCAGCACTTCTGGCTGAAGATTGTTGCAAATGCTTCAGCCTTATCTTTTGCACTGATGTGCTGGGCTCCCCCATCATTGAGGATGGGGATATTTGTGGAGCCACCTCCTCCAGTTAGTTGTTTAATTGTCCACCACCATTCACGGCTGGATGTGGCAGGACTGCAGAGCTTAGATCTGATCCGTTGGTTATGGGATCGCTTAGCTCTGCCTATCGCACGCTGCTTATGCAGTTTGGCACGCAGATAGTCCTGTATTGTAGCTTCACCAGGTTGACACCTAATTTTGAGGTATGCCTGGTGCTGCTCCTGGCATACCCTCCTGCATTCTTCATTGAACCAGGGTTAGCGTCCTGGCTTGTTGGTAATGGTAGAGTGGGGGATATGCTGGGCCATAAGGTTACAGATTGTGGTTGAGTACAATTCTGCTGCGCTTCATGGATGCCCAGTTTTGCATTGCTAGATCTGTTCAAAATCTATCCCATTTAGCACGGTGGTAGTGCCACACAACACGATGGAGGGTATCCTCAATGTGAAGGCGGGACTTACTCTCCACAAGGACTGTGCGGTGGTCACTCCTACCAATACAGTCATGGACAGAAGCATCTGCGGCAGGCAGATTGGTGAGGACGAGGTCATGCATGTTTTTCCCTCGTGTTGGTTCCCTCACCACCTGCTGCAGACCCAGTCCAGCAGCTATGTCCTTTAGGGCTTGGCCAGCTCGGTCAGTAGTGGTGCTACCGAGCCACTCTTGGTGATGGACATTGAAGTCCCCCACCCAGAGCACATTTTGTTCCCTTGCTGCCCTCAGTGCTTCCTGCAAGTGGTGTTCAACATGGAGGAGTACTGAGTCATCAGTTGAGGGAGGGCGGTTGGTGGTAATCAGTAGGAGGTTACTTTGCCCATGTTTGATCTGATGCCATGAGACTTCATGGGGTCCGGAGTTGATGTTGAAGACTCCCAGGGCAACTCCCTCCCTACTGTATACCACTGTGCCACCACCTCTGGTGGGTCTGTCCTGCCGGTGGGACAGGACATACCTGGGGATGGTGATGGCAGTGTCTGGGACATTGTCTGTAAAGTATGATTCCATGAGTATGACTATGTCAGGCTGTTGCTTGACTAGTCTGTGGGACAGCTCTCCCAACTTTGGCACAAGCCCCCAGATGTTAGTAAGGAGGACTTTGCAGGGTCGACAGGGCTGGGTTTGCCGTTGTCATTTCCAGTGCCTCGGTCGATGCCGGGTAGTCCGTCCGGTTTCATTCCTTTCTATTGACTTCATAGTGGTTAGGTACAACTGAGTGGCTTGCTAAGCCATTTCAGAGGGCATGTAAGAGTTAACCAAATTGCTGTGGGTCTGGAGTCACATGTAGGCCAGACCAGGTAAGGACAGCAGATTTCCTTTCCTAAAGGACATTAGTGAACCAGATGGGTTTTTACAACAATCGACAATGGTTTCATGGCCATCATTAGACTAGCTTTTAGTTCCAGATTTATTAATCAAATTCAAATTCCACCTTCTGCTGTGGTGGGATTCGAACCCATGTCCCCACTACGCCACTGCCAACCCGTTGAGTCACAGTTCCAGGTCATTACCAGTTGATGCATGAAAAGGTTCTTCTTCACAACCACCCTTCATCTTTTGCCCAAAATCTTAAATCTGTGTCCCCTAGTCCTTGTACATCAGTTGATGGGAATAGCTTTTCTTTGTCTACATTTGTCGTAATCTTGTACACCTCTATCAAATCTCCCCTCAATCTCCTTTACTCCAAGGAGAAGAGCAGGAAGCTTTCCTAGTATCCTGGCCAATGTTTGTTCCTCAACCAACATCAAAACCAAATTAATTGGTCGTTCATTCAATTTGTTATTTGTGGGATCTTGCTGAATGTAAATTGCTTGTTCCACTTGCCAACAAAACAACACTGAGCACACTACAAAAGTAACTGATGGGCTGTGAAACACTGAGATGCCCCAACCATGTGAAAGGTACTATAAGAATGTGTGTTTCTTTTTATTATCCTAAGAAAATACAGCTTCTAATTTGGTTAAAATTGAGTTACCGTGCTTCAATTTCACCCTCCTAACCACCAGTTTTATGCTTCATTTTCCCCACAGAGTTTGTTGATGAAAACCCCTTCATCCATTCAGCTTTAGAAATAACTCCGCTCATGTCTGGCAGTTCTTCCTCATTAACCATTTCCATGTCAAAAACAATACTTCTGGAGTTATCAGACAAACCAATGTTTTATACATTTTGCAATTAACATAGGATATTACTGAAGTGATTTCCTGAACAAATTAAACAATCATTTGGCATAAATTAAATCTATCTAGTGAATTATGTCAATTTAGATATATTAGACAAGGTATAGCTCATTGCATCAGTGTCTTCATTGAACAAACCAGCCCTGAAATGCACATGATCTCTTTCTATTTAACTCAGTGAGGCCATCTGCTATTTAAAATCACAGATATAATTTCAATGTATTTCAATGTTACAGTTAAAGGAGATGAACAATTCAGACTCTATCACACAAACCTTTAGCTATGATTTTGTGGAGCATTTTCCCATACAAATCCACAGCTAAGAAATAAGCGAAGGGACTAATTTTGTCAATGGTGTAAAATGGGCGATCCCGATTGGAAAAGAAAATTGAGAGGGTTGTTTAATGTGTATCTGATCCAACAGTCCCTGAATTAAACCATCTCCGAAAGTTAAAATTAACCCCAAACTATCAGTCTCAAATCTAGTAATATGCAATATATTCATTGCAGTCATGAATAATATCTCAGCTATGAAATAACCTCAATATATATTTAGATTCAGATGAATAACATAATGAATAATGTTTTTTTTTGAAAGAAATGGAAGGAGAGCAATTGTTACACAAATCCAGTGGTTTGCAGGTTCTTCCAGCCTCATCTTCAATATTAAAACATCTAAAGGCACAACGATGTTTTGCAATACCTTTATCATGCATGCCAAAAGTGCTGAAATTATAATACATTCATCAGTCATATCTACCATCACCTCTGCATATTTCATATGAATTATTATTTCAGTTTACAATCTGAATTATAATAAGGGTTTCCAGGCAATACTAACACAGTAAAGTGCCTGTCTGACAGGAAGGTACAAGCCTGATGCTATGTTGGCATTCTGGAAATTATTGTAGTGTTCAGAAAATGATCTTATAAATCATTATTATACTACTCAGGGTATGTGACATTAAGGACTATACCTATAAACTTACAGTCTTCTGTTCTCTGGTTAAAAAATAAATTATCATGCTATCTTAGTGATAGAAATACTCTGCTATGCAATTTTACATTTCACATATAATTCTATAAATTCAAGTATATTGTAAGATGCAGCACTGCATATCAAAACTATTAAGTACCAAGGCTTAAGAAAAGCTATTATTTATAAAACTCAAGAGATCAGATAAACTTAGCTTCATCTATTTTCACATGTCCTTTGGTATTAAAGTCAAGGAGATCTCAGAATAGGTTTACTTGTACACTGTGATTTACAGATGATTGTTCATTGCATTATTGCCGTTCTGCTTTCTTAAAGCATGCAGAAGCAATACATATCTTGTTCTGGACATTTCTCACAAGTAATACAAGGAATGTTACTGTAGATGTATTTCCCTAGAGATCTTCAACTGTGATGACATAAAACCTAAAGCCTTTTTTCCAGCTGAAATAAAGGGGGGAAATAGCACCATTTCTTATACAGCTCTGACAGATATCAGCGCTGTCTGCTGTAAAGCTGCTGAATTCAGGCCAAACTTCAAGGTTACCTTGGACAGTGGGAAAATTCCATTTGAAGATTGCTGTCCCACCCTCCCCCTGCCCTGGTTAACATTTCCAGCATCAGGAACAACACCTCAAAACTGACACACCAGCCAGTGCTGGTATTTTTGGGTGCACACCCTCCCTCCCTCTGCCTCTGTTCCCACCCTCAGGGGCCTGAAAATTCAATCCAAACAGCCATTATAGAAAGCAAAGAGAAAGGGGCTACAAAAGAAAGTTTTGTGATATTGAAAGGTATAACCCTCTATCTGTTTGAAAAAGTCAATTCTGTGACACATCCAAAATATTGTTTATTTTATTTTAAAACCTTTTTAACACATCCTCCTAAACTCTCTACAGTCACTGTCAATGGACAGTAAATCAGCAAAAAGTAAACATAATGGACTCCAGAAAGCCTATGTAAATTCGAGGAAAGTGACTGAGGCTATACAATTGTACAGGAACAAGTTGAAGTGGGCATTGAGGCTGGGCTTCAGGCCTTCCATTTGCAACAGGTTGAGGGAGGGACAAGGCAAAATTCACCACCCCATATAAACTCTGTAAACTGACTGAACCTGTCAGATAATTGCAGGGGGCTCCAGCACTGGGCTGGTCCAAGGCCTCTTGTCGTACCGACAGTGGCCACTGCTTCTGGTGGCGCTGCCGATACTTCTGAGCTACTGACCCACTTAAGTGCCTGAGTGTCATTAGATCGTGGTACCCCGCCAGCCTGACTAAATCTAGCCCGTGATTGCAGAACTCAATAAGCTCGACACCATTCAGGACAAAGCAAGCTGGTTGAATGGCACCCCATCCACCACCTTAAACATTCACTCCTTCTGCCACTGATGCAAATAGCAGCAGAGTGTACCACCTACAAGATGCAATTTGACAAACCTCCTTCAACAGCACCTAGAAGGACAAGGGCAGCAGAAGCATGGGAACACCACCACCTGCAAGTTCCCCTTCAAGTCACACACCATCCTGACTTAGAACTATATCAGTGTTCCTCCACTGTCATTGGGTCAAAAACCTGGATTTCCCTCTCCAACAGCACTGTGGGTGTACCTGCACCACATGGACTGCAGGCATTCAAGAGGCGGCTCACCATCACCTTCTCAAGGGCAGTTAGGGATAGGCAACAAATAAGGCCTTGACAACAACGCTCACATCCCATGAACGAATTATAAAAAAAGAGCATATACACATTCTGGACTTGCCCTACCTCGAGTCATTGTGCACCAGGACTTTGGAGGCTACAAAGCCATGATCTGCCCAACAATGTTGCTGAACTTGAATCTGTGTCTACTTGGCTGACTGCATACCATCTGCAGGCTTGCCCACCTCTCATTCTTGGCAGCAAGCTCGTCCACCCTCAAATCTGGTCTAACATGACATGCTCACCACAAATTTATAGACAATGAACTTGAAGGGCATCTACAAAACAGAGCAGCTGATGCACAGATGTAATGTGCACTCCCTTCCTGCAAGCTCACTGCCCTCTCCAAATTCCCACAGCTGCAGAGGTCTCCTAGCTTGCCCTTAGAATGGATAGATCCCTACACCCACCTAATCCCTTACTTCTACCTCTAGCCACTGTTCTAATCTAGTGCCCAGCCAAACCTTCTTTCCTGTCCTCACAACCTGGCCCTGCAAACTAGTAACCATACTGAGCAGAATCAACTGAGGAGTAGTGTAGGGACATCAATATATCTGCTTGTAAGTAATGTATAACCTATAAAGCAGCATGTACTATTCTTCTGCATTCTATCATAGAACATAGAACAGTACAGTACAGTACAGGCCCTTCGGCCCACGATGTTGTGCCGAACCTTTAACCTACTCTAAGATCAAACTAACTACCTACCCTTCATTCTACTATCATCCATGTACCTATCCAAGAGTCGCTTGAATGTCCCTAATGTATCTGCTTCTACTACCACCGCTGGCAGTGCATTCCACGCACCCACCACTCTGTGTAAAGAACCTACCTCTGACATCTCCCCGAAACCTTCCTCCAATCACCTTAAAATTATGCCCCCTGGTGATAGCCCTTTCCACCCTGGGAAAAAGTCTCTGACTATCCACTCTATCTATGCCTCTCATCATCTTGTACCCCTCTATCAAGTCACCTCTCATCCTTCTTCGCTCCAATGAGAAAAGCCCTAGCTCCCTCAATCTTTCTTCGTAGGACATGCCCTCCAGTCCAGGCAGCATCCTGGTAAATCTCCTCTGCACCCTCTCTAAAGCTTCCACATCCTTCCTATAATGAGGCGACCAGAACTGAACACAATATTCCAAGTGTGGTCGAACCAGGGCCTTATAGAGCTGCAGCATAACCTCGCAGCTGTTAAACTCAATCCCCCTGTTAATGAAAGCCAACACACCATACGCCTTCTTAACAATCCTGTCAACTTGGGTGGCAACTTTGAGCGATCTATGGACATGGACCCCAAGATCCCTCTGTTCCTCCACACTACCAAGAATCCTGTCTTTAAGCCTGTATTCCGCATTCAAATTCGACCTTCCAAAATGAATCACTTCACACTTTTCCAGATTGAACTCCATCTGCCACTTCTCAGCCCAGCTCTGCATCCTGTCAATGTCCCGTTGCAACCTACAACAGCCTTCCACACTATCCACAACTCCAGCAACCTTCGTGTCATCGGCAAACATGACTTGAGAAAGCATGTAAATTCTTAATCAACTCAATAATAAAAGGAAAAAATAAATCTTGTGAAAATGTAATATTGAACAATAAACCCCCAGTGGAGCAACCATTCAATTATATAATTTTTGTGCTGTTTGAATTGAAATTACACTACCTTAATTTCATATCATTTTAATTATTGTGCCTTAATACCTTCCTAAACCATACTATTTTAAAGTATACAGTATTTTACAATTATAGCATTAAATACAAACAGTGGCAAATAATTAAAATGGTAAAAAAAATATTCATTCAACAGATAGAAATTACAAAGATAGCAAAATTTTATGGTGAATCTAATACATTTTATGGTATATTAATTTGAAATCTTCAGACATATTTAGTGCAAAAACAATTTGAAAAAACATTTTGTAACATGATTATTAATAGTGTGCTGATGCATTTGTACCACAAAGCACTAAAAATATTTTTATAAATACCGCAAGGAGTCATTGCTGCTGAAGTATATTATTAGGTAGTTACCAATTGCTGTAAAACTGAATTAGTATGGGAAAGAAGATCAAACTAATTTGAGAGCAATGTCATTAGAGGCCACTTGAAATTAACTACTTCTATTAAATTTTTTTAAGTTATGATGTTCTTTTCTCAAACGATATTTTCATTGGATTTTCTAGAATTTAAATGTAACTTAAAAAAGTTCAGATAGGTATCTGGTGAGTCAGATTCAAATCTGTGTAACCAATGAGAGTAATACCTTGAGATAGAAAAATCCTGTCTAAATCTATTATCTTTTAACAATAGACTCTAACACATTTACAAATAACAACCAGTGCTTCCAAATGTCTGTCAGAAATTTTTTCAATTAATTTTCAAATAAGCTCATTATCATAACTCACCCTTTCTATTACACACCATATAACTCACTGTGTATTACACACCATATTATACTACCCCATAACCCACTCTATTACATAATCATATAACAGTTTGTCCATTTCACTACAAAACATCTCACTTTCTCAATACACTACCATATAACTCACTTTGTCCATTACACTTTGTCCGATGAAGGGTCACTGACCCGAAACGTTAACTCTGCTTCTCTTTCCACAGATGCTGCCAGACCTGCTGAGTGGTTCCAGCATTTCTTGTTTTTATTGTCCATTACACTACTATAGAACTTATTCTGTTCACTGCAATATCTATGAATCTTGTCAGATTTAGTTAAAATTGCATATAAACTGGATTGCCATTCTTACATTCTTTCTTATTTCTGTGGAAATACAAAGCTATAACAACAGACAAGTTTGAGATGTATTATACTGAGTGTCATTTTTAAATTGAGTATGATCAGTTTTGATCTCAGACCTGCAGAAGAGAAACATAGAAAGCTTATGGCACAGATGGGAGGATATTCAGTCCATCATGTCTGTGCCAGCCAAGAAAGAGCTAACTGGCCTAATCCCACTTTCCGGCTACTGCTCTGTAGCCCTTAAGGTTATAGCACTTCAAATGCATATCCACATATTTTTAAAATGCAATGAGGATTTCTGCCTCAGCCACCCTTTCAGGCAGTGAGTTCCAGACTCTCACCAACTTCTGGGTGAAAAAACTTCTCAACTCCCCTCTAATCCTTCTACAAATTATTTTAAATCAATGCTCCCTGGTTGTTATTTGGAAACAAGCCAAATGGTAAGGAATGAAGCTAGACACAAATCCTTTTTCTTGATAGTTTAATTACAGAATGCAACACTACATATCTCTGCCTCCTACTGTCCTCCCCATGTCACAGTATGCTCTCTCTATATATCTGCTGTAAGTCCTTAATTAAAAAATGCCCTTCACCTGTGTATTTTTAACAACATAATTAACCTACCATTAGCACTGGTTATTGCCCTCTCTGCTAAAGGGAATAGGCATTTCCTATCTGCTCTACTAGGCCCCTCATAATTTTATACCTCAATTAAGTCATCCCTCAGCCCCCTCTGTTCCAAAGAAAACAACCCCAGCCTATCCAATCTTTCTTCTGAGATAAAATTCTTCAGTCCTGGTAGCATGCTCATGAATCTCTTCTGTATACTCTCTAGTGCGATCACATCTTTCCTGTAATGCGGTGACCAGAACGGTACATAGCACTCACTCTAGCTGTGGCCTAACTAGTGTTTTATACAGTTCCAGCATAACCTCCTTCGCTTTTATCCTATGCCTTGGGGAAAATATCCCATATGCCTTCTTAACCAAAAATAAAAACAGGAAGTGCTGGAAATACACAGCAAGTCTGGCAGCATCTGTGGAGAGAGAAACAGAGTTAACGTTTCAGGTCTGTGTGTGACCTTTCATCAGAACTGAACTTGCCTTCTTAACCACCTTATCTGTATGTCTTGCTACCTTCAGGGATCTGTGGATGTGCACTCCAAGGTCCCTTTGTTCCTCCACAATTCTCAGTATCCTACCATTTATTATGTATTTCATTGCCTTGATGTCCTCCTCAAATGCATTAGCTTACACTTCTCCAGATTGAATTCCATTTGTCACTTTTGACCTGACCAGTCCCATTGATATCGTCCTGCAGTCTACAGCAGAGCCCTTTGAACTCAGCGCGGTGCCCACATTTAGCGGCCGCCGCAGAGCCCCTGTGATATTATGCGTGGGGGCTCATGAGCATCACCGTGCCGAGCCTCCCCCCTGCTATTACCTGGATAGAGGCGGGACATTCAGCATAGTGAGGAACCCTTTGACAGCTGTACAGCAGGTGCTGAGGCCCGATTTTAAGCACTTCCTGACAGCTGTCAAAGAAATACTTACCTGACTACTGAAGAGTGGGGCTGCTGTCAATCTGGCAGCAAAGCTGGAAGTGCTGCAGAAATCCAGCAGGTCAGGCAGCATCTGTGGAGAGAGAAGCAGAGTTAACTTGTCCAAGTTCACAGACCTGAAAGTTAACTCTCCACAAATGCTGCCTGACCTGCTGAGTGACCCCAGCACTTTCCGCTTTGCTGCCGCATGCTTACCCTGCTGTGTCCCAGTGTCCTGTGAAGTTGCGATCCTCTTCTTCCACTCAAGTGTAACATTTCTTCTTGTAGGCGTGCAGCACCTGGGTGAATAATCTTAAATTTGCATCCTGGAAGACGTGAGACTTAAATACACCATAAAAGGTATTACAGAGGTTTACAGAGAACACACGGGCACAAATGGGAATGCATGGGTGTCACAGCAATGTAACTGCATCTTTCACTAAATGTTCCTCAACAACATGTGTGTCCTTTTCTCTGTGCAAATGATGTGTGCCAGCATGTAGAGCCAATGTCATATCCCTTTGTGCTGTTGGCCCTTCAGGAGAGCCAACGTATGCAATAACATCATTGCCATGCCACCATTACTCATGAGCGTCTCCATGGATGCAGTGACATGGACATTGGCTCAGTCAGCTGCTGCCTCTAATACTTTACGCAGGGATGCTACAGATGTGGACTGGTGCACAGCAGGTGAGCGAGGGTGATGTGTGGCTTGCAGAGCTCATGTCAGTTCCTATGGAGCAGACAGCCTTTGTCTGATAAGCCACTCCCGTACATCCCTACCTCACTGCCAGCCCTACGTACAGAGCCAGGGTGCCATCTGCCCTCCCATGCATCTTTCATATTGTAGGTCCTCAGTGTCCTCATAGTCCGAGGAGGAATCCTGTTGACGTCTCTCCTCATCATGCCAGGCCTGGTCCTTATTGGGTGCGTAGTTGTGCAGAGCAGCAAAGAAAGGAGCTGGCCTTTTTGGCCCACAGTACAGAGCATCACCCTATCCAGACAGGCATTGGAGGTGCTCTTTCAGCATGCTGATCTCCTGCTCAATGGTGGCTCATGTTGCTCAGTGGCTGGCATTGTATCTCTCCTCTGCAGCAGTGGTGGAGTCTCTCACTGGTGTCGGGAGCCATGTCTGCAAAGGATAGCCCTTATCTGCAAGAAGTCATCCTTCCACCTGAGCCAGTTCAGTGAATAGCGGTGGCAGCCGGGACTGGCGCAAGACCCAGGTGTCATGGCAGCTGCCTGAGAAGCGGTCACACATTTGCTGCAAGCATCTGCGGTGTTCACATACCAGCTTCACCTAGATTGAAAGGGCTCCTTTAATGGTGACATCTGTAGGTGGTAGCCTGGCAGTATGCCTGGTGGCCACATGAGTGCAATCTATGAACATTACAACCTATGGTTCTCCGGCAATGGTGCCAGAACCAATGGCCCTCTGGGCCTGGCTGTGACAATCCGTCCTGAAGCGAACATCCTCACTGGCCCTCCGGTGCAGGGCATTGGTGACCTCCCTGATGCAGCGGTGCACTGCTGACTGTGTGACCCTACAAAGGTATCTGTTAGGCCCCTAAAAGGCTGCAAAGACGTCAGGCTTGAGAACCGCTGCCACTATGAGGAACAAAGGCATGGGATGTCCACCGGAGCCCATGGGCTGCAGGTCATCCTTGAGCAGCGCACAGAGACATGTCACTAACCTCTCTATGTGCGCAATCTCCTCTGACTCTGCTGCTCTGACATCTGATGGCAAGTCATGTGGGGCCTGTAGATGCACGACAAACGTTATGGTGGGCTCCCCTTGGGGGCTGCTGCTCACAACCGGGGGCCTCTACGTGGATCGCACTTACCCGTTGGTATTGCCTCTGGCGGATATGGATCCTCACGTGCAGAGGATCACACAATGTAGGATGAGCCATATCTATTTCCATGTAATAAATAAAGCTGAACCCTGCATGTATTCAAAGGTTCCTAACAGGGCAGGAATTGGTGTTGATGGGTACATCTGCTGCTTTCCTGGATCAACTATGTGGTGTGTCATGGCATTGCCCTTCTTGGACAACACTCAGAGTGGCACAGCATGACCACATCAAGATCCTACCAGCTGAATCGATTGCCCCCACCATCCATAGAATCTTAATGCTCCTGTCCTTTCTGGCACCCTGCCCCCACACAAGGTGCCTAGTGTGCCATTGCCCCCTCACAAACACAGAGTGTACACTGTTAATGGAGGGATGGTACACAGTACCTCCCTTTATGCCAGCACAGCTTTCCCTCCAGTAATCACAGACCCCCTCCCTTTAAGAATGCAGAGTTAGACCCCTGAATATCCTCCCTCCCTCCTCCCTTCCAGAATGCAGAGTGAGGACCCGCCGGCATTTCAGATCGTGAACGGGATGGCACGTGACGGCCGCCCATTCAATGAAAAGTCCGGTAGTGTCGGTGGAGAGACGGCGGGCTGCATAATCAGTAAAGGTAAGTAATCATTACCATATGCTAATTGTGGTGCCGCCGCCATGCGGTTGTGGGGGGGCCACACCAAGGTCCCGCCGTCGCTGGTAATATGCGGCGGGCCCTTCTCGACGCCACGGGTTGAGGTGGGCCTCTCCCTGCAGCATTTTACTGGCCCCTGCGCCGTGACCTGCAGCGTCGAGGGGCCGGTAAAATTCAGCCCTGCATCTTTCTTCCTGGCCAATTTTTGTATCATCTGCAAACTTCTTAATCATGCCTCCTATATTTCAATCTAAATCATTGATATATACCACAAACAACAAGGAACCCAATACTGAGCCCTGTGGAACTCCATTGGAAACAGTCTTCCAGTCACAAAACCCCCCCATTGTCTTTACCCTTTGTTTCCTCCCACTAAGCTAACTTTGTATTGAACTTCCCATTGCTCATGGATCCCATGGTCTCTTACTTTTCTGATCAGTCCATTCGGTCAGAATTTGTCAAAAGACTTGCTAAAATCTATGTAGAAACAGGTAAATAAAAATGCAATATGATCTTTAAATAAACTTTATTTTGGAAATGATCAGGATGGAACGCTGTTTTAAACTTTAAGTGGCAGCAATGCAAATTGTATAAAGGCAAAATACTACGGATGCTGGAAATCTGAAATAAAAACAAGAAATGCGGGAAATACTCAGCAGGTCTGGCAGCATCTGTGGAGAGAGAAGCAGAGTTAACGTTTCAGGTCAGTGACCCTTCTTCAGAACTAGCAAATATTAGAAATGTAAAAGGTTATAAGCAAGTAAAGCGGGGGTGGGGCAAGAGATAACAAAGGAGAAGGTGTAAATAGGACAAGGTCACAGAATTGCTGACCAGAAGGTCGTGGAGCAAAGGCAAACAATATGTTAATGGTGTGTTGAAAGACAAAACATTAGTAGAGATAGGGTGTTAACGGACTGTAAATTGAACAGCCGCAAGTACAAACATGAAAAAAAAACAATGGATAAGCAAACTAAGATGAAATAAAATAAAATAAACACAGGGGAAAAAAAGTTTATAAAGGAAAAAGAAAAAAATAACTAAAAATGAAAGTAAAATGGGGGGTCCGTCATGCTCTGAAATTTTTGAACTCAATGTTCAGTCCGGCAGGCTGTAGTGTGCCTAATCGGTAAATGAGATGCTGTTCCTCGAGCTTGCGTTGATGTTCACTGGAACACTGCAGCAATCCCAGGACAGAGATGTGAGCATGAGAGCAGGGGGGAATGTTGAAATGGCAAGCAACCAGAAGCTCGGGGTCCTGCTTGCAGACTGAGCGGAGGTATTCCGCAAAGCAGTCACCCAGTCTGCTTTTGGTCTCCCCAGTGTAGAGGAGACCACATTGTGAGCAGCGAATACAGTATATTACATTGAAAGAAGTACAAGTAAATCGCTGCCTCACCTGAAAGGAGTATTTGGGGCCTGGGATAGTGAGGAGAGAGGAGGTAAATGGGCAGGTATTACACCTCCTGCGATTGCAGGGGAAGGTGCCATGGGGAGGGGACAAGGTGGTGGGGGTAATGGAGGAGTGGACCAGGGTGTCACGGAGGGAACGATCCCTTCGGAATGCTGACAGGGGAATGGAGGGGAAGATGCGTTTGGTAGTGACATCACGCTGGAGGTGGCGGAAATGGCAGAGGATGATCCTTTGGATATGGAGGCTGATGGAGTGGAAAGTGAGGACAAGGGGAACCCTGTCACGGTTCTGGGAGGGAGGGGAAGGGGTGAGGGTAGAGGTGCGGGAAATGGACCGGAAACGGTTGAGGGCCCTGTCAACAACAGTGGGGGGGGAATCCTCGGTTGAGGAAAAAGGTCATATCAGAAGCACCGTCATGGAAGCTGGCATCATCAGAGCAGATGCGTCAGAGGTGGAGAAACTGGGAGAATGGAATGGAGTCCTTACAGGAGGCAGGTTGTGAAGAAGTGTAGTCGAGGTAGCTGTGGGAGTCAGTGGGCTTATAATGGATATTAGTAGTCAGCCTATCACCAGAAATGGAGACAGAGAAGTCGAGGAAGGGAAGGGAAGTGTCGGAGATGGACCATGTAAAGATGAGAGAAGGGTGGAAATTAGAAGCAAAGTTGATAAAATTTTCCAGTTCGGGGCGGGAGTAAGAAACGGCACCGATACAGTCATCAATACACCGGAAAAAAAGTTGGGGGAGGGGGCCTGAGTAGGACTGGAACAAGGAATGTTCGACATATCCCACAAAAAGACAGGCATAACTAGGACCCATGCGGGTACCCATTGCAACACCTTTTACTTGAAGGAAGTGAGTGGATTTGAAGGACAAGTTGTTCAATGGGAAAACAAGTTCAGCCAGGCGGAGGAGGATGGTGGTGGATGGGGACTGGGTGGGCCTCTGTTCAAGGAAGAAACGGAGAGCCCTCAAACCATCCTGGTGGGGGATGGAGGTGTAGAGAGATTGGACGTCCATCGTGAAGAGGAGGTGGTTGGGGCCAGGAAACTGGAAATTGTCAAAATGACGTAGGGTGTCAGAAGAGTCACGGATGTAGGTGGGAAGAGACTGGACCAGTGGAGAAAAGACAGAGTCAAGATAGGAAGAAATAAGTTCAGTGGGGCAGGAGCAGACTGACACAATGGGTCTGCCGGGACAGTCCTGTTTGTGGATTTTGGGAAGGAGGCAGAAGCGGGCTGTCCGGGGTTGTGGGACTATGAGGTTGGAAGCTGTAGAGGGAAGATCTCCAGAGGAGATGAGGTCAGTGACAGTCCTGTGGACAGTAGCTTGATGTTCGGTGGTGGGGTCATGGTCCAGAGGGAGGTAGGAAGAAGTGTCTGAGAGTTGGCGCTGAGCCTCTGCAAGGTAAAGGTCAGTACACCATACAACAACAGCACCACCCTTGTCTGCAGGTTTGATGACCATGTCGGGGTTAGAATTGAGAGAACGGAGTGCCTCAAGTTCAGAGGGCGACAGGTTAGAGTGAGTGAGGGTGGCAGAGAAATTGAGATGACCAATGTCGCGCCAACAGTTTTCAATGAAAAGATCACGAGCGGGTAAGAGGCCAGTGGGGAGGGGGCCAGGTAGAGGGAGAATGCTGGAGGCGGATGAACGGGTCTACTGATCAGGGGAAGGGCTCCTGGTCGAAGAAGTGAGCCCGGAGGCGGAGGCAATGGAAAAAGAGCTCAACGTCATGCCGAGTGCGAAATTCATTGAGGTGGGGACGTAAGGGGATAAAACTGAGACCTTTGCTGAGTACAGAACGTTCAGCGTCAGAGAGGGGGAGGTCAGAGGGTATAGTGAATACACGGCAAGGGGTCAGATCATAAGGGGTGATGTCAGAGGGAAGTGAAGGGGAAGAAGGATCTGGAGGGACATTAGTCCCCATCAGCTGCTGGAGCTTGCGTTCCTTGACACCGAAAATGAAGAGAAAAAGTTTTTTGTTAATGCGTCGGATGAGACGAAAGATGAAATGAAACTGCGGAGTAGAACAGTTTTGAGATAAGGTGAGGCGATGCTGCTGGAGAGAGAGGTTCAGTGTGTGCATGTTGCGGCGCATAGCACTGAGTGTGGATCTCGGGATGCGGCAAGAATAGCAGTCCGAGGAACATTGTATTTCCCGGAGATACCTGTAATCCTGGGTGGATTCAAAACATGATGGGTGAAACTGCATTTGGAATCCACATGGAAAAAGTCGGAGCCGGAGACAGTCGCTGAGGAAGGAGATGTGGCTGTGAAAATGAGTTTTGGTAGACACTTTATCAAAGACCAGGAGAGAAATAGAAAGCAATGAAGGTGAACAAGGTAAAAGAGACAAACAAAAATCCCGTTGGAGAGAACAGCAGAACTTCTTCAAGGTAGGCATTCCTGGAAGAGAAGTGGCAGTGAATTAAACACTGAAATAAAAGCAAAATACTGCGGATGCTGGAAATCTGAAATAAAAACAAGAAATGCAAATTGTTTTTAATGCAAATTGTACGTTAGGTAATCATTAATCATGGAGAACAGTGGACATTTAAAATTGTCCACCAAGCAATGTTGCACCTTGAGCTGGAAGGATGAGTAATGCAATTTGCTTAAAAGGTGATTGCTTTATAAATTCTACTGCAGCAAAGTCATTTATTATGTCTCTATGTTTTACATTTGTATATAAATATGATAAACAATGTTAGTTTTAATTGTAAAACAAAAAATATTCGATTTTTAGCTTTGTCATAGGTGCACATTTTCCGTGGCAGATGCACTCTACCAATCATAGGAGGAGATAGTGAATTATTCCAGCTGTGATGACACTGGAAAAAATTCAGCTAATACAATAAATCATTCATACTAATCCACAGGTTGCACCCGCTATGAACAAAAGTAGAATAAATAATCTAACAGAACGGTATTCTAAACCACTCACCATTCACCATTGAATCCCCACTGATACTGAAGGATTCTGACCTTTTAAATCTTGTTCTCAGTAAATAGATCACAGTACAAAAGCTTTTCTGAATTTTTTGGAACAGTTTTATTGCTGTAGTAATGGGTTTAATGCATATGGTTACAGCAATATGAAATTAAAGTGCATGGTCACAACAATGTGAAATGAAAGTATATGTTCAGACCAATATTTTGTATTCAAAGAATCATAGAATCTCACAGCACCATGACTTAAGAAAGTAATTTTTGTACATCTCAGTGATTTTTTTTTGAAAAATTGAAACCAGGTATTGGTTCAGAGGTTGCTGTGACAGGGCAGTTAGTAAGAATAGTCCTTGTTGGTTTAATGTTGACAATCGGCTAGATTTTGCAGTCAGTGTGATGCAATAGCGCTCGCTGCTGACCTCGCGAGGAAAGCTGCCCACAAAAACAACAAGCAATCTCTGTGGTACAGATTTCCCCTTTCCTATTGGCAATTTGAATCTAGTGTCAAGTCAAGGGGATCTCCAGGCATGCAGCAGCAGTGACGTCAGCAAGCAAGGTAAACAATAATCACATTGAAGTATTCTTAAATCCAGCAAACCAGGAAGTTAAAGTACTTTATCATTCACTTTTAATTTAAATTTTCAGATAGTGAAATAAATGATTTTCATTGGTTTTAGGCAAAGGCTAAACTCTTAAAATAAACAAACTTTAAAAAAATTATTCTTCTAAAAATGTGAAATTTTTCAGCACAACAGAGAAATTTAACATTATAAAATATTTAATTATATATAAA
The DNA here is from genome assembly GCF_036365525.1 of Heterodontus francisci. Lineage (NCBI taxonomy): Eukaryota > Metazoa > Chordata > Chondrichthyes > Heterodontiformes > Heterodontidae > Heterodontus > Heterodontus francisci. The sequence goes on along the minus strand of NC_090389.1, from coordinate 46,387,779 downwards.
ATATAAAATTTGTGATTCAACGCCAGTGAGACAGTAATTATGAAGTTAGTATGCCATTAAAAATCTAATTACACCTCATTCAATGAGGTATAACTTTTTCAAAGGGTTTTTAAAGCAAAACTAAGCATAAAAGTGGAAGTTTTTATCAGTTCACGGATTGCTCTCAGGGAGAACTTCAACAGTGCACCTCTGGAGGAGCATAGAATTACTGACAGAAACTTTTGAATTTCTGTGTTATTCTGCATATGTGTAGAGTCCCGAAGTTGCTGTCAGTTTTGGCAAATGCTGACAGTTTCGGCATCATTAGCACTGGAAAATCTGGGCCAATATTTTGCTCTGCAAATTGCTGGAATTGTGAGATGGCAACAGCACTGAGCCCTCTACTCAGGCATTTGGAATCTGAGTGAACAGGGCAACTGTGTATCTTCTTTACCAATCAGACTGGAATATTGTGAAAGTAATAGTGCAAGGACTAGGAAGGAAGTGTAAGATACAATGGTAAATTCATTGTTCAATCAGATATATCGCTATCTCTGATGTAAGGTCATCAACCTGAAACATTAACTTTGTTTCTCTCTTCATAGATACTGCCAGACCTGATGAGTATTTCCAACATTTTCTGTTTTTATTTTAGATTTCCAGCATCTGTGGTATTTTAATTTTGTATTACAAGGAAAGAAAGATTGAATTGGGATCGACAAAGAAACAGAAAGAAAACCCTTTAAAAAATTCTTGTTTTCAATACCTAGCAACAATTAAAACCTGAAGGAATGAGACTCCACACTTGCAATAGTTAATTTTCTGTGTCAAACAGGTTAACTGGAAAAAATTAACGTGCATCACATCATTAAAAGAATAGTTGATTTGACTTAACTTTCAGTGGTGAGCTTACTTCATATCTACCATGCAGGTACAAAAACAACTCGTATATATAACGCACCTTAAACATAGTCAAACATCCCAAAGTGCTTATCAGAAACGTTATCAAGCAAAATTTGACATCAAGCCAAATAAGATTAGAACATCAAAGGGATAGGTTTTTAGAAGCATCTTAAAGGAGAAAAGAGAGATCGTGAAGTGAAGTGGTTTTGGGAGAGTATTCCAGAGCCTAGTGTACCTGGCCACTGAAGGTCAGGCTGCCAATGGTGAATCAATTAAGATCAGGGATGCGCAAAAGGCCAGAATTGGAGTTCAGACACTTCGGAGGCTTGTGGAACTGGAGGAGGTTAAAGAGAAAGGGAGGGAATGAGGCCATGGAGAGATTTGAAAATAAAGATGAGATTATTAAAATTGAGGCTGTGTGAGAACAGAAGCTAATGTAGGTCAGTGAGCACAGAGGTGATGTGTGAATGGGACTTGGTGAGAGTTATGATACAGCCAGTTGAGATTTGGAAGAGTTCAACTTTATGGAGGATGGAATATGGCAGGTTGGCCACGGGAAAAGGCATGGATGATGGTTTCAGTGGTAGATGAGCCGAGGCAGAGGTGGAGGTGTAAGTAGGAGGTCTTGGTGCTGGAACAGATATGTTGTCAGAAGCTGATCTCAGGGTCAAATAGGACACTGATGTTAAACACAATCTGGTTTAGACTTCAACAGGGACCAGGGTGGGGAATGGAGTTGGTGGCTAAGGAATGGAGTTTGTGGCGAGGAAATTCCTGCTCACACATTATGTCACTTGTTTTCTTACCTCGCACATCACTTTTATCTGGGGAGATTAGATCTGGCACTGGATGTCTCACAACACAGTGGTGTAGAGATAATGTCACTGATGTAGTAATTCAGAGGCATAGGCTAAAGCTCTGGGGACACTGGTTCAAATTCCACCACACTAGCTGGTGGAATTTAAATTTAATTTATTAATAAATTCAATTAATTAATAAAAAAACATCTGGATTGAAAGCTAGTCTCAGTAATAGTGCCATGAATCTATCATTGATTGTCATAAAAACTCATCTGGCTTACCAATGTTCTTTAGGGAAGTAAATCTGCCGTCCTTACCTGGTCTGGCCTACTTGTTGCTCCAGATCAACAGCACTCTCCCTTTTAACTTTCTTAAAACCTATTACATTTGTAACTTTTCCCAGTTCTGATGGAAGGTCACAGACCTGAAAAGTTAACTCTGTTTCTCTCTCCACAGATGCTGCCTGACCTGCTGAGTATTCCAGCATTTTCTGTTTATATTTCAGATTTCCACCATCATCAGTATTTTGCTTTTGAGTTGGATTAGTGTTGGTTTGGGATAGGGTTAATGGTTTGGTTGCCTGTTTAAACATGGCACCATTGGTCTTGCAGATCAGAAATCAGTCCTGGTGTTTAAATGGGTTTGCAATCTGTGTCACTTTTCCTGGTCATAACTCATTTCTAATATTTCTTCAGTGTTGACAGCTGTGCTAGAGGTTACGAAAAATGTTTTGAACTGGACTCAAGTTATGCCTAGAGGATTATGTTTAAGCAATGCTGACACATGGGGCTGAATTTTCGTTCTGGGATCGGAAACCCAATGCCCAGAACATTTCCAGGTCTCGATTCCGCTATGAAAATTCAGTCCATGTGTAAGCAGCACTGAAACATAGTGAGGCTATTTTAAAATGCAAAGGGCCTAATTGGCCTGAGGGCGGGTTCAGCGCCCAATTAGCAGCACTGGAAGCTGCCTGAAGGTGGGACTCAGTAATGGAGGGGCCTTTGAAAAGAGAAACGGCAGCCATGACTGGGCTTGCTGTTCACCAAAGCAATGGAGCAGCAGGACCTTAGAGGGTCAGTGCTGGCACGGGTAGGCATTCCTGGTGGCACCACAATTTTTGGAAGCCTCTCTTGAGGCTTTAACGGATGCAGTGTCCAACAGGAGAGATGTTTTGTTTCCATGTCTGGAAGAAGAAATCTGCCTAGAAAAACAAAGAGGGCATGGATGGAGGTGGTGATGGAGTTCAGCACCCAGGGAGTCACCAGAAGGACATGGGTCCAATGCAGAAAGCGATTCAATGACCTGATATTGTCGGAAAGGTGAGTGGCCAGCGACACCTGGGTGACAGGTTACCAACTTTTGAAACTCCAGTATGCATACAAGCTGACCTCACAGAATGTCCATAGATCTCCTGAACATTGTCAGATCAAGTGTTCAGTTGCAACACTGAGACGGCAGCCTCCCTCAGATATGGGGTGCTAGTCAGAAGTGTCTGTCATGACTCAGGGATTCATTCGCATGAGCTCCTCCATTGAGATATTGGGCAACCTTTTGGAGAGCCATGTGTAACATCACTCTGAGTGGGTGCAGGAGCAGCGCATGGATAGGCACAGAAAAAGTGAGATTCTCTGCAGCATAGAATGCTCAGTGGCACTGAGATGCTCAGAGTGGCTGCCAGCTGTGTCCCAGTTGGTGGTGTCACCCAGCATCTAAGGTGCCAGGAAAGGGCTGAGGCAGATGAAGGGGCCACTCCTCAGGGGTCACCGGCATCAGCCTTTGGCCCCTCGCCCCCTCCGACTGAGGAACCATCTCTGCCACAAGGCCCTGTGACAGAGGCTACCCCCGCAATGACGTGGGCACAGGCACCTCCAAGACAAGGACGGAAGTCACAGGCATCTCAACCAGAGATTTTTTGAGGAAGTGACGAAGATGATTGATGAAGGAAGTGCAGTGGGTGTTATCTATGTGGACTTCAGTAAAGCCTTTGACAAGGTCCCACATGGCAGACTGATACAAAAGGTGAAGTCACATGGGATCAGAGGGGAGCTGGCAAGATGGATACAGAACTGGCTGGGTCATAGAAGACAGAGGGTAGCAGTGGAAGGGTGCTTTTCTGAATGGAGGGATGTGACTAGTGGTGTTCTGCAGGGATCAGTGCTGGGACCTTTGCTGTTTGTAGTATATATAAATGATTTGGAGGAAAATGTAACTGGTCTGATTAGTAAGTTTGCGGACGACACAAAGGTTGGTGGAGTTGCGGATAAGGATGAGGATTGTCAGAGGATACAGCAGGATATAGATCGGTTGGAGACTTGGGCGGAGAAATGGCAGATGGAGTTTAATCTGGACAAATGTGAGGTAATGCATTTTGGAAGGTCTAATGCAGGTGGGAAGTGTACAGTAAATGGCAGAACCCTTAGGAGTATTGACAGGCAGAGAGATCTGGGCGTACAGGTCCACAGGTCACGGAAAGTGGCAACGCAGGTGGATAAGGTAGTCAAGAAGGTATACGGCATGCTTGCCTTCATCGGTCGGGGCATAGAGTATAAATATTAGCAAGTCATGCTGCAGCTGTACAGAGCCTTAGTTAGGCCACGCTTAGAATATTGCGTGCAATTCTGGTCGCCACACTACCAGAAGGACGTGGAGGCTTTGGAGAGGGTACAGAAGAGGTTTACCAGAATGTTGCCTGGTCTGGAGGGCATTACCTATGAGGAGAGGTTGGATAAACCCGGATTGCTTTCACTGGAACGACGGAGGTGGAGGGGCAACATGATAGAGGTTTACAAAGTTATAAGCGGCATGGACAGAGTGGATAGTCAGAAGCTTTTTCCCAGGGTGGAAGAGTCAGTTACTAGGGGACATAGGTTTAAGGTGCGAGGGGCAAAGTTTAGAGGGGATGTGCGAGGCAAGTTCTTTACACAGAGGGTGGTGAGTGCCTGGAACCTGTTGCCGGGGGAGGTGGTGGAAGCAGGTACCATAGAGACGTCTAAGAGGCATCTTGACAAATACATGAATAGGATGGGAATAGAGGGATACGGACCCCGGAAGTGCAGAGGGTTTTAGTTTAGGCAGGCATCAAGATCGGCGCAGGCTTGGAGGGCCGAATGGCCTGTTCCTGTGCTGTACTGTTCTTTGTTCAGAGGCAGGGACTGGGGAGGAGGCTGCCTCCACCTCATCCTCTGCCACAGGGGGAGCAGTCCGTAGAAGTGCCATTGATTTCACTTAATGGGTCAACTGGGTGCTGTTTTCCACTTTTGTCTGCTTTTCTGTTTTCATTGCAATATCACTTGTTTATTTTATCAATTTGATATATGTGTTATTGATGTTTCATGTCAAATGGGGGATGGAGTTTTGTTGGGTGGGTCGGGGGGGGGGGGGGCGGTGGTGGACTGGGGTAGTTGTATTTCCATGCTTTGTGATGTTGAAGAATGTTGGTGGCGAAAACCTCATTCTCCATGGTCATGGCTGGCAATTGGACTTCACAGATGTGGGCCATCGCGGAATGATAGCTCTCTATGGTGGATGATGAGTTCTGGAATCATTGGTCATAAATGCTCGGAGGTGATCAGGTGAAATGCTGCTGAATTAGTGTGGTCCTTGCAGCCGTGCCAGCCTGCAGCTCATCCAGAGATCTGAGATGGCATCATTGGGGTCTTTTGAGGCCTGGCCACCGGCCACCTCTGGAGCGATCCCTTCCTCCTCCTCTTCCCCCTCTGAGGTGGAGTGGCATTGCAGCTCCTCCTCCTCATCCATCTCCAGGCCTCTTTGTATTGTCATGTTGTGCAGGGCGCAGCAGACGAACACGATACGAGATACTCTGACTGGCTCATATTGGAGGGCACCATCTGACCTGTCAAGGTAATGGAAGCGCATAATCCGTGTCTGTGTAGTGGACGGATGTCAGGAGCAATCTCCTATTGGAAAACCTTCATCTCCCAAGAAGCCACCCACCGAGTCTGGATGCGAGTCGGAATAGATGCAGTACCTATGACTCTCACAGGATAAAGGAGTCATGACAGCTACCAGCAACTTGGGCACAGACCTGCAAGACCCGCTTCCTGTGGTCACAGACCAGCTGGACATTCAATGAGTGGTAGCCCTTTCTGTTCAGGAATCTGGCTGGCTGGTCTGTTGGTGCTTTGATGGCTATGTGAATGACCCCCTTGACTTGAGGGAATCCAGCAACGTCTGTGCCTGCACAGGCCCATCTGTCTCAAAATGGAAGTCGTACCCCGCCCTCCTGAATATGGCATCCTTGACCTGCCTGATGGTCTGATGAGCTGCTGATTGCGAGGTGCCACCTGGGTCCACAGCTGATCCCTGGAACAACCCAGTTGCATAAAGATTCAGAGCGATGGTGACCTTGACAGCTGCAGGGAAAGGAATGCCAAGGGGCCGCGATGCCTCAGGTCACTGTGCATCAGAGCATACAGCACCAAGACCATCTGCCCGGATAGGTGCAGTCTCCTACAGCACTGGCGGCTAACATTTGCAGGTAGCTGTCTTGGGTGGTAGACCTGATTTCTTGGGTAGTGCCTTCTTTCCTTGCAGCCCCCTGCTGTGCTCCTCTGACCTCCTGCTGTCCAGGAGGTTGCTGAAGCTCATGTCCAATGTCAGAGTAACCTGTTCCCATCTCAACTCCCTCAGCTGGCACTCGTTAGTTCACCAGGCCTTCCTTCGCCAACCCCAGCTGCCCAAATGATGCCAGTGGGCTCACATCCCTCTCCGGATTCCTACCACTCACCATTTACAAATGCAAGTCTTTGAGCTCCAGCAATGGCTACTCTTGTGATACAGTTTGAGCAGCTGAGCTCTATTCTGGGCTTCTACAATGTTAACCATCCCCTCCAATAGCCCTCATGGCTCCTGCCCCACCCGCGCAGTCTTCACAACTTCTACACCCTGCCGTGATCCAGACACAGCGTTTTCCCCATGCCCTTCTAGTGAATATCGCAAACTGCTCCTGACAAGCTTTGCACTGACATAAAAACAGAAAGTGCTGGAAATACTCAGCAGGTCTGGCAGCATCTGTGGAGGAAGGTGCAGAATTAACGTTTCAGGTCTGTGACCTTTCACCAAAACCTGTCAGGGATGCTACCAGACCTGCTGAGTATTTCCAGCACTTTCTGTTTTTCTTTCAGATTTCCAGCATCCGCAGTATTTTGCTTTTTATTTAAGCTTCTCAACGAGCCCCTTTAAAAATTAAAAGCAAAATACTGCGGATGCTGGAAATCTGAAATAAAAACAAGAAATGCTGGAAACACTCAGCAGGTCTGGCAGCATCTGGAGAGAGAAGCAGAGTTAACCTTTCAGGTCATCACTGCAATTTCTTGTTTTCCCTTTAAACATTGTTTCCCGTTCCAGAGGTGGTTGGACCCAGTGCCAACCTCCGAGAACGCGATCTTCAAAATCATGCACACACTCACTCCCGCATCCACCAGGATTTCAGAATCCAGCCTATGAACTATCCCACCTTAGGAGTGTTGCGCAACTGCTTCAGGTGGTGCAGTACCCGGAAGTAACTGCCACTGTTTGCTCTTTGACCCCGGAAACACTGTCTCGGGTTCAGGTGAACATGGCGCCGACCATAAGGAGCTGAGTTCCGGTCACTCGGTTCAGCTGAACGGAGTTTATGAAGAAAGCGAGTCTGCAATGATGGATGGCCGGGAGTTTTTAGCATCTCTTGTGGTGAGTGCTTCTATACGGCAAATATAGTTTCAGTTTAAACATTTATCTGCAGGAAGGAAGAGAATCAGCGCAGATCAAATGGCAAACTAAAATTGAAACATTAGTAAGGAGTGTTTTAATGATTTTTGTTGGGCTGTTTTGACAGATGCTTTGCATTTTAATCTGTTAATGAAGATTTAGATTTGGAGATACAGCACTGAAACAGGCCCTTCGGCCCACCGAGTCTGTGCCGACCATCAACCACCCATTTATACTAATCCTACACTAATCCCATATTCCTACCACATCCCCACCTGTCCCTATATTTCCCTACCACCTACCTATACTCGCGGCAATTTATAATGGCCAATTTACCTACCAACCTGCAAGTCTTTTGCCTTGTGGGAGGAAACCGGAGCACCCGGAGAAAACCCACGCAGACACAGGGAGAACTTGCAAACTCCACACAGGCAGTACCCAGAATTGAACCCGGGTCGCTGGAGCTGTGAGGCTGCGGTGCTAACCACTGAAGAGTAAGAAGTGTGAAGGCATTTTTCAGTAAAATCTCCCTTTAGCAACCAATGAATGATATGAACAGTGAAGTAAAACCCTATGCATACTGTCAACATTTCCATTAGTTTTTCTATATGGTTTAACAATTTGTGGATACTTTTCATTGTCCTTGGAGTAGTGACAGTGAAGTTGGTGGGGGCGGGGGGAACTCTTGCCTTGTTCACCGGACTAATGGCATTTAATTAAATGTTTCCCACATTATGACAGTAACTGTACTTCAAAGGTACTTCATCGATTTGTTAAGCGCTTTGGGATGTCCTGACGTCATGAAAAGCACTGTGGAAATGCAAGTCTGTCTGTGTTTTGAAAAATAATGCTGGAAATTTGGAACAACAGCTGAGTTCAAGTAGTTAGTAATGTTTTAAATAACTAAAGTAGTTGCTGTCCTGAATCAGATTGGCTGTAGGGATCTTTGATTCTGCAGTAGAATGGGTGAAAGGGGCACCATGCCCAATATACTACCAAAATACACAAGGACCTAGAATTTCCATGTGGGGAGTTGCCCTGCTTTTACACCAATGGAAGATGATTTGTGGCTGACAGTGGCCTGGAGAGATATTTGCATGTGAGTTTTCTGACATCTCATTTGCATATCCATTGCCATAAATCAGTTTAAACAAAACTCTGTGTAGAAATTCAAGTATGACCTTTAAAGAGACAGTTCTCGCTCAACAGTGCAGCAGCAGACTGGAGGACAAATAGAAGTAAGGAACAGTGTATGCTCACTCACCTGATTCACAGTTAACTTGACTACATGGCTCGTGAATCTTTTTCTGCACTCTTAAGACTGTCTATTACAGGAGAAGCTGACACATGCAGCCAAACAAGGCAGCAGGACGTAGAACACAAGCAGCGAAGCTGTCACAATTTCACAGACTATAACTTGCAGACCCTCCTTGAGGAAATAATAAGGGAACACAAACTGCTGGGTGTCTTTGGTAGCAAACCTGCCACTCTTGCCACTTGGTACTACTGGCATAGTGTCAGTTCTCTTCCTCTCGCAGCGCTGCAGACCAGTGTGGCAAAATGTTGAATGATTTCATCACAGTGATTTACTTGGCCACCTTCGACAACAGTGCATTGTTGACTTTATTTTTTTTAAAAAGCTTCCCAACCAGATTGGATAGGTTGGGGTTGTTTTCTTTGGAACTGAGGAGAGATTTAATTGAGGTGTACAAAATTATGAGGGGCCTAGATAGAGTGGATAGGAAGGATATATTTCCCTTAGCAGTAAAGTTAATGACCAAGGGGCATTGATTTAAAGTAACTGGCAGAAGAATTAGAGGGGAGTTGAGAAATGTTTTCACCCAGAAGTTGGTGAGAGTCTGGAATTTATGGCCTGAAAGGGTGGTAGAGGCATAAACCCTCATTGTATTTAAATAATGAACTTGAAATGCTGTAATCTACAGGGCTATGAGTTAAGAGCTGGAAAGTGGGATTAGGTTGGCTAGCTCTTTTTCAGCCGGCACAGACAAACTGGAGTGACCTCCTTCTGTGACGTAAATTTTATGTTTCCATAATGCACTCTAGATAAAGCCCCCTCCTAGTACCCTGCATCCTGTGGGTTCGAAACTGTCTTGCCTCACTATTCTAGAAAACCCCTTCCTCCACTTATACAGGCTGAAGGCCGCAAATCTTTTATTTGACTCTGCCATACCACTAGGCACACTTTCCTCAACTGCTATCCTTCTGCTCAGTCTTGCTGCAAAGGAAGTTGTTGTGCAATTACCATGGGAGGCACACCACCAGAGGGGCATCCCCAACTACAGACATCTCATGCCTTATGAGGAGAAAGCCATGGAGCTTGTAGGGAGGCAATCTACTTTTGCCATGGGAAATAGCAAGGTGGGAGAATATTGCTGGTGCCACGTTAGCGACTGAGCAACAACACTGTATCTTGGTAGCTCTGCGAAATACTACAGTCATAAGCTTACACCCACTTCTCCTTCCTTAATTCCAAGGGAGTAATGCAGTCCCGATCTTAGCTATAATCCTTCAATCCACCACAGTCCTCCTTAGATTTGTAAATTGTGTATGAAGGAATGGAAGCTAACCAATTTAACAGCTCTGCTCAAGAATGGAGAGAAGAATAAATTGGTAATGAGAAAACAGTTAATTTCGAATCAATTGTGGGTGAACTCTGAGAATCTGTAATTTGAGAGACCATTCGGCCCCTCAAGCCTGCTCTACCATTCAGTGCGAACATGGCTGATCTACCTAAACTGCACTTTCCTGCCCTCGCCCATATCTCTTGATTCCCCGAAAGACCAAAGATCTAGCCATCTCAGTCTTAAATATACTCAACAATGGAGCAACCATTGCGATAGATTTCAAACAGATCTAGCAACTCCATGAGGCACTGTGGGCCATCAGTAGCAGCAGAATTGTATTCAACCACCATCTGTAACCTCATGGCCTGGCATATCCCCCACTCTACCATTACCATCAAGCTGGGGGACCACCCCTGGTTCAATGAAGAGTGCAGGAGGGCATGCCAGGCGCAGCACCAGGTGTCAGCCTGGTGAAGCTGCAACACAGGACTACTTGCATGCCAAACAGCAGAAGCAGCATGTGATAGATGGGGCTAAGTGATCCCACAATCAATGGATCAGATCTAAGCTCTGTAGTCCTACCACATCCAGTCGTGAATGTTGGAGGGCAGTTGAACAACTAACAGGAGGAGGAGGCTGCACAAATATCCCCATCCTCATCGATGGGGGAACCCAGCACAGCAGTGCAAAAGGCAAGGCTGAAGCATTTGCATCCATCAGCCAGAAGTGCCCAGTGGGTGATCCATCATGGCCTCCTCCTGAGGTCTCCAGCATCACAGATGTCAGTCTTCAGCCAAACCGATTCACTCTGTGATATCAGGAAACAACTGAAGGCACTGGATACTGCAAAGGCTATGGGCCCTGATATCCGGCAATAGTACTGAAGACTTCCACAGAGCTAGTGACGCCCCTAGCAAAGCTGTTCCAGTACAGCTACAACACTGGCATCTACCTGGCAATGTGGAAAATTGCCAAGGTATGTCCTGTGCACAAAAAGCAGGACAATTCAACCCGACAATTACCATCCCATAAGTCTCCTCTCAGTCATCAGTAGAGTGATGGAAGGGGTCGTCGACACTGCTATCAAGTGGCACTTGCTTAGCAAAAACCTCCTCATTGCTCAATTTGGGTTCCACCAAGGACACTCAGCTCCTGACCTCATTACAGCATTTGTCCAAACATGGACAAAAGAGCTGAACTCAAGAGGTGAGGTGAGAGTGACTGCCCTTAACACCAAGGAAGCATTTGACTGAGTATGACATCAAGGAGCCCTAGCGAAACTGGAGTCAATGGGAATTAAGAGGAAAACTGTCTTCTGGTTGGAACCACACATAACAGAAAGGAAGATGGTTGTGGTTGTTGGAGGTCAATCATCTCAGTCCCAGGACATCACTGCAGGAGTTCCTCAGGTTAGTGTCCTTGGCCCAATCATCTTCAGCTGCTTCATCAATGACCTTCCCGCCATCACAAGGTCATAAGTGGGGATGTTTGCTCATGATTGCGCAATGTTCAGCATCATTCGCGACTCCTCAGATGCTGAAGCAGCCTGTGTCCAGATGTAGCAAGACCTTAACCACATCCAGGCTTGGGCTGATAAGTGGCAAGTAACATTTGTGCCACACAAATGCCAGGCAATGACCATCTCAAAAAAGAGAGAATCTAACAGTCTCCCCTTGATGTTCAATGACATTACCATCGCTGAATCCCCCACTGTCAACATCTTGGGGGCGACCATTGACCAGGAACTGAACTGAAGTAGCCATATAAATACCGTGGCTACAAGAGCAGGTCAGAGGCTGGGAAGTCTGCAGCAAGTAACTCACCTCCTGTCTCCCCAAAGCCTGTCCCCCATCTATAAGGCATGTCAGGAGTGTGATGAAATACTCTCGACTTAACTGGATGGGTGCAGCTTCAACAACACTCAAGAAGCTCAACACCATCCAGGACAAAGCAGCCCGCTTGATTGGCACCCCATCCACGACCTTCAACATTCACTCCCTCCACTGCTGGCGCGTAGTAGCAGCAGTGTGTACCATCTACAAGATGCATTGAAGCAGCTCACTAAGACTCCTTCGACAGCACCTTCCAAACCCATGACCTCTACCAGCTAGAAGGACAAGGGCAGCAGATGCATGGGGACACCACCACCTGCAAGCTCCCCTCCAAGCCACACACCATATTTTTCTTGGAACTATATTGTCGTTCCCTCACTGTTGCTGGGTCAAAATGCTGGAACTCCTTTCCGAACAGCACTGTGGGTGTACCTACTGCAGTGGCTCAATAAGGCAGCTCACCGCCACCTTCTCGAGGGCAATTAGGGATGGGCAATAAATGCTGGCCTAACCAGCGATGCCCACATCCCATGAACAAATTTTTAAATATCCACAACCCTCTGAGGTAGACAATTTCATGCATAAGTATTTTGTCATAGGGTGTGGTTGAGACTAAGATCATTGCATCTTTTATAAGGAAAGAAAGATTTGTATTTACATAGTACCTTTCACAGTCTCAGGATATCCCAAAGCGCTTTACAGCCAATGTAGTATTTTTGAAGTGTAGTTACTGTTGTAATGTAGGAAACACAGCAGCCAAGTTGCAGACAGCAAGGTCCCACAATCAACAGTGAGGTAATGATCAGATAATCTATTTTTGTGATTGTACCTGAGGGATAAATCTTGGCTAGAACACTGAGGATAACACCCCTGTTCTTCGAAATAGTGCAGTGGGATCTTTTATGCCCACTTGAGAGCTTAGACGGGGCTTCGGTTTAACATCTGATCTGAAAGACTGCGCCCCTGACAGTGCAACACTCCCTCAGTACTGCATTAGAGCTTCAGTCTAAATTTTTGTGCTCAAATCCTGGAGTGGGACTTGAACCCACAACTTCCTAATTCGGAGGCAAGAGTTGTACCAACTGAGCCACTGCTGACATGTTTAAGGAAAAGCAGGGAAGTGGATGAGCTTTGGATTGCTCTAATATCGAGATAGCAAAATATACAATGGCCTCTTGTGCTGTATTTCTATGGCTCTGTGTCTGCCAAACCTGTGGTCGAGACTTCTGGATGTATGTGCATGTGTTTTGGTAAAGCATGGGTAGGAACTACTATTCATTGTTTTGTTTGCTGTTAACTATTCAGTATGAATAGCAGAGCAAAACATTTTATAAGGAAGAACTTCAGTGCTCTCTCATCAGTATATATGCAAACTATGAAGTTGCAAATCTTGGAAGTGTTGAGAAAATTGTATGCTATACAGTAATGTTGAACTGCAAAGAAGAGTACTTGTGAATGCAAAAGCAAAATACTGCAGATGCTGGAAATCTGAAATAAAAACAGAGAATGCTGGAAATACTCAGCTGCTCTTGCAGCATTTGTGGAGAAACAGTCAACGTTTCAGGCCAATTACTTTTTGTCATAAATACACTCTGTATAAAGGCTCCCCCACCCCTTTTCTTTCATTGACGTGAGACATTGGTCTGGATTTTGGGTGGGGGGAATGGGTGCTGTTGGCAAACTCAGTGTCAGCAACTTTAGGATTTAGCGCATGGTGAAGGCTGGCTTGGGTCTGAAAATGAAACCTGACCCAGGCTCAATAGAACCACATCTGACCCGACCCGGCTCGAGTCCTTTCATTTTTTTTTCCCACATCTGACTGACCATCAGTTAACCTAGCTTCTGTTTTTCACTTTGTTGCTTATCTGCAAAAGCTTAAAAAAAAAACTGTAACTAAACAACCTCAAGTCCAAAAAGTACATTAATGTTGGAACCACGCACCGGCGGTGGTGATAGTGTGTGTCTGACCTGGCCTGGCCCGACCCGAACCCGACACATGTCGTTGGGTCCCGTCGGGTTCGGGTCGGGTAGCCATGCTCTAGTGCGTGGGCAGATTAATGCGGCAATCCAATCAGTTGATATGGGAGAACTTCCCCTTTCCTCCCCTTGCATTGCTATTAGAAACCCCATTGAAAAGTTACACCTTGTTTAATCAGATGTAACTAAGTTTTTAACAGCAATGTATTACTATTGCTAAACAATAGTCCACGCTGGGAATCCCCCTTAAACAATGTTACAATCCACTGCATGAGGTGAAATTCTCTTACCAGAGATCGCTAGGTCTCAGCGAGTTGGAGTCCTTGTTTCGCCACTGACCATAAACTCTGGCCCATTAACTCTATTTCTCTTTCCACCGATGCAGCCAGACCTGCTATGCATTTCCAGCATTTTCTGTTTTTATTTTGGTACTTCTGAATGTATAGAAACTCCCCACTTAAAGGTTTCGAACTGATGCAACAACCTCCTTCTGCATAAACACGAGGGGACATAGCTTTAAGTTGAGGGGTGATAGATATAGGACAGATGTCAGAGGTAGTTTCTTTACTCAGAGAGTAGTAGGGGCATGGAACGCCCTGCCTGCAACAGTAGTAGACTCGCCAACTTTAAGGGCATTTAAGTGGTCATTGGATAGACATATGGATGAAAATGGAATAGTTTAGGTCAGGTGGTTTCACAGGTCGGCGCAACATCGAGAGCCGAAGGGCCTGTACTGCGCTGTTATGTTCTATGTTCTATTTGACAAAGGCCCTAAAACTAACAAATTTATTGACCGTTTCAACATTATTAATTGCAACATTTTTATAAGTTAAAAATTAAACTGGTGTAACGGCCATTTAGTAATTATACTGCCATTTGCATTCCAAGTGTCGGCATCAGGACTTGAGCGGTACACTTTTGTGTTTTACTAAATAGTTTATTAATTTTCCACCATTTTCTTGGATTCTGGATTCACTGGTGCTGACAGCTCCCAGTATGTCTTCCAGGTGCCCATCTCTAATGATTGAGTCTAGCTTGTAAATATAGGCTGATGATCAATCTTTAGGGGACATCACAACCAAACTTGATGCCACTGTCTTCTGACCTCCATGTGCAGTTCTTGGGAGATGTTACTGGATAGTAACCAGGAGAGAGACTCCTGGCTTTTTTTTAACCCCACGATCTTGCTTGGGGTTTCAAGCTAACTACTATACTAACCGAGATCAGCAAACTCAGCACCGTGATGAATCAAATCTGGGACTTTGAGGACTATGGGGGAAAGAACAGGGAAGTGAGACTAATTGGATAACTCTTTCAAAGAGATGATGGGCCAAATTACCACCACCTGTACTCTGATACTGTGATCAATATCCCTTAGTATTTCACCAGGTTGTACCTTTAACCTCTAGGCTGTAAGGTGCGGGGGTTCCTTATTTTTACTTAGACGTGTTTCTTTACAGCTAGTTGAGCACGTTAACTCTGAACAATTTGAGGCCTTTTGCTTTTAAAAGCCTCACTATGATGCATTTTGGGAGGACTAACAAGGCAAGGGAATATCCAATGGATGGTAGGACTCTAGGAAGTACAGAGGGACCTTGGTGTACTTGTCCATAGATCACTGAAGGTCACAGGTAGATAAGGTGGTTAGGAAGGCATATGGGATACTTGCCTTTATTAGCTGAGGCATAGAATATAAGAGCAGGGAGGTTATGATGGAGCTGTATAAAACACTAGTTAGGCCACAGCTAGAGTACTGTGTATAGTTCTGGTCGTCACACTATGGAAAGGATGTGATTGCACTGGAGTGGGTACAGAGAAGATTCACCAGGATGTTACCTGGGCTGGAGCATTTCAGCTATGAAGAGAGATTGGCTAAGGTTGTTTTCCTTAGAGCCGAGAAGGCTGAGGGGGAACCTGATTGAGGTATACAAAATTATGAGGGGCATAGATAGGGTAGATAGGAAGAGACCTTACTGACCCGAATTATATTGTCATTTGAGCCCTCTGACCTTTGTTCGAAAACATTTATCTTTTTTCAAACGTATTTTTACCACCACAGTGGCTCTTCTGCTTTTCAGAAGGTTTCTGAGCATGTCTGTCTTCCTCCATCTCATTTCCTCTGTTCCAGGTACCATTCCTGACTCATTTGCAGTTTTAATATATATCTAGCATTCAGGTTGAAAAATCTGAATCAGCAAACAGTCAGACAATATATCAAATGGCTGTTTATATATAGAAGGGGGATCCTTGGTTAACTTGCTGATGTTGAGGAGTATCGGAGCTAAGAGAGTGAAGTATGAGGATAGGTTGCATGGACTAGGCTGGTATTTCCTTGAGTTAAGAAGATTAAGGGGTGATATAATTAAAGTGTTTAAGATGATGTAAAGGATTTGAGAGGGCAAGTAGGGAGAAACTATTTCCTCTACTGGAAAAGTTCAGAACAAGGGGGCATAACCTTAAAATTACAGCTAGGTTGTTCAAGGGTGATGTGAGAAAGCACTCCTCCACACACAGGATAGTAGAGATCTGGAATACTCTTCCCCAAAAAGCTATTAAGGCTAGGTCAGTTGAAGAATTTAAATCTGAGATTGACAGATTTTTCATTAGGTAAGGGTACCAAGGGGTATGGAACCAAGGCAGGTAGATGGAGTTAAGATACAGATCAACCGTGATCTAATTGAAGGCTGGAACAGGCTGAATGGGGAACAGCAGGGTGGAGTTTTGCATTTCAGTCCCTAGCAGTCTAATGCAAACATTTGCTTTGCATCAAAAACCAGTCTTGTAAAGCTGGAACTTTGGGTTTGAAGATTCTCGATTTTTGGACCCTCTGAATCTAAATATCTTGGAATTACCTTGTGGGGAACATAAAAACTGACTGTAAAAGCTTATATAAATATGTGAAGAGAAAAAGATTAGTGAAGACAAATGTAGGGTCCCTTACAGTCAGACGGGGGGTAATTATAATGGGGAACAAAAAAATCGCAGATAAAAAACATACTTTGGTTCTGTCTTCACAAAGGAGGACACAAATAACCTCCCAGAAATGTTAGGGAGCTAAGGGTCTAATGAGAGGTGGAACTGAAGGAAATCAGTATTGGTAAAAAAAAAGTTTTTTTTTATTCATGGGATGTGGGCGTCACTGGCTATGCCAGCATTTATTGCCCATCCCTAATGGCCCTTGAGAAGGTGGTGGTGAGCTGCCTTCTTGAACTGCTGCAGTCCATGTGAGGTAGGTACACCCACAGTGCTGTTAGGAAGGGAGTTCCAGGACTTTGACCCAGCGACAGTGAAGGAACGGCGGTATAGTTCCAAGTCAGGATGATGTGTGACTTGGAGGGGAATTTACAGGTGGTGGTGTTCCCATGCATTTGCTGCTCTTGTCCTTCGAGTTGGTAGAGGTCGCGGGTTTGGAAGGTGCTGTCTAAGGAGCCTTGGTACGTTGCTGCAGTGCATCTTGTAGATGGTACACACTGCTGCCACTGTGCGCCTGTAGCGGAGGGAGTGAATGTTTGTGGATGGTGTGCCAATCAAGCGGGCTGCTTTGTCGTGGATGGTGTCGAGCTTCTTGAGTGTTGTTGGAGCTGCACCCATCCAGGCAAGTGGAGAGTATTCAATCACACTCCTGACTTGTGCCTTGTAGATGGTGGACAGGCTTTGGGGAGTCAGGAGGTGAGTTACTCGCCGCAGGATTCCTAGCCTCTGACCTGCTCTTGTAGCCACAGTATTTATATGGCTACTTCAGTTCAGTTTCTGGTCAATGGTAGCCCCTAGGATGTTGATAGTGGGGGATTCAGCAATGGTAATGCCATTGAATGTCAAGGGGAGATGGTTAGATTCTCTCTTGTTGGAGATGGTCATTGCCTGGCACTTGTGTGGCACAAATGTTAATTGCCACTTATCAGCCCAAGCCTGGATATTGTCCAGGTCTTGCTGCATTTCTACGCAGACTGCTTCAGTTTTTGAGGAGTCACGAATGGTGCTGAACATTGTGCAATCATCAGCAAACATCCCCACTTCTGACCTTATGATTGAAGGATGGTCATTGATGAAGCAGCTGAAGATGGTTGGGCCTAGGACACGACCCTGAGGAACTCCTGCAGTGATGCCCTGGAGCTCAGATGATTGATCTCCAACAACCACAACCATCTTCCTTTGTGCTAGGTATGACACTAACCAGCGGAGAGTTTTCCCCCTGATTCCCATTGACTCCAGTTTTGCTCGGGCTCATTGATGCCATACTCAGTCAAATGCTGCCTTGATGTCAAGGGCAGTCACTCTCACTTCACCTCTTGAGTTCAGCTCTTTTGTCATGTTTGAAGGCAGTAATGAGGTCAGGTGCTGAGTGGCCCTGTCTGAACCCAAACTGGGTGTAACTGATCAGGTTATTGTTAAGTAAGTGCTGTGTGATGCCACTGTTGATGACACCTTCCATTGCTTTGCTGATGATTGAAAGTGGACTGATGGGGTGGTAATTGTCAGGGTTGGACTTGTTCTGCTTTTTGTGTACAGGACGTACCTGGGCAATTTTCCACATTGCTGGATAGATGCCAGTGTTGTAGCTGTACTGGAACAGCTTGGCTAGGGGCGCGGCAAGTTCTGGAGCACAGGTCTTCAGTACTGTTGCCGGAATGTTGTCAGGACCCATAGCTTTTGCAGTATCCAGTACCTTCAGTCATTTCTTGATATCACGCGGAGTGAATTGAATTGACTGAAGACTGGCATCTGTAATACTGGGGACTTCAGGAGGCCGAGATGGATCAACAACTTGGCACTTCTGGCTGAAGATTGTTGCAAATGCTTCAGCCTTATCTTTCGCACTGATGTGCTGGGCTCCCCCATCATTGAGGATGGGGATATTTGTGGAGCCACCTCCTCCAGTTAGTTGTTTATTTGTCCACCACCATTCACGGCTGGATGTGGCAGGACTGCAGAGCTTAGATCTCATCCGTTGGCTATGGGATCACTTAGCTCTGTCTACTGCATGCTGCTTATGCAGTTTGGCATGCAAGTAATCCTGGGTTGTAGCTTCACCAGGTTGACACCTAATTTTGAGGTATGCCTGGTGCTGCTCCTGGCATGCCCTCCTGCAGCTTCATTGAACCAGGGTTGGTCTCCTGGCTTGATGGTAATGGTAGAGTGGAGGATATGCCGGGCCATGAGGTTACAGATTGTGGTCGAGTACAATTCTGCTGCTGCTGATGGCCCACAGTGCCTCATGGATGCCCAGTTTTGCATTGCGAGATCTGTTCGAAATCTATCCCATTTAGCATGGGTGATAGTGCCACACAACACAATGGAGGGTATCCTCACTGTGAAGGCGGAACTTGGTCTCCACAAGGACTGTGCGGTGGTCACTCCTACCAATACTGTCATGGACAGAGGCATCTGCAGCAGGCAGGTTGGTGAGGACAAGGTCAAGTATGTTTTTCCCTCGTGTTGGTTCCCCCACCACCTGCTGCAGACCCAGTCTAGCAGCTATGTCCTTTAGTGCTCGGTCAGTAGTGGTGCTACCGAGCCACTCTTGGTGATGGACATTCAAGTCCCCACCCAGAGCACATTTTGTGCCCTTGCCACCCTCAGTGCTTCCTTCAAGTGGTGTTCAACATGGAGGAGTACTGCCTCATCAGATGACGGAGGGCGGTAGGTGGTAATCAGTACGAGATTACCTTGCCCATGTTTGACCTGATGCCATGAGACTTCATGGGGTCCGGAGTCGATGTTGAAGACTCCCAGGGCAACTCCCTCCCTACTGTACACCATTGTCCCGCCACCTCTGCTGGGTCTGTCCTGCCGGTGGGACAGGCCATACCCAGGGATAGTGATTGCTGTGTCTGGGACATTGTCTGTGAGGTGTGATTCTGTGAGTATGATTATATCAGGCTGTTGCTTGACTAGTCTGTGGGACAGCTCTCCCAACTTTGGCACAAGCCCCCAGATGTTAGTAAGGAGGACTTTGCAGGGTCGACAGGGTTGGGTTTGCCGTTGTCGTTTCTGGTGCCTAGGTCGATGCCCGGTGGTCCGTCCGGTTTCATTCCTTTTTATTGACTTCGTAGTGGTTAGGTACAACTGAGTGGCTTGGTATGCCATTTCAGAGGGCATGTAAGAGTTAACCACATTGTTGTGTGTCTGGAGTCACATGTAGGCCAGACCAGGTAAGGACAGCAGATTTCCTTCCCTGAAGGACATTAGTGAACCAGATGGGTTTTTACAACAATCGACAATGGTTTCATGGCCATCATTAGACTAGCTTTTAATTCCAGATTTATTAATTAAATTCAAATTCCACCTTCTGCTGTGGTGGGATTCGGACCCATGTCCCCAGAGAAATACCCTGGGTCTCTGGGTTACTAGTCCAATGATAATACCACTATGCCACAGCCTCCCACTAGGGAAATTAATGGGGTTAAAGGCTGACAAATCCCCAGGGCCTGATAATCTGCATCCCAAAGTACTAAAGGATGTGGCCCGGGAAGTAGTGGATGCATTGGTGGTCATCTTCCAAAATTCTATAGACTCTGGAGCAGTTCGTACAGATTGGAGGGTGGCAAATGTAACCGCACTATTTACAAAAGGAGGGGGAGAGAAAACGGGGAATTGCAGACCAGCTAGCCTTACATCAGTAGTGGGGAAAATACTAGAGTCCATTATAAAGGATGTGATAGCCGAACACCTGGAAAGCATAAATGGGATTGGATAAAGTCAGCATGAGTTTCCAAATGGGAAATCATGCTTAACAAATCTACTGGAGTTTTTTGAGGATGTAACTAGTAGAATAGATAAGGGAGAACCAGTGGATGTGGTGTATTTGGATTTTCAGAAGGCTTTTGTTAAGGTCCCACATAAGAAATTAGTGTGCAAAATTAAAGCACGTGGAATATACTGGCAAGGATCGAGAATTGGTTGACAGACAGGAAACAGAGAGTAGGAATAGACGGGTCTATTTCCGGATGGCAGGCTGTGACGAGTGGTGTGCCGCAGGGATCAGTGCTTGGGCCCCAGCTGTTCACAATATATATTAATGACTTGGGTGTGGGAACTAAATGTAACATTTCCAAGTTTGCAGATGAGACAAAGCTGGGGGGAAATGTGAGCTGTGAGGAAGATGCAAAGAGGCTCCAGTGTGATTTGGACAAGTTGGGTGAGTGGGCAAATGCATGGCAGATGCAGTACAAAGTGGATAAATGTGAGGTTATCCACTTTGGTTGTAAAAATAGAAAGGCCGATTATTATCTGAATGGTGATAGATTGGGAAAGGAGGAGGTGCAACGAGACCTGGGTGTCCTTGTACACCAGTTGCTGAAAGCAAGCATTCAGGTGCAGCAAGCAGTTAGGAAGGCGAATGGTATGTTGGTCTTCATTGCAAGAGGATTTGAGTACAGGAGCAGGGATGTTTTACTGCAGTTATACAGGGCCTTGGTGAGACCACATCTGGAGTATTGTGTGCAGTTTTGGTCTCCTTATCTGATGAAGGATGTTCTTGCCATGGAGGGAGTGTAAAGAAGATTTATTAGGGGATTCCTGGGATGGCAGGATTGACGTATGAGGAGAGATTGGGTTGACTAGGCCTATATTCACTAGAGTTTAGAAGAATGAGAGGGGATCTCAGAAACCTATAAAATTCTAACAGGACTAGACAGGCTAAATGCAGGGAGGATGTTCCTGATAGCTGGGAGTCCAGAAGCAGGGGTCACAGTCTCAGGATACGGGGTATGCCATTTCGAACCGAGATGAGAAATTACTTCACTCAGAGGGTGGTGAACCTGTGGAATTCTCTACCATAGAAGGCAGTGAAGGCCAAGTCATTAAATATATTCAAGAAGGAGATAGATATATTTCTTAATGCCAAAGGGATCAAGGGATATGGGGAGAAAGTGGGAGCAGGGTAGTGAATTAGACGATCAGTCATAATCTTTTTTGAATGGTGGAGCAGGTCCAAAGGGCCAAATGGCCTACTCCTATTTTCTATGTTTCTATGTTTGTCATTTATCTGGAGCAAGTCAGTGGAAGGCAAATAAGAGACAACACAAATAAAGATTATTCGAATAATATTGAATTTTTTTTCATTCGTTCCTAGGGTGTGGGCGTCGCTGGCTGGGCCAGCATTTATTGTCCATCCCTGAATATAATGAAAGGGTGCAATATGCTGTAATAGTTGGAAGTCATCCAAACCTGGTGTGCCACCTAATAAAAGGGGGGATATTACTGAGAATTACTGTGATGTAAAAGAATAATACATTGTTGAATACTAGTTTTGGTCTTGCCTTAGATATTCCTTTAGGTTCAGTGGTATCTTGCATTGATGGATGTGTTTGTACTACTACCCAATATCTAACTGTACAATGCATAACCCAGGGATGTAGAATAGAACCTCCTTGTGATCTGAACTGGATGTCATGTTTTCTTGCACTCATTCCATGTCCACATCTCCATCTTTTTGAAAGTGGACAAGGAAAATGCTTGATTGGATGAGGCCAGATGCAACACAGCAAGTGAATGTACAAAGCAGCAGATATGTTTGGACTCACTTAATTCACTCAGTACAATTTGTCTTTGTGTGATAATGCCAAATAATGAACACACAGCATCTCCTTGCATCAATGTGTAACCTTGCTTGACTTAAATAAAATTGCTTGTAATTACTATCCAACATCCTAGTGTGTTTCTCTCCTTATTCCATCTCCCATTGAAATGAAAGAGCATTTCTCAGACGATCTTTGCTGAGTGGGATCAAAGACCTTTCAGCATAATAGTGTGACGTGTTTTATCAGTTACCAAGACCGGTTAACTAATTCCTTAATCTTTTGGGGAAATGGAAGCAACTTCAATGTGTAGCTCACTTAACCCCTTTCATCTTTACTTTATAAAAACACTTAGGAAGTACCCAACATTTACATGTATCTTTTTTCCAAATCTTTTCTGTGGAAAATGTTCAAAGTCCCAAGACTTCAGATACACAGGAGTGATTGTAAAGCAGTATTTAATTGGAGTCCTGATGTTATAAACAGTGAAAAAGAGTGGTAATGGATAATGTTTGCTTAGTTTTTTGATGTTGTGATGCCCATGTTGAACAGTTAATGATTGATAAACAAGCACTGATTATATTACAAAGTGATAATCCATGGTTAATTACTTCTTTGGGACAATTCCTAGTCATGCTGTCATTTGATTTTTTTAGCAGCATTCAGATCTCTTATGGTAACAAAAATCTTGTGATTTTAAGTGCTGCTCTTTCAGCAAATTGGCAACCCCAGAAATGGGATAGAAAAACCGTAAAGTTCTGTGGTTTCAAAAGCATCCCTTATATGTTAGCCATCTGAGTATTTGCCAGATTTCGAGGCTGCATTTTGGGCACTATAACAAAAATTAGTATAGTACCACAAGCAATAACATTATAAACACTTTTGCAACATACAGTAATTTTTTGAAAGTATGGTCTGTGTGTAAACCTACATGACTGTTGTGATGCCACGGTAACTGATACTTGTTGCTTTAGGCTGGTGGCGTGGCAGGAATGTGTGTGGATCTGACACTGTTCCCACTGGACACCATGAAAACCAGACTACAGAGTCCACAGGGGTTCTACAACGCTGGAGGGTTCCGTGGGATTTATGCTGGTGTTCCTTCTGCTGCCTTAGGATCTTTTCCCAATGGTAAATTCTTGTTTACATAACTCTAGCTTTCATCTGGCATTCTTAGAAAAAAAAAGAACTGTATAGAGTATTGAAATTTCTGTAGTTTCTACAATAGAATACTTAAAGCACTTTATTTGAGCAATATTTTGTGTAAATTACAGTGTATTATCTTTTAGTTGGTTTTGGGGACTAAACAATCCACACAGTCTTTAGTTTATGATATTTTCTGAGGGTCCCAGTTTGAGGATTGTAAGGTGACACCATCGTTCACTTACCATGTCCTTCCCTTCCCCTTGCTTAACAAACCAACCTTCCTGCTTTAGCCCTTAACTGACATGTTTCTGCAGTTTCACTCCTCCTGTTTCCCCTCATGGCCTCTTTGAGCTCATCCTGTCTATGAGGTCAACACCCTGTACACTCGACTCTATTTCCACTAAACTTTTGACCACCCAACTTCCCTTCCTTCGGCCCATGCTAGTTGATGTTCCTCAGGTACCGTCTCCCTCCCTTTCAAATCTATCATCCTTCCCCCTCAACAAAAAATGGACTCTTCCGTTCTTGCAAACTTCTACTCTGTTGCTAACCATCCTCTCCTCTCCAAAGATGTTCTTGCCTCCCAAATATGTGCCCTCTGCCTTTTACCCACAACTCCATGTTTGAGCATGTTTTCACCCCATCATAGCACCATAACAATCCTAATCAAAGTCATAAATTACATCTTCTCTGACTGTGACCATGGTGCACGATCCCTATTCATTTTCTCAACCTCTTTGCAGCCTTTGTCATGGTTGCTCATGCAAACCACCAACAATACCTCTCTTCCGTTGTCCAGCTGAGTGGAACGCCCATGCATGGTTCCACTCTTTTCTATCCGACTATAGCCAGAGAATCTCCTGCAATAGTTTGTTATTGCCTCCACACTGTTGCCTCTGGTGTCCTCCAAGCATCAATCCTTGACCCCTCCCCCTTAATTTTCATCCACATGCTGCTTCTTGGTTACATCAGGTTCCCTGTAGCTGGTGACACCCAGCTGTACCTCATCACCACCTTCTTGCCCCCATTCACTGTGTCTGCATTGTCAGCCAGCTTATATGACCTGGATGAGCCACGATTTCCTACATTTAAACATTGGAAAGGCCAAAGACAATGGCCCCACGACAAATATTCTTAGTTTGCCACCAATTTCATCCCCTGCCCCGGCCACTGGGGAAATAGACTTTGAAAATAAGTTAAAGGAGAATGGTGAAAAGTATTAATTCTTCTTTGGAAAATGTTTTATGTAATCATTTCTGAAACTAGTTTCTGGCCCTTGGTAGAAAATTACAGGCATCACGCTAGGTGCAAATTGGCTGCCATGTTTCCGACTTTACAACAGTGACAACACTTCAAAAGTATTTCATTGGTTGTGAAGCATTTTGGGACGTCTTGAGGTTGTGAAAGGTGTGAAATAAATGCACGATGGTTCTTATTTTCTTCAAGAATTTGTGGAGAAAAGCCTTGCAATTGTTTTTATCTATTGGTATAGCCTCATCAGACCCCTTTCCTATCCTGAGTGGCGTGAAACAGGGCTGTGTTCTCACACCTACACTGTTTGGGATCTTCTCCCTGCTGCTCTCAATTGCGTTCAAGTCTTCAGAAGAAGGAATTTTCCTCCACACAAGATCAGATGGCAGGTTGTTCAACCTTGCCCGTCTCAGAGCGAAGACCAAAATACAGAAAGTCCTCATCAGGGAACTCCTCTTTGCTGACTATTGCATTAACATCCCACACTGAAGAGTGTCTGCAGAGACTCATTGACAGGATTGCGGCTGCCTGCAACGAATTTGGCCTAACCATCAGCCTCAAGAAAACCAACATCATGGGACAGGACGTCAGAAATGCTCCATCCAACAGTATCGGCGAACACGCTCTGGAAGTGGTTCAAGAGTTCACCTACCTAGGCTCAACTATCACCAGTAACCTGTCTCTCGATGCAGAAATCAACAAGCACATGGGAAAGGCTTCCACTACTATGTCCAGACTGGCCAAGAGACTGTGGGAAAATGGCGCACTGACACGGACCACAAAATTCCGGGTATATCAAGCCTGTGTCCTCAGTACCTTGCTCTACGGCAGCGAGGCCTGGACAACGTATGTTAGCCAAGAGCGACGTCTCAATACATTCCATCTTTGCTGCCTCCGGAGAATCCTTGGCATCAGGTGGCAGGACCATATCTCCAACACAGAAGTCCTTGAGGCGGCCAACATCCCCAGCATATACACCCTACTGATCCAGAGGCGCTTGAGATGGCTTGGCCATGTGAGCCGCATCGAAGATGGCAGGATCCCCGAGGACACATTGTCCAGCGAGCTCGTCACTGGTATCAGACCCACCGGCCATCCATGTCTACGCTTTAAAGACGCCTGCAAATGCGACATGAAGTCCTGTGACATTGACCACAAGTCGTGGGAGTCAGTTGCCAGTGATTGCCAGAGCCGGCGGATAGCCATAAAGGCGGGGCTAAAGTGTGGCGAGTCGAAGAGACTTCGCAGTTGGCAGGAAAAAAGACAGAAGCGCAAGGAGAGAGTCAACTGTGTAACAACCCCGACAACCAATTTTATCTGCAGCGCTTGTGGAAGAGTCTGTCACTCCAGAATTGGCCTTTATAGCCACTCCAGGCACTGCTTCACAAACCACTGACCACCTCCAGGCGCTTACCCATTGTCTCTCGAGACAAGGAGGCCAAAGAAGAAGAAGATTGAAAGCGGTTTAACAATGTGAAGGATGTTGGCACAAGGTGCTTTTCCACATTTGGTCAGATGCAGCACTGCATTTGTTCTAATCTATGCCAGCAATGTGTCTTAACACTGAACACTGCTCTGCACTAAACCAGTATGATGCTTTTTTCTTCCTCTGCACACCGCAAGATACTTTGATCCTATTGATTGTCACTCTTTTGCAACCGAGACCTGAGAATTGAAAAATGACATGCTAATTCAATACTCTTCTGAGTTTCCTGGTTCTGCTTTACATCTGAATATCTTGAGATCACTGCTTTGTAACCAATTCAATGTATCTATTATTTTCCAGCTTTCAGCAGCCATTATGCTACAGTTCTAACATGATAGTTAAATCTTGTGATTTCAATACCAACTTGCATTTATAGAGGTCCTTTAACATAGTAAAACATCCCAGGGTGCTGCACAGGAGCGTTATCAAACAAAATTTGACACCTGATCACATGAGATATGAAGACTGATGACTAAAAGCCTGGCCAAAGAAGTAGGTTTTAAGGAATATCTTAAAGGAGGAGAGAAAGGTAACATTTAGGTTTGGGTGTCACAGATACCAAAGGAGGAGGTCAAGCTTATGTGCTTTTTAAAGCAGTTTATTAAGAAGTAATAGCTTAAGTATAATGTATAGGTTAAATAGACAGAAAAAGCGTACGACCGTGGTAGGTGAGAACATGTTACCGAACTTGCAAAGCGAACAGAAGACGAAGCCATTTACTACCGCCGGAGGTGGCAGCCTCTTGTCTGTTCTGTTCGCAGCTTCTTCCCTTTGTTCTTTGTCTTCTCGAGCTGACCGCGGTGTCAGGACGTTCTTTCCCGGTCGTCTTCTGCCTGACGAGGACTGACCCTTTTCCAGCTGAGCACCCATGTATGTACTTTATTTCTAGGGGCTGGTGGTTTATCCTTTGTCAATCACTTTGTTTGATCCCATTTGGCCGATGACCAGAGGATAGGTGCCCAAGGTCTAACCTCTCCCATCCATCACTTTGGCTCAAGGTCATTTGACAGCTTATGTCATGCTGGGTGTCATTTGTTAATTCCTGTCTGGCACTTGTATCGATAAGAGTGTGCAAGGCTCCACAAGACTTACTCCTATCCATTTAGGAATGTCCATAGTGTCTAGTGGCTTCTATATGGCCCCCTGGGGAATGTCAACTCTGTGAAAGTGGAGTTGAAGCCTAAGATCAGCCATGATCATATTGAATGGCAGAGCAGGCTTGATTGGCCATATGGTCTGCTCCTGCTCCTGTTTCTTGTGTTCTTGGCCCTTTGTTTATATCAATCATGCCACTGGCTGCTAAGAACTGTTTCTTCCTGAGAGAGAGAGAAAGGTAACATCTTTCTGTCAGGCAATCACAATACTATGCCTACTAATTCTATAATAATTCAATAATCTTAAAGATGCCATTTCTTATAGTAGAGAGATTAAAAGATTCAGGAAGGGAATTCTAGAGCTTGGGACCAGGGCAGCTGAAGGTATGGCTGCCATTGGTGGAGCATTTTAAAATCATGGTTGCACAAGATTTCAGGGTTCAACATGATTAACCTCTGAAAGGTGATTTTCAAAATGTGACTTAAATGTCGAAAGATCACTATTGACACTCTGCAGTTTTAGTGATGCATGCAGTGGCTTTTGTTTGACATGGGGAGCATTTGATCTTCACTCTGTACCTAAAGGTAGCATTGATGTAGAGTGCATTTTGCATCATGTAGAGACAGCCGAAGGGAGATGTTGCTGAGGATGCAGAGATGCATGTCAGCCCCTTTCAGAATTACACTTCAAGTATAACTGTCAGCATTTATAATTTCCTTTAGTGTTTATTTTTATTTGTTCCTTCCAAGGTTGTGGTCCCAATTAAATGCGAAGTAATTTCAGCAATTTTGTTTTTCTTACCCAAGAGGGCTTCATTTATCCACATGATTGATTCCACATGATGTTTATTGAAATTCTGAATTCAGGAATATTCTCCGCTTAGGAAACTATTGTAAAATCTTCTGTGTAGCCCCTTGTAATTCTAAAGGTGAAGCTTTGACACAAAAACAGAAATCCTTGAGGATACAAAGAAGCTTACAGATGCACTAAAGTTCTAATCAGATATTATCGTGCCAAGAATAAAGGGGCACAAATAGGTAAATTTTAGTTGATGTTAGTTATCTTGATGTATAATAAGCTTAAAGTAATTTACAACCATATTATTTCAATCGGCATGTAACTGAAGTTCATCCACCTACTTCTTTCAATACGGTGAAGTACTGACTGAGTTGCCTAATTTTGGTGTTCACAAACTGATATATTAAGGCTTAAGATGTAAATCTTTACTTTTTAAAAAGGTTGCTGTTTGTTTTTAATAGTTCTCTTCAATTGAACTTTTAGCAGAAGTGCCACAAATTCTTTTCAGCCAGGCACTAGAAATCTTTATATTGTAATTGGACCTGTTGTGCAGAAGTCGACTACATCATAGCCCTGAATTTAATTCATTATTGATGTGTAAAATTTGTGGCCTCCAAAGGTTTGGAACACTGAATAGCCCAATCACTGATTAACAATCACAGCACACAGGAATTAAGTTTTAACAAGAAAAATCCACTGGCACATAATTTGTCGGCCACCTTCAATTATCGCATGTCCATCAGTTAACAATTCAGAGAAACCATTAGAATTTCATCTCTGAAACAAAGGCAAGTTTTATGCTCCTCTGTAGTGATTAGCATTGCTTAATTAACTGCAAAGGTCAGCAGTTACAGTCGTCTTGTCAAATTAACACCAATAGTCAAAGGCAACTTTTTTTCTTACGAACTGCATTAAGTTCAAAAATCCATAGATTAACTTGTTAGCTGTTAGTTAAATGAGCAGATTGAGGCACATTTATCATTTGAAAGGCAATTGATTACTGAACCTGCAACTGTTGCGCTGCGTTGACAAAAGCCAGTTTACAAAATAGCTGAGTTTTGATGAAGCATAATTGATAAGTGTTATCTGTGACATAGAGGCAAATTGCTTGAGTGATTTCCAAATTGTCTCCTCCATCTTTGCTGCTAGCATTACTGTTGGTGTGCACTTTCGTGTGGGGCTGAAGGGTGGAGAGAGAAAAACCTCTGATTTAATCTAAAAATATCATTGTTAAATTCACAAATGTAGCTTTGTATAACTTTTTTTTAACAATCAGCAAAGACAATCTGGGCAAAGTTTAATATGAAATGTGTAATTTTGAAAATTCTTTGTTAGAAACTACTGTTGAAAGGAGAGATTCTCCAGTTCAGAAATTGATCTTGGAGGAATATTGGGAACGAAACTGCAGAAGTGACCCTCTTGTCTTGTTTGTGGCTACTTGGAGGAAGTACTATGGGATAGAGTTTCTGCTTGGTTGTGCTGGTTATTTGCCCCAAATTGGTCAAACCAGTACAAAATATTGAGGAATTCCAAGCAAGAACATTGTGTCCATTTCTGGGCACCACACTTTAGGAAAGATAGGAACACTTTGCAGAGGCTGAAAAAGCGATTTACTAGAAGTGCTCCAGGAATGAGGGATTACAGTTACCTGCCATATTTCCTCTTTTTTTTTTTGTTGTGTGCAGTCTATTCATTTAAATGCGCAGAACCTTTAAATTTTTTTGTGCGGCCATGCAAACGTGAGAACTTAAAGGGGCCGACTTGAGCTCAGCCTGCGCGGGAACTTCGGAGTTGCCGGGTGGCTGAGGGGGAACACTGGTTACCTGCATAGACTGGAGAAGCTGGGGTGGTTCCCCTTAGAGCAGCGAAGGCAAGGATAGGATTTGATAGACGTATTCAAAATAGAGAAAATAAAGAGAAACTGTTTCCAATCGCTGAAGCGTGGATAACCAGAGGGGTACAGACTTAATTTGATTGGCAAAAGAATCAGGGTGATATGAGGAAAAATTTATTTATGCAACAAGTGGTTAGAATTTAGAATATATTGCCTGTTAGTGTGGTGAATATAGATGCAGTAGTAGCTTTCAAAAGGGAATAGGATAAATATTTGGAGGAGAAAAAGTAGCAGGGATTTGGGAAAAGAGCCAGTGAGTGGGACTAACAGGATTGCTAGCACAGACTAGTGGGCTGAATGGCTGCCTTCTGTGCTGTACTATTGTACGATTCAGTACGTTACGTCCAGCGCAAATCAATTTCTGTGATCTTTAATGCTGGTATAAAAACCATTGTGCTGAAAACTGGCCCTCCCCAAAAATCTGAGATTAAGCAAATGCATTTGAGTGGTAATTTTGAACCATAATTTGGGAAACTAGTGCAATTTATACCCAGATAGCTGGCTGTGCCCAAAGCAGAAACTGCCCTTGCATCTTGAAATAACGTATTGAAACAGGCTAGGGCGGTTATGGAGCAATCAGGAAATCAGGCTTTCTTGTGGTTGTTTTGAACAAGTAACTGTGGTATCCTTTGGAGGCAGTAAAAGTACTCATTATTTACTGTTAGAGCAGTACTTCATGAATTCAACAGAGTGGAGACTTTGCAGCTTTACGTATTAATTTTCTTGTACTTAAGATCACAATCATGACCAACTTAAAAGAAACTTCAAGATATATGGTATACATATCTCAAGTGGTGATAGGAAAGTGTAGCCCTAAATTGCTTTGAGTTTAAAAGATGTGTGCATTTTAATGTGGGATACTCAATACATTGTGGTTATTGTATTTTTCAAACAGATTTTTAATCCAAAGAGACATTTTGATTTAATTCTGAGAGATTGGTAACTATAGTACCTTAAATCTCAGCAGGCACATTTGATAACCTGAAAATGGGCTTGAAAACTAGATACAATTGAAATTAAGGATTTTGTTGTAAATTTGCTTGAACAATAGGTGAGAGCAGTGATATGCAGGTGTTTGTACTTCAATTTAGCAGATGACCTTATTAAAATTTATAATTTTTTCAATCTCCTTTATTTGCAGGTTAGTAATTCTCTGAGACAATCTCCCTGCCTAACAACAGCTGGCTATCTGGCATAAATTGCACTAGTTTCCCAAATTATGGTTCAAAGTTTCCACTCAAATTGCTTAATCTCAAACATAGCATCTTCCATGAACTGGTGCATCATGCAGCATTTCAGAACACGATTGCATTTTCTTCTTGCATTTAAAAAATCCTTGATATATTTAAGAATGGTGCAATTTTTTTAATACAGCTGAGAATAGTTTATCACCAAAACAGATATACCTACCCCACACGGACTGCAGTGGATCAAGAAGGCAGCTCACCACCAACTTCTCAAGGGCAATTAAGGATGGGCAATAAATGCTGGCCCAGCCAGCGATGCCCACATCCCAGAAACGAGTAATAAAAAAAAACTTGCCATTCAAGGCGCAGTCAATAGGATAGAGTTTTAAAAAATCTCTCATTCCAATGTTTAGCATGGGCGCTTTAACAGCTGTTCACTGCAGAATCTGTGGAGAACATAAACTGAGTTGTCAAACTGTTCTTCAATGAGCAAAACCACTAATCCGCACTAATACGTATGTGTGTATGTTATGAATTGCATGTTGACTCACGCACAGACTCTTGTTTGCTTCCCCACCCCATCTTCCATGCACATCCTATTATAATGCTGGTAATTGCCTTGTCTAAAAAATGTTTTTAAGAAATGAAGAACTTGCATTTTTATAGCCTGACGGCAACCACACCTGCCAAAATGAGACATATTAATTTTGTCATATGGAACATTAATTTTGAACTATTACTGGACTTGAAGTAACTTGTTTAAAAAGACCACAACATGGTTGCACATTTGTATTCTGGAAACATAGAAAATAGGAGCAGGAGTAGGCCATTCGGCCCTTCGCGCCTGCTCCGCCATTCAGTATGATAATGGCTGATCATCCAACTCAATAACCTGTTCCCGCTTTCGCCCCATACCCTTTGATCCCTTCAGACCCAAGAGCTATATCCAACTCCTTGAAAACTACAATGTTTTGGCCGAAACTGCTTTCTGTGGTAGCGAATTACACAGGCTCACCACTCTCTGGGTGAAGAAATTTCTCCTCATCTCAGTCCTGAAAGGTTTACCCCGTATCCTTAGACTATGACTCCTGGTTCTGGACTCCCCCACCATCGGGAACATCCTTCCTGCACCTATCCTGTCAAGTCCTGTTAGAATTTTATAGGTTTCTATGAGATCCCCCCTCACTCTTCTGAACTCCGGTGAATATAATCCTAATCAACTCAACCGCTCCTTATACGTCAGTCCCGCCATCCCAGGGATCAGTCTGGTAAACCTTTGCTGCACTCCCTCTATAGCAAGAACATCCTTCCTCAGATAAGGAGACCAAAACTGCACACGATATTCCAGGCGTGGCCTCACCAAGGCCCTGTATAATTGCAGCGACATCCCTGCTCTTGTACTCAAATCCTCTCGCTGTGAAGGCGAACATATCATTTGCCTTTTTTATCGCCTGTTGCACCTGCATACTTACCTTCAGCGACTGGTGTACGAGAACACCCAGGTCTCTGCAGTTTATAGCCGTTCAGATAATCTGCCTTCCTGTTTTTGCCACCAAGGTGGATAACCTCA
The DNA here is from genome assembly GCF_036365525.1 of Heterodontus francisci. Lineage (NCBI taxonomy): Eukaryota > Metazoa > Chordata > Chondrichthyes > Heterodontiformes > Heterodontidae > Heterodontus > Heterodontus francisci. The sequence goes on along the minus strand of NC_090389.1, from coordinate 46,355,048 downwards.
CATTTATCCACATTGCACTGCATCTACCATGCATTTGCCCACTCACTCAACTTGTTCAAATCACCCTGAAGCGCCTCTGCATCCTCCTCACAACTCACCCTCCCACCCAGTTTTGTGTCATCTGCAAATTTGGAGATAATACATTTAGTTCCCTCATCTAAATCATGAATATATATTGTGAATAGCTGGGGTCCTAGCACCGATTCCTGCGGTACCCCACTAGTCACTGCCTGCCATTTGGAAAAAGACCCATAGTCTTTGTTTCCTGTCTGCTAACCAATTTTCTATCCATCGCAATACACTACCCCCAATCCCATGTGCTTTAATTTTACACGCTAATCTCTTATGTGGGATTTTGTCGACAGCCTTCTGAAAGTCCAAATAAACCACATCCACTGGCTCCCCCTCATCATCTCTACTAGTTACATCCTCGAAGAATTCTAGTAGATTTGTCAAGCATGATTTCCCTTTTGTAAATCCATGCTGACTCTGCCCGATTCTACCATTGTTCTCCAAGTGCTCTGCTATAAAATCTTTGATAATGGACTCTAGAATTGGCCCCGCTACCGATGTCAGGTTGACTGGTCGATAATTCCCTGCTTTGTACTTAAATAGTGGGGTTACATTAGCTACCCTCCAATCTGTAGGAACTGTTCCAGAGTCTATAGAATCTTGGAAGATGACCACCAATGCATCCACTATTTCTCGGGCCACTTTCTTAATTACTCTGGGATGCATACCATCAGCCCCTAGGGATTTATCGGCCTTCAATTCTGTCAATTTCCCCAACACCATTTCTCTACTAATACTGATTTCCTTCAGTTCCTCTCTCTCACTAAGCCCTGTGTTCCCCAGCATTTCTGGTATGATATTTGTGTCCTCCATTGTGAAGACAGAACCAAAGTATGCATTTAGTTGGTCAGCCTTTTCTTTATTCCCCATAATAAATTCCCCTGTTTCTGACTGTAAGGGACCTACATTTGTCTTCACCAATCTTTTTCTCTTCGCATACCTATAGAAACTTTTACAGTCAGTTTTTATGTTCTCTGCAAGCTTGCTGTCATACTCTTATTTTCCCCTTTTTAATCAATCCCTTGGTCCTCCTTTGCTGAATTCTAAACTGCTCCCAATCCTCGGGTCTGTTGTTTCCAGGCAAATTTATATGCCTCTTTCTTGGATCTAATGCTATCTCTAATTTCCCTTGTAAGCCATGCTTTGGCTACCTTTCCTGTTTTACATTTGCGCCAGACAGGGATAAACAGTTGTTGCAGTTCATCCATGCGCTCTTTAAATGTTTGCCATTTCCACCGTCATCCCTTTAAGTAACGTTTCCCAATCCATCATGGCCAACTCGCGCCTCATACGTTCGTAGTTTCCTTTACTAAGATTCAGGACTCTAGTCTCAGAATTAACTACGTCACTCTCCATCTTGATGAAGAATTCTATCATATTATGGTCGCTCGTCCCCAAGGGGTCTCCCACCACTAAATTGTCAATTATTCCTCTCTCATTACGCAATACCCAGTCTAGGATGGCCTGTTCTCTAGTTGGTTCCTCAACGTATTGGTCCAGAAAACCATCCCTGTATACAGTCCAAGAATTCCTCCTCTACGGTATGTGATTAATTTGATTTGCCCAATCTATATGCAGATCAAGGTCACCCATAATTACAGATGTTCCTTTATCGCATGCATCTCTAATTTCCTGTTTAATGCCATTCTCAACTTCGCCACTGCAGTTTGGGGTCTATATACAACCCTCCACTAAAATAAAAGCAAAATACTGCGGATGCTGGAAATCTGAAACAAAAACAAGAAATGCTGGAATCACTCAGCAGGTCTGGCAGCATCTGTGGAAAGAGAAGCAGAGTTAACGTTTCGGGTCAGTGACCCTTCTTCGGAAGGGTCAGTGACCCGAAACGTTAACTCTGCTTCTCTTTCCACAGATGCTGCCAGACCTGCTGAGTGATTCCAGCATTTCTTGTTTTTGTTACAACCCTCCACTAATGTTTTTTGCCCCTTAGTGTTTCTCAGCTCTACCCATACAGATTCTACATCAGGATTCTCTAAGCTAATAACCTTCCTCACTATTGTGTTAATTTCCTCTTTAACCAGCAATGCAACTCCACTGCCTTTTTGCTTTTTGTCTGTCTTACCTAAATACTGAATATCCCTGGATGTTCATTTCCCATCCCTGGTCACCTTGCAGCCATGTCTCCGTAATCCTGACTATATCATACCCGTTTACATCTATTTGCGCGATTAATTCATCGACTTTATTGTGAATGCTCCGCACGTTAAGGCACAAAGCCTTAAGGCTTGTCTTTTTAACATTACTTGTCCCCTTCCCACTATTTTTCACTGTGGTCCTGTATGACTTATTTATTTATTTGGAGATACAGCACTGAAACAGGCCCTTCGGCCCACCGAGTCTGTGCCGACCAACAACCACCCATTTACCTACACTGGGGGCAATTTACAATGGCCAATTTACCTATCACCTGCAAGTCTTTGGCTATGGGAGGAAACCAGAGCACCTGGCGAAAACCCACGGGGTTATAGGGAGAACTTGCAAACTCCGCACAGGCAGTACCCAGTATTGAACCCGCGTCCCTGGAGCTGTGAGGCTGCAGTGCTAACTACTGTGCCGCCCACTGGCCCTTGATTTCTCTGCCTAGCACTTTTCTTATTCCCCTTACTGTCTTTTGTTCTTGTCTTTGATACTGCCTCCTCTGACCCCTTGCAATGGTTCCCATCCCCCTGCCATTTTAGTTTAAACCCTCCCCAACCACTCTTGCAAATACTCCCCCTAGGACATCAATCCTGGTCCTGCCCAGGTGTAACCCGTCCAATTTGTACTGGTCCCACCTCCCCCAGAACTGGTCCCCATGTCCCAGGAATCTAGAACCCTCCTCCTCACACCATCTCTTCAGCCACATATTCATCTGCTATATCCTGCTATTTCTACTCTGACTCGCACGTGGCACTGTTAGTAATCCTGACTTCATTACCTTTGAGGTCCTACTTTTCAACTTACTTCTGAGCTCCTTATATTCTGCTTTTAGGACCTCATCCTTTTTTTTTTACCTATGTCGTTTGTACCAATGTGCACCATGGCCACTGGCTGTTCACCCTCCCCCTTCAGAATGTCCAGTAACCGCTTTGAGACATCCTTGACCCTAGCACCAGGGAGGCAGTGTACCGTCTGGAGTCTCTTTTGCGACCACAGAAATGCCTATCTATTCCCCTTACAATTGAATCCCCTATAACCTTTTCATTCCTACACTTTTTACTCCTCCCCTGTGCAGCAGAGCCAACCATCGTGCAACGAATTGGGCTGTTGCTTCTTTCCCCTGAGAGGCCATTTCCCCCAACAGTATCCAAAGCAGTATACCTGTTTTGCAGAGGAATAGCCACAGGAGATTCCTGAACTGCCTGCCTCTTGCTCTGCCTGGTGGTCTCCATTCCCCTCCTCTCTGTGGGGTCTGAGCCTGCGGTGTGACCACCTCTCTCCATGTGCTAACCACGATACTCTCTGCCTCGTGGATGCTCCACAGTGTCCCCAGCTGCCGCTCCAGTTCCAAAACATGGGCTTCCAGGAGCTGCAGCTGGATACGTTTCCTGCACACGTGCTGGTCCCGGGCACTGGAAATGTTCCCGGCTTGCGACATGGAGCACGAGGAGCACACCACGGCTTTGAGCGCTCCTTCCATGACTTAACCCTTTAAATTAAATTAAACCTTCTGGAAGATCTTAATGTCCAATAATATCAGTTACTCTAGAGCCCTTCTTCCCTGGTCTTCGTTACTACTGAACTCCCTTTAAAAAAAAAAGAGTACTTACTATATTTGAAATCAACTTTAAACTTTTCTTACCTGAGATACTTACCCAGCTATTTAGAGCTATTCCCTAACAGCAGTGACTCACCAACCAATCACCTTGCAGCTCTCCTGTGACGTCGCCATTGGCTTTTTTTTCCCCAAAACTCTGGTGCATTGGAAGAGGTCCAACTGCTCTCTGCTCCGGAAGGTAAGTGAAGGCCCCGAGCCTCACGCTGGATTTATCCGCTCCCGGTTCTGGTTGTTTCCACACAGGTTCGACTGCTGTCCGTTCCCGAAGGTAAGTGAAGGCCCTGAGCCTCACGCTGGATTTATCTGCTCCCGGTTCGGATTGTTTCCACACAGGCCTAACTGATCTCTGCTCCTGAAGGTAAGTGAAGGCCCTGAGCCTCGCGCTGGATTTATCTGCTCCCGGTTCTGGTTGTTTCCACACAGGTCTGACTGCTCTCCACTCCTGAAGGTAAGTTGCTTGAAGAAGGCAATGGGAGTGCCTCCCTGATTCAATTAGCCAGAGATGATCAAGAGACATTGAATGTGTAAGAGCCAGCATTCCACCCCACCCTACCCCACTGAGATTGTCTGCTAAGCTTGAAGGAATCCATAAAATCTGGCAGGGGAGACTGTTCCAAATAAGGAACAGGTCACATGACTAACCTGCTGGGCAACTTGGGGTTGCTTGAATTGTGCCACACAGAAAGGACAGACTGCTTTTTGAAGACCAAAGAGAAGCAAGGCCTCTCTCGCGCTTTCTCTACCCCGACCCACGGAAGTAACTCAAGCTTCAAGACAGAAGACCAGTGAAACAAGTTTGAAAGTGTGCACTGGGCCCCAATAAGAACCGCAAGACATAACTGCAATCAAAGGCCACTAACTGAATTCCAGCTATTGCTTCAAACCTTTTCTCTTCTAATTCTTTCTCTGCGTCTCTATTTGCGTGTTTGTTTATCGCATTTGCATGCTAGTGTGGTCTCATTGTGTATTTCTAGTAGTTTCAACTGAATTAGAGTTTTAAGGTTAATAAACTTACACCTTTCTTCTTTAAATCTCAGAAAACCTGTCTGGTTGATTTCGTTGCCATTGTAATTCGAGAGCAGTGAGCAAGGACTTGCTGAGAGGGAAGCTAAAACACCAGTGTTTTAAAAATTAAACACTGTTACGGGCAAACCAGGAAAAGGCTGAGGGGGAACCCCTAGTCCCCTTTCTCACCTGGTCGTAACTATAGCATCATTCGTGTTCCAAAGTGCATCAAAGCTTTTGAAATTTAGCCACTGTTATATGGAAAGCCAATTTGCACACAGCAAGGTCCTACAAACAGCAATGAAATACATTACCAGATAATCTGTTTGAGATGCTGATTGAGGTATAAATGTTCACAAGGACTCTAGGAGAGCTCCCCTTTTCAACAGTACCATAAGATCTTTTACATTCATCTGAGGGGGCAGACTGGATCTAGGTTTCAGGTCTCATCTGATAATGCAGCAGTTCTTCGATACTGCAGTGAGGTGTAAGCCAAAGTTATGTGCTCAAGTTCCTGGAATGGAGCTTGAGCTCACAAACTGCTGACTCATAGTTAAGAGTGCTGCAGAAAGCATGTTTACATTAAGAAAATGCATGTTAGAGGCAATAACCTTTTTAAAAGACATTTTGATTCCACATGTCAATTCTACATTAACTTACATGGAATCCCATTTGAACAAGTTGCTGAAAATGTCTTAGTGCAAATTGCATTCCTATAATTCCACTCCATGTTGCAGTATTTAAATTACTCGAGCATAGATTTCAGTTGATGTGTACTTGTTGCTGTGCAACAAAGTAGTGCCTAATAAAGTGCTGTTATCAAAGACCTGCTTTAAGCACCAATGGGTCTTCAGTTTGATAAATTTCTGTGCCTTGATCTGCAATTGTGAAGTCCTCGAGGCGGCCAACATCCCCAGTATATATACCCTACTGAGCCAGCGGCACTTGAAATGGCTTGGCCATGTGAGCCGCCTGGAAGATGGCAGGATCCCCAAGGATGCGTTGTACAGCGAGCTCGTCACTGGTATCAGACCCACTGGCTGTCATGTCTCCGCTTTAAAGATGTCTGCAAGCGCGACATGAAGTCCTTTGACATTGACCACAAGTCGTGGGAGTCAGTTGCCAGTGAGCGCCAGAGCTGGCGGATAGCCATAAAGGCGGGGCTAAAGTGTGGCGAGTCGAAGAGACTTAGCTGTTGGCAGGAAAAAAGACAGAAGCGCAAGGAGAGAGTCAACTGTGTAACAGCCCCGACAACCAATTTTATCTGCAGCGCCTGTGGAAGAGTCTGTCACTCTAGAATTGGCCTTTATAGCCACTCCAGACGCTGCTTCACAAACAACTGACCACCTCCAGGCGCTTACCCATTGTGTCTCGAGACAGGAGGCCAAAGAAGAAGAAGATCTGCAATTGTAATATAATCCGTCAGAGTTGTAATTAGGACTTGTAATGATACTTTTGTGATATTTTGTACTGTTTGCTTTTTATGCATAGTCTGTAATAGGGCTTTACTGTTATCCACACGAATGTACCAGGCTGAGATCTAGCTAAGTCGTCTTGTGCTCCTTCCTTTACTTGCTTTTCAAGGCACATGTATTAGTTAACCCTGCTCAATTTTAATTCTGTACTGTGGCAACTGTCATTCAAGGGGGAAGAAAATGTTGGAAGTTCTTGCACACCCTACCCTATTGTATGATTTTTTTTTTCTTTCAAATCATAAAATTCTACTTGGAGTAACATTTCATTCATTTTTCATAAATATTGATACATTCTGTAATTCCATGCTTTGTACTTCCCTTGGATTTAGTGTGATTTCTTAAAAATTGGCGATTTCTTCAAAATATGTTGCACAACGTGTTTGGCTATTTGTGTTTTCACTATTGTCTTGATTACAAAAAAAATTCTGCCAAAAACAAATTAAACCTGTCTGTCCTTGACTCCTCCCTTCCCCACTACACAAATCATCAAGGTAGCCTCTAAGGGATCATAGCTTTGTAAAAGGTGATTGGACTCGGCTAACTGAAAATCAAAATACTACAAATGGAAGAACGCAATAAACCATTATCCATTAAATAGAGTCACAACTTGATAAATATTAAACTGCTTTGTCCCAAAATAATGCATATGATTTTGTTGCTTCAAATTATAAAATAATCATAAAGATTTGGGTACTTGTTTGTCTATTCACTTGCATCCTGGGCATGCAAAGGTTTAATTCAGTCTTTATTTCCGAACTCAGATTCCAGCTGATCTTATTTCTTTGTACGTTACATAAGGCATGTACTTCTATTAAGTTTGGAGCCTGTGTATTTTGTTGGTGCTAAGGAGAAATTTATAAATTGTTTAGGACACTAGCAGATGAGAACATTGTTCCATCGGCGACCTGTAATTGGTGATTGATCAGCAAACACCTGCTTTCTGTTGTCCAACTCTTGTGTGAGTGGCAAGGGTTCTGCTTTTTCTTGAAAGTCCTCACTGTAATTTATGCAGGGCACAACCTCACTTTCAAGATTTAAAAAAAGTCACACACAATCCTGTCTTGGATGTAGAATCGCCATTCTTTCATTGTCACTGGTCAGTATCCTGGAATTTTCTATCTAACACCATCCTCAGAGCACCATCATCACAAAGAATTCTGTGGTTCAAGGAAAGGTCAACCAGCATCATCTTGCAACAACTAGAGATGTACACTAAATGCAGCCTGGCCCGCAACCGAAGAAGAAATTTTGTTTTGCAGTTGTATTTGGTGATGTGAAGGTACCACAGCCAATGCCACAATGCATTTTGGCACAAGACTAAAATGCACAGGTCAATAGCTAATATTGAGAGTGGAACTTTGGACTATATTCCTTAAAGAAAACTAGTCTTGTGCCCCCAAGAGAACAAACTTCCACGTAGTCAGAGGGCTAAACTGTTGAAAATTTAAATGAGTTATACACTTGATGAATATATGTTCGAAGTAACTGGAGTGAGTGACCAGATCACTGTGTTGCAAATTCATTTTAGAGCAATTTGATAACACTGTATTTTTAGACTGACTAGAATCTTCTGCATGTGATTAATTTCAGCTGCCTTTTTCTTCGTTACCTACGAGTATTCAAAATCTTTGCTGGGTTCCTGTGTGCCTACAAAAAAGGCTCCACTTGTACACATGATTTCTGCTTCTCTTGGGGAGATGGTGAGTGCTGAACTTTATGTTTAATCTAAAAGTTTGAAATGTAAAGATATATTTTATTTTTAATGACTTTTACCACAACGTCTTTAGTATTGTAAAATGTCCCACGGTGCGTCACGGGAGCATTGTTGAACAAACTTGTATAGAACACGTTTGAGTAGAATGAACAGTACTGGTCTCCATATTATGAAAAAAGATATAGTTGCACAGGGGAGGTGCAAAAAAGATTTACTGGAATGATAACAGACTGGGAGATTATATCAGGAACGATTGGACAGGCTGGGCTCTTTTCTAGAAAAGAGAAGATTGATGGGTGACCTGATATGCATCAAGATTATGAAAGGATTTGATGGGGTAGACATGGAGATGATGTTTCCACTTGTGGGGAGACCAGCACTAGGGGTCAAAAATATAATGTAGGCACGAATAAACCCAAAAGGGAATTCAAGAGAAACTTCATGACCCAAAAGAATTGTTTGAATGTGGAAATCTCCACCACAAGGAGTAGTTGTGGTCAATACCATAGATGCATTCAAGTAGAAGCTAGATAAATGCATGAGGAACAATAGAATAGAAGAGTATGCTAATGGGGTTAGATGAAGAAGGATGGGAGGAGGCTCCTGTGGAGCACATGGGTCAAATAGCCTTTTTATGCTGTCAATACAATGTTATACTATGTAAAATTTGATACTGAGCCACATGAGATAATTAGGACAGGTGACCAAAAGCTTGGCTAAAGAGTTGGACTTTAAAGGGCATTGTAAAGGAGGAGAGAGAAGTAGTGAGGAAGAAAGGTTTATGGAGGAAATTCCAGAGCCTAGGTCTCAGGAAGCTGGAGGCGCGATTAAAATTGGGGATGCGCAAGAGGCCAGAATTGGAGGAATGCAGAGATCTGAGGGTTGTCGGGATGGAGGAGGTTTCAGAGCTAGGGAGTGGTGACGCCTTGGAGTGATTTACAAACAAGACTGAGAATTTTATTATCAAATTGTTGCCAGACTGGGAGCCAATGTAGGTCAACAAATAGAGTGGTGGACTTGGTGCAAATTATGATATACACAGCAGAAGTTTGGAAGAATTAAGGTTAATGGAGGGTGGGAAATGGGAGGCTGGCAGGAGAACACTGGAATAGTCAAGTCTAGAGGCAACAAAATCATGGATCTTCACACGTTTCCTGTTACTCTTTCTGTCCTGCTTTTGTATCAACTTGTTTTTTAATTGCACAAACTGACCACTCATCGCACGATGATCTTTGTTCAAATCAAACAAAATGCTTTCTAAATGTTATTGATCTGCCATTTTTCTCAATAACTGGAATTTCTAATGTTCAAATAAAATTTATACAAAATAATTCATAAATTCACACTTCAGAAGATGATTAAACGTATCCATTGAATATTCTTTTGTGCTTTTTTCAAGCGTTTATCAGTTTTCATTCGAAAGCCACAGTTTCAGGGTTTGGTATTTTTGCCTAGAGCTGTCATGCTGTGTGCTAAATTAAAATTGTGTGATCTGAGCATGGGCAGGATACCGAATGTACCAGCATGCATAGTACATTCAGTCAGCTGCAGTGATGGATTTTTTTTCTTTAGTTTCCAGCACTTCTCAAATGTTGTTTAGAAATTCTGAAGAAAGGCTAGAGCCATATGGCATCTCTGGCATTTTAGCTACTTTGCTAATTATGAAGCATTTATCACTTTTGGATCCAGGCCATAGCACATAAAATTAAGCAACATTTCTCTTCTTTAGAAAAAAAGATTGTTCCGCATTTGTAATGAAATGTAATGCCTGCCATGTGCTGACGTAGTACTTTGTTAATTTATGGGATCTCCTGTGGCATTGCTCAGGATGAGCTGGAAGAAGAAATTATAGGATATAATGCACAACATTATCGGGTGATTTATTCACTTAACAATCAAATCAGTCAAATTCTGCTTTTGTTTTTTTTTTACTGGTGTTTCATTGAATGTGAAATTTGGTCCAATTTTTCCATGAAAACCATTCTATATATATTTTTCCATATATATTTAATATCGTGGAGATTGAAGTATGTAATAAAGCATTAATTAAAAGAGAACAATGCTATTTTTGATTTTATTTTCTCACTAATTTGAGACTCTGCTTGGGGCATTTCTTTCATTGATCTTAAAAATGTGTACATTAAATGATTTAAAATGCTTGGCCATTTGCCTGATATTGTCATATCCAAATTGATTTTGGTCCTTTTGTCTCTCCATGCGAATACTGTTTCACTAGTGCATATCACAGTATAGTAGATAAATGCATGCAATACTGTTTTGACCCTTCAATGTCACTATGTGAGGGAAAATTTGAAATGTATAGGATTCCTGAACATTATTTTTATTAGCGATATATTCAATAAATATTTTAAAAACATCTGAGTTTGTTTATTTTGATGCAAAGGTGTGTGGGCCTCAAAAGGGCTATTATGTTATGCTTCTGTATTTCATAAATACTGTATTTTTATAGATCTTCTTCTGGTTTAACTTCATTTGTATTCTGCATATGTATTCCTGGAGAGCTCATTTGTCAAGTTGAAGTGAATCGCTTGCTTGCATTTATAAACCTTTTCTCCCTGAGGACATACTAGAAAATACAGTGTGACATGACAAGGCAAAGCAATTGGCAGGCGTTTAACTTGGCATGTCAACTCATCCACAAATTTTGGGATGCCAAAAGCTAGTTGAAACAAAATACTTTGCATTTATAACAAAAGACAATAGCCGCCTGATACCATTGTTTTTCCCTTTTATTGTAAAGCAATGATTAGATAATTTTGCAGAGGTATAAACAAAGTTGACATTCAGGAATAATATATTCCTTACTAAGTTGAAAAACTACTCAAAATTTACATTTGTTGAGTTCTATATTCCGTTCCATTTGGATTCTTTGGCAGTAGAAAATGGAATACTGGAAGAGTATTGCTGTATACGCATTTAACATATAAATAGGAACAATAAGAACGTGTCTGGTTAACCCTTTTACTTCCCTATTTTAAGTATAGAAGAGGATTGGGCAGATACTTAGTACAGTGCTTAACTAATTGGGGCTGTTTGCAAAATGACCTGACTGCCAAGCTAGAAACTACTACTCTTCTATTCTTCTCCCACACCCATCACCTCGCCATTTGTGTCTGTGCTTTCAACCACCTAGGCCCTAAGGTCTGGAGTTCCCTCCTTCACACTCCATGTCAATCTCTCGCTCTCGCCCATTCTTGCCCTCCCCTCTCTCCGGCATGGTCCCTTTAAGACCCTCCCTAAATCCTACTCCTTTGTTCAAGTTTTTAGCTTCGCTTCCGAATAACTCCTCCTTTGACTTGGTGTCAACGTTTGGCTGGTAACATGCTTTGGGATGTTTTTCTGTGTTGGAGGTGCTATATAAATGCCAAGTCATTGTTGCAGGGTTGCTTTTAAGGCTAACTCTCGAGGTATTTTCTGTTAGCATAGTTTTTGGATGGTTGTGCATTTTACATTGAACCTATGATTGCATTGAATTTTTTGTAGCTGTGGGCTAGCATTTCAAGGGAAACTGTCGATGTATAGGAGTTGCTTTTAAAAACAAAAATATTGTGTTGAAAATATAATTTCAAAACCAGAAGACTTAAATCCATTAGCTCATCAACAATGAAATTCTCATGAACAGTTCTTTAGGTGCTAAGAAATTTAATTTCTTAATTTCTCAAAAATGTTTAGCATGACCTCCAGTGAAGTAATTTGTATTCTGAACACTTGTCTGGTACTTAGGTACTTTCTAAAGATATCCCAGTTTCATGTCTCTGCTGGATAGATTAACCATTTGAATTGCATTCCAGACTAATTGCCACAAATATGTTTGTTAGTGTTCTATCATCTCTTAAGGAAGTTTCCACCTTATTGACTTGAAATTCTATATCTGTTGTGCAGAGCAGAATATCTTGTTTCATACTAAGGAAAACTTGCAAAATGTTAAACTGGGAATGCACAGCATGTCAGTCAGCATCTGCAAAGAGAAAAGATAGGTTAAGACATTTCAGGTACAGAATCATGGAAACTTCCATCACAGAAGGAGGGCAGTTGGCCTGTCATACCTGTGCAGGCTCTCATGCTTGGTCTTGTCCTATTTACTATATCAAACCCTCTCATTTTTAAAATCTCTATTGGGTGACCTGTTAAGTTTCTCTGTTCCAATGGGAACAGTTCTAATTTTTCCAACCCCTCATAACTGAAATCCCTCATTTCTGGTAAACCTCCTTTGTACCCTTTCTAAGGCCTTTTTATCTTTTCCTTAGTGTGGTGGAGTTTATAATGCTGCTTCTGACACACAGGTCTAGATAGTTTATAAAAATTGAAGAGGGTAATGGACCCAAAACTGATCTTTGGAGGACACCACTGCAAACCACCCTCCAGTCTGAACAACGTCCATCCACGGCCACCTTTTCCTTCCTGTCGCTGAGCGAATTCTGCATCCATATCACTGCTTTCCCCTTAGTTCCATGAATTTCCATCTTCTTAACAAGCCTTCTGAGTGGCACTTTGTCCAAATATACAATGCCTGCTGCTGCATCTTGATTAAGCTTCTCTGTTACCTCAATCAATTCAGCCAGACACATTTTGCCTTCAACAAATCTATGCATTTACCTTTGGGTCATTAATTGACCCAACCTTTTTCCAGAATCAATATCTTTTACTTTATATGTTCATAAATGTTTTGGGGTTCAATTTAATGTTGTTTGCTAATCTTTTCTTGTAACCTCTCCTTGCCTTCTATATTAACTTTTTCAATTCCTCCTGTACTTCCCATAATCTTCCTGATTATTAATTGAATCTTGCTCCTGACATGTGCCATGACCCTCTTCCTTCTGTTTTGTTTTATTCCTTTTGTCAGCCAGGGTGCGTTAGCTTTGGATGCTGTACCTTTTTTCCCTTCAAAGGAATATGCCTGATTTGTACCTGAACACACTCTTCCCTAAATACCTTCCATTGTTTTGCTACTACTTTACTCTGCACTCACCTTTTTCAATCTACCTGTGCTGGGTCCCTTTTTAAATTACTGAAATTAGCTCTTCTCCAGTTGAGCATTTTTTACTTTTGATATTTACTGGCTTTTTTCCCTAATTACTCTAAACTGAATTATGTTGTGGTCACTGTCAGCTAGATAGTTTACTGTAGTACACTCCACTTGCCCTACTTCATTTCTCAGAACCAGATCAAACACAGCTTCCTTCCTTGTTGGATTGGAGACATTGAATGAGAAAGTTCTCCTGTAAACATCCCAAGTTCCTTTCTTTTCCTACCCTTAGTGTTATGTTTTTCCCCAGTGTATATTAGGGTCATTTAAGTCTCCTAATGTTACTACCACCTTAAATGCCTTTGAAATTTGCCAACAGATTTGCTCATCTATCTCCTCCTCACAGTTTGGGGCTTTATTTAAAAAAACAATCCCAGCTACGTAAGACTCTCCCTCCATTTCTTAACTCAAAATAAGTAGATTCAATTCTCAACACCTAGTATATACTTGCTATTTGCAACTATAACATCATCCTTAGTCAGTACTGCCACACCCCCTCTTTTTTTCTGTCTCTATCATTCCTGAATACTGAGTAATCAGGAATAGTAAGAATCCATTCCTGGTCTTGTTTGAGCCATGTCTCTCACTGCAATCATGTCATAATCCCATCTGGCAATTTGTGCCTTCAGCTCACCAACCTTATTAGTTAAACCACAGGCATTGACATACATTCAATTAAATATCTCGTTCATCGCTTTTACTGTTTTCCTCAATCTGGTCCCTGCAATCTTTGGAATATTTCTAATTGTACCATTTTTTATATTTACGTGTCCTGAGATCTCATTGCTGCTCCTTTCTACTGTTTTCCTGGTTCCCCTCCCCTGCCAAATTAGTTTAAATCCTCCCCAACAGCACTAGTTAACCACTTCGTGAGAAAATTGGTCCAGGCTCTGTTCAGGTTCAACCTATCCGTCTTGTACAGATTTCCCCTCTTTCTGAAACCCTCCCTCCTGCACCAGCTTCACGGTTATCTATCAGTCTGTTTCTATATTCACTAGCATGTGACACTGGGGCTAATCCTAAGATTACTACATTTTAACGGCCTGTTTTAATATTTTTCCTAGCTCCTACAATTCTGCCTGAAGGCCTTCAAAACTTTTTTTTTTCTACCTATGCCCTGGTTCCAACATGGCCCACTACTTCTGGCTCCCCTTCCCCATGCAAAATGTCGTGTATCCGCTCAGTCCTTTTCTATATCCTTTAGCAGAGTAATGAAGGGTACAGGCCTGAAACACTGTAACTTACCCTTTCCGTTTACTGATGCTGACTGACCCAGTCCATATTGTCAGCATTTTCTATGTTTTTTTGCATATTGTTTGTCTTTTTTCAGAATCCCCACTGCAGCAATCATTCTTAGTGTGCTACCTGCAGCACTCAGACATACATGGATATAGATATTTGTTTTGTCTTTATTGTGCTAAAAATCTTCCTGAACTAATGAGGTGTTACTTTTCAGAGCTGAATAACAATTGCCAAAGGTGTGCACCTGCATAAAAAACCTAATTGCCAGTTATGGTGCATAATGTTATAATTATGCAGTTTATTGATGGATTGATGTGGCTGTAGTTCCACCTATAAATCAGAAGGATTTTTTGTCAAACAGAACAACTGGATTTTACCATTTTTCAAGTTTGTTCCTCCTGTCATTTTTAACTTTTAATCTCCGAAAATTGAAATGGGAGCAAATCTGGTTAGTTCCCAAAGTACAAGATTTTTGAATAATAATGGTATTTTATTTATTAATTATTTCCAGTCTTCTAGTATGTGAGAAAGCATCATTTCACTTTGGGAACTGATTGAGGAAACAAAGCATTTGTGTTGAAGAGCGACAGAACATTATCTTCTCAAATCAGCTTTTTCATCTGTGGATCTGGTGGAAAGTGTTGCTTTTTCCTCCTATTCATCCAGAGCAAACTCAATCAGGTGATCTACTCAACAAAACACAGTTGTGTGGCATAAAAACAAGAAATGCTGGAAATACTGAGCAGGTCTAGCAGCATCTGTGGAGAGAGAAGCAGAGTTAACGTTTCAGGTCAGTGACCTTTCTTCAGAACTGACAAATATTCGAAATGTGAAAGGTTTTAAGCAAGTAAAGCGGGGGTGGGCAAAAGATAACAAAGAAGGTGTAAATAGGACAAAGCCACAGAATAGCTGACCAGAAGGTCATGGAGCAAAGGCAAACAATATGTTAATGGTGTGTTGAAAGACAAAGCATTAGTACAGATAGGGTGTTAACAGACTAAAAATTGAACAGCCGCAAGTACAAACATGAAAAAAAACAGTGGATAAGCAAACTGAACAAACGGAGATGAAATAAAACAAAAAAAAAGAAAAAAATAACTTAAAAATAAAAGTAAAATGGGCCCATCATGCTCTGAAATTATTGAACTCAATGTTCCGTCCGGCAGGCTGCAGTGTGCCTAATCGGTAAATGAGATGCTGTTCCTTGAGCTTGCGTTGATGTTCACTGGAACACTGCAGCAATCCCAGGACAGAGATGTGAGCATGAGAGCAGGGGGGAGTGTTGAAATGGCCAGCAACTGGAAGCTCGGGGTTATGCTTGTGGACTGAGCGGAGGTGTTCCATAAAGCGGTCACCCAGTCTGCGTTTGGTCTCCCCAATGTAGAGGAGACCACATTGTGAGCAGCGAATACAGTATACTACATTGAAAGAAGTACAAGTAAATCGCTGCTTCACCTGAAAGGAGTGTTTGGGGCCTGGGATAGTGAGCAGACAAGGAGATATGACACCTCCTGCGATTGCAGGGGAAGGTGCCATGGGAAGGGGACGTCCCACCAGGACGGTTTGAGGGCTCTCTGCTTCTTCCTTGAACAGAGGCCCAACCAGTCCCCATCGACCACCACCCTCCTCCGCCTGGTTGAACTTGTTCTCACATTGAACAACTTCTCCTTCAACTCCACTCACTTCCTTCAAGTAAAAGGTGTTGCTATGGGTACCTGCATGGGTCCGTGTTATGCATGTCGTCTTGTGGGATATTTCGAACATTCCTTGTTCCAGTCCTACTCAGGCCCCCTCCCCCAACTCTTGTTCCAGTACGTTCTTGACTGTATCGGTGCCATTTCCTTCTCCCGCCCCGAACTGGAAAGCTTTTATCAACTTTGCTTCTAATTTCCACCCTTCTTTTGCCTTCAGATGGTCCATCTCCGACACTTCCCTTCCCTTTCTCGACTTCTCTGTCTCCATCTCTGGGGATAGGCTGTCTACTAATATCCATTATAAGCCCACCGACTCCCACAGCTACCTTGACTACACTTGTTCACAACCTGCCTCCTGTAAGGACTCCATTCCATTCTCCCAGTTTCTCCGTCTCCGCGCATCTGCTCTGATGATGCTACCTTCCATGACAGCGCTTCTGATATGTCTTCCTTTTTCCTCAACCAAGGACTCCCCCCTCACTGTGGTTGACAGGGCCCTCAACCGTGTCCGGCCCATTTCCCGCACCTCTACCCTCACCCCTTCCCCTCCCTCCCAGAACCGTGACAGGGTTCCCCTTGTCCTCACTTTCCACCCCAACAGCCTCCATATCCAAAGGATCATCCTCCGCCATTTCTGCCACCTCCGGCGTGATGTCACTACCAAACGCATCTTCCCCTCCCTTCCCCTGTCAGCATTCCAAAGGGGTCGTTCCCTCCGTGACACCCTGGTCCACTCCTCCATTACCCCCACCAGCTCTTCCCCTTCCCATGGTACCTTCCCCTGCAATCGCAGGAAGTGTAATACCTGCCCATTTACCTCCTCTCTCCTCACTATCCCAGGCCCCAAACACTCCTTTCAGGTGAAGCAGCGATTTACTTGTACTTTTTTCAATGTAATATACTGTTTTCGCTGCTCACAGTGTGGTCTATACGTTGGGGAGACCAAACGCAGACTGGGTGACCGCTTTGAGGAACACCTCCGCTTAGTCCGAAGGCATGACCCCGAGCTTCCGGTTGCTTGCCATTTCGACACTCCCCCCGCTCTCATGCTCACATCTCTGTCCTGGGTTTGCTGCAGTGTTCCAGTGAACATCAACGCAAGCTCGAGGAACGGCATCTCATTTACCGATTAGGCGCACTACAGCCTGCCGGACTGAACATTGAGTTCAATAATTTCAGAGCCCACATTTGACTTTCATTTTTAGTTTAAAAAAATTTTTTTTTTGTTTATTGTATTTTATTTCATCTCCGTTTGTTCAGTTTGCTTACCCACTGTTTTTTTTCATGTTTGTACTTGCAGCTGTTCAATTTTCAGTCTGTTAACACCCTATCTGTACTAATGCTTTGTCTTTCAACGCATCATTAACATATTGTTTGCCTTTGCTCCATGACCTTCTGTTCAGCTATTCTGTGGCCTTGTCCTATCTACACCTTCTTTGTTATCTTTTGCCCCACCCCTGCTTTACTTGCTTAAAACCTTTCACATTTCTAATATTTGCCAGTTCTGAAGAAGGGTCACTGACCTGAAACGTTAACTCTGCTTCTCTCTCCACAGATGCTGCCAGACCTGCTGAGTTTTTCCAGAATTTCTTGTTTTTATTTCAGATTTCCAGCATCCACAGTATTTTGCTTTTATTACAGTTGTGTGGCAACTAGTTTATACTCTTGTAATAAACATTGGTGTTCTAGTTTTGAAAATAAAATTTTCATTGTCCCTTGCCGCTTCCTCTTCTCTCTCTGCTTTGGTATGGTTCCATTGGCAGCCCTTCAGTACTTCAACCAACCAACAACTCTTCGCGTACAAGCTAAATGTGATAGAGACATATTTATATGTGACCACTTTGGAGCTGGAGAGAACCCAACACATTAGCCAAGTAAAAAAACAAATAGGACTGGGCTGCCTGAGTTTTAAGGGCCAGAGCTTGGGTGGCATGTGATGCAAGGGCAAGAGGTGTAATATCTCTGGCTTAACATACAACACCATGTAATCCTTGTAGGTAAATTTTAATATACCCTTCAATGCGATAAATGTGAACTCCAATTTGAAAAAATTCTTTGAAGTTATGAGAATTTATAACTTCACAGTTAGCTGCACGTGGGATAGTATGTTGTCACGCTTACACGAGGAGCAGTTATGAATTGGAGTAATTATAAACTGTAAAAATGAACTAGTGAACTAACTCCAAAAAATTGAGACATTTTTGCTGCAGACAAGATGGAGTAAGAAGTCAGGTGACCTCTCCTGTACAGCAAATATACCTAGTGACTGTTGGAGACTAAACCCATCGTCATGACTGCGGAAGGCACATTAAACGCTAAACAGCCCATTCAATGCTAAATGACTCCTATCGCCGAGAATTGGGTTGACCGAGGCCTTCGCAGATAGGGACATTCTGGATTTAAAGCCAAGATAATAGGTGGGACATGATGCTATATCAAGATAAGCCACATTCAAACTCCATTGTGTAGCAATGACTCCACGTTCAAAGACATTGTATGAACACCAGGAGAGAGCATCTTTGGTCACCTCACCACAACTTAGCCTGATGAGGTTTTTTCTTAAAAAGAGAGCTCTCTGAAAGACAGAGTCAGAAAGACAGCCAACCAGGAAGTTGAGAATGCCATTCCAGCCAAGAAGACCCTGCCTGTAACATCTTTAAACCGCAGAGGCAGAGACTGCAAGGTAACCTTGAAAACTCCCCACCTGAGAAATCGTAACAGCAATTCTCGCCACTGACTTTGAATCATAACCAGAGGAGTCTGCAATACTTCAATGAACCAAGAAACTGAACACCAGGCCTGTGCTGTTGCTTTTAAAAATTGCTCCAGGAAAACCAAAAAGATTTCAAAATGAGCGATTTTTACAACTATTGGACTTAAATGCATGCTATCCTGTATCTCTTGTGTATGTGCATGTGTGAGTGAGTGAAGTGCAAATATTTTCTGGGTACTGTTTAATAATTTTTTTTATCCTATGATCCTGTTGTTTGTCTGGTTACCATTAAACCATGCAGGGACTAAAACAATATTTTCCAAAAAAAAACACTGTCTACGGTTAGTTGAGAGTTGAAAAATGGGAGTCATCCATCCCATCCCCCCTCTGTCCATAACAATGTAATTAAGCAGCCTTAACCTGATTCAGTCAGTTATAGTTGTGTTAAGTACACTTTTTCCCTCAGTTAGATGAGAGTTTTGTGCTGAAGCAATTAATGATGCCGACTACAGACCTATAGGCAGTCCCAAGGAACATAATTTAAAATCCATGCACACCTGTACCAAATACTGTAATGCATGCAGAATATTAAAACATAGATTATCAAAAGCTCATCCGATCTGGAATTTTTACATGGTGTAGTCATTTTAGACTATACAATGTCATTTTGTTGGATTGTGCGATACAAAACACTGAATTCAGAGAGCAGAATATCCATTTTCAGTATCTGGACTTAGATGGTCAATTTTTAAACGATTGCTATTTATTTTCACCGAACTTAAAAATTTATGAATAATAGCTGGATGGGGTCAGTGGGAAAAATGACTCATGAACATACTCTGCCTGAAGAGGACTGTACAACCAAAACAGCATTTCTGTTCTTCATCTTTTTACCAATTATGGGTTCTGGAACTGGTGATGAGGATTGCTGAGTGTTATTAAGGTACATTTATATGGAAGCCTTATCATGCAGTGATCTGCACCTTGAGGGTGCTATGTCAAAGCAACAGTATCCCTTCGTATTATTTCTTATTGATTGTGCTTTTTGTTTTTGACGATGAGGAAGACCATGAGGTCATGTAACATTTAGCACCAAACATTCTCTATGTAAATAGATTATTTTGATAAACTTTCATTACTATTTTATCTTGATTGAAGCATTGTTTATCTTGTCTTTCAGTAAAATAACTATCAATTAGTACAGTTCAATTGGCTTTTCATGCAAACTAAAACCTTTTTCTGTTGGTAGTGGTGTGGAACTGAATTGTTAACTGTTTTCTTTTACTTTAAACAGAACCACCACGTTGCTTAATTTTTGTTCTATTTGGGATGAGAGATTAAGAACAGAAATGCAAAGAGTATAATACTAACACTGATAACTTTCATGCAATTGTGGTAAAAGTTACAAGTCATTTTCTTTTGTGTAGTTTTTTTTTGTGTTCAAATAACATGGTTGATGTGGGCAATGTAATATATTCCAAAAATATCCCCTCCAAAGTTCAGCACTACATGATTTGACAAAAGCAGAATTTCACATTATGCTGCAGTCCCTTTTAGTTAAGTGCAAACATCTTATTGCTGGATCCGTCATGGAATCTAAACATTGTGACACTTTGAAAATCAAGCATTCTTTTAAATATCTTTAATTTGCAACAAAGCTACGCAGTTTAATACTAGATCTTATAAGGAGCATAGTTTATAGTACTTCGTGAAAATCAACACAAAAAGCCAACAGAATATTCTGTAATCCAGCTGCTATTTTATGAGGAATAAATTTGAAATCGAGTCTATGTTGGCAACTATTCTATGAAGAACTTACTAACACTGACAATAACAAAGCAACTTTACATTCACTGATTACGACGAAAGTGTTCATGATCATCTGTGTCGCAGTCACTCTATTTGTAAATAGTATCTGGAGCACAAACTACACAGTAAAAGGAACTATCCAGTCAAATTGAGCAAATAATACAAAAAAGCAACCTCTCGGAACAATCAGTGCTGTCAAGGTTGAGAGTACAGCAAAAATTAAGTCTTTGTTTCTGTCAAATACCTAGTGTTGGGCATATGTAGATTAGGAAGTGCATAAGAGCAGGCTGACTGCTTTTTCTTTTTGCATATTTGAACTTTTGATTGTCTCTCCCTTTTATAGCAAAGCTGAAATTTGGAACCTATCCCTCACTAATCCAGTGCATTACTAATTAATTAGTAACATCGCTTTGCGATTATAAAATCTTTTCAGGGCCAGTTTTTAATCAAATTTTATTATTCACATCGCTGTTAAAAACCCAGTTACACAGATTGAACAAGATGTAAGTTTTTAAGGGGTTTCAAACAGCGATGTGGGAGCAGGAAAGTTGAGGTTCTCGCTGGTTGTTTGGGGGAGGCGGGGGGACCACAGCACAGCCTGTGTCAGAACCCTGAGTGACAGACCCCACTTCAGGATTTCCGCGCTAATCTGTGCATATCTGGCATCCTGAAGTTGCAGAACGGGAATGAGGGCGAATGCTGACAGTTTGCCATCAACCCCGCCCCCCCCCCCCCCCCCTCCGGCCTTGTGTCTCCGTTTTGAAATGTTAACGTATCTGTTTGCAGACTGGGTAAAAGAGATTCCTTGTCTATAATCTGACCTATTATGTGTTCTCTTGAAAGGAAGATTGTTAAATGTCTTAAGTTTAACACTTATGACCTGCAAGGCTTCTTTTGGCATAGAGGCATTCCTATTGATCCTTGTCCACAGTTCAACTTTCTTGTTCAAAGTCCAATTTTGAATTCCATTTTCGTAGTTGACATTCTGACTCCTTTTAGTGGGTGAGCCTATTGCCTAGCATTTCCAACAATGACTAAACTTCAAAAAGTACATTTGCTATGTAGAATGCTTTGGGATGTCCTGAGGTCGTAAAAGGCACTATACAAATACAAGTCTTTCTACCTGCCATGCATGTGTCCCACAGGAAAATCCATGATCGTCTAATTTCTCCGTAAATCTTGATTATTGGATTGCTTCAGAAATATATTCAAAATTGTGGGCTGTTTTCAAAGTATTTCTACCATCAGAATATTGTATGTTTCTATAGCTGCAATTACATTACTTGTCAATGAGTTTGACTCTTCGCCTGAATGTGATTGCGTAAAGGGTAGTTATTGCTCTTCAGAGTGGACAGGACAGTGTGTAGAACGTCACTGGTGGTGTACTGCATTAAAAAAAATGGTAATTGTTAATTGTGGTACATCAGCTTATCCGCAGCGCACACAATGGTGTCAATTTCAATTGACCAGATAATTCTGCTGATGGAGTGCCCTTTTGTTGTAAATATAGATTAAAAGTATTGCAAGCAAAGCTAAATCATGAGATTTTTTTTAAAAGTTGTATGGGCCACTCTCATGTTAATTTGGGATAGCGGGTTCCAGCGGTGCTAATCAGCTGGAGTGCTCTATACTCAAAATCTAATTTTAAAATTGCTGCTCATTTTGTGAAACTGCGACTGGGGGTAAAAAGTGGGTTTGATTTTTCTTTCACTTCCCATTCCTCAGTCTCGTTCTGAGTCTGGATTTGAATGCAGTGCAGAATTCCAAATGATAGTATCCTCTGGTGTTAAGGGTCTAGTGAAATGAACTTGGGAAACTTCTATCCATTTCCTATTGGTATGACTATATCACTGCATTGCTCCAAATTTGCAACAATTATGGTTAATTCTGTTTTCTTAAGACCATGAAGATACAGGGTCTTGGAAGTAGTGGGGCTCTATAGGTGCAATGAAGGGTCATTGTTCTGAGAGTGGATTTTTGCCTGTTTGGACCATGTATTGCAACCTCGGCACCGTACCTGACTTAGAAGGTCCAAAACAAAATTGGTCATAGTGATTACAGCACAGGAGAAGGCCATTCAGCCCATGGACTCCATGCTGGCTCTCTGTTGAGCAAGCCAATCAGTCCCATTTCCCCACTCTATGATCGTAGCCCTGTAAGTTTTTTTTTTCCCTCGTGTCCATCCAGTTTCCTTTTGGAATCATTCGTCATCTCCGCTTCCACAGTCCTTGTAGGTGGCAAGCTCCAGGTCATTACCACTCGCTGTGTGAAAAAGTTCTTCCTTACATTTCCTTTGCATCTGTTGCCCAAAACCTTTAATCTGTGTCCTCTCGTCCATGTACCATCAGCTAGTAGCAACAGCTTTTCTTTATGTACCTTATCTAAAACTGTCATAATCTTGTATACCTCTATGAACCAGGTGACTTATTCGCTCTGAGCCTAGCCTGCCATTCCATTACATCCTGCTGAACAATTTTCACCTCATCCATTACCTCTACCATCTGTGCTCCTACTGATATTTTGTCAGCATCCTCTTCTTTAGACTATACATTCAGTATTCTAGCCTTGCCCTCTGTCTCTAAGCTTACTCTGGTTGTCCCTAATAGGCCCCATTTCACCTCTTAGTACCAACTTACTATTTATATGCCATTTCATTTGCCTCAATCATTGGTCCTGAAAAATACAATTTTCTCATCCTTTGGTACATAGGAGCAGGAGTAGGCATGCTCCGCCATTCAATACGACCACGGCTGATCATCCACTTCACTGCCTTTTTCCCACATGATCCTCACATCCCCTTATGTCAATGGTATTTAGAAATCTGCCAATCTCTGCTTTAAACATACTCAATTACTGAGCTTCCACAGCCCTCTAGGGTAGAGAATTCCAAAGGTCCACAACCCTCTGAGTAAAGAAATTTCTCCTCATCCTTGTTTATTTTGGAGCAAATGTAGGAGGAGGGCTGAGAGAGACTGCTTCCTTTCTCCCTCATCTTTTTCCCAACTGCTCCAAAAATGGCTTTTCTCCTTGTAACCAACTTCAGTTAGCTAGTGTGGAAATCAGAAGTGATTATTTTTTCCTCTCTTTCTTGAGTTTTACATGGTGTTGCTACTTTACAGTTTTTGAAATGAAGACCATTTGCTGGGGATGAGAAAGAAATGTCTGTTTCACCTTTTATAGGTTGCTGTTGCAAGATAGCCGACTTGGTGGCCAGGCTGTAATGTTACTTGCATTATTGATCTGGCCGACTGAATCAAGCTGTCAGCTCTCCAAGATTTGAACCTTCAGCAGTTCGCTTCTTAAGTACTGCATAAATTGGCTGAGCAAGCGAAAGTCAGATTTATTGGAGAAATAAAGGATAAGTGAGATACATCTGCTATTGTAGTGCAGGTCTGTGGATGCTTTAGTAATTCATTTGATGGTATTCAACCAAAATTACTGCCTATTTTGACACTGGCAGATTTTACAGTTCTTTTTATTTTGCTACACTGAGTGGATACTTAATTCAATTACATGTAGTTCATGTCCAATTAGTCATAAACCTTGCTCACATTTGGTAGCTTATTGTTCTACAAAGAAACCAATAACTTTGAGAAGTTCCATAGTGAACAAAATATTTTTAGTTGGAATTCTATATCCTGTAACCTTGCATCTGCTGCCTTTTGTCTTTTACATCTGCCTTTGCAAAACAGCATTATTCAGAAGACCTACTGTTTTCATCCATTTTAAAATGCTGATTGCTTGCTTCAGTGTTTCTGTAAAATGTCAGCTATGTCCTTTGAATTGTAGTTGTGCTTGGTCACCCTGAAACACCAGTCTGATTTAGCTTAACCTAATGGTCGCCCAGGAAATGAGATTGCTGTCATAAAGACCTGCTGCAAAATGCAGGCGAGTTTTGTGGTCATATCAGACCAAATCTCTAATTAAACCTGGAGTCGAAACTGCCCGTAAATAAAGACGAATGGAGTCTGAAACACTCCAACACAACTAGCAAATTCATCATACAATTAGGGGCTGAAACCTAAAAATTAGGACCTGTCAGCCACCCACACACACATGAGCTGCATCAAAACAGCACAAGATACCAATAAAACCGGTTTTATTACAACTTAAAAAAAAAGTGAGATGAGGACATACTGATAACTCAGAAAACTGACAATCATCTGTTTAGTCGAATATTATAAGCTATGATATGTTGGTTTTAATCATCTAAACAGTAGAAATGAGATTCATTAAATAAAATCTGAAAGTTTTAATGTGCACATACAATTTAATGAAAAGTTCCAAAATTATTGATGGTCTGAAATGTGATTCACCTTTCATTTAGAGTCTTTAAATGTGATTTCTTTCATGAAAAATTATTTTCATAAACTGCTTTAATACAATAACTATGTATTAATTATTGTTTAAGTATGTTACATGATGTTTATTTCAAAACATGGTAGTATAAATGTGCCATGGGGGTTTCGCAAAGTAGCATAATCCACTTCCATCCTAAAGGGGTCAGTCTTGCCACAGCAAATAATTCTTTTGACTTCTGATGTGTCCTTTATACACTGAATAGGATAACCAGATTGTTCCACATAAAGTTATTACTGTTCTAAGTGTGTGTGATCCAGGAACATATTATAAAAAATAGATTTTTATAAAGCTTTTTTATGCACAATGAGGCTGAATTTAATTAATTCTGAACTTCATATTTGTAGAATTCATAATATTTACTTTTTTGATTGATAAATTAATTCGATCAACTATGTCTGAATTATGAAGTTAGTTCGTTTTCTTCCGTATCAGAAGTTCACCACCATTGGCCAGTTGAAAGGTTCTTAATGAGTTGAGAGAATCTTTTAACACCAGATTGCATCCAGGTGCAGGGTACTTTATCTCAAGCATGATCAACACAATAAGCTAGGTGTCTCCTCCAGGTGGGACTATTGAGTCTGGCACATCAACAGCGATTTGGACACTGTGGATATTGGGTTTGTGGAAGCCACCATTTTCCCAGTAGTTGCCTTTTCATCAAAGCTCTAAATTAAATGTACTTGGGTAGTAGTTCCCTGTAGCGTCCCTTGTTTTTGTTTGATTTTTGTGAACTGAGCATTAGTCCTAAATCTCCAATGATGAACTCAGGATGGCACCATCCTTTTAGCAGTTCCTCAATAAATTGCAATGCCACAGGTGCTCCAGCCAATAGTGGAACATTACTTATTACCTCGTCCTTCAAAAAAGGTGTGCTTATTGTGGTCTGTAGCATCTTTTGCCATGATCTGTGTTCTAAAAATATGCTACTTTATTGTGTTTACAGAATTGACTATCAACATTTAGGAGGCACTTCATTCATAATCCTCCACAAGGTGAGATCTGGATCAGAGGCTACCTCAGCCACAGGAAAGCAGGATATAGACCTAAGATCCTCTGCAGAAAGTCCTCTGAGAATTGTTTGGCAACTTGCTGGAGCTGTGTAGAGCAGGGTACTTGGATTTTGGCAAGGAGATCAATAAGAGGGAGGCAGTGACGTAGTGGTAATGTCACTAGACTAGTAACCCAGAATCCCACCACAGCAGATGGTGGAATTTGAATTCAATTAATAAATCTGAAATTAAAAAGCTAGTGTAGTGGTGATCATGAAACTGTTGTCAATTGTTGTAAAGACCCATTAGGACCTTTAGGGAAGGAAATCTGCCGTCCTTGCATGTTCCATGCGACTCTAGACCCACAGCAATGTGGTTCACTCTTAAATGCTCTCTAAAATGACCTAACAAGCCACTCGGGTGTTGCAATTTGCTACAAAGTCTAAGAAAAGGAATGAAACCAGCCAGATCACCTGGCATTGACCTAGGCACTGGAAACGACAATGGCAAACCCAGCCCTGTCGACCCTGCAAAGTCCTCCTTACTAACAGCTGGGGGATGGTGCCGAAATTGGGATAGCTGTCTCACAGACTAGTCAAGCAACAGCCTGACATAGTCATGCTCATGGAATCATACCTTGCAGACGATGTCCCAGACACCACCAGCAGGACAGGCCCACCAGAGGTGGCGACGTAGTGGTATATAGTTGCCCTGGGATTCCTCAGTATTGACTCCAGACCCCATTAAGTCTCATAGCATCAGGTCAAACATGAGCAAGGAAACCTCTTGCTGATTACCAGCTACCATCCCTCGGCTGATGAATCAGTGCTTCTCCATGTTAAACACCAATTGAGGGCACAAAATATACTCTGGGTGGGAGACTTCAATGTCCATCACCAAGAGTGGCTCGGTAGGACCACTACTGACCGAGCTGGCCAAGTCCTAAAGGACATAGCTGCTAGATGGGTCTGCGGCAGCTGGTGAGGAAACCAACGAGGGAAAAACCTACTTGACCTGTCCTCACCAATCTGCCTGCCGCAGATGCATCTCTACATGAAAGTATTGGTAGGAGTGACCACCGCACAGTCCTCGTGGAGACGAAGTCCCGTCTTCACACCATTGTGTTGTGTGGCACCACCACTGTGCTAAAAGGGATCGATTTTGAACAGATCTAGCAGCTTAAAACTGGGTATCCATGAGGCACTGTAGGCCATCAGCAGCAGAATTGTATTCATCCACAATCTGTAACCTCATGGCTTGGTATATCCCTTACTCTACCATTGCCATCAATGAAGAGTGCAGGAGGGCATGCCAGGGGCAGCACCAGGCATACCTAAAAATGAGGTGTCAACCTGGTGAAGCTACAACACAGGACTACTTGCATGCTGAACAGTGGAAACAGCATGCAATAGACAGGTCTAAGTGATCCCACAACCAACGGACCAGATTTAAGCTCTGAAGTCCTGCCACATTCAGTCGTGAATGGTGGTGGTCAATTAACTGATGAGGTGGCTCCACAAACATCCCCATCCTCAACGATGGAGGAGCCCAGCACATCAGTGCAAAAGACAAGGCTGAAGCATTTGCATCCATCTTCAGCCAGAAGGGTCGAGTGGATGATCCATCTTGGCCTCCTGCTGAGGTCTCCAGCATCACAGATGCCAGTCTTCAGCCAATCCATTTCACTCCACGCGATATTAAGAAATGGCTGAAGGTACTGGATACTGCAAAGGCTATGCGCCCTGACAACATTCTGGAAATAGTAGTAAAGTCTTGTGCTCCAGAACCAGCTGTGCCCCCTAGCCAAGCTGTTGCAGTACAGCTACAATGCTGGCATCTACCCGGCAATGTAGAAAATTGCCAGGTATTTCCTGTGCACAAAAAGCAGGACAAATCTAACCTGGCCAATTACCACTCTGTCAGATTCCTCCTGATGGTCAGCAAAGTGATGGAAGGGGTCATTGACAGTGCTATCAAGCGGCACTTGCTCAGAAATAACCTGCTCAGTGACACTCAGTTCAGGTTCTGCCAGGGCTACTCAGCTCCTGACCTCATTACAGCCTTGGTCCAAACATGGTAAAAGAGCTGAACTCCAATGGTGAGGTGAGAGTGGCTACACTTGACATCAAGGAAACATTTGACTGAGTCTGGCGTCAAGGACCCTAGCAAAACTGGAGTCAATGGGAATCGGGGGTGGTGGGGGGGAGCTCTCTGCTGGTTGGAGTCAACATGAGCACAAAGGAAGATGGTTGTGGTTGTTGGAGGTCAATCATCTCAGCTCCAGGGCATTACTACAGGAGTTCTTCAGTGTAGTGTCCTTGGCCCAACCATCTTCAGCTGCTTCATCAATGACCTTCCCTCCATCATAAGCTCAGAAGTGGGAATGTTCGCTGATTGCACAATGTTCAGCACCATTCACGACTCCTCAGATACTGAAGCAGTCTGTGTCCATCTGTAGTAAGACCTTGTTATGAAAGGTTTTATTTATGTACTAAAATCTTAGACTTCTGTGTGTTTTAAAATACTGAAGAAAGGAATTTCAGTAGACTTGGATACCTGCAAATAGATGGAAATTTTGGATATTGACTTTGTATGCAAGAATAGGGGAAGCAAACAGTTTCAAGGAAACAGCAAGGGATTTTGACCTCTCTTTGAGTGACAAAGGGGACTGTGTCTGGACATGTGACCATGTCGGGAAGATTTTTTTTCACTTTGGACACTTTTAAAAACAAGTGAGTTGGACAAAGAGTAGGTATTTGAAATCAGTGCTTTGACCTGCCTGGAGCAAGAGAGGAAGACCCAGAAAAGTGTCACCTCTCTTTGTAAAGGAATCCTATGTCTCCTGAGAAGAAACCCTGCATTTGAAAGGTGGCACATTTCTATTGCCTCCAGTCTCTGAAGAATTCCTACATCCAGAGTGGCTCCTGTTGCCTCCTGTGTTTGGGAGATTCTGAAATCTCAAGAATGCTTCTACTGTTAGACTGCTGCTTTTAAAAACCCAAGCAGACCTGTTGCTACACCCTTTGCTGAAAGACCTGTGTGACGCCTACTGTAGACAAATTGCCTTGTAGGCCTACCCATCAAAGACTGTTCATCAACCTTGCCTGGAGAGACTTCGAGTGGCATCCTACTATTCGACTCTGGGACACCTCACCGTACCAAAAACATCCGACCAGAACGTGATGAACTCAATCACTTTTATTATTCCTTCTATTCCTGAGAAACAGCTGTAAACCAAAAATCCTTTCTCCCCGGTTTACCAGGTTTTTTTTGGATGTATGTGTGTATGCATGAGGACTAAGGAGTTTTTCATATAGATTTATCGTTAAGCTATTTTTTTATAAATAGTTAATTTTCTTTAAGGAAACATGGTTTGGTGTGCTTTATTCTGGGGGATCAAATAAAGTGTTTAATTTGGCTATTCTTCGATAGGTGGGAAACTTTATTTTGATATGTTATGACCTGTGGAGTAGTGGGACTGAATTAACAGTGCATTACTCTTGCCTTGGTTGTACCATATTAATTGGGGGCTCCTGTCACGATTAAAATCCAATGCTAATAAAGTTCATTGTGAAGGGAGTAAATAATTGAAAGAGAAAAATAAAAGAACCAGGTGGCTTGTCTAATAAGGTAGAGTTTACACCATCGGAATGGCATTAGCAGCTGCAACAGTTTTTCTGGGAAAGGCGAATGTGTGTCTCAGTGACTTGAAAACTTTAAGCAAGATTAAACTAAAAGAGTTGGCAGCACAATTGGGGTTAGAATTGAAATCAGGTGCTAAAAAAGCAGCGATAATTGACGTAATAGCCCAGCATCTGAAATTGGATGAAGAACAACAAGAAGAAGATAGTAAGTCAGAGGGTGATGCAATAGAATTGGCTAAAATGCAGTTACAGTTGAGGCAACTGGAGCTTCAACTGAAAAAGAAATAGCAATAAGAAAACTTGAATTTGAAAGGGAGAAAGAGAGCATTTCAGAGTGAAAGAGAAGCAAGGGAATTCAAATTAAGAGATGGAACTTAGACAAAAGGGTAGACTTGACTCCAGGGAAAACTCTGGTGAGGGAGAATCTGAATCCAGCCTCGGACCCAGTGAAAAGCTGTTTAAATTTATACAAACTCTCCCTAAGTTTGAGGAAAGAAACATAGAGGCATTTTTCATTTCTTTTGGAAAAAATAGCGAAAGAATTGAAATAGACAAGGGAAATTGGTCACTGCTTATGTAAAGCAGGTCGATGGGCAGAACTCGTGAAGTTTACGCCATGCTTTCTAAGAGGCTGCTGCAAATTGAGATGGCAAAAAAGGCTATTCTCGCTTTGTATGAGTTGGTCCCTGAAGCTTACTGAAAGAAGTATTGGAACCTATGGTGATTGGCTGGGCAGACTTATGTAGAATTTGAGAGGATAAAGCAAATTAATTTTGATCGTTGGATACGGGTAGTAAAGATGGAAGCCACGTATGAGAACCTAAGAGAACTGATTCTCTTGGAAGAGTTTAAAAATTCAATCTCTTCAGTAGTGAGAACTCACGTAGAGAACCAAAAGGTTTCAAAAGCCAGGCAAGCAGTGGAAATTGCTGCAGATTGTGAGCTTGTGAATAAACCAAAACCCTTTGTCCGTCACCCCCATGAAGCCGAAAAGGATAGAAGGTGGGAGAGTGAAAGGAAGGCAAGTACGGGGGCAATAAGGAATAGCTGGGAATGCCCCAGGATCCCCCCCTCAGCCGGAAAGGAAGGTAGAAGTGAGGACTGCAAGTTGAAGTTTTATCATTCCCACAAGGTGGGACATCTTCGTTTAGAATGCTGGAAGTTGCGAGGTAAACCAATGGGACTTGTTGGGGTACACAAAGCTAATGCAGAGAAAGGGACTCTGACTGAGAGTACAGCAGACTAGGCTGTAGCTTTAACAGCAGCTGTAAAACCAGATACAAAAACCAAAGTGAGTGTAGGGGTTGTGACTAAGATACCTGAAAGTTATAAGGAATTCTTGTCAGAAGGAAAAGTAACTCCATATATCCCTCGTGAGGCAGACAAACCTATTATTATACTTGGGGATATAGGAGCAACCAAAACTCTCTTGCTGGGGAAAGGTTTTCCACCAGAGAGTGCATTGAATGCGAATATTTTAGTTAATAGTATTGGCGGGGTATTGAAGTATTGTAGTATTGAACTACAAGAAAGCCTCCAGCGAGTTAACATCCGCAGCACTTAAAGCAGCCAGAAGCACTGCACAAAGAACAGCCAGGCGCTGCGCAAACGACTACTGGCAACACCTATGCAGTCATATGCAGCTGGCCTCAGACACCGGAAACATCAGAGGAATGTATGATGGCATTAAGAGAGCTTTTGGGCCAACCATCAAGAAGATCGCCCCCCTCAAATCTAAATCAGGGACATAATCATTGACCAACGCAAGCAAATGGACCGCTGGGTTGTGCACTACCTAGAACTGTACTCCAGGGAGAATGTTGTCACTGAGACTGCCCTCAATGCAGCCCAGCCTCTACCAGTCATGGATGAGCTGGACGTACAGCCAACAAAATCGGAACTCAGTGATGCCATTGATTCCCTAGCCAGTGGAAAAGCCCCTGGGAAGGACAGCATTACCCCTGAAATAATCGAGTGCCAAGCCTGCTATACTCTCAGTACGACATGAACTGTTTTGCCTGTGCTGGGACGAGGGAGCAGTACCTCAGGACATGCACGATGCCAATATCATGACCCTCTATAAAAACAAAGGTGACTGCGGTGACTACAACTACCGTGGAATCTCCCTGCTCAGCATAGTGGGGAAAGTCTTTGCTCAAGTCGCTTTAAACAGGCTCCAGAAGCTGGCCGAGCACGTCTATCCTGAGGCATAGTGTGGCTTTCGTGCAGAGAGATCGACCATTGACATGCTGTTCTCCCTTCGTCAGATACAGGAGAAATGCCGCGAAAAACAGATGCCCCTCTACGTTGCTTTCATTGATCTCACCAAAGCCTTTGATCTCGTCAGCAGACGTGGTCTCTTCAGACTACTAGAAAAGATTGGATGTCCACCAAAGCTACTAAGTATTATCACCTCATTCCATGACAATATGAAAGGCACAATTCAACATAGCGGCACCTCATCAGACCCCTTTCCTATCCTGAGTGGCGTGAAACAGGGCTGTGTTCTCGCACCCACGCTTTCTGGGATTTTTTTCTCCCTGCTGCTCTCGCATGCGTTCAAGTCTTCAGAAGAAGGAATTTTCCTCCACACAAGATCAGGGGGCAGGTTGTTCAACCTTGCCCGTCTAAGAACGAAGTCCAAAGTACGGAAAGTCCTCATCAGGGAACTCCTCTTTGCTGACTATGCTGATTTAACATCTCACTGAAGAGTGTCTGCAGAGTCTCATCGACAGGATTGCGGCTGCCTGCAACGAATTTGGCCTAACCATCAGCCTCAAGAAAACAAACATCATGGGACAGGTCATCAGAAATGCTCCATCCATCAATATTGGCGACCACGCTCTAGAAGTGGTTCAAGAGTTCACCTACCTAGGCTCAACTATCATCAGTAACCTGTCTCTAGATGCAGAAATCAACAAGCGCATGGGAAAGGCTTCCACTGCTATGTCCAGACTGGCCAAGAGAGTGTGGGAAAATGGCGCACTGACACGGAACACAAAAGTCCGAGTGTATCAAGCCCGTGTCCTCAGTACCTTGCTCCATGGCAGCGAGGCCTGGACAACGTACGTCAGCCAAGAGCGACGTCTCAATTCATTCCATCTTCGCTGCCTCCGGAGAATCCTTGGCATCAGGTGGCAGGACCATATCTCCAACACAGAAGTCCTCGAGGCGGCCAACATCCCCAGCTTATACACACTACTGAGTCAGCGGCGCTTGAGATGGCTTGGCCATGTGAGCCGCATGGAAGATGGCAGGATCCCCAAAGACACGTTGTACAGCGAGCTCGCCGCTGGTATCAGACCCACCGGCCATCCATGTCTCCGCTTTAAAGACGTCTGCAAACGCGACATGAAGTCCTGTGACATTGATCACAAGTCGTGGGAGTCAGTTGCCAGCGTTCGCCAGAGCTGGCGGGCAGCCATAAAGGCGGGGCTAAAGTGTGGCGAGTCAAAGAGAATTAGCAGTTGGCAGGAAAAAAGACAGAAGTGCAAGGGGAGAGCCAACTGTGTAACAGCCCCGACAAACAAATTTTTCTGCAGCGCCTGTGGAAGAGCCTGTCACTCTAGAATTGGCTTTTATAGCCACTCCAGGCGCTGCTCCACACACCACTGACCACCTCCAGGCGCTTACTCATTGTCTCTCCAGATAAGGAGGCCAAAGAAAGAGAGTATTGGCGGGGAGTAAATACCCATACCTTTGTATCGAGTGCACCTAGAGTATGACCTAATGTCTCGGATGGTAACCGTAGGAGATGCCCGTAGTTTTCCGGTAGAGGGAATTGACCTACTCCGAGGTAATGATTTGGCTGGCACAAAAGTATCAGTTTCTCCTGCAGTCACAGACAAACCAAGTGAAGTTAAAGAAACAGAACAATTACAGGAACAAGGTCCAGGAATATTTCCTACGCATGTAGTGACCCGAGCAATGGCTATACAAGTTCCATTTTCGGAGGTAAAACTGGCACCACAAACAGATAGCCGAGTATCTGAAGCTTTCCTTGGGGATTTAGATAATCCAAATGAGATGTTTAACAGATCTTCCATAATTGCAGCACAACAAGCTGATCCAGAGTTACATAGAATAGCACAGTTGTCTCTGACAGAAGCTGAGGCAAAAGGAGTTCCTGAAGGCTATTATGTTGAAAACGGGTTTCTGATGAGGAAATGGAGACTGCCTCATAAACCTGTGGACGAAGACTGGATGGTTGTTCGACAGATTGTGGTAGCACCTAAATATCGCCGGGAAT
Organism: Heterodontus francisci; assembly: GCF_036365525.1. Classification (NCBI taxonomy): domain Eukaryota; kingdom Metazoa; phylum Chordata; class Chondrichthyes; order Heterodontiformes; family Heterodontidae; genus Heterodontus; species Heterodontus francisci. The sequence goes on along the minus strand of NC_090389.1, from coordinate 46,321,255 downwards.
TATTAAGGTCAGCACATGACATTCCTCTGGCAGGACACATGGGGATCCAGAAGACCAAATCACGTACAAGTCAACATTATTACTGGCCAGGCCTTACAAAGGACATGATGCAGTTCTGTGGGACATGCCATACGTGTCATATGATGGTAACACCGCAACCTACCATAGAACCGGCACCCCTAATTCCCATACCAGTTATTGAGAAACCATTTAATAGCGTATTGGTAAACTTGCCGAAAACAAAAGCAGGACACCAGTATATACTCACTATCATGGATAAGGCGACTCGATTTCCAGAGGCCATTCCCTTGAGGACAATTACTCCTTAAGTAGTAGTAGAGAAGTTACCCCAATTCTTTACGAGATATGAATTACCACTTGAGGTTCAATCAGATCAAGATTCTAATTTCGTGTTTTAGATATTTCAATAAGTCATGGGTAATTTGGGTATCAAACAGTTAAAATCTTCAGTATATCACCCACAGATGCAGGGAGCTTTAGAAAGGTACCATCAAACTCTCAAAACAATGATTAGAGCATACTGCCACAAATATCCCCATGATTGGGATAAAGGGATCGACTTTATTTAATTTGCCACTAGAGATTCACTGAATGAGTCTACATGTTTTAGTCCTTTTGAATTGATTTACAGACATGAAATAAGAGGTCCTCTAAACTCATCAAAGACAGGTTCTTAGTCTAGTACTGAATATTCATTCTTTTGTTCTAAGAACCTGTGTTCTGGGAAAGGCTCACAAAAGTTTGCAATGTGGCTCAGGAACACCTTAAGCATCCCAAAACTGCCATGAAAAAAATGGGCAGACAAAAATGCAAAAGCTCAAACTTTTCAACCAGGGGATGAAGTATTCATATTATTACCATTAAAGGGTGAACCATTAAAAGCACAGTTCAGTGGTCGTATAAAGTGGTCAACAGAGTAGTTAAGGTAAATTATTTGATTGACACCCCAGATCGCCGGAAAAGGAATCGGCAGTATCGTATCAATATTGTTAAGACCAGGTGAACAATGTACCTAGGGGTCTCTTGCTGTCTTCACCTGGTCTTATTGTAACAGAGTTTAATTTTAAACAGTGTTTTGAGCTCCCCCTTTGTGAATCCTTGTTCACAGTTCCAATTATCAAGCAAATAACTGAGCACAAACAGGCTTTCTATGGTTTAAAGCAGAAAGAGGAAATTTATTAAAATCTTAAAACTTTAACTCTAACGCAGTTCACACCTTTGGACGTACAACATGCTCACGCTAGCATTCACACGCGATATAAGCATGCAGATAGGAATGGAAAAGAACAGAAGAAAAGATAAGTAGAACAGTTGGAGGCAATATTGTGTTACTGTTTCTCGAGCTCGCTGTAGTCCTTGATTGAAGATATGGTCTTGCGGTTCGTTGGGGCCCAGTAATCATCTTAAAACTTTGTTCATGTGGCAAACCCTTCTTTCTTTGAGTTTCAAGTGTTTTCACGAAATTCAATTCTGTGGGAAGAGATGAAAGCAGGCAGACAGGAGAGGCTGTAATTTTTGCTTCAGTTCCAGGAGAGGTGTTTTACTCCATGAGCTTTGGCTGCCTGGCAATTCTTTTGTTTAGGAGTTCAAAAACTCTGCAACAGCCAGTCAGTCATGTGACAAAACTGGTCTGACCACGAGTGTATTGGAGGAACAGGGTTTGGCTCCCTTTGGTTCCACATTGTCTAGTACTATGCAAATGTCCTTCCAGTCAGAGATTGCAATTTTTAAAGTTTTAATGTTCATTTGGCGAAATAATGTGTGCCTCAATCTTGGCAGGTAGGGTTTGCCTGACAATATGTTAAAGCAATATTATTGCAGGGAGGAGGATAAGCCAGTACAAGTATGTCAGGTAATAGGGACAGTTAAGAATGAAAGGGATGTGAAGGTGAGGCAGCAGGAGGCCTAGACAATACTCAAATTGAAGCTCCTACTGTCTGGTTAGCTAATACAGAATGGTTAGGAAAATTGGACAACATGCTTTTGTACTTCGATGCAGAACAACGAGAAGACCTAACAAGGCTACTCACAGCATTTAAGACTCTGTAGGGATAAGCCAAGCTTCGCCACACATGATGTGGATGTAGGGGAATCCATGCCTCTCAAACAGCTTCCTTACCACTTATGTCCAGACAAACAGACCCAAGTAAAAGCAGAAATCCAATACCTGCTGGAAAACAACTTAATTGAACCTAGTTAAAGCAGCTGGAATTCACCAATAGCATTAGTGCCTAAACTTGATGCTTCAACCTGACTTTGCATAGACTACAGAAAAGTCAGTGCAGTAACGAAGGCAGATTCTGACCCAATTCCTCGCTTGGAAGACTGTATTGACAGATTGGGCAGTGCCATGTTTCTTACAAAGCTAGTTGTTAAAGGGATACTAGCAAATTCCTTTAACACCCCAAGCTAAGGAAGAATCAGTTTTTGTCACACTGGATGGGATATTCCAGTGTCAAGTGATACCACACAGGTTAATGGATACTCGAGAAACTTCTCAGAGACTAGTTAACCCAGTAGTGGCCTTTTCTCCTAACTGTGCAGTTCACCTTGCTGAGGTGCTGGTCGATAGGGACACTTGGAAGGAACACATGAAACAACTGGGAGATGATGTTTGGAAGGTTGCAATTGGTTGATGGGAATAGCTTTTGTGGAAAAATGTAAAACCTAAAATGCCAGAATATTCAGATGGAGATTATTGTTACAGCCTTATCACTTGAAGATTGTACACATTTCGGGGCAAAACAATGTTATCGCAGATGCTTTGTCACAAATTTAATTTTGTTGAGTTACATAAGTAGCAATGGTATAAAGCAAAAATTGTGTTAACTACCAGTAGAGTGAATGAGGGGCATGAGTGCGAAAATATGTTTAAAATATTTTCAACTTCAGTTTTTACATTGTAATGAAATGCATTCAAGAATGGCGTTTCATTTTGCCAAAGGCGGAGGTGTTACTGAAGGTTTTGTTTTTGTACTAAAATCTGAAACTTCTGTGTGCTTTACAAAAACTGAAAAAAGGATTTTCAGTAGACTTGGACACCTGCAAATTGCTGGAAGTTTTGCATTTTGACTTTGTATGCAAGAATAGGGGAAGCAAGCAGTTTCAAGGAACAGCAAGGTGTTTTGACCTCTCTTTGAGTGACAGAGGAGATGCTGTGTCTGGACATGACCATGTTCAGTAAGGTTTTTTCACTTTGGTCATCTTTTGTCCAACATTCTGGGTTTTAAGAGCAGGCATTTGAAATCTTTACTTTGATCTGCCTGGAGCAAGAGGGGAAGACCCAGAAAAGTGTCACCTCTCCTTGTAAGGAATCCTACATCTCTTGAGAAGAAACCCTGCATTTGAAAGCTGGCACATTTCTATTGCCTCCAATCTCTGAAGAATTCCTGCATCTAGAGTAGTTTCTGTTGCCTCCTGTGTTTGGGAGATTCTAAAATCTCAAGAAAGCTTCTACTGTTAGACTGCTGCTTTAAAAACCCAAGCTGCTACATCCTTTGCTGAAAGACCTGTGTGATGCCTGCTGCAGACAAATTGCCTTGAAAGCCTACCCATCAAAGACTGTTCATTAACCTTACCTGGAGAGACTTCGAGTGGCATCTGACTATTTGACTCTCGGGCACCTCACTGTACTGAAAACATCCTACCAGAACATGATAAACTCAATCATTTTTATTATTTCCTCTATTTCTGAGAAACTGCTGTAAAGCAAAAATCCAAACCCTCCGGTTAACTTGTTTTTTTTTAATGTATGTGAATGAGGGTTGAGGAATTATATAAAATCTCGTTAGTAGTTAAGACCTATTATTTCTTTTCTAATAGTTAATGTTGTTTAAAGAAACCTGATTAGGTGTGTTTTATTCTGGAGGACAAATAGAGTGTTTAATTTAGCTATTCTTCGGTAGGAGGGACTTTTATTTTGATATGCTGTGACCTGTGGAGTAGTGGGACTGAATTAACAGTGCATTACTCCTGCCTTGGTTGTAACAACCTGGACAACATCCAGGCTTGGGCTATTATGTGGCAAATAACATTTGCGCCACATAAGTGCCAGACTATGACCATATCAAACAAGAGCGAATATAACCATCTCTCCATGACGTTCAATGACATTACCATCACTGAATCCCCCACTATCAGCATCCTAGGGGTCTCCATTGACCAGAAACTGAACTGGTACAGCCACATAAATACTGTGGCTACAAGAGCAGGTCAGAGGCTGGAAATTCTGCAGTGAGTAACTCACCACATGACTCCTCAATGCATGTCCACAAGGTGCAAGTCAGGCTTGTGATGGAATGCTCTCCACTTGCCTGGATGGGTGCAGTTCCAACAACAGTCAGAAAGCTCAACGCCATCCAGGACAAAGCAGCCTGCTTGATTGGCACCCCATCCACGAACATGCACTCTCTCCACCACCGACGCACAGTGGCTACCGTGTGTACCATATACAAGATGCACTGCATCAACTCACCAAGGCTCCGTCGACAGCATCTTTCAAACCTGTGACCTCTACCACTTTGAAGGATAAGGGCAGCAGATGCATGGGAACACCACCACCTGCAAGTTCTCCTCTAAGCCACACAGCATCCTGACTTGGAGCAATATTGCCATTGCTTCACTGTCGATGGGTCAAAATGCTGGAACTCCCTTCCTAACAGCACTGTTGGTGTACCTACACTCCAAGGAGTGTAGCGGCTCAGGAAGGCAGCTCGCCACCACCTTCTCTAGGCAAATTAGGGATGGGCAATAAATGCTGGCCTAGCCAGTGATGCCCATATCCCCTGAAAGAATAAAAGAAAAACTACCAAACTGCTGCATTAGCTGTGTCCAGCCCAGTTGTGTTGTATTATGCAAGGTGATTATTTCAATGACTTGATGAAATTGGCATGTATTGTTACCCAGTAGCTTCTGGGATGATGGTATAATGCTGAAGGGCCAGCATCAATCTTGAGTTCCTGGTGTATATACTAATTTACAGATCCTCTAGACCCCATGGTGGATCTGATGAGTGTCGTCTGTTCACAGCATGTGGAAACAAAGCATGATGTATGGTCACTGGGTGGCACATCTTTAATATTTGCTGATAATTTCCTCTTCACTGGAAGATCCAGAGTCCTCTTGGGTCTTGTCACTGGCCTCCTCTGAGCTGGCAATGCCTCAGGGTTCTGTTGCAGTAGAATTGAAGGAAAGCCAACTTTTTAATGCAGTCAGGGTTCCATTAAATACTTTGAGCAGTATTTGCACTGGAAACACAAGGTTTTCTTAGATGTCAGCCAATTTATGCATTTGAAATGTTGCAAGACTTTCTTCACTTGCTTCTATGTTTTTATTGTACAAGGCTAATTTAAATAAAACTGTTATGCACTTTAAACTCAGGTGATACCTCGCTTATGGAAAAGGTTGAAATTCTTTTCCCTGATTGCCTAGTGGGTTTTCCAGTTTGTGCCAAGTTGTCTGATTTATGCTGCCATGGAGGGTAGGGGTGGGTGATATAATTAACATTAGTGTCCCTGGGCTGTGGAAGTGGAAAATCAGCTAAGGTTCCTGCTTCTGATATCCTGTGATTATTGCTGGAAAGTGTGAACTTGAGAGCTGCATTAAAATGCTGGAAATAGTCAGCAGGTCAGGCAGCATCGGTGGAGTGAGAAGCAGTTAACGTTTTAGATCGCTGACCTTTTTTCAGAACTGGAAAAGTTAGAGATGCAACAGGTTTTAAACAAGTACAGAGACAGGGGAAGGAACGAGTAAAAATGGAAGGCCCATGATCGGGTGGATGGTGGGAGTGATGAAATGACAAAAGGGATGATGGTGCAAGGCAAAGTGGGGCAGTAATGGGACAATTAAAGAAACAAAAGATGTGTCTAGAGGAGATGAGTGGTAACAGTAGACACCTGCTGTCTGGGGGAAAAGCTGAGAGCAGTGGTTACGATCTGAAACTATTGAACTCTGGGCCGAAGAAGGGTCACTGACCCGAAACGTTAACTCTGCTTCTCTTTCCACAGATGCTGCCAGACCTGCTGAGTGAATCCAGCATTTCTTGTTTTTGTTTCAGATTTCCAGCATCCGCAGTATTTTGCTTTTATTTTAGCTGTTAAGCAAGCCTGTCATTTTCTGATTTCCAATTACAGTATCACCTGTGCCAGTCATTAAGGGGCTCACATTACTCTTCGCCACCTTCATTCTTTTAAAATTGTTAGTCAAGTGAGGAGGGATCGAAGGGCTTCCCTCTTTTCCCCCTCCTTCTTTGATCACAACAGGTATAACCAGAACCAATCGGACAGATTTTCTTGAGTTATCAAAGAACGAGGTTAACTTTATTGTACCTAAACCAAACTAATAAAATAATAAACAGTGTACCAACTTTTACTTTCTCACACACGTTGGAGGTTTAGACACCCACAAATAGGTTACAGAGTGAGGAAAGATAGATTGGTTGATTTAGAGTTGTTATGACTGAGGTGGGAGGAGTGCACTGTTAATTTAGTCCCAAATCTCCACAGGTCACGACATATCAATAAATTTTCCCACTTACTGAAACAGCCAATTAGATACTCTATTTGTCCCCAGAATAAATCTCACCAACCAGGTTTCTTTATTAAACAACAAAATTACCCATTTATTATAACCAATAATGAAGTAAATATATACGCGAATTGAGATATTAAAGCCCTGTATTCTTTATATCCTAGCCCTCATGCATGTGCGCGTCCATCCAAAAACTGGTTAACTGGGGCAAAAGGGATTTTTGTTCACAGCTGTTACAAAATAATAAAAGGAATAAAAAAAAACTTATACTGAAGGAAAGAGATGGAAGTCCTTTGTTTTGGCGAGGTGTCCCAAAGTCGAATAGTTGGCTGCCACTAGGAATCTTTCCAGGCGAGATTGATGAAGAGTCTGTTTGGGAAGGCATTCAAAGAAATTCAGATGCAGAAGGCTTCACATAGGTCTTCCATTAGGTGCGCAGTAAGAGAGGTTTCAATACTCACACTTTTGATGCAAAGTTGATTTGAAGATGTAAGGTTTCTGCGAATATTCAGTGTTTCTTAAAAATACAGGAGGCAAGAGTACCACTTTATACAGGCTTTTGCTTTTCAATAGCAGGGATTCTTTAAAGAAAGGTAACAGTTATCTGGTTTTTCTTATCTCCTGGCAGGTCCATATGCAGATTCCAGCTATCTCTTTTAGCCCATAAACCAGCATCTTTTAACAGTTCAAAGTGAAACCAAAACTTTTTTCCAGGCAAGTCTGATGCTAATCATAAATTCTCTCGTCACAACACTAAAAAGCTCTCGAGTCAAACCCCCCTGTGGTGTTTACTTGAAATCATATGCTTTCCAGCAAAAGTTATTTACAGTTCACCTTTTGTTGAACTTCCTTTTTTAAAAAAAAACACCCAAAGGTCAGCCTCTTCAGTTTTAAAATATAGATTCCAAGTTTTAATAAAAATATATGGAAATTCTTGTAACAGAGTCCATACAAAAGGTATACAGTCTGTGAAGTTTGGTGATTTGGCTGGCTTCTAGCTGAATTCAGTGGTCCTGAGGCTTTTAGTTTGAAGAGGTAGATCAGTGGGTTTCTTGGATATAGCAATGCTAATGATTTTCTCCGGGGTTTATGATTGTAGCCGGAGTATGCAAAGGTGGTCAGTCAACAGGCAGGATTTGAAGGCTTTTAAGTGCAACGGAGAGAGAGCGCGGGGTGGGGGGGTGGCTGTACTTGGGGTCTGCTCATGTCAGAGTCCAGTTGCTGCTCTTCTGCTGTAGAGAAAACACCAGCTTAAAACCACAGCTGGGGAGGATCTTGCCACGTGACAGTCACTTAGTCATTCAAACATAGCAGTTAGCAGTATTTCTCTATTTTAAACTTCCTGGGTCTTGGTTCTTGCTGGGGACTGAGCAGACATTTTGTCTCTCTCCTCACCAGCATTGCAGTGTAGGATTTAAAAAAAAAATACAAATTCAGATCTGCAGTCAGTGGACCAAATAAAATTGTCATTCAACAAGGCAAATTGGAGTAACAAAATATTTGTCTAAAAAAACCTTCAGTGTTGTCCTTAATATCCCCTTCAAACTTCTTCCCGTATTCCCTTTTTACAGCTCTTTACCACTTCCTTTGTGACCCTTTGCTGTTCTGCATATTTCTCTCAGTTCACAGGATTAGTTTCATCTGTTAATAGTTCCGCCCAGTCAATTGTGGTCAGTTCCTGCTTTGTCCTTCAAAAATCAGCCTTGCCTAAATTTAAAACCTTAGTTTGCGACTTACCTTTTGCCCTCTCAAACCTGATATCAAATTCTGTCACATATGGTCACCGTTAGCTAAGTGTTCCCTTAGCACTAGGTTATTCAGGCCATTATTTTATAAATCTAAGTTGGCCTATTCTCTTGTTGGTTCAAGAAAACAATGTTTCAGAAAATTGTTCTGAATATTCTCAAGAAATTCAATGCCTCTGGGACTTGGGCTGTTCTGCTTCCCCTCCCCCTCCCACCCAATCTGAGTGAAAATGAGTCTCCCTTACAACTGCTGTATTTTTGCAACAAGTTTCTCTGATATCCGTGATTATGTATCCTGCTACTTTATCACAGCTATCTCATGGTCTGTAATCAACTCCGACCAAAGTCTTGCATCTTATCTAGTCCTCCGTTCTACCCACAGTGTTTCTCCTGCCTGCTCATCCTTACTGATTGGTGCCTAAAGGGTAAATACGTGCAGTGTATGTATCACCCAGATTGCTCAACTGTAAGTGAAGGAGTTTGCTTCATGGAAATTAATGGTACAAAGAATAGTGATTGTAGCAACCATAAGAGAGAGAAAGTGAAGTCTAAAGATGGTTTCAGACACTTTCAGATGAACAGAAAAGCCTTGAGGGAGCTTAAAGGTCAGAGAAGCTAGGGTCGATCAGAAAGAAAGTTCAAATGTTGAGTTAGATATAATTTAATTTTGCCATTTATGTGCAAGAGAAGTTTCCTTGAGAAGTGAAGAAAGATTTGAACTAGCTCTAGACCAATAATAGCTATGGATGTGAAAGCTGATTCTACCCAGGAGAAGCAGATGATCTGGGAGGGAATGGATATCACATCTGTAGATGCATGTTCGTTGCTTTGATGGTCCAGAAGAGTGATACAGCCTCCAGTGGGAGACCAGACAACTAACGATACTATGCTGACCCAGATGTGCAAGGTTATTGTCAGATCCCAGAATCATTGCTGAAGTTGCAATCTTATGAGCAGTAAACCAAATTGACTGGACTTTTAATATATCTGGTACACTCCTTAGTCGAAGCTGTTAACTTGTCAGTTTTACAAGGAATATAATCTTAAATTAACCATCTGAACTTCATGTCAACCTTGGACATTGTGTTTCCTATCGACTCTCAAGTTAAACCCAGCTGATAAATCACCGTGTTCCCTTGAACTGCCTTTGTAACCTTAAGCTTATTAATTCCATCAGTTAATTATGTCTGCTTAAGTACTTTCTAGTCTTTAGTATTAAATACTGGTGATTGTGTTATTATAAATATTAATGAAGAAATGTTAGTTCATGATTTAATTATCTGACTTGGATTTGGCAAGAAGAGATTAATGTTGATTCTTCTCCCTTCTTCTGAAGGGAGATTGATTGTGTAAGAGGTAATTTAAAAACCAGGTTAATAAAATTTGGCTGGGTTAATTTAAGTGAGCCAAAGAAAAGGCATCAAATCATTGAGGACAGGGTTTTTAAGTCCCCAGATAGTTCTTGGATGAGTTAAGATCAAGTAGTTAAGGGTACATCTGGTGCCTTTTTTTAGGACAAAATATACCCTGCAAAAATTATGGGTTTACCAACCAGTGCTGCCTTATAACCTTAAACTTGACTTTCATCTTTGATACTCTTCAGACATTAATGATGAATTTCGAGCAGTACTGTACACTTAGAAATTCCAAAGATTTGATTTTGCATACGACTGTCAGAGCCTTTTTGAACAATGTGCTTGGGAAAGCCAGAAAAAGGCAGGTATTAATTTGATGAATTATTTAACAAGAATAAACAGTTTACCTTCTGAAAAATGTGCTTTTTTAAATTTTTAGTTCCATTTTCGTCTCCTTCCCATCAACATATTGTTCTATTCCTTAACACCGACCACGCACCTTGCTCTCACTCATTGAGGCAATGACTTTGAATAATTTCTGCCAACTTCTAATTAGATAATTTATGGTAATTTGGGATACAATTTATCTTGAATATGCATTGTGATCTAATTGTAATTGTATGCTAATACAGCTTTTATGAAAACTGAAATATTTCAAATCTTGATAGTCCAAGAATAGCAATCTTCTGCCTTTTGGACCCATTGTGTACACTCCAGTCAGGTACATCATGATTCAAAGCATGCTAAACATCTGAGATTTTGTCTTAACCCTAATGCTGCACATTGTTGTGAAGATTTATCTTCAGCTTCTCTCATGTATTCTTGTGCATCAGTGGGTAGGCAATTTTATCCTTTGGATGCTTGGATATCAGGAAGTTAATTCTGAATATAAGCCATTAAAGCCTCTAACTTTGCACTGAATTAAAACCAGGTTTCTGAGCTGAATAAAAGTGACGTGGAGGGAAAGTAGTTATCATGTTTCCATATTTGTGCTGTGGAATATTTTGTGCTCATCAAATTGAAAAGATGTATGCTTCTGAAACTGCATACTTACACTTTTGTCAACATCAGGCACCCACAAGGCAGTTATGCCTGTGTTATAGCCCCTTATTATGCCACAGTAATTGGGAGTACGTATCATTTGTTTTAGCCTGTAAAAATTGTGGATTCTGACCATCTAAAGAAAATAGTATCATGAGGAAAGTCTACAATTAATTAAATGAGCAAAGTACTGAAGATAAGGTTGACCCTTAATCTCATCGTCATATAACACTGCAAGTGAAAATTGTTGAAATACTTGAAATTGTGCACCACATCTTTAACAAGAAACCCAGTGATGCAGTCACACCGTCATTGCTTTTTCTTCGGTGTCCTTGAAATAGGTGCCCATCCACAGCATATATAATACTACATAATGGAACCTTATATTTACTATTCCCTGCCATTCAGACCTAACAGACAGTATAATGATGTCTGGTAGATTTGCTCTGGTAACTGGGATTTCTATCCACGTCCAATTTCCCACTCCATCCCCGCAAAGTCTTCCTTCCTAATCCTGTCTCTAGGAATGCTTGCAGGATGTTGATGGTGGGAAAGATTACATGCATTCTCTAGTCTTCATTGTTTGGCATGATTCATGCTTCATTACGCCACAATCCCACTGGGCTACCCCTCTGGTTTTGCTGGAGAATAGTAATATTTTTGTGAGAATATGTTGGGTTCCAAGCCAAAACAAACTGCCATTTGACTTGGTGACTTGACATTGGAGATAGAAAATGCTATTTGGGGGCAGGGCCTGGAGTGCCTACTGGCATTACTGTGTTAACCAATGAGTTGGAGGCAGGGCACGTCTTAAAGAAAACAATATATTTTACAGCAAACAAAATGTATTTACTAAGCAAACATTTACAGAATCAATTAAAAAAAAAAGTCTGCAGCAAACACAACGTATGACAAAACCTACAGCAACTTCTTCCAATAAATGCATGGTGATTCCCCCTGCAAAATGCAGTGAGTGGAGAACAGTTACATTAAAAAAATTTATTATTTCTCCATCAAAATGCATATGTGCGTAAAGTCAATTTAAGTCATTTGTAGCAGTGTGGTCTCCAGGTGTGTGAATGATGGGGGTGCTGCCAATCTTCTCTATTCTGGCTGGGAGTCATGGCATCACTATTTGCAGCTTGCAGGACTTGGCTATTGTGGTTTTTGCAGAATTTTGAATCGAGGTAAGTTTACCCCCACTGTGTGGCGGTTTCATCATTGTGAAGACTAATGACACAACAAAATGGATTTATTTCTACTGTCAGACATTTTTGTTTCATGTGTGATATATTGACTATGTCTATAACATGTTGCACCAAACACAACAAATGTAAGGGTTTTGTTCATCACAATGAAGTATTGTGCTCACAATATCCTTTAATATTTTCAAATAAATCTGTAAATCAGTAAGGCTGCTTGTCTAGATACTATCCGAGTTGAGCAATCCAAGACATTTACAATAATTTTTGTTTCAAAAATTCACGATTTGTTTTGTGCCCACATTGTTTTATGTCCATCCTAGTCTTGGGTTTATTGCTTCACGTGTTTCGGTAAATTGTAACTGACTGTGTCACAAAGGCAGAACAATGTAATTAACGTGTCCTTGACTTTGCTAAATTGATCAAATGCCACTATGTTGCACAGGAATAAACTAAAATAATTGCAGTATAATTTTGTACAGCCATTGAAACATGCAGCTCATTACTATATTCCTCGAAGACATAAAACTGGTCTTGCATTTAATGAAATTAATATTTGGAAACAAAATGATTGATCTGATGCTGATACAAAAATGGTGCTTACTGAGGTTAGTGTTCATCGATGGATATGCAGTTTGTACTATTCTGACTTAAGTATAGGTTATTTGGGAAGAAAAGTTTTGCTAATCTAGTTGAGCTTCAGTACTCTGTGTTTAGTTTAAGTCCTTACTTTGAGGATAGAGCCCAACAGATGAAACCTAATTCTTTCTGTATTTTGAAGCCATAAATTCTGACTTTATTTTTTAGATTCCCATCGGATATGTAAATATACACACTGACCTGTTGCACTTACTAAGGCTGCCTGTTCTGTTTCCCTGCAGTGCCAAGGCTTAGTTGTCATGCCATCAGGTGACAATGTTATTTCCCCTACAAATCATTCAAAATGCTTCCTGATAAATTTCTACTATCATTTTCTCGAACTATTTTTCTAGTGCTCAAAATACAGTTTTAAACAAATTAAAAAGTATTCCTCAGTAATTTAATACTCAATATCAAATAAATCAAATTTTGAAAATAAACCAGGCCTCTTGGAGAGAAAGTGAAGGGGCCTCTGCTGTTGGAGTGCAGGGAGTGAGTGGAAGGTTTAGGATGAGGTGAATAATTGATTGTGTGTTGAGGAGGGAAGGAGACGCAGGTTTAATGGGTAGTTCCAAGGGAGGAAGTAGAGCAGTAATTGAAGTAAGTAGGGACAGTAATAGAGAAGGGAGGAGGGAAGTTGAAAGGCAAAAACCTAGGCAATGCAGTCAGAGTGAATAGGTTGGTGTGGGGGAGAGAAAGTGAAAAGTATTTTTGAAGCAATGAAGAAGAATCTGCTGTTGGCTGCAGGCCACATTTTCCTTGCACCCTGGATTGGCAAATGCAGCTTTAATTTTATTATTCATTCCCTGTAGTGCACATCATTGGTATGGTGAGCATTTATTGCCCAAACTTAATTGCTCTGAGAAGGTGCTGGTGGGTCTTGTTGAACCACTGCAGTCCATGTGAAAAGGAGCTAGCAGATCAATTCTGTGCCACAATAGCACCACCACCTCCCTCCCAGAAGGAATACAAGGACAAAGGACCATGCAGAGAAGCAAAAGAAAAGTGAGATAGAAAGAAGCAGAAAAGAAATGAGGGGCAGAGAAAGGAATAGAAACGAGATGACAATAGACAAGAATGAGAGGGACCAGGTACTCTGACATACTCTAACACCGCATGAGATCCATTAATGTATATCTTGCTTTAGAGTTTGGTGGTTTTGCAATTTTTTTTTCAGCAGTCTGTGCTGGTAGAGTGCAGTTTTATTTTGTTTTTTAGTTTAGTTTAGAGGAGCAAAATAGTAATTTTTACAAGGCTGCATTGCAGTCAGACAGAGGAGGGAGTGGAGGGCCAGAGTTTGGAAATTGTTTTATTTTACAGCTGGCAACACTCTAAAAAGCAGAGTCGTCATTTTATTTTCAGGTTTGACATTGCAGAGTGGAAATGAGTGATATTACATATTGCTGCACTTCAAATGAAGGTAGGAGAGCTAATAGTTGAACCTAAGGCAGAAGAGTGTGAAAAAGGGATGCATATAAAATTTTTAGGACAGCTGGGCAAAGAGTTCTACATTTCATATCTTCTTTACGGTTGAATTGTTAAACTTTTCTTCCCCAGAGACAGTGGGCTTGGATGGTGCCATCGGAATGAATTGTGGATTTTCTTTTTGAGGGGCGCAGAGCCACAGGCCCTAAGATTTCTTAAAGACAACTGGAGTCTGAATCGTAACCTGGATTTAAAATTATTATAATGAGTTGACCAGCAGGGATTGAGGCAATAGGCCTGAAATAGTTCCTTTCTAAAGAAGGCCCAGGATTGGGGCGGCGCAGTGGTTAGCACCGCAGCCTCACAGCTCCAGCGACCCGGGTTCAATTCTGGGTACTGCCTGTGTGGAGTTTGCAAGTTCTCCCTGTGTCTGCGTGGGTTTCCTCCGGGTGCTCCGGTTTCCTCCCACATGCCAAAGACTTGCAGGTTGATAGGTTAATTGGCCATTATAAATTGCCCCTAGTATAGGTAGGTGGGTAGGAAAAATATAGGGACAGGTGGGGATGCGGTAGGAATATGGGATTAGTGTAGGATTAGTATAAATGGGTGGTTGATGGTCGGCACAGACTTGGTGGGCCGAAGGGCCTATTTCAGTGCTGTATTTCTAAACTTAAAAAAAAACTAAACTAAAGGGCCGTGGGACTGAATGGAACCACTATTGCAAGTGGGTTGATGGTGTGGTGGTGGTAGTGGGAGATGGGCCTGTGAGGATGGAAAGATAAAATTGATACATGAAAAAGAAGAATGTTAAAAGTTATCTTAACAGAAGTGCAAATGGTGGCTGGACTTGTCTGAATCTATTGTAGCGCCTCACCTGTAGTGGTAGTAGATCTGCAACTACATTGTGACAGGCAACTGTTATATATGGACTAATCATTGTAAATCTTTATTTACATAAGCAGTTTCAATTATAAATTGAAAGGGGGCATAAGAATGCTAGAGCTAGGCCATTTAGGATTGAATTTTCTGAAAAGCTGTGGATGTTGGATCAATTAAAATTAGGTAAGGTAAAAAGGGATCTAGAGCAATGGTGGGTAAATGGAGTTGAGGTGCAGTTTGGCTATAATTTAACAGAATAGAACAGCTTACTCCTGTTCCTTTAAAAAAAAATATATATAATGACACAGGAATTAGTTTGTGGACAAAAAGCATAAACAGTCTAAAGATTTTTAATCGCTTATAGTGATTCTTTTTATAGTGTTAATCCCACTCTAAGAAGATGTTGAAAATTTATGCATAGTGTGAACATCTTTAAGATGTGCAGTTCTTCTCAGCCACTGCACAGAATCTTTTAAGTCCATGTTTCAATTTCAATGTACTGTACTTTTGATACATTTGTATTATCTTAATTCAATAAATATTTGCAGTGCTTTAAATAGCTGTTCAACACAAACTGAATACAGATAACATAGTGATCAGCTGCTACAAATTATCATTTTAGGGTAGGGAAGAATTATTTTGGAGGAAATAGGCTTGTCACATCCGTCCTTTTGAGAAGGTTCTGGAACATAATTCGTATCAAATCAGAATTGCTTAATAATATACCTTTTCCATCTAAGATATTGAGAATTAACCAAGCAGGGCTGAAAAAGAGATTAAAATATGTTGAGGCAAAAATTAATGTAAAATGAAACATCACAGTCCCTGTAGAATAATCTCCAGTTTATGCATAATAGAAATAATATAATTTTTAAATTTGATTGTAAATGACAAATATTGTAAGTATTTGAAATGACAAAATTCTTTTGTGGAGTTTAGATATAATGCACATTTTTTTCTTCGATACAGACCCTGTAGATCTGGCTCAATTCTAAAGCCATCAAAGTAAATTCAAAAAAAGAATGCTATGGAAATCAGAAAGGCCTGCTGGCCACTTTGTGCCTCATTGGCTAGTGAAATTGTTGCACTGTGAAAGTCAGGAGTCCCCGCTGGCTCCTTTGTACCCCTCAGCTGGAAAGATTGCTTTTCATCATTGACTTTTTTAACAGTTCACCTTGTCACTATATTAAGAGATAAAAAGCCAGCATAAGGATATGAGGTGACATGAAGGGTGAAGTGCTATAAATATTTATGCATACTTCAAAAGTTGACAATTCTTATTTTCTTGACATATTGGGGTCATAAGTTATTCTTAACCTTAAGAATTCTGGGTGTTCTTGAAATTATCTTTTTGGATTCACAAAGGATCTGACAAGTGAAGTCTATTCCTAAATGTGTTCACAATTGACATGAGTTTACCTGTGGAATAATGACGATTCAGGAGGACTTGTACAGAAATATTAAAGCTCACTAGTAACTAAATTTATATAATTTGGCTTCTATATTTGTCTTCAAGATTAATGTGCTTCATTAAAAATAACAAAAGCATAATTGAAGCAAAATATATTTGGACTTGTTAACATTGTTTATCCATTTGAAATCTCAAAACATGTGTTTGAGTAGCTGCAATGATTACCAGGCAAAGATCAAAGTATTGTGGGGATAGGTTAGGAACTTTAGCTGTTCTCTTGACAGGCAAGAAGATTGATGGGGATGTAATGTAATTCATTGATATGAATGCTAAAATATCCTTTTATTACTTTAAATGCTCTTTTCATAATAGATGCAGTCCACAGAAAATTAATCTTTGTTTGCAAAAGAAATTTCAAACAACTTGAAGCCAGGAATTTAAATAGCTGTTCTTCTCACTTGGGTTTTGAAAATGTCAATAGACTGCCACCAAGTGCAGTTACATATGTAACATTGACCATTTATTGTCTATAGAATTGGATGCGTTTTGTTTCAGAAGGGATTTGATGGTTCAAATTTCAGAGGAAAATCATGAGGGAGATGAAGTCCTACTCATGTCCATAGGAGACCCTGTTTGTACACATTGGTATCAAACTAGAGTAATTGTTTAATACCTTGGTATAAACGCAGATGAGATTGCAGGCTGATTTGATAGAGATAACATTATGAAGGGATGGCACAGAATAGGTAGAAACAGAATTTGAAGTGGTGAAGGTGCTAAGAACAAGGGGATATAGACAGCAGGAGAATCTTTTTACATCAAGGGTTGAGACACTGGAATGTTGTACCAAGGTTAATGATTACAGCAGAAACTGTATCGACATTTAAGAATATGTTCAGTTGATGGTGGAAGTAAAGTGTCTAAAGGCATATAGGAACAGCCTGGGTACATAGGGTTTAGACTACTGTTTATGTGAAGAATAAATGCCAACACAGACTGGTTATACCAAGCACCCTGTTTCCGTATTGTAATTTCTATGTTAAATAATAAATGAATAAACTGGTCTTTTCATGTCTTTTTCTTGCTGGCTTTCATTTTACCATTTTTCTTGTACTTCTATTTATTCAATCTTTATCTCACTCGCTCACAGGTTTTGTTTTTTCAATTATACTATCTGTAGATTATCCATATGTGATGTGTTTTCTTAGCAGTCTTGGAGACATACTAATTTCTTTTAATGAAAGACCTGCATTTATGTAGAACCTTTCATGACCTTAGGACACCCTAAAGCACCTTGCAGCCAATGAAATAATTTTGAAGTGTCGACACTGTTACATTGGCAATGTGGCAGCAAATTTGACATAGCAGGGTCCCGTAAACAGCACTGTGATAATGACCAGATAATCTGTTAAAGTTTCAGGATGAATATTGACCAGTACATGGGAAAACTCCCCTGCTGTTCTTTGAAATAATGTCATAGAATCTTTTATGTCCACCAGATAGGGCCTCGGCTTAATGTCTCATCTGAAAAGTGACACCTCTGACAGTGCGGCACTCCTTCAGTACTGCACTGAAGTGTTAGCCTAGAGCATGTGCTCCAGTCTTGAGTGGGATGTGAACATGCAGCCTTCTGACTGAGGCGAGAGTGCTACCACTGAGCCATGGCTGACATTAACTCTGCTTTTATTGATCACATGATCATGCAGAGACAAGAGTTCCACTTATAAAGTCAGTTGTACTTAAAACATTTTAGTCTTTAAAAGCATCATTAGTGTGTCTTGTTTCAAAGCTCATTGGAAGAATTGATGGAGAGCGTCCAATAGAAGCAAGCCAATTTTGTTGTAAATGATATTTGCTGCAGATCTTGTAGAAAATTGACTAATGTGCTGTATAATAACTTGTCACTCAGTTGTGGATAAAGCTCAGTTATCAGTTAAACCTTTTATTCAAAAGCTTTTTTAAATCTGAGGTGGAACTGAAGTCATAAAATGTACTCATTTGTATTAGTAATTCTTACTTTGTGTGAGGACTGGTTTAAATTTTTAAATGTGTATCAAACTTCTCTATAGGCACCCTATGTTCAATTTCATCTTACTTTTATATTAACCTGTGTGGTCTGGACTATATTGGCCTCATTTTATAGGTTATAATTGCAGGTTAGTCTGATATTTAGCTTTTTCTGTTTTTGGCATTCATGAACTTGGTTAAGGTCAAGTAAACTGCTCAATTATTCAAATACAAAATTGGTTAAAGTGACATGACTGGGACAGCACCAATGAATGCATTTTTGCTAAAATATTCTTTCAATTATATTCGTGACAATTAATCTGTTTTTTCATGGTGGTTTGACACTTGGAAAGCCACATGTCACCATGTTTGTGTTAAAGTTGTTAAGAAACCTGTGGGGTTTCTGTTTGTCCAATATGGACTGCACACCTTCTCACCATAAGGACATCTCCCACGTATACAGGTCTACAGAGATTAGGCACAGGTTGGCAAAGTTGGTGTTCAGGGTCCCTCTAGCACCCGCAAGGATTACTGTTCGAGTTCAACTGGATAAAACTGCTCAGCTTATTTCTACTTGCTACTCTTATCAGGAACTGGCTTGCATTAACTGAATTTGAATGGGGAAGAATCCAAACTCTCAATGGCATTTAATATTTAGAAGAACTAACTAGCTTTTGGAAGTTTTACTGCTGAGGAAAAGATGAAAGTATTCTTATTTGTGCTGTACGCAGGTTGTAAATGAAAAGACATCAGCTGTGGCTCAGTTGGTAGCATTCTTGACTTTGAGTCAGAAGGTTGTTGGATTCAAGTCTCACTCTCGAGTCTTGAGCACAAAAATCTAGGCTGACACTCCAGTGTAGTATTGAGGGAGAGCTGCACTGTAAGATATGTCATTTTTTGATGAGAGATTAAACCATGGTGCTATCTGCGCTCTCAGATGGACATAAAAGATCCCATGACACTATATTTTGAAGTCAAGTTCTCCCTGGTGTCCTGGCCAATATTTATTCCTCAGTCAACATCACAAAAGCAATTTAACCCATGGGGCATTTTTATGGTGGGAATTTTTTTGTGCATAAGGACTGTCACTTTTTGGGGGGATGGTGATTGGGGGTTTTGCATTCTTATAGCTCAACTTTTTTATATGGGAGTCTCATTTCTATGTAATCATGTGTCCCACTCAGCTTCAAACATTGGATATCCTTGAATTACTACATTTTAAAAAGACCAAGGTTAGCTGCTATAATGTATGGAGCAGGTTTTCTTACTCAGTTAATATAATGGCACTTGGCTCATAGACCGTATGATGAATTTTGCACTTGTGTGAAGCAGAGTTCAAAAATTAAAGGAGTTGCTTTCTTTGACAGCAAAATGAAAGAATTCTACCAAAATTGCATGTTTTTTTTGTTAGGCATGTGATCACGTTATGCAAAGTCACATTTGTTCTCTGATATGTACTGACCCAGCTCTATTTGTGCTTGATGTGATGTTTTGATTATTTGCAGGTTGCATGTCTGATAAGGGTTCCTACGGAAGTTGTCAAACAACGGGCCCAAGCTTGCCCCTCACTGGGTACCTACAAGGTGTTTATTGACACCATAAGGCAAGAGGTAAGCTTAGTTCTGTCATGAAATAAGTGATTATTGCCCTTGATGCTGTGGCAATGTTCTCTTCGATATCCATTTTATCAAATTGAAAAAGAATCCAGACTGCATCTTTCCAGTTAAGGCATGAGTGGGAAAGGCAGAGAAAGACAAAACACCATGGGCTGTATTTTCATCCTGGGTAATGTCCCTTTGTGGGCTGTCTCAGGCAGCCGCAAGAGGAAAATAGAGTCGGGCCCCCCCCTATTGAATCTCCATCCCCACAAAAAAAAGCTAATTTTTTTTATCCCTCCCCAATTATAGATGGCTCACAAGTCTGCCACTTGCAAATGAGAGTGAATTGGCGTAACTTGCAGCTCCCGGGGATTTGCCTCCCCTATCACCTGTGGCTTGCTGCTTTAAAAAAAAATCCGCATAAAAGTACGAGTGTTAGTTGAAATAAAGCAAAAGAAGGATCGTCAAAACTATTTTATAAGCATATTGAACTTGCTGAAACTTTATTGCAGAAGAATCATTTTTCTTGAATTTTTTAATGCCTTTCTATCTCCTTGATGCTTACAACATTTCTACTGATGCCTTGTAGCTTCAATTTGTGCACGTTCTTTGTGCTCCATTTGAGAATACCATCACCTTTGTGGACAGGCAAAGTTTTACTTGCTCAATTTTGAGCAGATATGTAATGCCGATTACCTTTACATGCATAGGAAGGTGCAACATTTTATATTACACAAAACCAGCATACTTCCATTTTTATTTTGCTGCTGAAATGCACATGTCTGGATGGTTGATTGGACATGAGGGTTTTTTCCCTGCAGCAGTGCATCATGACTGGCTTATGTTCCTCCTGCTTCTGCTCAGCACTGACCCAATGAAGCTCATGCTGCTATCGTACTGTGATTGTGAAGAGCCGAGGAAAACCTGTTGCAGGCTGCCAAAGTATGCACGTGCAGCTGATGAACATTGGCTTCACCTAAGAGCTGTGCCCACAGCAAAAATCAGCCCTGCCATCTTTAACCGCTTTGCCAAATACATTTATTAGCTCTCCTCCACATTTATCAAGGTTCCCAATCAGAAACCTACTGCTGCTGTTTCCTGCAGACATGACCCCACCTTACCCAAATCTTTCAGCATTTAACCTGTCAGTGAATTAAAAAAAACTACTTTCAAGGAGCACAGTCACAGATCTGTACACCTTTCTATTATTTTTCACCACCTTTTGTCCTGGAACACTCTACCTTCAGCACATAGACTGTAGTGGTTCAAGAAGGCAGCTCACCACCACCTTCTTGAGGGCAATTAGTGAAGAACATTAAATGCTGGCATTGCCAGTGACGCTCGCGCTCCATGTACGAATAAAAAATAATTGTGATTGTTTACTTGTACTTTGGCTTACCTGGGGAGTCAATAAACAACGTATTTCACTGAGTACCTTTTGTAAGTATTGCTGGAGTTGTTGTTCACTGCCAAGCTTGCCTGCTTTCACTGCATGCTTGATACCAAAAATGGCTCCTCCTTTGCTGGTTTTCTGACAAGACAACCTCAAATGAAGAGTCTGCAAATTCAAGGGCCCTAAAGAGACATTGCAGTGATGACAATTGCTGCTGGCCTACTTTAATACTGCCGCATAACTGCATTTTTGTCCTTTCTCCATCCTGTAAGCAGTAGGCTTCCTATAGAGGGATCAAGTAGCACGTAAAGCCCTCTCTGAATATTTAATAAAGGTCCTCGTGGAGAAATGTGGGTGGTGTCATGACAGCGCAGTGGAGGAAAATCCAACCCTGTTCTTTTGTCCATGAGCCTGGCTATATTTGTTGATCTATATTCTGAATAATATTTTCTTGTTGCTTATAAATTTTATTTTATATATATATATATGAAAATGAGCTGAATATTTATTCTTAACAACCATCTTGTAATATCAATAGAATTGAAGAAAAATAGCTTTTAATGGCATTGAAAGGAATGGTGTCAGAACATGTTTTCACATTCTATTTGTCTTGGTAATGCTTATTACAAAGGACTGAATTGTCCGGTTTATTCTGCAAAAACTCTGATTTCTGTTGTGAATTTTGGGAGAGTAGGGCAGCCTGCCAGCTGTTCACATTGGAAAGTATGTAAAATAGTGACGTGAAATGTGAGATTGGGATGACATTATCGTTTATTGTGAGGAGAATTGAATACAAAAGTAGGGGAGTTATGCTTCAGTTATGCAGAGCGTTGATGAGACCACATCTGGAGTACTGTGTACAGTATTGGTCTCATTTAAGGAAGGATGTAAATGCGTTGGAAGCAGTTGAGAGATGGTTTACTAGACTAATACCTGGAATGGGTGTGTTGTCTTATGAGGAAAGGTTGGACAGGCTAGGCTTGTATCCGCTGGAGTTTAGAAGAGTAAGAGGTGACTTGATTGAAACATATGAGATCCTGAGGGGTCTTGACCGGATGAATCTGGAAAGGATGTTTCCACTTGTGGGAGAATCTACAACTAGGGGTCACTGTTTAAAAATAATGTGTCGCCCATTTAAGGCAGAGATGAGAAATTTTTTCTCTGAGGGTCGTGAGTCTTTGGAACTCTGCTTCCACCACCTTTTGAGGAAGAGAGTCTTTGAATATTTTTAAGGCAGAGGTAGATAGATTCTTGATCAGCAAGGGGGTGAAAGGTTATTGGGGGTAGGCGGAAATGTGGAATTGAGGTTTTAATCAGATCAGCCATGATTTTGTTGAATGGTGGAGCAGGCTCGAGGGGCCGAATGGCCTACTCCTCATTTGTATGTTCGTATGTTAGCAAGAATGAAGGAACTTTCAGAGAGAGACAGACAGTGTTCTGGGGAAGAGGATGAGCAAGTCTTTTGGAGTTGGAGAGTGGTTTGCAATTTTGTATGCAGGAAGAATCCTATTTTGTTCCAGTGATTTTAGGAAATCGTCATAGACTTCCAAATATAATCTGTTGGCAAATCTATATGTGCATCATGAATTATTTGTCTGAGCTCTTGCTATTTTGCTTCTGTTGACTTGTATGAAATAATCAAGTGTTGTATAGTGCAACCCACTTAATGTGGCAAGTGGTGCATTTATTTAATCTATATGTGCATCAGTCATCAAATTTGCTCCAGTTCAATTGAATGATAATTAAAATTTGAAGGATGGGCCGCCCCTTTCTTGGCATTTACTTTGATCTATATCTGTCTGGGTCTTTTGCCTCATAGATCATATTGACAAATTTGCTAATTAGATTGAATTTCATGCACAGATGACTCTAATTATCAAATAGACTTTACATGATCATCATTATTGTCTGTACAGAAAAGCACCATCTGGAAGATGTGTAAATGAAGATTAGAGTCCAGACAGAAATGGATCTTCTGTGTTGAATTTTGCAGTGCTGGAAATTGTCTGAGCAACATGATGGTGTGGCATTATCTTTTCACCAGTGGGCTCTGTTTTCAAAGTCCAGGTCACAGTGATGGGGTAAAACAATTGTTTTCCAGATGGTGGTTGTTAGTTTATTTAATCTACCTTGTTCCCTGTGAGCACAACTCTACAGCTCAAAAATGATAATGTAGCACTAATTGGAATGCGTACTCTTAAGCCACAATAAAGATGTAGAAAGTGTAATTGCCACACTAATGTACTGGGCTGGCAGTTATTCTAAGATTAAAGTTTAGGCACATTATTGGGTAAATTTTTAAGCTGGAACACTGAAGGAATATTTAAGTAAGATACAAAAGTAAAATACTGCGGATTCTGGAAATCTGAAATAAAAACAGGAAATACTGGAAATAGTCAGCAGATCTGACAGCATCTGTGAAGAGAGAAGTAGAGTTACTGGGCTGAATTTTATTAGCCCCTCAGCGTCGGGGAACATAGTGGGGGGGGGGGGCCTGTAAAATGCTAGCGGGAGCGGCCCGCCATGACCACGACACCTAGAAGGCCCCGCCAGATATTAACGACAGCGACGAGGCCTTCATTAAAATATTGAAATTAGCCACAATAACTTGCAAATGAACTTATTAGCAGCCGCTGGCCGTCCCATACTGATTTTATGGCCAACCGGCCACAACTCGCACGACTTTGAAATTCTTAGAGTTCTGAGGCGAGACACTGGTGGGGAGGGGGAGGAATAAAATTATCAGGGTGGGAGGTGAGTAAGAGTGGGGAAAACTATTCCAATTGGTTGTGGGGATGGTGGGAAGGGGTTGAGGGTTAAAGATAGCGAACTTCGGAGGGGGGATGTTCAGAATTTCCAAAAGTGTATTGTTGGGGGGATAGGTCAAGATATGTGTTTAGGACTCAGAGTGGGGGGGGGAGGGGCGGCGGGATAGGAGAATCAATGTTACAGTAAACATTTGTTAATGTTTTTAAGCTCATCTTTAAATATTTAAATATATCCTGAAGGGCTTGAAGCTCTTTAAAAATGGCCTGTGCGATGGCGTTGGACGCCGTTGCCGGGCCTTCAACAGCATCGGGGGCGGACGCTCCACCTTCTCCATTTAAATCAGCTCTCGCGCGTAATATAGTGGGGGCTGTGCGGCAGCACTTCCGTGTTCAGCCCATTAGCTCTGTTTCTCTCCACAGATGCTGCCAGACCTGCTGAGTATTTCCAGTAGTTTCTCTTCTCATCTTGGAAAGATGTTTGTTTCCTTACTTTTGGGATCATTTGGGTCAGTCGCCAATTAGAAACTGATCCTTCGCTAAATTTGGACATGGGTTAAATGACCAGAGTAGTGTTATCTGGTTGGACAGTAACAGTGAGTTCATTGGTCACATATATAACATTTCTGTCAAAAGTGTCAGAAGAATTAAATATTGATCACTTCTACTGGCCATTTCTTTATAAAAGTTATCAAATGATTCAATCATCTTTACCAGAATCAAACATTGCAGATTGTGTCTTACCAATTCATTATAAGTAATTTATACTTTAACACTGAATTGATAAGCCTCTAACACATCTTTAAGCCAAGAAATTTGATTGAGTATCCAAGAAACTAAATTTATGAAGAACCACCAAACCATCTTCCGAGATGATTATTTCTGTGAGAACAATTTTCAAAACTAATAGCCAACATAAGGTTCTTTCAATTGATTTCATGTCATAACCATAGATTCATAGTCCATCAATGTTCCATAGTATCATCCATATTATTGCAGACGAGGACTTAATTGGCTTCATTTTCAGAAAGCTTTGGAAATCCTCACTCTACTTTGTCCCTTAACTGTTAGCACATCTTTGTCGCTGTAGCTTGTTCTTGTGTCTTTCTTCCACTAATTCAGCACTTTGTTTAAAAAGTACGCATTTTTCTATGTAACATTTTTATTTTTATGTAAAGCACAGTACTACTTTTCACTGCTCCAATTTTCTCCCTTCTTCCCCCTGATTGTCCTAATTTATGCTGTGGTGCATGTTCACCTGCCCTTAAGAACCTCGCAGTGTTGTTCTTTCGAGTCCAGATGGTGTGTGTCAGCAAACCACTTGATTCTGGGGTAGCATCATGACTAAGCTCTGTTCAACCTTATCGAGTGTCCACACGCATTTCCAGCAGTTATTGGAGGCAGAGATCATTACTGATATTTCTTGCTTCCTTCCTATTGAAAGTTCTGAAGCAAACTGCAGCAGCTGTGCTACCACCTTGTTAACTGATCTTGGAACCTCTCATCTTTATAGGTCAATGATGCAATGCTTTCACTAACTCAGCTATTGGAGGTTGAACCGAGAGTTCTATGTATTTCGCACACATCTTGGTCCCTACATTGATACCTGATATAGGGAGGGAAATTGATGGAGTGTGTTTGTGCTAAAGTTTGAAACTTTGCAGAGCTTGCAATGTTCAGGGTTCTTCACCATCTTGTTCCAGAGTCCATTACATTAGTTTTGTATATTGGAACCAAGATTTTTTTCCCTCCCACTAATATTGCTATCTGAACCTGTATTTTTCCTGATCCAGAGCAATCTTGTTTAATAAGGCTGTTGCATTGCTTGACTAGGTCGGGAGCAGTCGAAATGTCAGGGATTGAATGACGTTGACCTTGTTTAAACCCCAACTCTAACCGTGTAAAGATCACGTGCGGAGAAAATATTGCCAGCCTCTAACGTTTTAGTCTGTTTGGAAAAATTATCCACTATTTCTCTTACTGTTGAAAAGAAATTCAACAGTTTGTCGTATTAAATGTTTCAAAATGTTGTCTGATTTTATATGGAGAATTATTGTTACCTTTTCTTCTCCCCCCAGGGTATCCTAGGACTCTACAGGGGCTATAGAAGTACAGTGAAACGAGAGGTCAGAAATACCATACACTTCTTTCCTCTAGTTTATAGATTTTTTTCAAAATTCTACACAACTGTTTTTTGTTACTTAGAACTCCATAGAGTTATTGTAGTAGAGATAAGGCAACTGTTTTCAACATTCAACAATAAATTGTCACCATTTATTCTTGCACCCCCCGCCCCCCCCCCCAACCTCCCCCTCAGATTGAATAAACCTGTCCCTTTGAATTTACAATGGTGGAAATTAGCAGCTAGTGTTTTTTCTTTATGGAGCATGTGTGCTGGATGTTTGCTTGCACTGTTGAAGCACGTGTGCTTGCATTTTTATGGTGTCTGATGGTAATTGTTAGTTGTAAAAAGAAGGCACTGTGGTTGAGTGAATCAGATCAGTGTAGATTGTATTTTCTGGCCTTGTAGAATTTGAAAGATAATGTAATCATTTTAAGTCGATGGGGTTATTTGCCGCCTACAGAATTATATTTCATAAGTGTAATTTATTGCTAACATTTTATAGGAAGGACCACTAAAAATGAATGAAAGGACGAGTTTTTGATTTTTTATTGTCGGTATTTTAAAAAATGAAAGTACAAAACTGGGTAGATTTGATCAGGATAAAATTTATTTAGTCAATGGTTGAACAGCTCATTATCCAGTGATATCACCTAAGGTGGATAGAGTGCATTAGATACCAAGGATTGCCATCAATGTAGTTGGTTCTTCCAAGATGGACAAGGAGTAGTTATTTTGCTGTTGGTTGGTTTTGAGGTAGACTGATCACATTGCAATGTTCAGCAACCGACAAACTCTGCCTGGGTGTTCCTTTGGTTGACGTCAGTGTGTGTGTGATAGTTTGGTTCCTAAGCCTTGTGGAAAATATTTTCTGTGATTTGTTTAATGTAGTGATTTTCACAGCCTCAGTAAACAGTGAATGAAATACTTTTGAATCATTGTAATGTAGGCAAGCGTGGCAACCAACTTGTGTATGGTAAGGTCCCACAAATAGCAATACGAATGATGGTTAGATAAAAAAAAATGACATAAAATGGCAAAATAATCCCTTGGAACCCGTCAAGGGCCAAGTACTTTACATTCCAAGGACTCATCTCCAGGATTACATTCCTCTTTAAGTAGAATAGCTTTTTGTTAATGTGCTGCAGTTGTGGCTAAATTTGAAGATAGTTTAAGGTAATTTGATATTAGAGTAATTTATAGTTGGTAGACAATTGTTTTGATTTGTGCCTGTGGGATTTTCTGCTCTCACAATATCCTAACTTTAAAAAAAAATCAATTGAATTAGTTATTAAATGTGACAGCTTGCCTTTCTACTGTATTTTTCAATATCTACTCACCTTTATTTTTACTCACTCCAAGAACCTCATTAATTGACCACATAAATTTAGTGGCAAATTGCATAAAGAATTAACATCTGGCATATAATCACTATCTGGATCCTACATTAGTCCTCTGAGTAAAAGAAATGACTTCTGCACCAGTATAAATGTTACACTAATGTGGTGCAGGTAATTTGCATAAAGTTACAGATGTGTGATTTATTCATCAGAATTTAAGGCACTACAATTATTCATTCTGTTCGGTAATATCTTTACTCTGTTTACATCATTTCAAAATAAACTGAAATGCTTCAAACATTTGTGAAGTTAATTGTAGACAGGTGTTCTGTGCTTAAAAATGTTATTGACATTGATGAATGTTGTAATAGTCACTGGATTTGACACCACAGGTGTGAGTGTGCTGGTAAAGTATTTTCCATATTTTCTCATGGAATATTACTTGCTATGCATACCAACTGATGGTCAGTCCCAGTAACAATTCTATTCCATTGTTCCCCGAATATTATCTTTCATCCACCGTTAAAGAATTGAGACTCTCGCCACCTCTCATCCTTTGTGTATTTCCTTCAGTTAAAGGTTGCCAGACTACAATCTTGTATATATTATTCCAGCTATCAATACAAATTTTAATTAATGCTTTTCCCACTTTGTAGTGGGAAGAAAATGTATACAGTGGTTGTAATTCTGTATTTGGCAATTTCTTGATCATGGCTGAGTTGTCAGAAGAATTGAACTGAGGAAGGTAACTTTCAACCAACACCAGCGTTTGCAGGTCCTGGGGAGCAGCCTGCGCCTTCAGCTTGGGACTGATGCTACAAGGCAACATTTGTAAAGCTATGCATCACCTGAAGTCGGCGATCATAGCTTGGGGTGAAGTTACAATTGCCTCAAGAGCCTGTAAAATATACAAACTGGGTGGGTTTATTTTAATTAAAAAAAGTCCTCAGATGAAACTCTCCGCCGAACAAAGATACGTACAAGCACAGTATGGAACTCGGGTGTTGACATACAGGACTGTACTTGAAGCCATAGCAACTGATGTAACCATGCAACCTCTAACTTTATAAAACAAAATAACAAAAAATAGAGTAATGAGCGATATAGACTTTTCTGAGATGTCGATGGATCACATTAAGAGTCCAAAGAAAAATCTGCAACCATCTGAGATGCCTTTTGTAAAGTCTAGAATTGGTTCTGACTGATGCAGGGTCTATGACAAATGACCTATGCTAGGCAAAAAGATGTCTTATATGATGGCTCTAAATAGTCCCCTGCTTCCTTTATTGGAATATTATTGCACTGCAGTGTGGGATCAGATCTTATTCTGTGAATGAAATCAGCTGCTAAAAATTAGACATAACTTTTATATGCATGTGGAGGCATTGCACAATGATTTACTGTGAGTGGCTCCTTTGCAAAGATTGTACTTATCCAAGTCGCAGCAAGTACATGACTTAGCCAGAGATTACTCAGCTTTCCGTATGTGTCACGCGTTCTGTGGGAAAGTTGCATGGGTTCAACCCAGCATCTCCTGTCAATGGCAACACTGTTAACATGCCATGTGCACAAATTGCCAATGTCAGCATGTTTCATACCAACATCAATAGGTGAGCAGAAAGTGTTGGTGTCTGGTCATGCGGAACAATAATGATCCAACAAGTTGTAGTGGGAAGAAAATTTATACAGTGGTTGTAATTCTGTATTTGGTAATTTCTTGATCATGGCTGAGTTGTCAGAAGAATTGAACTGAGGAAGGTAACTTTCAACCAACACCAGCGTTTGCAGGTCCTGGGGAGCAGCCTGTGCCTTCAGCTTGGGACTGATGCTAGAAGGCAACATTTGTAAAGCTATGCATCACCTGAAGTCGGCGATCGTAGCTTGGGGTGAAGTTACAATTGCCTCAAGAGCCTGTTAACATCATAGGTTCCATATTAGCATTTATGAATTAAGACCAAACTGGCTTTGGGTGGGTCTGCCTGTCAAGAGCTAACCATTAAAATGAGAAATATTAGGATATGGTTGGCTTTCTGGAAGGTAAGTGATCCAGGCCATTTTGGCTATCCACCTGCCCTGTTTCTGCTGGGAAGATCAAGTAAAAGTGCCCACCTACCCCATGCATGCTGGCAGTCACAACAGAGAATTCTAATACTGTTAGCTTTGCTTCAGAGTTGGCCATCGATGCCAGTGTGGAAACATCCTCTGTTGAGAAAGGTACTGTACCAAGAGCAGTTGGTATTGGGTTCTGCTTTTAGATACTGGAATTTTATGTGAGCCTCACAATTGTCAGCATCGCCTCTTTCCTTGATCTATATTGCCTTCCAATCCTCCACAACTTCAAATTTAAAAGTTCCTTTCATGGTTTTGGCCCTCCCTATCTTTGTAACCGATTTCAGGATGGGAATTGTGCATCCGATCCTCCCGGACACTCCATTCCTCAGGTCTCTGGTGTATTCCCATCAATGGTGGCTGTGCCTTCAGGTGCCTAGACCCAATGATCTGGAATTTCTATCCTAAACGACTCTTGTCTTTTCTCTTCCCTCTCCCCTTTCCAGACCCTTCTTAAAACCCACCTCTCACCTTTCCTAATATCGCCTCCATTTTTTTTTATTGCAACTGTGTAAAGCGCTTTGGGATGTTCTCTACATTTAAAGGCTTTGTGTAAATGCAAGGTGTTTCTTGGCTATTTTCTCCCTTGAGGATTGTTCATCTCGGAACATCGGTAGAAAAAGCCAGGTTCATCTGAATTTAAGATGCTTACGATACAATTTTGAAAGCTTTCCTATGCATCCAGTTGTCGCTGTTTTCTGTGAGAAAGTTGCTTGTCTCCCTTTCAGTGGATTTGGACATGTTTGCATGATGGTTGTGGCTTCACCATGATTCAGAAATAGGGTCAGTTCCAGAATTCTTCGAGATTCATTCTCCTTGAACAAAAGACAAGTTTGAATAGCTCACTAAGTTTGCTGCTCTGCTTTGCTTGAAAACGGTTGAATTCGAGTTGAGCAGCAGATTTCACTGGTCAGGATCCATTTGAGCAGGAACTTGCATTCATATTAGCCAGTAATTTCAGTTGAGGCTCAATCGGAGGCAATGCTGCATAATAAATAACTTAAAGCCACTTTGAATTAACTGTGTGCCATCATCGGAGTTATAACTGCCCCCTCATAATAAATGAACAAATTCTTTAGTGACATTGGAAAAATTAAAAAATTTTAAGTCTGGGGGTCAGTTACATCTGTAGAAACGCAAAGGACAACTTGTGAATGGGTAAAAGGCTGTTTGACCTCAAAATAGTTTCTACTGAAATGATGTGCAAAAACAATTACTGTGGGGAAGGGGGTGAAATATGAAGACTATCTTCATGAATGTGTGCTGCATGCTCGCTCACCCAGAGCTACGTTTGAGTTTAGATCCGCTGGCGAAAGTCATTTTAGTTCATCGCTGCTCATGCAGTGGCACATATAAATTTAGCAACTACACTCTGATTATCTCCGATAGTATTTAGGTTTATTTAGAAGATGTAATATCTTGTGGCACATACTTATTTTCAAGGCAAAAATGAGATTCATTTTTATCCTCTAAAACCTAGCAGAAGGTGACATCAGCTATTTTTCCAGTATGAAAAAGTAAAATCCTATCTAGTACTTATTTTCTGCCTCACTAAACAAGTGTTATTTAGCCTACCTCCATCTGGAAGCAGGAAAAGGGTAACAAGCTTTTTTTTTGATTTCTCTAAGGGATTCTGAATAAATGAATAAATTTAGAACCCAATGAATACAGATTTTGCATACTAACAATTAGATAAAACAGAGGCTACAAATGGATGCTATTCTCTTTAGAATTTGTTTTGACATATGTCACGTAGGTAATTAATTTTCAGTCTGCTATCTTCGTGTGAGATGTGACCCTGTCTAGATAACTTTGTTTACGGAAGATGGCAGAACTCCAGTGGCAATTTAATTGGGGTCTTTTCCATCATGTATATTCATTGACCAACCTTCAAAACTGTTTTCTGAAGAAATATTGCTTTTTTGTGTGTTTGCCGTATTGCGAAGTGGGACAAATTAGTGACTAATGAAATGCTATTTCCTTTTAAAATTAAAGAAATCACAAGTGACCTAGCATTTGGCATAAAGCCTTGCAAAGATTCTTGATGAGGAGTTATGAGTATCCGCTCCCTATCAGTAAAATTATTACAGTTGAACAGTGGGTATTGAAATTTGCATTTGATGTATTGCCCTCACCAAATATCCAGTAGTCGTGAGGGCAGCTGACAATTTTTTTTTATTCCTCCAAAGGATGTGGGTGCCAGCATTTCTTGCCCATCCTTAATTGCCCTTGGACAACTGAGTGGCTTGCTGGGCCATTTCAGAGGGCAGTTAAGAATCAACCAAATTGTAGGGGTCTGGAGTCACATGTAGGCCAGACCAGGTAAGGACAGTAGATTTCCTTCCCTAAAGCACATTAGTGAACCAGATGGGTTTTTATGACAATCAATAATGGTTTCATGGCACCATTACTGAGATTAGCTTCCAGTTCCGGATTGATTGATTTATTAATTGAACTTATTAATTAATTGACTTTAAATTCCACCAGCTGCCATGGTGGGATTTGAACCCATGCCCCAGGGCATTAGTCTGGGCCTCTGGGTTACTTGTCCAGTGACATTGCCACTACGCCACCGTCTCCCCATGTAGTAAGTACGTCTGTATATGGGTGCAGGATTAAAGATTATGAAATGAAGTAAAAATGGCAAAATCTGAGAGATACAATGTTGTGCTGATCACTCAGCAAACAAGCCGCACGGCCATTAAGTTAAGACATTTCTTTCACGTATAAGGTTATTTTCTTTTAAACAAAGTTTAAATCACTTGCAAAATTGTTTGCCTCAGCAAATAACTAAAATATTGATGCATTGACCACGAGGCAGCCTGTGTCGTATGAAAAATGAGTTTAGAATCTTTTACTGTTACCAATAGATCTCCTGTGATATTCCTCATGAGTGCCTGGAGTGGCATTTCTGACTTTTATCCTGGTGTTTGATTTTTACAGTGACACCGCATTGAGATCCTAGAACGCTTGCTCCTGCTTTGAAGCAGCACCCTCATCGTGGCCCTGACTCAGACACCAGCAATGCTGTCATGTGTACTTCCTGGAATATTAACCAAGCAAGAAGAAAAGGCCAATGAAGAGAAAATAACTGATAGATGTTTGTGACAGATACCACTGTGTAATGCTTCACAACCTAGGAATATTGAACACATGCACAGCACAAAAAGATTGTAAAAAATGAAAACTCCGGCAAGGGAGCATATGGAAGGTCAAGGCTGATCAAAAATGAAGGACCATAATGGGGATAGAGGTTCAATAGGAGCTGCTGAGGAAAAAAAGTAGGTAGTGGAATCATATGCCAGGCTTCCCTAAAATGGTAGGGTGAGGGACAATTAAAAGAAGGGAAAATAGGAGGAGCTGGAAAACTGTTGTAGTCTTACAGTGTCATTCAATGGTAGGATTTTTCTCTGTGAATGGGATTTTTTAAGAACATGAAGTAGTTTTGTTACACAAAAACAGAAAATGCTGGAAAGACTCAGCATGTCAGTAGTTTTGTGTTTTATGAGCATTTTGGCTGATTCAAGTATTATATTGTGTGATTATGAAAACCTGCTATGCCAAAGAAGGATTTTTTAATTCATCGATTGGAAACCTACATTAAACCTAAAGGAAAGCTGGAATATTACATTCAACTTTTACAAAGACTTTGCCACAGCTAAAAATGGCCGCCATTTGCATTTGAAAACTTTTCACATTCCAAGGCATCAAAGGGAGAAGCACGTCTGATTAGCCTTGCACTATGACTTGCACTATTGATTGAACTACCTGAGATTGCTTTCATTAGCAAAACATTCAAACACATCTTGAGGCATTCACGAGTGGAGACATCCCTCCAGGGAGTGAACAATGAAAATATCACCTGAGAGAGGTTTTGGGCTTTAGACTTTGGACCTCATTAAAAACAAAGGGGATTGAGCAAACCATGAGATAGTCCCCCAGTAGGCTCTGGAAAACTGGGAGTATTGTTACACACAGCAGACAAGCCAGAGACTCGATGTGTGCAGAAACCAGAAGGGGGATCTCTCCCTCTCCCCTCTTCTCTCTCACACCTTCAGCCGGAAGGTAATAGAATCACCCAACCCCACAGACTGTATTAATTTTTACTTGTTCTGCACTCTAATCCAAACCAAGCTATTTATCACTCTGTACACTGTGTGTATGATTCTCGCATGAGTGAAAATGTAGCATAGTTTTATTATTTTATCTAGATTGTGTTTTTGGTTAAGTACCTGTTCGATTGGTTCTTTTACGATGACAACAAAGGAAAAAGGTGAGAATAAACCTTGTTGCAGTCAAACAAGGAAGAGGACAAGAGGGAGCCGGTGACCCCTCCTAATCTGATCGTCACAATGTTGTATCAAGTGTCATTTAAAAAGTAACCAATCAGCATGTTGGTATTGTTATGATCAAGGCGGGAATAATGCACTGTTATTCAGTCCCACTACTCCACGGGTCACAGCATATCAAGAGAGCTTTCCACCTACCGAAGGATAGCCAAATTAGACACTCTATTTGTCCCTCCGAATGAAGTACACCAAACAAGAAATAAGTCTGAACTAACTATATAAATCTATATATATGGAAAGCTCCTTAGTTCCTTAGCCCTCATGCACACACCACATACATTAAAAAAAAACAGTTAACCAGGGAAAAAGGATTTTTTTTGGTTTACAGCTGTTTCTTAGGAATAAAAAGGAAAAAATAAAATCATTGAGTTTATCACATTCTGGTAGGATGTTTTTGGTACGGTGAGATGTCCGAGTCGAATAGTCGGATTCTGTTTGAAGTCTCTCTAGGCGAAGTTGATGAACAGTCTGTGATGGGTAGGCATTCAAGGCAATTTGTCTGCAGCAGGTGTCACAGGTCTTTCAGTAGGGGTGTAGCAACAGCTCTGCTTGGGCTTTGAAGCTAGCAGTAGAAGCTTTCTGCAGGTTCCAGGGTTTCCCAAAACACAGGAGGCAGGGATTCATCAAAGACTGGAGGCAACAGGGATCTGCTACCACTGACATACATGGGTTTCTTCTCTGAAAAGCAGTCTTCCTCTCCAGAGAGAAGTAACTCTTTTTTTTTATTCCTGGGTCTTTTTTCTCTCTCCATGCAACTCACAGCTGCATTTCAAATGCAGGGTTTCTTTTCAAGAGTTGCAAGTCTTCCTTTACAGAGAGAGGTCTTTTTCTCCAGTCTCCAGGCAGGTCACAGCCAGATTTCAAACTGCCTGTTCCTTCTCCAGCTCACTGGTCCTTTCACAATCCAAAAGTGAAACTAACTTCAACAATCATGAGACATGGCATTCATAAATCTTGACCTGTCATTCTGCTGCTGAGTTGTTTGGAAACAGTTGCCTTGCAGTCTGCATATTTTACTCAATTCAAACCCACCAAGTTTCAGGAATCAATGTCCACAGAGAAAAATCATTTCCTCAGTTTTTAAAAACACACAGAATTCTAAGCTTTCGACACAAAAACTCTTGTCACAGTATCCTGCCAACATGGCTGTAAATAAGGCACAAAATTTAAACTATTATTTGTTATAATGTTGCATAGAACTCCATGGGAAGGATTCCTTAAAATTAGTTTTCTGAAATATCCTTCATTGTGGTGTCAGAGATGAATAAGATTGCATTTGCTGAAGCTGTATTCTGTGTATCTCCATTTTATCTTTACTGCTCATCCCTCGCCGCCATACCAGAATTTGATCGTTAGATAAGTTAAATTTTATCGAAGAACTATAGTGCAAAACAGTTAAATGGATAATTATTTTACCAAATAATTTATTCATTTAACTGTAATATTTTTTCCTCAATTTTAACTACTGTATCAAGTTTGACAAGAAATCAAGTGAAATGCAAACTACATTATAGTCACAGCATTGTAAAAACAGTCTCACAGTTGTCCTTGATAACTGAAAGCGTAATTGTCATTTGCTTCATTACAGTATAGCATAACAAATCTTTTTTTTTTAAATCTTAAAAGACAAATCTCTTTTTAAAATAGCAGGACCAAAGAAACAGATTAATTACATCTAGCAATACAGCATAGTGTTTAACAGTTAATCACTTTTTTAAAAGAAAAGTTTATCAATTTATACTTGCTAGAGATGCTGAACGAACAGCATATGCACAAAGCTTCAACATTAGTATCTGATGAGGGGATTTTCATACCTGAACAAAAGCCCTTGCTATTGAGTGCCAAAAGTGATTGAGCCCAAGCATCTGATGTTAGAATCCTTTTCACCACATCACTGAATTGGTTACTGGGCAATTTTCACACTTGGGCAAAAATGCTTATAAAAAGAACACGCTGGCAAAAATGGCTTAAAACATCAGCTTTAGTGAGACAATATGACACTTATAGCAGTAAATCCAGACTATTGCAATTCATTTAAATGTTCTATTCGTTTAACAATTATTCATTTAGTTAACTATCGTTGAAAAAGATGGGAATGGGATTTGTTCATGAAGATTTTATTCCCGAATATTTTATTATTTTATCAATTATTCATTTAAGTCACCTTGATTAATTTTTCAGCATACTTTGACTTAGTAATATGAGACAGTTAATTTTGAGTTTTCAATTTTAGAATTTTAATAACTCTCATTAACCCATAATATTTTTGAGGTTAAATAAATGTGTGAAGAATAAGTTTTCTTTTTTCCAAATTTAGATAGCACTGTACTTTCAAAAGAGTACAACGTAAGCTGAGTTTGAGGTTTTTTTTACTTCAGTTATGCCTCACAGCATAATTTTGTTCACAAAACAGGCTCAACTTTGCTCCTGCAAAAGCAAAATACGCAGATACTGGAAATGCAACTGAAAACCAGTCAGCAGGTCAGGCAGCATCACTGGAGAGAGAGAAACAGTTAATGTTTTAGGTCGATGGCCTGTCATCAGAATTGGCAGTTCAATGAAAGGTCATTGATCTGAAATGTTAGCTCTGTTTCTCTCTCCACAGATGCTGGCTGACCTGCTGACTATTTCCACAATTTTCTGTTTTTATCTTTCCTTGGCTCTTGCTTGACTTCAATTAGTTTCCAGTACACAAAACACAAATCAGAATTAATATTTATAAAGCAAGTGTTGATCTCTTAGCAGTGGTAGCCAACCCACAACTCCTTGTTTGAATATCTCCAATTAGCTTTGTGTCCCTGCCATAATACGGATCAAACTCTGAAGTGATGTACATGGTGATGCAGTAGCACTCCATGATCTCTCTTCCTTGATCTCTCTGCAGCCTTTTGACATAGATGACCACATCATCTTCCTGCAGTATCTTTCGTGTTGTCCAGCTCAGATGGACAATTCTGGTTTGGTTCCACTCTTGCCTGTCCAATTGTAACCAGAGCATGTTCATCAATGGCTTCTCCTTCCATCCCCACAATGTTCCTTCTGGAGTTTCTTAAGGTTATTCTTGATCCCCTCCTCAACAAGCTGCCCATTGGTGACATTTATCCATAGACATAACACCAATTTCTGTGTGTAAATCACCTGCCTTCACCCCTCTACTGCTTCTTTGGTGTCAGTCTTGTCCGACATCCAATCTTGAATAAGCCACAGTTTCTTCCAATTGGGAACACCAAAACTACAAAGTCCTTTACCGTCACCACCTGTTCCATCTCCCACCCTGACCATGGCAACTAGTTAATACTGCAGCTGACTAGCAGAGAAAATAATGTTAACTGAGTAAGTTGTGTTTGTATGCTAGTATTCCACAGTGTATTTCAAGGCCCGAGTTTGTGGCTTTTTCCCCCAAATTGTAACTTGCAGCAAAAAGTATTTTTTCTTTTAATCTAAAAAAAAACTACAACCTATGATAATTGCAGGATATATGCCAATGATGTTTAAATAAATTATGTAGTATATTGTATACTAAAGGAAGTTTGCATATAGGTTGTCTTTCTTATGAAATACTGAATTCAGAGAAGGAAATGTAATATGCCTGTTGAAATTATAGATTCAAAAAATAAACTTTCAAAAAATGACATGTTCTCCAGCTGGTAGAAATTTTAGTCTAACTGAAATGTAGAATAATTTACTTTCAAAGTTAATGATTCAACCAAAACTTACTATGCTTTTATTACAATCTGATAAATCCAAGTCTCTTGATTCTTGTCATAGAATCATACAGCACAGGAACAGGCCCTTCAGCCCATCGTGTCTGTGCCGGCCATCAAGCACCTAACTATTCTAATCCCATTTTCCAGCACTTGGCCCATAGCCTTGTATGCTATGGCATTTCAAGTGCTTATCTAAATACTTCTTGAATGTTGAGGGTTCCTGCCTCTACCACCTCTTCAGGCAGTGCGTTCCAGATTCCAACCACTCTCTGGGTGAAATTCTTTTTCCTCAAATCCCCTCTAAACCTCCTGCCCCTTACCTTAAATCTATGCCCCCTGGTTGTTGACTCCTCTGCTAAGGGAAAAAGTTTCTTGCTATCTAAATTATCAATGCCCCTCATAATTTTGTATACCTCAATCAGGTCCCCCTCAGCCTTCTCTGCTCAAAGGAAAACAACCCTATCCTTTTCAGTCTCTGTTCATAGCTGAAATGCTCCAGCCCAGGGAACATCCTGGTGGATCTCCTCTGCACCCTCTCTAGTGCAATCACATCCTTCCTATAGTGTGGTGACCAGAACTGTACACAGTACTCCAGCTGTGGCCTAACTAGCATTTTATACAGCTCCATCATAGCCTCCCTGCTCTTGTATTCTATGCCTCGGCTAATAAAGGCAAGTATCGCATATGCCTTTCTAACCACCTTATCTACCTGTGCTGCTGCCTTCAGTGATCTATGGACAAGTACACCAATGTCCCTCTGACCCTCTGTACTTCCTAGGGTCCTACCATCCATTGTATATTCCCTTGCCTTGTTAATCCTCCCAAAATGCATCATCTCACACTTCTCAGGATTAAATTCCATTTGCCACTGCTCTGCCCATCTTACCAGCCCATCTACATCGTCCTATAATCTAAGACTTTCCTCCTCACTATTTACGACACCACCAATTTTCGTGTCATCTGCGAACTTACTTATCATGCCTCCTATATTCACATCTAAATCTAGATTGTGAAAGGCACAAGTTGGCTTGCTTCTTGAAGTTAATGAATCCTGATTAACTCTGGTACATATTATTATTCCAAGTTCATCCTTTTTTTAATGCCTCCATTTTCTTGTACTGATTTGTTCTGTGTTTTGCCCTACACCTATTGGACCTGCCTTAGGAACATTATGTATTCTGGTAAATTCAGTGCCCTACTGTGTTACAGTAAAAATAAGTCCCAAGCTGCCATTGCACCAACGTAGTTAAGAAAATAACCTGACTTTACCAAAACACAAATATTCAGCAGAACTCTACAATGATTTGTTTTAGAAACTAACATTTTGAATAACATAGAAAAGAACAGGGAAGGAAAAAAGTTGCAGTTTTGTTATTTCACTGAATATATAATCTGTGCTTCTGCTCCACCAAAATCGGTGAGTTGGAATGTCAATATTTATTATACTTAATCTACAGTATGCTGCATTTCATTATTTGCAGTATATAGATTCTTCTGTCCATTGAATAAAACATAATGGAATTAGAGTGCAGCTTTGTGTGCACATCCACACAATGGCAATTTAAGTAAGACTATTGTCCAATATGAATATGACTTCACCTTTCTTGGGGTTCGTTAGATATAGAAACCATAATGTTATTTGTCCTAATGCTCCTTACCTATATTCATCAACTGTGCAACAGCCCCGACAAACAAATTTCTCTGCAGCACCTGTGGAAGAGCCTGTCACTCCAGAATTGGCCTTTATAGCCACTCCAGGCGCTGCTTCACAAACCACTGACCACCTCCAGGCGCATATCCATTGTCTCTCGAGATAAGGAGGCCCAAAAGATATTCATCAGTAAAATAATTTACAGCTTATTTTTAAAATCTTAATCTCACAAATTTAGCCTTTAAAATTCATTTACTGGTAGAAAAACAATTAGAGATCCTGCATTTGTATAGCGCTTTAGTACATTCTTAGTAGCTCCCAAAGTGTTAGGTATTGAATGAATTATTTGTAAAGTGACTTATGCAGGTGCATGTGCCCTACAAACAGCAAATAATTGTTTTATTCATTCTATTAGAAACAAGACCGTGTTTTGCAGGAAAATTCTGACGTGTTTTAAGTATCAGAGCATGGTACTAAAGAGAATAATAAAGAATAATAAAACTGTTTTTCAAATGCAATGGTGCTGATTAAAGAATATTAATATCTTTCAAATTGTAGTTGATGAGGCAGGGGTCTAGGGCTGTCCCCTCAGCCTTTTCCTGGTTTGGCCCTAACGGGGTTTAATTTTTAAAACACCGTGTTTTTAGCTTCCCCTCAGTGTGTCCTTGCCCACAGCTCTCTAATTGTGATTGCAAAGAAATCAACCAGACAGGTTTTCTCAGATTTAAACAAGAAAGGTGTAAGTTTATTAACCTTAAAACTCTAATTCAGTTAAAACTACTAAAAATACACAACGCGACCATGCATACGTGATAAACACTTCCGTGGGTCCCTGGAACTTTGTGAGAGAGAGATGCTCTCTTCTTGAAGTTCAGTTGCAGTCTCTTCCAAAACTGTTCTGTCTCAGGCACAATTCAAAAATCCCCAGGTTGACCAGCAGGTTAGTCATGTGACTAGCTCCTTATTTGGAACAGTCTTACCTGCGAGGTTTGTGGATTCCTTCAAGCTAACTAGACGCTCTCAGTAGGGTGGCGGGGGGGGGCTGTTGCCGTGGTTGTGGATGGGATTCTGGCTCAATGACCCTCAATGTCTCTTGATCATCACCATTGACAAACATCCATCTGGCTAATTGACTCAGGGAATACGCCCATTGTCATCTTCATGCAACTGTCTTTTAGAATGCAAATGTGCAGCCGTGTTTTCAGCTATTTTATGGTCTTTTTAAACCAGTTATTTCAATCCAGTAACAGTTCAAAAATTAATGTCTCATTTTGGCAGGTATGGTTTCTGTCACACAGTAAATCTTATGGAAGACTCTGAATATAAAACATTAGGAAGAAACAATGGGCGCCAGTTAGCCTGAAAGGATTCATCCTTGGGGATTCACGGTAAATCTTGGAAATGGCTGAAGTGTAGAAAACAATGGATTGAAGGAAATGGGTCTGGGTGATGGGAGTGCGGATTTGAGCGTGGGATTCCTCAGGGATTGCTATTGAGATCACTATTTTTCGTTTTGATATGCGACTTGGATTCTGAAACGAAATGCAAATTGACAGTATTTGTGCATTATACCAAATGAGGAAGGGAGTGGATTTGGAGGACGCAAATCAAAAATTACAAAGTCAGCTGGATGAAAGGAAGAATAATGCTAGGTGAAATTTAATGCAAACAGCTTGAAGTATTGCATTTAAGGAAATTAATGATTTTGAAACAGTGAAGGATGAAGTTGAAAATGACATAAGTCTTATTGGATCTGGCACTCAACAGGTCTAACCAGTGAAAAGCAGCAAGGTCCATAGAATAAAAACAGAAAGAGCTGGAAATACTCAGCAGGTCAGGCAGCATCTGTGGAGAGAGAAGTAGAGTTAACGTTTCAGGTCTGTGACCTTTCATCAGAACTGGCAATGGCAAGAAAAGTATTAGGTTTTAAGCAAGTGAAGTGGGGGCGGGGGTTGCAGTGGTGGTGGTGGGCAAGAGAACAAAAGGAAAGATGTGTGATAGGGCAGAGGAAAGGAGAGATTAAATAACAAAGATGTCATGGGACAAAGTCAAAGAGTGTGTATTTGGTTGTGGCGAAAGACAAAGCATTCATCCAGAGAATGTTAATGGCTGAATAATGAGCAGCTCTGTCCAAAAGCACATCATGAAAAACGGGCACATGGATAAAAAAATTTAAAAAGGCTAGTCATGCTCTGAAATTGTTCAACTCAATGTTGAGTCCACATGGCTGTAGAGTGGCTAATTGAAAGATGAGGTGCTGCTCCTTGAGCTTGCGTTGATGTTCACTGGAATGCTGCAACAGGCCAAGTACAGAAATGTGGGCATGAGAGCAGGTGGTGTGTTGAAATGACAAGCAACCGGAAGCTTGGGGTCATGGCTTTCGGACTGAGCGGAGGTGTTCCGCACAGCGGTCATCCAATCTACGTTGTAAAGGCGACTGCATTGTGAGCAGTGACTATATATACTAAATTGAAGGAAGTACAAGTAAACGCCCGCTTCACTTGAAAGTCCATAGAATGCTGAACTATATAGACAAAACAATAGAGTACAATTGAGTGGAAGTCACACTGAAACTGTATCTAGTATGTGTCTGAGTTCTGGTCACTGAGGTACAAAGTAGGTGTTCAGGTGCTCGAGACAGTGTGGAGAAGAGCAACAAAACTGATCCCTAATGTTGGAAGTCTGGATTATGATATTGTCCATTGCACTAAAATTGGAATCCCCACCCAAGTATATCTACATTTAAAAAGAAACAAGTCCACAAGCTTGTGGGTTACATAAGAAGTCTACATAAGTTCTCAAGATTATTATGGATGGAGGAAAATTGCATTGGTTTTCCTGAAATGAAATTGTGTTTCAAGTTTCTGCTCAAACATGATTTGCATAAGCACAAACTTAAAATCTTCCATAAACAAGCACAATTGGGCAGGACAGTAGAACATAATTTGTTTTTCTCCTTGCATTAAAACATTTCATGTATTTGAGTAGTAACCTGGTGCAGTTTTATTCATACTGCTGAAAGTGAGTTTATCACAAAGAATAAGCATTTTTAATGTGTCTAGTCCCCTACCTTTGAATTACTTCAAAAAACTATACTGATCCATTTACAAGTTTCATTGTACACAAATCAATTTCTTAGTATATACAATTTTTATCAATATTTAAAAAAAAAATTAAAACATGCTTTTGTGCCCAAAGATGGTTTGATTTGAAGACCCTCCTCTAATGGTTGCAAATGGGCACAATCATCAGGAACTTGATATGCTCATTATTTCGATATGAGGCCGTGGGCAGCTTTGTGGGTGGGGCTGGCTTTCTGCACGGTGCTTTTTAAACCACTGTTAAAGATCGCAGAAACTTACTTTATGCTAATGTAACTTGTGTTTAAAATTCTGTGATCTCTTCTGCTGGTTTGGCTAATTGCAGGCATATTGTGCTGATAAAACCAGTGCAAGCTAGTGAAAACTCAAGGCCCTAGTGTGTGCATAAATATAGATCAGTGGATTTTATGACCTGGAAAAATATAATACTGACTTTTGTTTACATTATTTTATTGTAGACTTTCAACTGTAGTGATTGCTTGATCAGTTCAATTGTTTTACCTAGAATGGTACTTGTTCCTCATTAAGTTGTTCATTTAAGTTTGTGTATTGTCATATACATTTGCTGTTGCACAAAAATATATCCATATACACTCGGCTTGTAGATATCAAACAATAATGCTTGAGTTCCATACAAATGTGGTTCGCATTAATTTTCATTGAACTTACTGGTGAAACATTTAGCTGTAGCACTGTTAGATACTTGATAGATTTCTGGTTTATAGCCATAATTTGACAGCAACTCAAAACTGGCCATCAGCATCAGCAGAATTGTATTCAACCACAATCTGTAACCTCATGGCCCAGTATATCCCCCACTCTACCATTCCCATCAAGCCGTGGGACCAACGCTGGTTCAATGAGAAGTGCAGGAGGGCATGTCAGGAACAGCACCAGGCATACCTAAATATGTGATGTCAGTCTGGTGAAGCTACAACACAGGACTACTTG
Organism: Heterodontus francisci; assembly: GCF_036365525.1. Taxonomy (NCBI): domain Eukaryota; kingdom Metazoa; phylum Chordata; class Chondrichthyes; order Heterodontiformes; family Heterodontidae; genus Heterodontus; species Heterodontus francisci. The sequence goes on along the minus strand of NC_090389.1, from coordinate 46,277,916 downwards.
CATGCCAAACAACGGAAGCAGCATACGATAGACAGGGCTAAGCAATCCCACAACCAACGGATCAGATCTAAGCTCTGAAGTCCTGCCACATCCAGTCGTGAATGGTAGTGGACAATTAAACAACTACCAGGAGGAGGAGGCTCCACAAATATCCCCATTCTCAATGATGGGTGTGCAAAAGACGAGGCTGAAGCATTTGCATCCACCACAGCCAGAAGTGTCGAGTGGATGATCCGTTTCAACCTCCTCCTGAGGTCCGCAGCATCAAAGATGTCAGTCTTCAGCCAATCCGATTCACTCCACGTGATTATCAAAAAATGGCTGAAGGCACTGGATATTGCAAAGTTTATGGGCCCTGACAACATTCTGGCAATAGTGCTGAAGACTTGTGCTCCAGAACTAGCTGCGCCCCTAGCCCAGCTGTTTCAGTACAGCTACAAAACTGGCGTCTACCTGCCAATGTGGAAAATTGCTGTCCAAAAAAAGCAGGACAAATTCAACCGGTCAATTATTGTCCCATCAGTCTCCTCTCAATCATAAGCAAAGTGATGGAAGGGGTTGTTGACAGTGCTATCAAGCAGCAATAACCTGCTCACTGATGTCACTTTGGGTTCCACCAGGCCGCTCATCTCCTGACCTCATTGCAGCCTTGGTTCAAACATGGGCAAAAGAACTGAACTCCAGTGGTGAGGTGTAAGTGACTGTCCTTGACATCAAGGCAGCATTTGACTGAATATGGTATCAAGGAGCCCTAGCAAAACTGGAGTCAATGGGAATCGGGGGGAAACTCTCCACTGGTTGGACTCATACCTAGCGCAAAGGAAGATGGTTGTGGTTGTTGGAGATCAATCATCTCAGTTCCAGGACATTACAGCAGGGGCTCCTCACGGTAGTGTCCTAGGCCCAACCATCTTCAGCTACTTCATCAATGACCTTCCCTCCATTATAAATTCAGAAGTGGGGGTGTTCTCTGATGATTGCACAATGTTCAGCATTATTCGTGACTGTTCAGATACTGAAGCAGTCCATGTAGAAATGCAGCAAGACCTGGACAACATCCAGACTTGAGCTCAAGTGGCAAGTAACATTTGCGCCCCACAAGTGCCAGGCAATGACCATCTGAAACAAGAGGGAATCTAACCATCTCCCCTTCATGTTCGATGGCATTACTATCGCTGAATCCCCCAGATCAATATCCTAGGGAGTTAGCATTGAGCAGAAACTGAACTGAACCAGCCACATAAATACTGTGCCTACAAGAGGCCGGTCAGAGGTTGGGAATTCTGCAGCGAATAACTCACCTCCTCTGTCCCCAATGCCTGTCCAGGAGTGTGATGGAATAGTCTCCACTTGCCTGGATAGGTGCAGCTCCAAATAGAGGCCTGCTACCCGATGGGACCCGACGACATGTGCCGGGTTCTGGTCGGGTCGGGGCCAGCTTTCGGGCTCGGGTTGGATTGGGCCAAGTGCAGATCGAGTCTGGTCGGGTCGGGCCAGACACACACAGTAAGTGCTCTGCTAGTAAATATTAAAAATAAAAAAACTTACCTGAGCTGGGAGTCTGGGACGAAACTGAGTCTGTGCAGTGAGCTAGTGAGGCCATTGACGTCTCGCGCATGCGCTGCAGTTTCTTGCAGGTTCGATGTCAGGAAGGCAAGTAAAGGGATGGTCGGGCCGGGCTCTGGCTGGACCGAGTAGTGGCGGGGTCGGGTTGGGCTCAGGGCAAAATCGGAGGGGGTCGGGCTCGGGTCCGTTGTGGTTCGGGTCGGGTTCTTTTTCCTGACCTAAAGCAGGCTTCTAGCTCCAACAACACTCAAAAAGTTCAACACCATCCAGGACAAAGCTGCCCGCTTGAGTTGCACCCCATCCACCATCTTCAACATTCACACCCAATGCACAGGGGCAGCAGTGTATACTATATACAAGATGCACTGCAGCAACTCATCGAGGCTCCTTCGACAGCACCTTCCAAACCCCCGACCTCTACCTAGAAGGACATGGGCAGCAGATACATGGGAACACCAGCACTTGCAATTTCCCCTCCAAGCTGCACACCGTCCTGACTTGAAACTATATCGCCGTTCCTTCACTGTCAGTGGGTCAAAATCCTGGAACTTCCTTCCTAACAGCGCCTTGGGTGTACCTACATCCCAAGGACTGCAGCAGTTCAAGAAGGCAGCTCACCATGACTTTCTCGAGGGCAATTAGGGATGGGCAATAAATACTGGCCTAACCATGACGCCTACATCCCATGAACGAATACATTTTTTAAAAACTGCACAAAAGTAAGGGATTCTAACAACAATGGGCATTTTAGTTACATTTTCAAGAGATTTATGTATCGCTTTTCAGATGGTCAACTTCGTCTTAGAAAATTAGATAACATTAATGTCTCATTCCTTGTGAGCAAAACGAAACAAACTTGAGCTTTAGAATAAAGGCATGCAGTGGCTCTAAATAGAGAACAAAAGGCTAAAGTTTGGAGAGTAGTATCATTCAAAGACCTGGATATTTCAAAGACTGGCTTAATTTGTGTGCATTTTCAGCTGTGGTATAGAATTTCTGGGAGCTAAATTGGGCTGTGTAGCCCCCGATTTTTAGGCGCTAAGTGGCTACATAAGGCTCAGATGCAATTCAAATGCACGTGCACACTTCCAGCAGCATCTTGGTAAAGCCGTTTGTGAATGTCTAACGACAGCCAGCAGCATGCATTGCAGCGAGATGATGATGCGAGACTGTGTGCAATGTTGATTTGAAGCCACCGCTGCCATTTTCCAACTGCAATCGATCCCTTGACTTAACCTTGCACATCTGAACACGTTATTAAAAGGAATAAAAGAGCCCCCACCCCCAATTTCACCAGTGCTATTTAAAGGGATCATGAGGTTCTTACTGGATAGTTGCTGGATTATTTCTTCTGGCAATTGTATACATTTTTTGAGGTTTCCTATACTTGGCTAAAATAGTCTAGCTGGTCTTGCAGAATTTTTTTGTCTTAAAATGCTTTGCTGAAAGAAGTTGCTTCTAGATATTGGTGGCCTGGTAAGGCTTTCTCTGGGAATTGAGCCTGACTGGGAGAATGAAGAGATGCCATGCAAAGCAGGATAAGCATACAACAGAATGGGGAGGAAGAGGAAGGGAGACCACAATGTAATCAGCCCCTTTCTGCCTGGGCTCTACATCCGGTTATTCATGAGTGATGCCAATAACTTGAACTGTATCTCCCCATTCACCAATGGTCCCACACTCCTTGCCTTGCTTCTATCACTGGCCATCACATCAACCTCCTTCTGACAACACCGAAATAAAAATCACCAGGAAATGTAAATTTAAATTCCATTTTATAAATTTACTCATCAGTTTCATTTTGTACAGATTATTTAATCACTCTTGTGCATTCTATTGCCTGTCTTCTGTATGCCTTTACCTTTCCACTAGCTGACATTGTTAACGATTCTCTTCTCAGATTCTGTCCCCCTCTCCTTCAAATCTGCTATCATTACCCCTCTCCTCGACCCCTCCATCCTTGCAAACTACTGACCCATCTCTAACCTTCCTTTTCTCTCAAGTCTTCAAATGTGTTTTTTACTCCACAAATTCATGCTCCTCTTTCCCGCAACTCCATATTTGAATCCCTCCAATCAGGTTCCTGCACTGCCACAGTACTGAAACAGCTCTCATCAAAGTCACAAATGACATCCTATGCGAATGTGATAAAGGTAACCTATCCCTCCTTGTCCTTCTCAACTTGTCTGCAGCCTTTGACACAATTGATCACACCACCCTCCTCCAATGCCTCTTCACCCTTATCTAGTTGGGGTGGGACTGCAAGCATCTTGTTCCATTCTTATCTATTTAATAGTAGCTAGAGAATCATCATCAATGGCTTCTCTTCCCATTCCCACACATTATGTCTGATGTCCCCCAAGGATCTAATCTTGGCCCCCTCCAATTTTCTTCTACACGATGTCTCCCCCCACCCCTCCCCTCAGTAACCGCATCCAAAAACACGTTACTTTCCACACCCAGCTTTACCTCTCTCGACTTCTCCACTGTCCCAAAATTGTCAGACTGCTTGTCTGACATCCAGTACAGCATGAGCAGAAATGTCCTTCAATTAAATATTGGGAAGATTGAAACCATTATCTTCAGTCCCTCACCACCAACTTCGTCCCTCTCCCTGGCAACTGTCTTAGGCTGAGCCAGACTGTTCGCAACCTTGGTTGACCCTGAGATGAGCTTTCAACCACATATCCACGCTGTCACTAAGACCACCTATTGCCACTGCCGTAACCTCGCTCGACTCTGCCCTGTCTCAGCTCATCTGCTGTTGAAACCCAGATCCATGTCTTTGTTACCTCCAAGCTCGACTTTTGTAACACACTGCTGGCCTGCTTCCCTCTGTAAACTTGAGGTCATTCCAAAACTCTGCTGCCCATGTCCTGACTCGCACCATATCCTGTTCACCCATCACTCCTGTGCTCGTTGACCTATACTGGCTCCCAGTTAAGCAACGCTTGATTTTAAAATTCTCATACTTCTCCTCAATTCCCTCCATGGCCTAGCCCCTTCCTATCTCTGCAATCTCCTCCAGCCCTACAACATTCCAATATCTGCATTCCTCTAATTCCAGTCTCTTGTGCATCCCCGATTTTAATTGCTCCACCATTGGTGGCAGTGCCTTCAGCTACCTAGGTCCTAATCTCTGGAATTCCCTCCCTAACCCTCTCTGCCTCTCTACCTCGCTTTCCTCCTTTAAAACGCTCATTAAAATTTACCTCTTTGATGATGCTTTGGGTCATTTGCCCTAATATCTCCTTATGTGACTCGGTGTCGTATTTTGCTTTAAAATACCTCTGTAAAGTGCCTTGGAGCATTTTATTCCATTAAAGGTGGTTTATAAATGCAAGTTGTTGGTGTTTCTATGAGATGTTTTCCCAGTGGCTGCTCCACAGCTGGTAAGAGGTTGCTGACCTTCAATTGAGGAGACTGCAGTTGCCCTTGGAGGACGACCTTGAGCAGCTCTGGGCCTAGAGGACCTATCTCGGCCTGGGCTGCAGCAATCTAAGCTAACTGGCAACAGCAGGAGCACTGGCAAAGTGGCAGGGATCATTCTTGGACAAGACAGCAGGTTTGTGTTCCATGGAGCCACTGCCACTCTTCTGGGATGGCACCTCAACAATCCTGGTGATCTGTTGGAGAACAGATTGCTTTGATGCCCAGAAAAGCCCTTTGAACAGTGATATCCAGAGCCACAATGGCAGTAATCTGAGTCTGCAAGGCAGCAGCCAGATCTTTGATGAAAGCTGTACATTGGCCATCAAGCACTACATCAAGGTGAGGCCCATAGATGTGCTGATGGAGCTAACCACTGTTACTGCATGTTTGGAAGGATGAGTTCCAAGCTGTGAACAAAGCCCTGTGCCAAATTTGAGCTTGACTCCTCCATGCTTCTGGATACTGTGCACAGGCTTTCCAGTGCACCAAACTTTTGGTTGCGTATGCCGTCTTCTGTAGCCTGGGGCATCGGAGTCCTCACCCAACTCCTTTGCAGCAGAACTAGTGTGTGACGATGCTCTCTGGCGAACTGGCATCTGCACTGTCCTTTCCCCATGCCCTGGCTCCTGTGTGGTTGTGCCCGTTATCTTACTGTGTTGTTATGACCGAGGTGGGAGGAGTGCACTGTTTATTCTAGTTCCACTTCTTCACAGGTCACAACATCTATTTAAATTTTTCCTCACTTACTGATTTGGTCAATCATAGACTCTATTTTTATCCCAGAATAAAAACACACCAACCAGGTTTTTTAGATAAACAGCAAAATTATCAGCTTATTATGAAACAAGTCTTAACCTGTAATGAAGCAAAGCATAAACATACAGATCGAAATCTAAAAGTTCCCTTTTTACCTTAGCCCCTCACACATACATATATACACACGCACACACCCATTAACTGAAAAAGTAGAAATTTACTCTTTAGAGCTCTAGTACAAAAAAAATACATTGGCCAAAATACTTGCAAATTCTTGAACAAAAAAGAGAAGATATGAAAAGATGTCAGAAGTTCTTTTAGGTTTGGCGTCTCAAATGCGTATAGATGGCTGTCACTTGTTTCTTCCTAGAACAGTTTTTGTCAGGCGACGTTGAAGATTGGTTTGACCAGGCTGTCCAGGGAAAATGCAGCAACAGAGGTTGGACTCCTTTTCAGTTTTAAACCACAAATCTTCAAAATTTACCAAAAAATGGAAGCACTGGTAACAGTGTGCAGATCCATCCTCCTAAGCTACCTGCTGAAGTACACAGTATCAGTATCTGAGCTGGTGGTTGCAAGTGTAAAATCACGTGACTGTGTCTGTTCATCACACTCTTCCTCTTCTGACTGGGGAAGTTGCATTTTTTTGAGTCCCTGAAATAAAAAAGGGGCAAGGGTTGGGTTGTGGTGAGGGGAGAGGATAAAAGTAAGAAGTGCATACTTCTTCTAACTCAGAATCTGCAGATTGTGGGGTGGGAAGAGAGGAGGAGGATTTGATATGTAGTTACCCTCATCATCGATCCTTCCTGTGCTTCCACTGATCATGGCCTCAGCTATAGCCTTCTCGTGCCTCTTTCATGGAGGTTAAAACATGCAGACGTGCTCGACCTGCTCAAGATTTTTGCTGCTGCCTGCTATTAGATGCCGCCTTCTCCAAGAAAGAGGGAAGTGTGTCAGTGAGTCTCTTACAATATATTGGAGTGATGTGGCTGTCATGGTTGAAAAGCTGCCAGTGTATACGAACTGTGAGTTGTGGGTATGTGGCTTGCAACAGTGTTTGAGGGTGTGATAAAGCATACGAGTTGAAGGATTGAATATTGGTTGAGGTTGTTGGTAGGTGCATGATGGTATAGTGAATTGAGCATTGGATAAAGCGTGTGTTGCAGTTGGTAGAATCAGCTCACTCACCTTGACAACTCGTGTCAGATTGTTAAACTTCTTCCTGCAGTGCATCATGCTCTTGGAGCTATACTCCTGGCATTGACCTCCACCGTTGCTGCTTCCCACTGCCTCCTGAACTTGAGTCGTGCAGCCTCCTGCCCCCTTCAGATATGGGATGTGTCTCCTTTTCTGCAGTCTTGCATCAAGGCCTCGAGTGCATTATCAGAAAACCTTGGTGCATTCTCTCTCACAGGTTGAGAAAAGAATGTTCACAAACAATTTGCTTCCTAACATCACTTCCAGCAGCCACAATGCATGTCCCATTTAAGATATGCAAGATAAGTAGCACTAGCCACTCACAATATTAGGCCTTCTGTTGGTGTGGGTCGTGCTGGCTACACACAGCAATCATGTAAATGAACAGACAGCATGAATTTCACAACCTGCCTGCAATGCAATGAATGGGTGCAGGTTAATTGCTGCACCTGTTTCTGGATCTTATACAATTTAACCCCGATCATATATAGCACAGAAGGAGGCTATTTGGCCTGTCATGCCTGTGCCAGCTCTTTAAAAGAGTGGATAATTAGTCCCGCTTCCCTGCCTTTTCCCCATATTCCTGCAGATTTTCCTTTTTAAATGCAGATCCAATTCCCTATTGAAAGTTGATTGTTGAATATGCTTCCCTCACCTTTTCAGGCAATGCATTCCAGATCATCCTAACTTGGAGTAAAAAGAGTTCTCCTCATCTCCCCACACCTGGCTTTTTTGCCAATTATTTTAAATCTGTGTCCTCTGGTTACTGACCCACCTGCCAGTGGAAACAGTTTTTTCCCTATCTACCCTGTTAAAACCTCTCATAATTTTGAACATCTAAGTCTCCCCTTCTCCTTTTCTTCTCTAAGGAGAACAATTCTTTCCAGAAAACTGAAATCCCTTATTCCTGGTGTAAATCAGCAATGTGGGCGCAATACAGGTAAGAACAAAGTTACAAGATTATTTCATTTTTAACCAGGTTTCAATTTTTAACTTAGCTTATACACTTCATTGTTTGTCACACTATTTGGATTTCCCTTTCTAATTTTCCCAATAACAGATATTCCTGGGCATGAGGTTTCTGACATGGTTTAGCAGCATCCTAATTCAACCATCATTAATGCTGCAGTGCTGTGGGCGATTTTGTGCTATTCAGTTGTGTGTTTTCAATTTCAGCTTTTAGATTCTTCCTCCTTTGCTGGGCTGGATTCAAGACTGATGACAGAAAGCCATGTAATTGCATTAAGTACCTTCTGTAGGTTTGGCCAGTAGACAAGAAGAATGAGATCATTTACTTGTTTGAAATAAATCCCTGCCATATAAGCTGCTATCTGGAAAGCAAAGCTTTTATTCTTAAAAAAAAAATGTTTTACTGTAGATCATTTTTATCCTTCAGTCCTCATCTCGTGGCACAAAAATATTTCCAAACGATAACAAATGCTCCAATATATTTTATGTTGTGTTTTCCTTTCCAGTTTTTGTTACTGCATTGAAATGTGTAGCTAGTTTTCAGACTTTTTTCAGTCTTGAAGAATCCATTGAGATTTCTCATAGTGTGTGAAACTTTATCTTGTCGAAGAAGGCAATTGTTCATAGCAGCACTGCCTGCAGTTCTTTTTATGTGAAGTTTCAAACTGCTACCGTAAAAGTGTCCTGCGATGTAATTGTGGCCAGTCTTGTCAAAACAAAAAGGGGCAATATATTAGATTCAACAAAATCTCCTGAACTGTGCCCATTCATTTATTCTCTGCAAACTGTCATCAAGACTAGAAATTAAATACAAGCATCAAAAAGTGTCAGCTATCCAGTGATGGATCACCAAGCTTATCCAGTGAGTAGCTGAGCTTGCTCTGAGCTAGCTGAACTCTACTGGGGTGGTGTTGACCCCATATTGCTCAGACTGTCCCTCAGAGAGAGAGAGAGAGAGAGAGAGAACAATTTCAGCCAATGTTTCTGATGCTATTATCCTGCAACCCCAGTTGAAAGTGCTTGTGTGGCCATAGAATGAAGGCTCAACAGAACTCAGCGTTGAGACCTCAGTGGCTGAATAGTCTGCTGACACTGGCTGTAAATAGATAATGGCTGGAAGGAGTTGTGCCAGCTCCTAAGAGAATCTATAAAGTTGGGAGAAGAGGGGACACATTTAGTGTTTGGAGGGAGTGTGGGTGGTGATGGTGGGTGGATAGAAATGAAACAGTTATTCCTTGAAGTATTTTTGTTCCTTGATCATGTGACTTTCTATGTAGTGCACCCAAGCAATTCTATCTGTAAGCTTGAAAGATAATTTTCCTACCTGAAATAGTGTCAAGTTGGCTTGTGGACTCACTTCTGTTGTTGGTCCAGCATTCTCTGAGTATTGATTGTACAAACTTCCAATTACTCATTTATTTTGAGTTCTAACTTCAAGGTTTGCTTTAGTAGTAGCAAGAGATTTCCTGTAATTCAAGGGCTTGATTGGTGCCTGATGCAATTCTCCAAATCATAATTTCCCTTATTTGCAAATTCTATGACAGGTTCCTGGGAAGATCAAATTTTTTTTTTTAAAGTAAAAGTGCATCATGAGCACCAATGAGAGTTAACCCAAATCTCTCATTTCGCCCAAGTCCCCAAGGGAAAGTTGGCCAAGAAATTTAAAGGAAGGTGATGCATCATCCAAAGTTGCCTCTTGGTTTGAAATTTCTGTTAGCATTTCCTGAGCTTAACCCCTTCAACTAACGACAAAATCCATGCAACTGACATTGCCATAGGTCAGTGATGTCCGTTCTAGAAACAATAGTAACTTGCATTTATGTAATGTCTTTAATGTAAAAAAAAAACTCCCAAGACATTTTACAGTTAGGTATATGGTAAACAGACAGCTCTAGGTCTGGCATTCCAGAGGTAATTTTTTTTTCCCCCTTGATGTGGGAAATCATTAAAACATCATTGAACTTTCGTAAATGTTGTAACAGATGAAATGAGTAAACTATTGCAAAAGGATGGCAGCACTCCTTTGTAGGTTTTAGAAGCATTGCATGCTTGGCGGTAATTTGCAAATCCTCTTCCTCTTCTCAAAGTATCTTGTTAAAATGGATGCTTCTACAGTGTGAAGCTGCACAGGAGAAGCCCCATGATTGGGAGAACTATTACTTGATAATTAATAATCCCTGTGATAATACAGCTTCAAGCTAATCCTGGATGTAAGCGATCTAAACAAGCTTCTTAAAAATAAGTTCAGAATGCTTATATGGTCTACCATCACCAAAGTAATTACCGGGATACTGGCTGAGAGTAAACAGCTCAAAACTTGCCTATTTTTCCACAATCATAAGGGAAAATTGCAGATTTTTCCTCTTAATTTCATGACCAACTAACTACCCAAAGTTAGGTGACTGACTTTTATGATGCATTCATAGGGTGAGTTAAAGGAAATTGCCACCAGATTGTTCATATACTGCGTCTACAAGAACAGATCAGAGGTTGGGAATTCTGTGGTGAGTAACTCACCACCTGACTCCCCAAAACCTGTCCTCCATCTACAAGGCACAAGTCAGAAGTGTAATGGAATACCTTCCAATTAATGAGTGCAGCTCCAACAACACTCAAGAAGCTCAAAACCATCCAAATCAAAGCAGCCTGCTTGATCGGCACCCTGTCCACCACTGGCACACACTGGCAGCAGTGTGTACCATCTACAAGATGCACTGCAGCAACTTGCCAAGGCTCCTTCGACAGCACATACCAAACCTGTGACCTCTACCACCTGGAAGGACAAGGGCAGCGGATGCATGGTGACACCACCATCTGCAAGTTCCCCTCCAAGTTACTTACCATCCTGACTTGGAACTGAATCGCTGTTCCTTCATTGTCACTGGATCAAATTCCTGGAACTCCCTTCCTAACAGCACTGTAGGTGTACCTACACCGGATGGACTGTAGATATTCAAGAAGGCAGCTCACCAACTTCTCAAAGGCAATTAGGCATGGGCAATAAATGCTGGCCTTGCCAACAATGCTCACATCCCAAGATAGAATACATTTTTAAAAATATGATTAACTCTTATAATCTGGCTGATTCCTAGTTGAAATCCTACCAGCATGCCACTGTCAAAGTTACCAGATGGTCAATTAATTGTTGGCACTTCTAAAGCATGTTTTACAGACGTCCATAAATGATTGCTTCAAGTTAGAATAAGGTCATTAGGTTACATCAGTGTTCCACGACAGAGCCTTAGGTCTGATGGCTATGGCTATTTTGAGGACTCTTTTAATACAATGGTTGAACAAATGTTAACCTTCAGTACCAGATTGGTAGTTTCCAGTTTTGTAAAGTTGGACAATGTTGTACAGACTTGTATCAATGTCCAAGCAGGTGTCAGGCTACAACAGCTTTCATGTTCTTTGATCATCTTGACAAATGTTTTTCTGTCTGACTGGAGAGCACATCTGGGAGGCAGATGTCTGCCAAATTTATGGTCTTCTCAATAGTCAAATGGCACATCAACAGGCTGGAATTGAAGGCAATTTGTACAGTTTATAACACTTCCTGCCTCAGATCAAGGATCAAACTATTCATCTGTGAACAAAGCCACAGTGGTGAGGTACATAAATAACCAAGCATGTTCTGGGCCTTTGGCAGCTTTCACAATGTCTCCAAACAGGCCAACACCTGGCAAAGAATCAAACCATCATAAGAGGAACCTTAACGGGCATGAAGAGTCCTTAAGATAGCAAGAGCTACCCCCTTGTGGGCCCCAGAAGAAACTTAGACCTACGCAGATAAGTGAGTGTAGGAGCAAAAGCTGGGGCTGGGGGAGGGGAAGTGGCAGTGAGGAGGGGAGTCCACTATTAGATCCCTGCTCTCCATCGCTACAATTTGGAGAATTACTGCTGCTCCCCAGTGCCTATGCCAGCTGGGGACGAGGTGGCCAGCAGGGGAGAGAGATAACAGTTGGGAAAAGGAAGGGACAGCAGGCCTTATCATTTTCCCATTGTTACTCTGCTGTTCGTCTTGATTTCAGGTTGGATAGTGTAGGAAAATTCAACCGCAATGCTCTTTACATTCATACATGAAGAATGGATATTTTGATGAAATAACACAAGGTAGCCAGTGCCCATGGAACTGTAATCCCACATGAATCACCATCTTTGGGAGGGGAAGGGAGAACTGAGGTTACAGGAACAAAATAAAATTCCTAACATTCCCATATAAACATTCCTCATAAACTTCAGTTTGTGAATGTACATTTGGAAAATAATCCAGTTTATTTTACACTTGTGTTCATCAGTCCAATCGGAGAGATCAACTAACTAGATTAGATAGGTTATGTGTGGAGGAGCGGAACATTTTTTGAAGCTTGAAGATTAGTTAAAACAAAATGGTAACTTAAAAAGATTAGAATTTACCATTATTAAAATGTACTTGGGTACCGAATGAACCGCCCTGGCCTCTCCAATACCTTGGAATTCAAGAGCTAGAAAAGAAATGTCTACAAAGTTGTACGCACCAAATTCCCATTAAGGTGAATATTGATTGATGCTTAAATTATAATAGTTCTTAATATACTGATGATAAACATTTGAAAAATAAAACATGAAGAATATTTAGACTTCAGGTAGCAACAGCTTCCAAAGTACTTAATTTTTTTCTGGTAATGGCTTTTGTGGTGAGGATGCTGGACTAAAGCAGACAAATATTCAAAAAGCAAGATTTGAAGCATAGTATTTTTCTCTGAATAAACCAAAGAACACATGTTAAAGTTTTCTCTAGACCCAACTGAATCAGTATCTTGGTTTTTGTGGTTTACCCTTCACTAAAGTGCAGTGCGTAAACATTAGCTAGAAAACGAATTGGTATTCAGTCTGTTGAAGATATATACTATAGAGCAAACTTGCAGAAGGAATAAATGAAGACAAGTTATTTTATTGTTGCTTTATTCAATGTATGTCTTTAGCTATGCACTTTCAACACATGAAATGAAATAGATTCAGCTGGTTAATTAACTTGCCTCCATGTTGAAACAAATATATGTTGGTCTTGATTCTCTGTGGAAATGCTAATGTTTACTGCTTACCTATTCAGTCCCTTGACTAATTTCTTATTTTCTATCTGTTCTGAGCAGATTTGCTAAGGTAACATAATGCAAACTTAATTTGGAAAGTCAACAATGTTGTGAACAAAATCAAATCTCAATTCAAGGAGCTATTTAAAAAGTATTATAAAATTAGAATCTGATGGAGATTTTAACTGCAGGTAATGAGATTTTGCTGACAATATTAAGTTTCAAAGTGAAAAGTCAACTGTGTAAGCGACAATATACCTTATTTACAGTAACTAGATTAAATAGGTCAAATTGACCAAATTCAAATCTTAATTACATAGTTTTATTCAATTAGTCAAACCCCTCTCGTATAAGGTTTCTTAAAAATAGAACTTGAATCTTGCAATGTATTTTTGAGGCTTATGTACCATATACTTTAGCACTTGAACAATCATTTAAGCCTACTGATTTGCAGAATATTTACATCAGTCTAGGATTTTTCCCCTTTTGCTTTGACAGTGTGGCAAAGTCTTAGCCAAAACAAGGGAGCCCTCTAATTGATTGTGACCTGCAACATCCTGTGACTTGCATAGCAGTCTAAGTACCCTATAAGTTGCAGATCCTATGTGATATTCACTGTTGGGACTACTTTTTCCCTGTGCTATTATCCTTGACACACTACTAATGTAAAGTCCAGGTTAAGAGTGTAAAAATCGCAAATGAACGCAGTTATGGTTGCCAACTCTGGTTGGATGTGTTTCATCACACGACCTCTCACCTCTAACTGCCCTGCCCCCACATTTCCACTCTTGGTCCATCTGCACCAGCTACCCATGCCAATTGCAAAGTAAACAGATTTCACTGTTTGGTTGGAAGATTCTTGACTGTTGGTCAAACAGCTGTTTTTCCCATCACTGATATTTTTAAAACTAATGAACAAGAGTGTTCATAGACAATGAAAGAAACTTACCTTTAATGCCCCCGTGATTTTTCTCCTGGGTTGCTCATAACAGTGTTCTGGAGTTCATCTTCCAGTTCCTGGATTCTGGGATAATCCTGGAGGGTTGGCATCCCTTAGTCAGGCTAGTTATTATGTGCAATGAGCGCAGAACTAGAAGGCACAGTCAGAAATTTAACAAACCTGATGTGAGACCAGGTTAGCACTTTTAAAAAAAATTCATTCATGGGATGTGGGCATCGCTGGTCAGGCCAGCATTTATTGCCCATCCCTAATTACCCTTGAGAAGGTGGTGATGAGCTGCCTTCTTGAACTGCTGCAGTCAATTTGGGGTAGGTACACCCACAGTGCTGTTAGGAAGGGAGTTCCAGGATTTTGACCCAGCGACAGTGAAGGAACGGCAATATAGTTCCAAGTCAGGATGATGTGTGACTTGGAGGGGAACTTGCAGGTGGTGGTGTTCCCATGCATTTGCTGCCCTTGTCCTTCTAGTTGGTAGAGGTCGCGGGTTTGGAAGGTGCTGTCTAAGGAGCCTTGGTACGTTGCTGCAATGCATCTTGTAGATGGTACATGCTGCCGCCATTGTGTGTCGGTGGTGGAGGGAGTGAATGTTTGTAGATGGGGTGCCAATCAAGCGGGCTGCTTTGTCCTGGATGGTGTCGAGCTTCTTGAGTGTTGTTGGAGCTGCACCCATCCAGGCAAGTGGAGAGTATTCCATCACACTCCTGACTTGTGCCTTGTAGATGGTGGACAGGCTTTGGGGAGTCAGGAGGTGAGTTACTCGCCCCTAGGACACTACCCCGAGGAACTCCTGCAGTGATGTCCTGGAGCTCAGATGATTGACCTCCAACAACCACAACCATCATCCTTTGCACTCGGTATGTCTCTAACCACGGAGGGCTTTCCCCCGATTCCCATTGACCTCAGTTTTGCTAGGGCTCCTTGATGCCGTACTCTGTCAAATGCTGCCTTGATGTCAAGGGCAGTCACTTTCACCTCACCTCTTCAGTTGAACTCTTTTGTGTATGTTTGAACCAAGGCTGTAATGAGGTCAGGAGCTGAGTGGCCCTGGCGGAACCCAAAATGAGCGTCACTGAACAGGTTATTGCTAAGCAAGTGCCGCTTGATGGCACTGTTGATGACACCTTCCATCACTTTACTGATGATTGAGAGTAGGCTGATGTGGTGGTAATTGGCCGGGTTGGACTTGACCTACTTTTTGTGTACAGGACTTACCTGGGGAATTTTCCACATTGCAGGGTGGATGCCAGTGTTGTAGTTGTACTGGAACAGCTTGGCTAGGGGCGCGGCAGGTTCTGGAGCACAGGTCTTCAGTACTATTGCTGGAATATTGTCAGGGCCCATAGCCTTTGCAGTATCCAGTGCCTTCAGTCGTTTCTTGATATCACACGGAGTGAATCGAATTGGCTGAAGTCTGGCATCTGTGATGCTGGGGACTTCAGGAGGAGGCTGAGATAGATCATCAGTTCGGCACTTCTGGCTGAAGATTGTTGCAAATACTTCTGCGTTATCTTTCGCACTGATGTGCTTGGCTCCCCCATCATCGAGGATGGGGATATTTATGGAGCCACCTCCTCCAGTTAGTTGTTTAATTGTCCACCACCATTCACGACTGGATATGGCAGGACTGCAGAGCTTAGATCTGATCTGTTGGTTATGGGATCGCTTAGCTCTGTCTATCGCATGCTGCTTATGCAGTTTGGCACACAGATAGTCCTGTGTTGTAGCTTCACCAGGTTGACACCTCATTTTGAGGTATGCCTGGTGCTGCTTCTGGCATGCTCTCCTGCACTCTTCATTGAACCAGGGTTGGTGTCCTGGCTTGATGGTAATGGTAGAGTGGGGGATATGCCGGGCCATGAGGTTACAGATTGTGGTTGAATACGATTCTGCTGCTGCTGATGGCCCACAGCGCCTCATGGATGCCCAGTTTTGCATTGCTAGATCTGTTCGAAATCTATCCCATTTGGCACGCTGATAGTGCCACACAACACGAAGGATGGTATCCTCAATGTGAAGGAGGGTCTTCATCTCCACAACAACTGTGTGGTGGTCACTCCTACCAATACAGTCATGGACAGATGCATCTGCGGCAGGCAGATTGGTGAGGACGAGGTCAAGTGTGTTT
The DNA here is from genome assembly GCF_036365525.1 of Heterodontus francisci. Lineage (NCBI taxonomy): Eukaryota > Metazoa > Chordata > Chondrichthyes > Heterodontiformes > Heterodontidae > Heterodontus > Heterodontus francisci. Next base: position 46,261,838 of record NC_090389.1, on the reverse strand, counting down.
TCCCCTCTTGTTGGTTCGCTCACCACCTGCCGCATACCCAGTCTAGCAGATATGTCCTTTAGGACTTGGCCAGCTCGGTCAGTAGTGGTGCTACTGAGCCACTCTTGGTGATGGACATTGAAGTCCCCCACCCAGAGTACATTCTGTGCCCTTGCCACCCTCAGTGCTTCCTCCAAATGCTGTTCAACATGGAGGAGTACTGACTCATCAGCTGAGGGAGGGTGGTAGGTGGTAATCAGCGAAATAATCAGCCTCCAAAATAATGAATATGTGGAATAGACTCTTAATCAAAAGCAGCTCGTGCTGTGTCAATTTAATTCCTTCCGAAAGGAGCTGCTAAATCTAGATACAGATGCTGGGGAATCTATCCGTAAGCTTGGAGACTGTACGAAGCTATGTGTGAGTGTTGGGACTGAAGATAATAAGTTATTGCATGCAAATCATGGCATGTTGAGGGATTGGGCCCTTGTTTGGTAAATGATAACTTAGTGATGTACGGTGAATCTACTGCTAAATATACATACACACTTTAAGGAACAGAATTAAAGCTGGTGAAAGAAAAAGGTCTGAGAGTTAGAATGCATCGCTCTAAAGGTTCACGATCAATGCTGTGAAGCTGTATCTGGGGTACAGGGTACAAGGTTGCATTCATGGGTCAATTCACAACAAAACAAAATGATCCATTTTATTCTTTAAAAAAAAAACCTTGATTAGGTCTAATCTTGAGTATAGTGTCTAGTTTTTGTTCTCTCATGGTTGTGGGATGTTGAGGCTTTTGAAAGGTACAGAGGACGGCTACAAGATTGGCTCACCCAGATAATCTTCGCGAGCTGGGTCGGTATATTTCAGAGAAGCCTAGACTCATGGGTGATATGATCAAGTTTTATAAAATAATGAAGAGACTAGGTTGTGTTTACATGGACAAAAACATTCAACTAGATGAGTTAATGAGGACCAGGGGTTATATTTACAAATTGCATAAAGGTAAAACTGTGTTGGATGCCAGGCAGTTCTTTTCCCAGAGAATAGTAGACCAGTGCAGTAGGCTTGTGTGGTGAATGCTGATTCACTATATGCCTTCAAGGGAGAGCTGGACCTGTCTCTGGCTCGGGCAGAGATCCCATTGGACAAGTGATGAGTATTGTGCAATATAAGTCGGAGCAACATGGTCTCCTGAACTGGTTGTAATCACCTAAAGGAGTCAGAAAGGAATTTTCCATATTTTTCCCTCAATAATCATAGGTTTTAATCTTTTTTTTTTTACCTCTCCCATGGCTCCAGGTGGGTAGGCAGTGTCTATGATGCAAAAGGCATCAAGTTGTATGGGACAGGCTAGATGACCCAGCTGGTCTTTTCCTGCCTGAGATTTTCCTGTGTCTGTATGATCTGAAGATGAACGTCAGTTGGTGAATCACATATGGCATTGAGAGAAATTTCAAAAGTTGCTGATGTGTATTAAATGGGAGGAAAGCTTGGTGTAAAAAAAAATAAAGATGGTGAAGACATATTTTGTTGATAAATCGTATAAATGTTCTATATCCTTAAAATGATGTGCACCACCTATATTAAACAGGCAAATCCAACAGAAATGTGTTTTAGGCAGAACAAACTAAATTTTTGTCTCCATTCATTTCAAATTGTACATGAATTCTGGAATATTTATTACACACGATGTGCTCAGCATCTCAAGACTCTGCTTCAGAATTCTTAGGAACAAGAGATGGGCTTTGAAATTATGCCAAAGGGCGCTGGTGTTTCAGTAGCTTTTTGTTGTGATTGTTTAAAATCCTGCTCTCTGCTGTTCTAATGGAGATGTTAACATTCAATTTATGTGTTTTTAATGTGATAATCCCTCAACATAATTTCAATATCATGGCTTTTACTGTAAAGAGGCTATCTTTAAGAAAATAATGTTGAGTGTCTATGGCTATGCACCATTTTATTTTGAAAAGTGGTGTGGTTAATATATTTAATTGAGCAGAATTACTTTTTTTTAATAGAGTGGTGGACACTGTCCCAATGACGTGTATCTAACATAGTAAATGACATTGAACAGTCTAGAACACGGCCCACCACTGATAGTTAAATGGGTTAGTCAAACGGTTGTGATTTATTTCTGGTAATCTTTTTGTTTTTAAAGGTAACATTTTACAAAAGCTGTAAGTTATTAACATTTCAATTAATTCTCTTTGTAATTTCCATGCTGCAGATTCCCTGGGTTAATTCAAGTGTTCCTTGCTGCTGTGTTAGAAGTAGAATGCATGTGGTTTCCGGCCAGTAGCAGGGTTCTGAGCTATTGGCATTCTGAATTTCACACAACAGCAAACCCCTGCTGTACGCATGCTTCTTATTTCCCTTACGAATGTTAGTGAATCAAAGTTCAGCCACAGTTCAGTGCATTATTTCCTGTGGACATGGTGGTTTTAGAACACTGTAGGGCCGCCACTTCTAATGTAGTTTCAATAAATGGTATTAGATTTGTGAAGGTCAAAACCAGCTGTGTATCCTTTTGCTTAATTGTGTGCTCTGTTTTGGAGTAGTAACACTAATGGTAGAAGATGGTATACTGTACCCAGGTCATCTGTGCTGTTGTATTTTTCAATTTCTAGAAGTAAGACTTGTCTTGACTGTTGTTGGATAACAAGAAGGTATAACAACACACAACAACTTGTATTTATATAGCACTAATAACATTGTAGAATATCCAAAAGTGCTTTAAAGGAGCATCACCAGACCAAAAAGAAAAGTCCTTTATTTAACCTTTTATTTTTAAAGGGTTTTTTAAAAATAAGTTTCCATTTTCATTGCGCTTTTAAAAATGTGCCACCTATCAGGGCGGCACAGTGGCGCAGTGGTTAGCTCTGCAGCCTCACAGCTCCAGGGACCCGGGTTCGATTCTGGGTACTGCCTGTGTGGAGTTTGCAAGTTCTCCCTGTGTCTGCGTGGGTTTTCTCCGGGTGCTCCGGTTTCCTCCCACAAGCCAAAAGACTTGCAGGGTGATAGGTAAATTGGCCATTATAAATTGTCACTAGTATAGGTAGGTGGTAGGGAAATATAGGGACAGGTGGGGATGTTCGGTAGGAATATGGGATTAGTGTAGGATTAGTATAAATGGGTGGTTGATGGTCGGCACAGACTCGGTGGGCCGAAGGGCCTGTTTCAGTGCTGTATCTCTAATCTAATCTAATCATAATCTATCTCTGTACTGTAGAGGAAATAGGACATCAATTGAGATTACCACCAAAGCAGAATGCAAAGAGGTGCCAGACACCACCTCGGCACATCTGTCCGCTTTAATTACACTTCTCCAATGTAGATTACTGTGTCATTGGCTTGGCACCTCCCTGTCTGACAACAGCAGCTCCTTATATTTCTGTTGTGTTCTTAATCTACAGAGAAATGTCTTGGTGCTTTATGTAGTGCACAGTGTCATGCTCATGGAGGGAACAGTGGTGAAATATGAAATGAACTGGAGGAATTATGAAAAAGAAGTAAACTGTTGAACTAAGCTACAAGAAAATGGACACTTTGCTACCCAGCAACATGTAGGGAGAGGTCAGGTGATCCCTTCCTGTACTGTCAATCAACATGTTTGTTGAAGACAAGACCATTATAAACGTCTGGAATCGGTTGTGGAGGCACATTGACATGTAAAAGCCCATTCCATGCTAAAGTCTCCTATCATCAAAAATTTGGATAGCAAAGGCTTTTGCAAACAGACTGATTCTGAAATCCAGGCCAAGATAATAAATAGCAGCTCTTTATCAAAGGGGCGACCCATTTAAGACAAAGATGAGAATTTTTCCCTCTGAGGGTTCAGAGTCTTTGGAACTCTCTACCTCAAAAGGCAGTGGAAACAGAGTCCTTAAATATTTTTGAAGCAGAGTCTTGATAAGCAAGGGGATGAAAGGTTCTCTGGGGAAGGTGGAGTCGAGGTTACAATCAGATCAGGCATGATCTTGTTCAATCGTGGAGCAGGCTCGAGGGGCCAATGGCCTACTCCTCCAAATTCGCATGTTTGTACGTAAAATGGATCAGTTCAGATGCCATTATATAACAATGATCCCCATATCCTGGAACATTGTATGAACACCCCAGGCAACAGTGTCTTGAGTCAATTAACTGAAACCCAGCCTGATGAGGGATTTTCTTTTTTAAAAAAAAGACATTTCCGGGGGGGAGAGAGTGAGAGACAGAAAGCCATTCCAGCCAGAGAAGCTGTGAGATCGATCCAGCTAAGCAAGGAGCCCTGCCAGCATCATCTTTAAACTATTGAGGCAGAGAGATTGCAAGGTGACCTTGAAAACTCCTCACCTGAGAAATTGAACCAGGACTTCCACCTCCAGCTTCAGACTGAGTTTTAACCAAGGGAGTCTGGGACACTTCATCATCAATTCCACGACGCAGAGCATTCAGGCCTGCAATGCTGTTAAATATTCTACACGGAAAACCAAGAAGGTTTCAAAGTAAACTCTCTTTACAACAATCAAACTCTAATTGCATGCTACCCTCTACTGTATCTTTCTTGTGTGTGTGAATGCATGAGTGGGTGAGGTTGTGAACATTTTTGGGTATTGTTCTAATAAATAGTTATCTTTTTAAACCTATGAGAAAACCTGTCATTTGTCTGTTTATTTGACCCTTAAACACTCGGGGTCTAAAACAATATTTTCGAAAATACTGTCTGCAGTCAATTGAGAGGTGAAAAGTGGAAGCCACCCACATCACTTCCCACCTGTCCATAACAGATTGGGGGCTCTTGAGCTGGGATTTTGAAACATCAAACTGAATGAGCAATTTAAACGGGAGGAAAATTGATCCCTAAAAATTGTAAAAATTAAATAAGTGGATTTTCTTCTTTACAGTGTGAAAACATTTAGACAGGGCCACCTTCGCCAAAGCTTTTGTGGAGCAGGGAGAGGTATCATGAGATGCCTTAAATTGAAGACTTTAAAAGCTATAGCCACCCAGGTGGGAGTAACCTTCAGGCAGGAAGCATGGAAACCTGAGATCATTCAGAATCTAGCTAGTCATTCTAAAATTACCCCCGAACCAGAAGGAATGGGCATGGAATCTGAAACTGAGAAGTCCTAGCTAGACTGCGATTGGAAATACGAAAAGTGGAATTGCAGTTTCTAAGGGAAAAAGAGGAAAGAGAAATGCAATTTCAGAAGGAAAACGAGGAAAGAGATGCAAAGGGAGGTAGCGGCGAGACAGTTTGAGTTAGAAAAGCTCAAGGAGCAAGCTGGGGTTGCCACCAGTAATTCAAATATTAACCCCAATTCGGAATAGAGCTTTGATGTTATGAGACACTCATGATTAGTGCTGAAATTTAATGAGAAAGAGGTGGAATCTTATTTTACCTCTTTTGAGAAAGAGGTTAACCAGGTTAAAATGGCCAAAAGAATGCTGGACCTTCCTTTTACAAGGTGAGTTAGTGGAGAGAGCTCTTGAAGCCTATTCCATGTTGTTGGAGGAAAGTTCTTTCGATTACGAACAGACTAAAACGGCTATTTTGAATGTATGTGTGTTAGTCCCTGAAGTTTATCAGCAAAAATTTAGAAATGTGGAAAAGACCTGTTCAAACCTTTAGCAAATTTGACAATTAAAAACATGAATTTCGATCACTGGATAAGATCTCTAAAATTAGAACACTCCTATGAAAATTTGAGAGAGGTAATCCTATTAAAAGAATTTAAAAATCGCATTCCCATTAACATAAGAACACATACCCAGGAACAAAGGGTTACAAGGGTAAGAGAAACTGCTGCAATGACCGATGACTATGAGCTCACACAAAGCATTTACTCGGGAAAACCCTTCCATAATAATTCCCAGAGATCCGGGAAGGACAGAAAGTGGGATAGCGAGAAAAGATGGGGTGCTCGTGAAAGGGAAGCTCGAAGTGAGAATGCAGGAAGCCCTGCACAAGTCAGGAAAAGTGCAGAGGGCTGGAATGTTTTTCACAGACCTGTGTGTTCCCATTGCAGCAAAGCAGGGCGTGTGAAAGCCGACTACTGGAAATTGAAGGGGAAGCCACTGAGCGTAGCTTAGAAAAGGGTGCCCTAGCAGGTAGCAAAGCAGAAGAGCCTGTGGCCCTAACCACAGTGATGGCCCCCTCAAAGAATACCGCCATATGTGTGGCAGAAACAGCAAAGATTCCCAAGAGTTGCTAGGATTTTGTTTCACATGGAAAGGTGTTCCATATCCCTCTAATGAGACAGACAAGTCCATTGTCCTGAATAGAAATACAGGCACCACTCAATCTTTAATGCTGGATAAAGGTATGACCTTTCCACCAGAGAGCTTGCTAAAGGCAAAAGTTCTGGTAAAAGGCATTGAAGGTGGGTCCATGTCCGTACCCCTATGTCAGGTCCATCTGTAGTGTGACCTAGTCTCTGGACCAGTTACAGTAGGGATTGTTCCTAGTCTGCCTGTGGCTGGGATAGATTTGCTGCTAGGCAATAAATTGGCTGAGGTAGGGTGGTAGCAGCCCCGGTAGTCTTAGACCAGACAGATGAGGCCAAGGAGATGGAATAGATACAGGAGAAAGTCCCTGGAATATTCTCTGACTGTGTAGTAATGAGGTCCATGGCAAAGTGAGCTCCACCAGAGTGAGATGAGCCAATAATTCAGCCAGATAACCCTGAAGTCTGGCAGGCTGAAATTCTTTTTGGAGATTTAGGAGAGAAGGAGGCGTATAGTAGATCCTCCCTGATTGAAGTCCAGCAGGCAGATCCTGATTGATAAAGAATAGTGTAGACCGCCTGTTCTGAGGCATAGAAAGTTCCCGAATGCTACTACTTGAAAAATGTAGTAGTAGTGAGGAAATGGAGACCTCTGCAGTGACCTGCAGAGGAGGAGTGGACAGTGGTCCACCAAATTTTAGTTCCCCCTAAGTATCTTAGGGAGATCTTGAGGATTGCCCATGAAATCCCTATGGCTGGGCACATGGGTATCTGAAAGACCCAGGCCCGGATAAGCCAATGCTTTTACTGGCCTCAAATCCACAAGGATGTGATTAAATTTTGTAGGACCGGCCAAGCTGTTGGCAAACCACAACCTACAATCAAACCTGATCCACTAAACCCCGTCCCTGTTTTCGAGGAACCTTTCAGCAGCGTTTTGGTCGATTTGCATGGGGTCTCTACCCAAAACGAGGATAGACTTTCAATACCCATTAACTATCATGGATATGGCCACCCGATTCCCAGAAACCATACCCTTGAAAATTACAGCTAAAGCCATAGTCGATGCTTGACCCAATTTTTCACCTGATACGGACTTCCCAAAGAAATTCACTTCAATGAAGGAACTAATTTCATGTCCTAAACATTCCAAGAAGTCATACATAGCTTCGGTATCAGACAGTTGAAATCTTCAACATATCACCCACAGTCACGTGGGGCTCTGGAATGATGCCATCAAACCCTGAAAACCATGATCAGGGTATATTGCTGCGAACACCCCCATGATTGCGATAAAGGATGTTTGCTACCAGACATTCACCTAATGAATCCACAGGTTTCAGCCCATTTGAATTGGTTTTTGGACATGAGATGAAAGGCGCTCTTGAAATTGATCAAGAAAAAATTCTTAGATAAGGGAGAAAACCTCATTACTAAATTACATATCCACTTTTTGTGAGAGACATTTTAAAGCTTTTTTAAAGCGAAAGAACATCTGAAAGCCTCTCAGAAAAAACATGAAAAGACAGGCAGATAAAAACACTGCAGCTTGATAATTTAAACCACGGAACCAGATCTTGGTACTGTTAACATTACAGGGCGAACCGCTAAAAGCCAGATTTGGTGGCCCGTACAGTGTAGGGAAAATGGTCTGTGAAGTGAACTACTTAATTAACACACCAGACTGGAAGAAAAAGCAAAGACTGTGCCACATAAATGTGCTTTTTAAAAAAAAAACCCAGTCAAGAACCAGACAGACCAGTGAGTGTATGTCAGGCAGTGAGAACAATGGAGGAGGACAACACTAGTGAAAACAAACTAGGAAAGGAAGGGAACCCAGAAAACTCTCAAATTGAACCCCCTACTGTAATATTGGAAAATAGTGAAAGGTTAAGACGAGATACCATAATTGATGATCTGTCTGACCAGCAGAGAAGGGACCTAGTAACACTGCTAAGGGAGTTTGAGGAAATTATTAGGGCCAAACTAGGTCATAGCTCTAATTATACATGATGCAGATGTAGAAGAGATCCCATCTATAAAACAAAACCCATACAGACTTAGCTCTGATAAATAGGCTCAGGTCTGTGAAAAAATCCAATATAGCTGTATAATGATTTAATTGAACGCAGTCAAAACAGCTGGAGTTTACCTATTATACTAGTCCCCAAACCCAACCCGAATCTATTTTGAAGTGCCCTCTCCCTTACTTACCCTTCAATGCAGGCTGCTGCTCCTTTCAAACTAGAAGGCCTCTGATTAACCCTCCAGCTTCGAGAGCCCCTCTGCATCCTTAATTGGATGGAGAGCCCACTCTCTGGTCAATCAGTGGCTACCCTGGGAAAATCACAATGATTGACAGTTTCCCACACAGTACCGGCTTCTGACCCACATCTGATGGTGGGTTTCAGAAGCCCACATGGAAAATCCAGCCCAATGTGTCAGGTCGATGATCTTTTGTCAGAACTGGAAAAAGTTAGAGATGTAACAGGTTTTATCACGTAAAGTGTGGGGGCAGATGGGGAAGACGAGCTAAAGGAAGAGTCTGTGATGGTGTAGAGGCAAGAGAGATTAAATGACAAAAGAAATGATGGTGTCAGGCAAAGGGAGGTGATAGGACAAGTAAAGAAACAAAAGATGGATCTGTAGAAGATGTAAATGGGAGTAGCAGAATCATCAACAATAATTGTCTGAAATATGGGGGCAGAGGTTATGATCTGAAATTGTGGAATTCAATGTTGAGTCCAGAAGGCTATAAAATGCCTAATCGAAACAGATACTTTTCCTCGAGCTTACGTTGAGCTTCAGTGGAATAGTGTAGAAGGTCAAGGACAGAGAGGTCAGAGTGGGAATGGGATGGAGAATTAAAATGACAGGTGACCAGAAGCTAGGGGTGACGCAGACTGAATGGAGGTGTTCCGCAAAGCAGTGGCCAGATGATGTTCTGTGTCCCCCATGTAGAGAAGACCGCATCATGAGCAGCGTTCTGCTCTCACCCCTTCCCCTCCCTCCCAGAACCCCACAACTGGGTCTCTCTTGTCCTTGCCTTCCACCCAGCAGCCTCCAGCACTCTCACAAACTGCAGCATGATGCCAACACTGAACGCATTTCACTCTCCTTCCCTTTCAGCATTCCAAAGGGACCGTTCCCTCCAAGGCACTCTGGTCTTCTCCTCAATCACCCCCAGCATAACCTCCCCTTCCCATGGCACCTTCCCATGCAAGCACAGAAGTTGTAACACCCGCCCTTTTACCACCTCCTTTCTGATCATCCAGGGCTCCAAACCCTTTTTCCAGGTGAAACCACGATTTACTTGTCTTCAGTTTAGTAAACTGTATTTGCTGCTCACCATGCCCCCATTTTTTTGAATGGCAGTTGTTGATTCTGTTATTTCTATTTACACCTCCTAAACCCATCTTTAGTTTCTTTAGTTTTTCTATTATCATCTCCTTTTGTCTTGCACCATCATCCCTTTCGTCATTTAATTCCTCCTGCCTTCCATCCTGTTACAGACCTTTTTGTTCTCCAGCTTTCACTGTCTCTGTACTTGCTTAAAATCTGGTACATCTCTAACTTTTTCCAGTGCTGACAAAAGGTCATCGACGTAAAACTTTAACTCCGTTCCTCTCCCCACAGACGCTGCCTGATCTGACTATATTTCCAAAATGTTCTTGGTTAGCACCAAGCATGCATAGTCCCACTGTCTTAGAATTGTGTTATGCATTGTAACTGATGCTCCAGGAAATGCCACCAGGAGTGGCTCATACATAGGCCTGTACTGGGGTTTATAGGAGCATAAAATGCTTTTTGCATTGGCAAAATGAATAGAAACTTATCAGATGCGGCAGCAGGTTCTCTCTCTCTCTGTGCCGGCGCGTGCTGAGATTCGAAAGTGGGGGACAAAAACTTAGTGACATCACGGGAAATCTGCAAGGTGATTGGTTGGGTAGGTAACAACTGTTAGTGCATTTAAATGCTTAAAAAAAGGGAACGTTTTTTTGAAATAAACCTCAAAACCTACCATATAAGTGATAAGGTGAGTACTACTGAAGTGTGTTTTTTTTTAAATTAGTGTAATTTATTAAGAACTTTAGATTGTAGTGGGTAGTGTTTGGAGTAGAACAAGGCCCCTACTGTAGTTAGTATTTTTTATAGGGAGTAACAAACTAATCTAAAGGTAAGTCATGGCAGGAGAGCTCGCACCGGTGATATGCTCCTCCTGCGCTATGTGGGAAATCAGGGACACTCCCAGTATCCTTGACGACCATGTGTGCAGGAAGTGTATCCATCTGCAGTGTTACGACCGACCGCTCCAGTCAAAGCCTCCAATCATAGAAACATAGAAAATAGGAGCAGGAGTAGGCCATTTGGCCCTTCGAGCCTGCTCCGCCATTCGTTATGATCACGGCTGATCATCCAACTCAGTAACCTGTTTCCGCTTTCGCCCCATACCCTTTGATCCCTTTTGACCGAAGAGCTATATCTAACTCCTTCTTGAAAACATACAATGTTTTGGCTTCAACTGCTTTCTGTGGTAGCAAATTCCACAGGCTCACCTCTCTGGTTGAAGAGATTTCTCCTCATCTCAGTCCTGAAAGGTTCACCCCGTATCCTTAGACTATGACCCCTGGTTCTGGACACCCCCACCAATGGGAACATCCTTCCTGCATCAACCCTGTCAAGTCCTGTTAGAATTTTATAGGTTTCTATGAGATCCCCCCTCACTCTTCTAAACTCCAGCGAATATAATCCTAACCGACTCAATCTCTCATCATACGTCAGTCCCGCCATCCCAGGAATCAGTCTGGTAAACCTTCGCTGCACTGCCTCTGTAGCAAGAACATCCTTCCTTAGATAAGGAGACCAAAACTGCACACAATATTCCAGGTGTGTCCTCACCAAGGCCCTGTATAATTGCAGCAAGCCATCCCTGCTCCTGTACTCAAATCCTCTTGCTATGAAGGCCAACATACATTTGCCTTTTTTACCGTCTGTTGTACCTGCATGCTTACCTTCAGCGACTGGTGTACGAGAACACCCAGGTCTCGCTGCATATTCCCCTCTCTCAGTTTATAGCCGTTCAGAATATCTGCCTTCCTGTATTTGCTACCAAAGTGGATAACCTCACATTTATCCACATTATACTGCATCTGCCATGCATTTGCCCACTCACTCAACTTGTCCAAATCACCCTGAAGCCTCTCTGCATCCTCCTCACAACTCGCCCTCCCATTCAGTTTTGTGTCATCTGCAAATTTGGAGATATTACATTTAGTTCCTTCATCTAAATCATTAATATATATTGTGAATAGCTGGGGTCCTTGCACCGATCCCTGTGGTACCCCAACAGTCACTGCCTGCTATTCGGAAAAAGACCCATTTATCCCTACTCGTCGTTTCCTGTCTGCCAACCAGTTTTCCATCCACTACCCCCAATCCCATGCGCTTTAATATACGATTCTGATTGTGGTGGGAGAGACAAACTGTTAATTCAATCCTGTCGCTCCACATTTAAAACTTTCCAAATTAAAAAAAGACCCAGCTAAATCGTACCATCTATTAACCCCCGAATGAGGCTAACCATACCAGGTGTCTTCAAATCAACAAATTAACTCTTTAATTAGGAGAACTAAATTCTTAAACACTATGAAGATATAAACAGCATTTTAAATAGAAAAAATTAGAGTCCTTGCAAATTTACAGTCCATGTTGCTTGAAGTCCTCACAGATGTTGTTTGAAATCCTCACTGTCGTCCGATGCAGGAAAAAAGGTTCTTCCACAGTAGAACAGTCCGTACTCTAACTTCAGCAGTAGGTGATGCTTTCCTTCTCCAGCGAATTTCAACAATTAACGACTTGCAAACACTTCCAATAGAATCAATCTAAATTTAGAGTTTTTGAGGGATTAAGGATTGTCAGAGTCTAACTTCCCTTCGGTTTAAATTACCAGAGATCTCTGTTTTGGCTTGACTTTTTGAGAATTTTGAGAGATAATTAAACCGACTAAAATCCTATTCCTTCAGTTTAAATGGTTGAGAGCTCGTTTTCAGGTGTGCTAAACACCACAGCTGTCTCTCTGTCTGTGTGTCCTCTGTGTCTGTGTTCTTTTAGAACAAATTGTCTTCAACTAAAAAGCCGGTTCAAAATTGACTTGTAACAAATGTATCACTTAATACTCACTCCCAGTGGCTTTATCTATGGTAACGAGAATGCACCCTTTGAATCAGTCTCCAAATGGCTGTTTCTATGGCAACGAAAATGCACCTTCCTCTCACTCCTGAGGCTTGCTGGTTCTTAAAGCAGTACTGATCCTTTGCAAGCCTTAAAGGCAAACCGCATATTTCTGGAAAAAAAACTACAGAACCATGACAGCAGTTACTGGCTCCCCGCATTATGGAGCTGTGGGGGGAGTCACTGTGGAGCATCCACAATGCTGAGAACGTAGTGGATAGCACGTTTAGCGAGGTGGTCACACCGCAGGTGTAATGGCTGCACAGACAGAAAAGGGTTAGCTGACCACCAGGTGGAGTAGTAGGCGCAGGCAGGTAGTGCAGGAGTCCCCTGTGGCCATCCTCCTCTCAAACAGATATACCACTTTGGATACTGTTGGGGGGGATGGCATCCCAGGGGAAAGCAGCAACAGCCAAGTTCGTGGCACCATGCATGGCTCTGCTGCACAACGGTGGGGGGGGTGGGGGAGATGGAAAGACTGGGAGAGTCATAGTGAGAGGAGATTCAATTGTAAGGGGAAAAGACTGGTGTTTCTGTGGCCGCAAACGAGACTCCAGGATGGTATGTTGCCTCCCTGGTGCTAGGGTCAAGGATGTCTCGGAGCGGCTGCAGGACATTCTGAAGTGGGAGGGTGAACAGCCAGTGGTCGTGGTACATGTCGGTACCAACGACATAAGTAGAAAAAGGGGTGAGGTCCTGTCAGTTTGAGGACGAGAAACAGGAGTCCCACACTAGCGTTCTGGAGTTAAACAAAGGTAATTACATAGGCATGAGGACAGATTTGGCCCTAGTGGACTGGGCAGGAAGACTAAAAGGTAGGACAGTTGATGAGCAGTGGCAGATGTTTAAGGAGATATTCAAATCTTCTCAACTAAAATATATTCCAGAGAGGAAGAAAAATTGTAAGGGGGGACAAAACATCCATGGCTAAGCAAGGAAGTTAAGGGTAACATAAAGACAAAAACTAAGGCAGACCATATTGCAAAGGGCAGTGGCAGGCTGGAAGATTGGGAAACTTTTAAAGATCAACAAAGGGTTACTAAAAAAGAGCAAAGGTAAATTATGAAAGAAAACTGGCGCAAAATATAAAAACGGATAGCAAAAGCTTCTATAAGTATATAAAAGGAAAGAGAGAAGCTAAAGTGAATGTTTGTCCCTTGGAGGATGACACTGGGAAGTTAATAGTGGGAACACAGAAATGGCGGAGACACTAAATCAGTATTTTGCCTCAGTTTTCATGGTGGAGGACACTAGTACCATCCCAATAGTAACAAGTAATGCAGAGGTTATAGGAAGAGATGAACTTAGAACAATCATCATCACTAGGGAAAAAGTACTGAGCTAACTCCAGGGAGAAGACTCGGAGAGCGAAGTTCCGGACCAGTAAGTATAAAAAACTTACCTCGGGGATTCACGGCCTACATCCAGGGAGAAGACCCGGAGGACGGAGTTCCGGACCGGTAAGTATAAAAAACTTACCTCGGGGATTCGCGGCCCACATCCAGGGAGAAGACCCGGAGGACGAAGAATCTGACTGGTAAGTATAACAAACCTACCTCTGATAAAAACAAAACGGGAAAAAAAACCTGAAAAAGTGACATCACAGGAAAACTGTGACCGGATTGGCTGGTAGGGAATTTGTACTGAATTTGAAAATAAAACATTGATAAAAATTGATTAAAACCTTAATTAACTAATTAATTAATAAGTACAGTAACTAAGCCAGAGGGAGGAGATTACTGTATTTAGTTAGCATTTAATATTTATATAGTAGAAATCTAGCACTAGGGACCATAGTTAATTATAACATAATTTAGTAAGGATTTAATAAGTATTTATTTTAAATTAATTTATTAATTAGTGCTAGAAATGTCAGTTAGAGGGGTTAAGTGCTTCACCTGTGAGATGTGGAAGGTCCGTGACGCTTCCAGCATTCCGGACGACTGCATCTGCAGGAAGTGTACCCAGTTGCAGCTCCTCACAGACCGCATGGATCAGTTGGAGCAGCAACTGGATGCACTTAAGAACATGCAGGTGGCAGAAAGCATCATAGACAGGAGTTTTAGTGAAGTGGTTACACCCAAGGTGCAGGCAGATAGATGGGTGACCGCGAGAAGGGGCAGGCAATCAGTGCAGGAATCCCCTGTGGCTATCCCTCTCTCTAACAAGTATACCATTTTGGATACTGTTGGGGGGGATGGCCTATCAGGGGAAAACATCAGCAGCAGCCAGAGCAGTGGCACCACGGCTGGCACTGTTGTTCAGCAGAGGAGGGACAAAGTGCAGAAGAGCAATAGTTATAGGGGACTGTATAGTCAGGGCCATAGATAGGCGCTTCTGTGGACATGAAAGAGACTCCAGGATGGTATGTTGCCTCCCTGGTGCCAGGGTCAAAGATGTCTCTGAACGGACAGGGGGCATTCTGAAGGGGGAGGGTGAACAGCCAGAGGTTGTTGTACACATCGGTACCAATGACATAGGCAGGAAGAGTAACGAGGTCCTGCAGGGTGAGTTTAGGGAGTTAGGTAGAAAGTTAAAAGACAGGACCTCAAGGGTTGTAATCTCAGGATTACTCCCTGTGCCACGTGCCAATGAGGCTAGAAATAGGAAGATAGTGCAGCTAAACACATGGCTGAACAGCTGGTGTAGGAGGGAGGGTTTCAGATATCTGCATCATTGGGATCTCTTCAGGGGCAGGTGAGACATGTACAAGAAGGACGGGTTGCATCTAAACTGGAGGGGCACAAATATCCTGGCTGCGAGGTTTGCTCGCGTCACCCGGAAGGGTTTAAACTAGTGTGGCAGGGGGGTGGGAACCAGAGCAGTAGGACAGCAGGTGAAGTAAATGAGGGGGAACTAGTGAATAAGGACAGTAAGACTGAGAGGAAGAGCAGGCAGGGAGATGTTGCGGAGCACAGCGGGACTGGTGGTCTGAAGTGCATTTGTTTCAATGCGAGAAGTATAACAGGTAAGGCAGATGAACTTGGAGCTTGGATTAGTACTTGGAACTATGATGTTGTTGCCATTACAGAGACTTGGTTGAGGGAAGGACAGGATTGGCAGCTAAATGTTGCGGTATTTAGAAGCTTCAGGCGGGATAGAGGGGGATGTAAAAGGGGAAGGGGGAGTTGCATTACTGGTTAAGGAGAATATCACAGCTGTAGTGCGGGAGGACACCTCAGAGGGGTCGTGCAGCGAAGCAATATGGGTGGAGCTCAGGAATAGGAAGGGTGCAGTCACGATGTTGGGGGTTTACTACAGGCCTCCCAACAGCCAGCGGGAGGTAGAGGAGCAGATATGTAGACAGATTTTGGAAAGATGTAAAGGTAACAGGGTTGTAAAGGTAACAGGGTTGTAGTGGTGGGTGATTTTAACTTCCCCTATATTGAGTGGGACTCACTTAGTGCTAGGGGCTTGGATGGGGCAGAATTTGTAAGGAGCATCCAGGAGGGCTTCTTGAAACAATATGTAGATAGTCCAACTAGGGATGGGGCCGTACAGGATCTGGTATTGGGGAATGAAGTCGGCCAGGTGGTCCAAGTTTCAGTAGGGGAGCATTTCGGGAACAGTGACCATAATTCCGTAAGTTTTAAGGTACTTGTGGATAAGGATAAGAGTAGTCCTCGGGTGAAGGTGCTAAATTGGAGGAAGGCTAATTATAACAATATTAGGCAGGAACTGAAGAATTTAGATTGGGGGCGGCTGTTTGAGGGTAAATCAACATCTGACATGTGGGAGTCCTTCAAACGTCAGTTGATTAGAATCCAGGACCAGCGTGTTCCTGTGAGGAAGAAGGATAAGTTTGGCAAGTTTCGGGAACCTTGGATAACGCGGGATATTGTGAGTCTAGTCAAAAAGAAAAAGGAAGCATTCGTAAGGGCTGGAAGGCTGGGAACAGACAAAGCCCTTGAGGAATATAAAGACAGTAGGAAGGAACTTAAGCAAGGAGTCAGGAGGGCTAAAAGGGGTCATGAAAAGTCATTGGCAAACAGGATTAAGGAGAATCCCAAGGCTTTTTATACATATATAAAGAGCAAGAGGGTAACCAGGGAAAGGGTTGGCCCACTCAAGGACAGAGGAGGGAATCTATGCGTGGAGCCAGAGGAAATGGGCGAGGTACTGAATGAGTACATTGCATCAGTATTCACCAAAGAGAAGGACTTGGTGGATGATGAGCCTAGGGAAGGGAGTGTAGATAGTCTGGGTCATGTCGTTCTCAAAAAGGAGGAGGTGTTGGGCGTCTTGCAAAGCATTAAGGTAGATAAGTCCGCAGGGCCTGATGGGATCTACCCCAGAATACTGAGGGAGGCAAGGGAAGAAATTGTTGGGGCCTTGACAGAAATCTTTGCATCCTCATTGGCTACAGCTGAGGTCGTGAAGGACTGGAGAATAGCCAATGTTGTTCCTTTGTTTAAGAAAGGTAGCAAGGATAATCCAGGAAATTATAGGCCGGTGAACTTTACGCCAGTGGTAGGGAAATTATTAGAGGATTCTTCGGGACAGGATTTACTCCCATTTGGAAACAAATGAACTTATTAGCGAGAGGCAGCATGGTTTTGTGAAGGGGAGGTCGTGTCTCACTAACTAGATTGAGTTTTTTGAGGAAGTGACGAAGATGATTGATGAAGGAAGGGCAGTGGATGTTATCTATATGGACTTCAGTAAAGCCTTTGACAAGGTCCCTCATGGCAGACTGGTACAAAAGGTGAAGCCACATGGGATCAGAGGTGAGCTGGCAAGATGGATACAGAACTGGCTCAGTCAGAGAAGACAGAGGGTAGCAGTGGAAGGTTGCTTTTCTGAATGTGACTAGTGGTGTTCCGCAGGGATCAGTGCTGGGACCTTTGCTGTTTGTAGTGTATATAAATGATTTGGAGGAAAATATAGCTGGGCTGATTATTAAGTTTGCGGACGATACAAAGGTTGGTGGAGTTGCGGATAGTGATGAGGATTGTCAGAGGATACAGCAGGATATAGATCGGTTGGAGACTTGGGCGGAGAAATGGCAGATGGAGTTTAATCTGGACAAATGTGAGGTAATGCATTTTGGAAGATCTAATACAGGTGGGAAGTATACAGTAAATGGCAGAACCCTTAGGAGTATTGACAGGCAGAGAGATCTGAGCGTACAGGTCAACAGGTCACTGAAAGTGGCAACGCAAGTGGATAAGGTAGTCAAGAAGGCATATGGCATGCTTATTTTCATCGGTCGGGGCATAGGGTATAAAAATTGGCACATCATGCTGCAGCTGTGCAGAACTTTAGTTAGGCCACGCTTAGAATATTGTGTGCAATTCTGGTCGCCACACTACCAGAAGGACGTGGAGGCTTTGGAGAGAGTACAGAAGAGGTTTACCAGGATGTTGCCTGGCCTGGAGGGCATTAGCTATGAGGAGAGGTTGGATAAACTCTGATTGTTTTCACTGGAACGACGGAGGTGGAGGGGTGACATGATAGAGGTTTATAAAGTTATGAGCGGCATGGACAGAGTGGATAGTCAGAAGCTTTTTCCCAGGGTGCAAGAGTCAGTTACTCGGGGACATAGGTTTAAGGTTCTAGGGGCAAAGTTTAGAGGGGATGTGCGAGGCAAGTTCTTTACACAGAGGGTGGTGAGTGCCTGGAACTTGCTGTCGTGGGAGGTGGTGGAAGCAGGTACGATAGCGACGTTTAAGAGGCATCTTGACAATTACATGAATAGGATGGGAATAGAGGGATACTGTCCCCAGAAGTGCAGAAGGTTTTAGTTTAGACAGGCATCAAGATCGGCGAAGGCTGAATGGCCTGTTCCTGTGCTGTACTGTTCTTCAAACTATTGGGATTGAAGGCAGACAAGTCCCTAGGGCATGATAGCCTACATCCTAGGGTCTTAAAGAAAGTGGCAGTGGAGATAGTGGATCCATTGGTTATAATCCAAAATTCCCTGGATGCGGGAAAGGTTCAAGTGGATTGGAAAAATGCTAATATGCCCTTATTCAAAAAAGGAGGTAGGCAGAAAGTAGGAACCTGTAGACCAGTTAGTTTAACATCTGTCATTGGGAAATTTAGTTTTAGTTTCGAGATACAGCACTGAAACAGGCCCTTCGGCCCACCGAGTCTGTGCCGACCATCAACCACCCATTTATATTAATCCTACACTAATTCCATATTCCTACCACATCCCCACCTGTCCCTATATATTTCCCTACCACCTACCTATACTAGGGACAATTTATAATGGCCAATTTACCTATCAACCTGCAAGTCTTTGGCTGTGGGAGGAAACCGGAGCACCCGGAGGAAACCCATGCAGACACAGGGAGAACTTGCAAACTCCACACAGGCAGTACCCAGAATTGAACCCGGGTTGCTGGAACTGTGAGGCTGCGGTGCTAACCACTGCGCCGCCCATATTGTTGGAATCCATTATTAAGGAAGTAATAACAGGACATTTAGAAAGTCAAAACGCAATCCATCAGAGTCAGCATGGTTTTATGAAGGGTAACTCATGTTTGACTAATTTGCTAGAGTTCTTTGAAGATGTAACAAGTAAAGTGGATAATGTGGATCCTGTAGATGTAGTATACCTGGACTTCCAGAAGGCATTTGATAAGGTGCCGCACAAAAGGTTAATACACAAGGTAAAATCACATGGAGTTAGGGGTTATTTATTGGATAGAGGATTGGCTAACCAACAGAAAACAGGGAGTCCAGATAAATGGGTCCTTTTCTGGTTGGCAAAATGTAACTAGTGGAGTGCCACAGGGTTCAGTCCTCAGGCCCTAACTATTTACAATCTATATAAATGACCTGGATGCAGGGATAGAAGGAACTACAGCCAAATTTGCAGATGACACTAAAATAGGTGGGCTAGTATTTGCAATAAAGAAATAAGAAATTTACAAATGGATATGGGTAGGTTGGGTGAATGGGCCAAAACTTGGCAGATGGAGTTTAACATGGATCAGTGTGAGGTTATCCATTTTGTCCGGAAGAATAGAAAGGCAAATTATTATCTAAATGGAGAGAAACTTCAGAGTGCTTCGGTGCAGAGGGATCTGGGTGTCCTTGTGCATGAATCGCAGAAAACTGTTATGCAGGTGCAGCAGGTAATAAGGAAGGCAAATGGAATTTTGGCATTTATTGCTAAAGGAATAGAGTATAAAAGTAGGGAAGTGTTGCTGCAACTGTACAAGGCATGAGTGAGATCGCACCTGGAGTATTGCATACAGTATTGGTCCCTTACTTGAGGAGGGATTCAGTTGCATTGGAGGCAATTCAGAGGAGGTTCACTAGATTGATTCCAGAGATGAGGGGTTTGTCTTATGCAGAGAGATTGAGCAGTTTAGGCCTTTACTCTCTGGAGTTTAGAAGAATGAGAGGAGATCTAATTGAGGTATATAAGATGATTAAGGGGATTGACAAAGCAGATGTAGAGAGGATGTTTCCTCTAGTGGGGCAATCTAAAACAAAAGGTCATAGTTTTAGGATAAGGGGTAGCAGATTTAAAACAGAGATGAGGAGAAATTACTTCTCTCCAAGGGTCGTGAGTCTGTGGAATTCACTACCCAGAGTGCGGTGGATACCAGGACAGTGAGTAAATTTGCAGAGGAGATAGAGAGATTTTTAATCAGTAAAGGATCGAAGGGTTATGGAGAACAGGGAGTACAGTGGAGTTGAGGCCGAGATGAGATCAGCCATATTGAATGGCGGAGCAGGCTCGAGGGGCTGAATTGCCTACTCCTGCTCCTGGCACTTATGTAAGATGAATTTAAGTTAAAAGCAGGACCTCAAAGGTAGTAATCTGAGGATTACTTCCTGTACCACGTGTTAGTGAGTATAGAAACAGGAGAATAGACCAGATGAATCAGTTCTGATGAAAGGTCACTGACCTGAAACGTTAACTCTGCTTCTCTCTCCACAGATGCTGCCAGATCTGCTGAGTATTTCCAGCATTCCTTACTTTTATTTCAGCATTTATTACAATGTCTAATTGCCCTTGAAAAGGGGGTGGTGAGCCACCTTCTTGAACCATTGCAGTTGATGTGGTATAGGTACACCCATAGTGCAGTTAGGGAAGAATTTCATTCCAGGATTTTGACCCACGACAGTGAAGGAACGGCAATATAGTTCCAAGTCAGAATGGTGTGTGGTTTGGAGGGGAACTTGCAGTTGGCGGTGTTCCCATCTGTCTATTGCCCTTATTCTTCCAGGTGGTAGAGGTCATGCATTTGGATGGTGTTGTTGAAGGAGCCTTGGCAAGTTGCTGTCGTGCATCTTGTGCCACTATGCACTGGTGGTGGAGGGGGTGAATGTTTAAGTTGGTAGATGGGGTGCCAATCAAGCAGGCTACTTTGTCCTGGATGGTTCAAGCTTCTTGAGCGTTGTTGGAGATGCACCAATCCAGGCAAGAGGAGAGTATTCCATCACACACCTGACTTGTGCCTTGTGGTTGGTGATCAGGTTCTGGGGAGTCCAGGTGAGTTATTCACCTCAGAATTGGAGAATGAGGAATGGAAGGAAATTAGTATTTGTAAGTAGGTTGTATTGGAGACATTAATGGGGCTGAAGGTTGATATGTCCCCGGGACATGATATTCTACATCACAGCATGTTGAAAGAGGCAGCTTTGGAGATAGTGGATGCATTGGTGATCATCTTGCAAAATTCTATGGATTCTGGAACAGTTCCTGTAGATTGGAAGGTACTGAATGTCACCCCACTATTTAAGAAGGGACGGAGAGAGAAAACAGGGAACGACAGACCTCTTGGTCATATATCAGTAGTAGAGAAAATGCCATAATCTATTCTAAAGGATGTGATAAATGGACACTAGGATAATAATGATCTGATTGGGTATAGTCAACATGGATTTGTGCATGGGAAATCATGTTTGACGAGCCTGTTGGAGTCGTTTGAGGATATTACTAACAGAATTGATAAAAGGGAGTTGGTGGATGTGGTATACTTGGATTTTCAGTAGGCTTTTGATAAAGTCCCCCACAGGAGGTTGGTTAGTAAAAGTAAAGCGCATGGGATAGGAGGTAATATACTGGCATGGATTAAGGATTGGTTAACAGGCAGAAGGCAGAGAGTAGGAGTAAAAGGGTCATTCTCACATTGGCAGGTTGTGACTAGTGGGGTAACGCAAGGATCAGTAGTTGGGCCCCAGCTGTTAACAATATCTATCAATGATTTGGATGTGGGCACCAAATGTAACATTTCCAAGATCATGGATGACCTAAAACGAGGTGGGAATGTGTAATAAAACCAAGAAATGCTGGAAATACTCAGCAGGTCTCGCAGCATCTGTGGAGAGAGAAGCTGAGTTAACATTTCAGGTCAGTGACCCTCCTTCAGAACTGGCAAATATTAGAAATGTAACAGGTTATAAGCAAGTAAAGTGGGGGTGGGGCAAGAGATAACAGAGGAGAAGGTGTAGATAGGACAAGGTCACAGAATAGCTGACCAAAAGGTCATGGAGCAAAGATATGTTAATGGTGTGTTGAAAGACAAAGCATTAGTACAGATAGGGTGTTAATGGACTGAAGATTGAACAGCAGCAAGTACAAACATGAAAAAAAAACAGTGGGTAAGCAAACTGAACAAACTAAGTTGAAATAAAATAAACACAAAAGAATATATATTAAAGAAAGGAAAAAGAAAAAAATAACTAAAAATAAAAGGAGAATGGGGGGCCCGTCATGCTCTGAAATTATTGAACTCAATGTTCAGTCTGGCAAACTGTAGTGTGCCTAATCGGTAAATGAGATGCTGTGCCTCGAGCTTGCGTTCATGTTCACTGGAACACTGCAGCAATCCCAGGACAGAGAGGTGAGCACGAGAGCAGGGGGTGCGGGGGAGTGGGAGTGTTGAAATAGCAAGCAACCGGAAGCTCGGGGTCCTGCTTGCAGACTGAGCGGAGGTGTTCTGTAAATCGGTCACCCAGTCTGCGTTTGGTCTCCCCAATGTAGAGGAGACCACATTGTGAGCAGCGAATACAGTATACTACATTGAAAAGTACAAGTAAATCGCTTCACCTGAAAGGAGTATTTGGGGCCTGGGATAGTGAGGAGAGAGGAGGTAAATGGGCAGGTATTACACCTCCTGCGATTGCAGGGGAAGGTGCCGTGGGAAAGGGATGAGGTAATGGAGGAGTGGACCCAGGGTGTCACGGAAGGAACAATCCCTTCGGAATGCTGACGGGAAGGGAGGGGAAGATGCATTTGGTAGTGGCATCACGCTGGAGGTGGCAGAAATGGCGGAGGATGATCCTTTGGATATGGAGGCTGATGGGGTGGAAAGTGAGGACAAGGGGAACCCTGTCACGGTTCTGGACGGAGGGGAAGGGGTGAAGGTAGAGGTGCGGGAAATGGGCCGGCCACAGTTGAGGGCCCTGTCAACCACAGTGGGGGGGAATCCTCGGTTGAGGAAAAAGGAAGACATATCAGAAGCGCTGTCATGGAAGGTAGCATCATCAGAGCAGATGCGTCAGAGGTGGAGAAACTGGGAGAATGGAATGGAGTCCTTACAGGAGGCAGGGTGGAAGGGCAATAATTGCTGACCTTGTCAATGATGCTCACTCCCCATGAATGAATAAAACTAAATGCCAAAGCAGATGGTCTGGTCATTTATATTATTGTTGTTTGTGGGACCATGTTGTGAACAAATTACTTGTTGTATTAGCCTACATAAAGAGAGAAGAAACTTAATTTATATATAGTGCCTTTCACATCTTCACAACACTGAGCATCAATGAAATACATTTGAAACATAGTCTTCATAATGTAGCCAAATGTGGCATCCAATTTATGCACAGTAAGGTCCTATAAACATCAAAGATCAAAACATCTGTCTTAAGTGATGTTGGCTGGTAAAAGTTGTTGGACAAGACACTGGAAGATCAGTTCTGATGAAACGTTAACACCTTTTTTTTTAGATTCGAGATACAGTACTGAAACAGGCCCTTCGGCCCACTGAGTCTGTGCCGAACATCAACCACCCATTTATACTAATCCTACACTAATCCCATATTCCTACCAAACATCCCCACCTGTCCCTATATTTCCCTACCACCTACCTATACTGGTGACAATTTATAATGGCCAATTTACCTATCAACCTGCAAGTCTTTTGGCTTGTGGGAGGAAACCGGAGCACCCGGAGAAAACCCACGCAGACACAGGGAGAACTTGCAAACTCCACACAGGCAGAACCCGGAATCGAACCCGGGTCCCTGGAGCTGTGAGGCTGCGGTGCTAACCACTGCGCCACTGTGCCACAGCTGCTGCCTGACCTGAGTATTTCCAGCATTTTCTGTTTTTATTTCAGATTTCCAGCAGCTGCAGTATTTTGCTTTTGTAAACGTAAGTTTATTCTTTCATGAAAAAAAACTGTTCTTTCAAGCCGGCAAAGATGTCTGTTTCAGAATTATGTTTTAAATCTTTAAAATGGTTAATACAATCATTTAAAATTAAACATCAATGTTTGCAACTGGGAAAAATCTTTATTTAAAAGGTCATATACCTGAGTCACTGAGCAGCCTGCCTGTCTCTCTATCTGCCTACAAGAATTCATTTATTATCTAAGCCATTTGAGCACCTGCAAAGGTTTCCATCAAAGCTGATATTTTGACTTCCCTTCATCAGATTCTGCATTTCATTCCTAGTCCACAAATAGATTTCCCATTAACACTGGCATTTCTCAGTTTCTTTTATTTATTCATCATGTTCCAACTTAGTTATTTTCCTGATTGTTTTTATAACATATTACATCAAAATCAATGTAAATATCTTTATATACAAACTGGGACACTTATTAATCCAAAATACAGCTGACATTGTAATACATCTCATATCTTATTTTAAAATCAGTAGGTCCAGTCTCAACCTTGAAGTATTGTAGGGGAAATTACATATATATATAGACACCCTAACTTTAGATATATAGATAAGCAATGCACATGGATTTTTCAAGATTGAGTTCCCTGAAAGGATGCTGAGATGTGGTGCTCTGTTCTTATCTGTAAGGTGCCCTGCTTTGTTGTGCCTGTTTATCTCCCAACTCTCAATCTGTTTTCCGTCATTGAAGAATTAAGCTTTTTGCAATTTTTTTAAAAAAGGATCATTTTTTTTACTTTCAGAAAGTACATAAGTCAGATACTTTCCCTAATGTCATTTTGTGATCTCATACTTCTTTAATTTTCAAAGTAATGCTTATCACTGCTTTGGAAAAAAGCTGAGTTTCTATGACACTTCCAAAGAAGTAAATTAATGAACTCCATTCCACCTTATATCTCCAATATTCAAAGCAACCATCCTGCAGAATGTTTTCCACAAGTTTATCGATTTAAACTGTATCAGATGAAGCATTCCATGTTCAGCATTCCTCCAAATACCCTTTCACTTTGCTGAAGCATGATGCATTTCATATCTATTCCTCAAAGCGCAACATTTCAGGTAATGCGAAAGGAAACAACGCCAATTGATAGAGCCTGGATTTTTTTAATACAATGCTTTTCATAAGGGATTCAGTGATGATTATAATTAACGAGATGAGCTTTTAAATAACTGATCAATTACTTGCATGTTTCCACAGTAATTAAAAAGCTGCTCTGAAAATAGTGAAAGAACAATAGTTGAAAGTGTGTTACAGAATAGTCATACACTCAAGCACTTCAGATGTCATAATCCAAGCAGGCAAAGTTCATATCATTTACAGAGTTCTGTGAGCCCTTGTCTATGATAAGGCCTTGTACATTAATCTCTCTTCATTAACTTGTTTTAGAGCTGTCCCACTCAGGTTTGCTGTTGGAATTTGTGTACTTGGTTATTATTGCCACTGTTTTACTGTCGGTCTGCATTGTCAGAAGGAAAGTACTTTACCTCAATATGGTAGACCGTGCTTGTTAGTGATGGAGAAGGTGTTTTAATGAAATGGATACATTGCCTTTGGAGAGGTGTAAAATGTGTGCACTTGTAAATTGTTTATAGACGCAGTAAACTAATCACATTTATCTCTTTTGGAAATTACTTAACAAAACTGTAAATCTGTAAAAGTTTCAGGAAAAGGTTTTCTGTTTGCAGATTCAACTTGTGATGAGCATTTTGAGACTATAGAAGTCTTCTACTATTTTTCGCAAAGTTAGATTTTCCTTTGGTGACAGCCATCACTTACAGACTTGTGTTTATGTTTTTTTATCTACTTACAAGCCCTGGTTAGAATGATTTCTAAGTTTTAGAATATTGTTTAAGTACAGTGACTCAGAACATTGTCGACTTATTTTGTTCTGATTCATTATTTGCAGTGCTAGACCTATATAAAATTAGCATGGTAAATATGTAAAAGTTTTTTTTAGTTTAGTTTAGACTTACCAATCGGGTATTTTCCATCAGTTTTCAGTCATGAACCAGACTGAAAAGTTTGTATTAAAATGCAGTTGATTATACGGTGTGCCACTAGAGGGCAGGATGGATCTATGGTTAATGTAGCATCAAGTTCATTTTCATTTTGTCAGATAATATATGCAGCACCGTATGGAAAGCACATCTGTTGAATTTGTGTATTGCATTTTTATGAAGTCTGCCTGAACAAAAGGCAGATTCATGTAAAGCATCATGGCAAACAATGAGGCTGTTGGAAATCTGTCTTGCCTCCAGCTGGCTGCAGTGTCTCTGCTCCATGTTGATGCACTATGCCATGAAAATGGAGCAAATTAGAAAGCCCTCCTTTTTTTCCCCAAGAGAACTGGGAACCTCTACAAAATAACACTTGCCTTTTTTAAGTTATTTTTTTGGTAATTAGATTCTGTTGAACAATTTTAACGAACCCACTTGGCAATTAATTCTTTAGCAGCTGACAGCACTCATTTAAAGTCTGAAAATTCTACTTTTTCAGCAAATTCCACAAGATGTTCGTAACTGTAGCATGTTGGGAATATGACAGCATCACTAGCATGCTGCAGCTGCTTTTTGGGGATGCGATGCTTGCCAGGAACTGTTCGAACAAGCTTTTGCATTGGTTGAAGTTTTGCTGTGTTTAAGTAAACAATTTTTTTTTTGAAGAAATTGGTAATTTATCTTTCAGTTGTTTCAAATACAGAGGATGTGTGCAAAGAAGCAGATGTTTGATTTAGCCCAGATAACACAATGCATTCCTCAGTAATCTTCCAGCTCAGACACCTGCAGCTGAATTCATTGCCTTTTCTTGTAATTACATAACTGGGAGAAACAAAAATCTCCACATATGGTGTGGCTGTTAAAAATGACTTTGTCTGTTTCCTTATGCAATGGATTATCTCATGAAAAAATTGCAATAAATTGTGTCATTTTGGAATTGGATTTGAAAGTTTTCCCAGACTCTGCCTTTGTCTCTCTCATCAAGGATTCACTTCTGCATTGCATGTGTTACTCATATTCCCTGTTGTAGCTTAGCACACAGCTTTCACAGGGCTCCCCTGGGCATACTTCTGGGTCGAGCTCATTATCTTCTTGCCATAAAAAGAACATTGTGCCTCGAAGAAAGTTCTTTTCACAGTTTTGTGAGATAAAAATGATTTATATGTATAGGTGGCTCATTTTATGGTGTAAGAAAATGCTGCTTGCACCAGCATCTCAGGATAAGCATACAGTACTTTAGGACAGCCTATATATGTAGTTTACCTGCCTTCCCATTTAGAAGGTGACCGGTTTGAGTCCTGGAGATTTCATTTGCTCAAGCTACTGTTGAGTATAAGTTTTCCAACTTCTCCTAAATGATAAAACCTGGATTATAAGCCCACTATTATAAAACAGGACAGTCTTCACTGCAGTGACTTGATTTGAGTCACAGCAAGACAACAGTGCACTACAGCTCTGCAGAGTCACACAGTGTTGTTACACTATATGTAGAAAAGTCAGTGCCACTCTTTGCAATATAACTTTTATTTTCAGGTGTGGAGTTGACTGAATAACTAATGAGTGACAAATCGGTTTGATGAATGGAATCAAGCTAATTGAAGAGTGAGTCACTTTTTTCACAAATGAAGGAAATTAAAAATCAGTTTCTATTTCTTTTGGCAATTTAGTGACACCAGTTGGAGGGTATTTGTGTTCATGCTTGCCAGTGTCAATATTGGTGAAAAGATTAGACTCACTTATGATCTTCACCCACCCCATGATTGAATAACCTGTTCACTTTCTGGACTCACCCATGTATAATATCACTTGTTTGTGGAACAATATCCCAATATTCATCACCAGCTTCAGGGCAAGAAGGGAGAATATTGAATCGTAGAATCATACAACACTGAAGGAGACCGTTCAGCACATCTTGCCTGTGCTGGCCTTTGAAAGTGCTGTTTAATTCGTCCCACTCCTATGCTTATTTGGAAACACAAAACAATCTGATTAGACTCACTGTATTTTTTCTTAAATTTCTTAAATTTTATTCTCCTTTTTGATTTTCCGGTATGTTACCCTTTAGATTTTTTTTCACACCAACTTTTTCTTTCTCCTCTAATGGTTTCACAGGCCAGTCACTTCTTGTGATCGAGAAGGTGAGATATATGACCTGCTCCTAGGTCTCCACAGGCTGCCCATGTGTCAGGTACCAGGTGGCTTAATGATGACTCTCTCTCTTCCTCCCCTTTGGAGTTAGACTTCCGCTTTACCACAGCTATGATCAAGAATTCCATGCCCAGGTTTGATGCTATGTGTTCCTGGGATGTGACGTTTTAAGAGAAGCATTTTTTGTTAATGACAGGAGGTTAGGAACTGTGAAGGAGCAAAGGGATTTGGGTGTCTTGTACACAAATCACTAAAATCTAGTGAACAGGTGCAAAAAGTGATCAGAAAGCTAATGGAATGTTGGCCTTGATATCAAGGGGGATGGAACCCAAAGGGAAGGTTGAGGTGCTTGTTATATAGAGCCTTGGTCAGACCCATCTGGAGTACTGTGTTCAGTTTTGGGCATTGCACCCCAGAAAGGATATATTGGCCTTGGGAGTACACTGCACATTTACTAGAATGATACCTGGGCTTAAAGGCCGAAATTAGGATAGGATTCATAAACTTGGTTTATATTCTCTTGAGTTTAGACACTTGACGGGTGATCTAATTGAGGTGTTCAGAATTGTTAAGGGATTCAATAGGGTAGATCGAATCTATTTCCTCTGGTGGGAAATTCTAAACAAGGGAGCATGACATTAAAATTAGAGCTAGGCCTTTCAGGGGTTATTTCAGAAACCCACTTTTTTACATAAAGGGTAGCGGCAATCTGGAATTCTCTTTCCCAAAAGCCTGTGGATGCTGGGTCAATTAAAATATTCAAGACTCTGATGGATAGATTTTTATTGGGCAGTTGTATCAAGGGTTTTGGTTCATAAATTGGCCGCAGTTTTTTCTTGTCCGTTGTTTTGTCTCCTTCAGTTACTATTGCTGGCTGTTGGTGCGGTTGTACCTTTTAATGGATATGGTGAGCATGGTCCTTTCCTCATCTTCTATGTACATAGTCACACATAAAGGTGCCAATGTTGACTGAGCAGATCTGAGAGCAATGCTTGGCTTGCTAGGTGAGGAGAAAGCAGTGTAGAAAAGACTGGTGAAGGATCTGGGACAAAATCAGTTGGGAAATGGTAGGTGACAAATGAAAATTGGAAATGGAAAACAGTGGTTGCTGTTGAATCCAGCAGGGACTGGACTAATAAGGTATTGCTAATTGTCCTGATCTCAGTTTTTTCCCCGAAAAGTTATGGCAGCCAATCTAAACTATCTGGTGCTTTTCCCAATAGCCAGATACCGTGGCTGCTTATGATGTAACATAACTAATGTGTAACAAAATTGCCTGGTTCATCAAAATGTAATATTAAAAAGTTAGGCCATATAATCAAGCCTAATGTGGAAGGTTTCAAAAAATCATCTTGTGTAGTTTCCTTAGATAATGGGTCTATTTATTCAAACAAGCCCATACTTTGATATAATTATTTGAGTATGACATATTACCAAGATAACATTTTCTACTTATAGTAATTCTTTTAACCGGCAGCTTCAGTCAGAACTGTTACTGCAACCTAGAATGACAGCCCTTCACTGCGATAATCAGTTTATGCTATTGGCCATTTTTGTGATTTTCAAGTTCAAAGGAAAATGTAGGTATGGGTGACATCAGATTCTTTAACTAACCCATTAATCACTCAGACATTTTGAGCCGCTTTGATCTGAAGAAGATGGATCACGCTCAGCAGTACTGTCGGATTATTAAGGATACTTTCAGCATAGTAGATGTATACTGCAAGCCTTAATATAGCAAGATATTGCCTTAAAACTTCATTTTTATGGTCTTTCTCCCCCCGCCCCCCACCACTGCTAGTTCATTTTTCTGACCATCTTCAGGTGGGTCGAGGGTGAAAGGGTAATGGAGAAAGTGGAGGTTGGGGCAAGGGATTTTCATTCCCTCCAGAAGTGTTCTCTAATCAGCCAAAGAGGGATGATGTGCATGTCAAGTGGTAATTTGTGAATTTTTCTCTGAGATTTTATAGTAATTTTGTTTTAATATGCCCTTGATGTAAGGGTATATTAGCCAAAAAGTAGGCTGCTGTGAATTAGACATGCTCATGCTCTTTTAATCCCAATGAGATTTTTTATGTGGCAAGTCGCTGGAAGTGCAAGGTGGAAATGGCTTGGCACCCTCTGCAGGGCATCTGGGATCTGTGAGAACCGGGCAAGCAACTGTGTATCTCCTTCACCAATCAGATTGAACGCTTGCCAAAGTTCTACCCAAGGAAGTATAAGTTACAATGGATGAATTCAAAGTCAAAATCAGGTGGTGAAAGAAATGAATAGAGAGAGATTAGATTGCAAGAGAGCATAAAGAAGCTAAGAAAAAATAAACCTTTTTAAATTTAATTTTCAAAAATCTCCAACAACAGTTCAAACCTGAAGGAATTACTTATAAACACTTAAAATACTTAATTCTCAGTGCCAGAGGGGTTGACTGGCAGTAATTAACACTTATCAAATAATTTAAAGGATACTTAGGCTTGCAATGACTTGAGTTAATTTTCTGCAGTGAGTTTACTTCATATCTACAGTTCAAATGCAGGAGCTTTATTCCATTCAATGCATTTGAATGGGAAGCCAAACAGCGAGGCACCATTTTCAAAATGCTAATGGCAGAGTGGTGCATTTTCAATAGCAACTTCTTGATTCCCACGTTTAATCAAATATCTGCCCTTACCTGAAGCTATTGTGGCATTTGCACTTAATTAATGGCAAAGGCTATTAACTTCAGTGTTATTTTGACAGCAATTTTGGGCCATTAAATCTCAATTTTCGCACGATGGTTGAAAACATTAGTAAAATGATTAAACCATTTCAAACTAGCACCAGATGTGTACAAGACATGATTTGAGTGAGTTGTTTCTTCATAGTACTTTTCAAAATTTATATAATCCTGGAGTTTGTGGAGGATCTACCAGAATATGTGAATTTAGTGACCTGCGTGCTGCTGCCCCAGTACAGTTTCTTCAAGTTTTTGTGTTTCCAGCAGAGAGTATGGTTAAAAATAGACATGTTTGCACTTGG
This sequence comes from Heterodontus francisci, assembly GCF_036365525.1. Classification (NCBI taxonomy): domain Eukaryota; kingdom Metazoa; phylum Chordata; class Chondrichthyes; order Heterodontiformes; family Heterodontidae; genus Heterodontus; species Heterodontus francisci. The sequence continues at coordinate 46,230,884 of NC_090389.1, read as the reverse complement.
TATAGTTGCTTATGACTCTTGTGTTTTTATCTCACCTATAATATACAGGAAAAGTGAGTGTCTTTCCCTATAGTAAAGCTGATGCACTTTGTCTGTGTTCCTGTGACAGTCATAGAGAGGTACAGCACTGAAACAGGCCCTTCGGCCCAACGAGTCTGCGCCACCCATTTATACTAATCCTACATTAATCCCATTTCCCTCTCGCGTTCCCACCTTTCCTCAATTCTCATACCACCTACCTACACTAGGGGCAATTTACAATGGCCAAATTACCTATCAACCCGCAAATCTTTGGCATGTGGGAGGAAACCGGAGCATCCGGAGGAAACCCACGCGGTCACAGGGAGAACTTGCAAACTCCGCACAGGCAGTACCCAGAACCAAACCTGGGTCACTGGAGCTGTGAGGCTGCGGTGCTAACCACGGCGCTACTGTGCCGCCCCAGTAAGCTAATCATTTTAATTATTTATTGGTTGATAATATGGTGAACAATAGATGTTTGTATGTGTTCTACCGTCAGTACACAGTGATTTTATGTATTTATACAGTATATGTTATTTTTCATTGATATTGTGCATGAACATGGTATTAATTATGCCACTGACAGTGAACCATCATACTTTTTAAAATATATATTCCTCCCTTGCATTCACCTTTTCTGACTCTCATTCACTAACTAGCTAGATTTATGACATAGTGATAATGTTGCCCTTGGCTGCATTTAACAGCAATTCCTTGTCTTTATATTAAACAATGCAAACTTTGGCTCTGTTTCCATTATGAGTTAAATATGTTCAACTGATTTCATGCCAAAGCCTTTGAAAGGTATGTTTGAACATTCTGATTTGGTTGTTACTTATTACATATTGTGCAATTCTGAATGCTCGTACAAACCTATCAACATCATATGTAGTATTCAGTGAAAAAATATTAAGCGGTTGGGTGGAAAAGTGTATACAATTTCAAAATGCATTATCAGTACGGAGTTTAGAAGCATTATATTGGATTTTGCAAAATGTGCTCATTATTTAGTGGTTCAGTTGTGTTAGGGCAGGCACCAAACCTGTTTGGATCAGGACTGCATTAGAAGAAGTGACCAGTCAATTGCCAATATGCATAGCTCAGTACGTACAATTACATGTTCGACAATTACAGGTAGGTATGGAGCAAAGATCCCTTTCCTGTCATAAACAATGAACTTTAACTTCACCCTCAATAGAACATCTCCCATTGCTGCATGCATTTACCCTTTCCTATACAACACATCTTTTTGGCCTATGAGTGAGATTGTCATTTTAGTGCTGAATTATAGTTCAGTTTTCTATTGTGGATCTATGTCTGTTAGTAATTGGATTGTGTGTCTCCAAGCTTATTTCCTGTGTGACTCTTACTGCAATGGGCAGTGTAGAATTTTGTGTCTCTAGTCTGGGCAGGACTCAAATCTGAATCCTAAAAGTGAAAGAACATTGTGTTAGCCAGTGTCTTAAGTATTTATTTGCACAGATAGCTATCAGCGACGGGAAGGTTGATTGATGCCAAGACATTTTAATAAGCAACAGAGTATTAAATTGGATAGATGGTAATGTTGGTGCTGTGGAAGGCTGAGAACAAATGGCTGAAGGACCTTCTTCATTGGGTGAGCTTGGAATGCCTCAAGGATTACTTTCAATTTCAGTTTATTTTTTTGTCAGTAAATACAGATTTTGTATGTCCTTTTCAATCTATCTGAAACCGTATGTATTTATCCTCCTTTTACTCTTATTTGCAATATTTACCATGATGCATACTGTTTGTTTATATATAAAAAATAAACTAATAGAGTTAGGAGTGCTATGTTTGTTTCACTCATAGAAGAGAACTCCTTAATTCATGTGATTTGAAATCCAGGAATGCATAACTGCCACTGCAATAGATTATATTTTGTGTGTGACCTAAAGTATTAATGTACATGTTCGATTTTCTGCTGATTATCCAGCCTCTCCATGCTTATCTGTTCTCAGAACTTGACATCCGCTATCAAAAGATGTGCATCTGTGGAAAATTTAAATCCTGTGCTTTAATTTATTAGTGATACCAGGATCTGCAGGCTTTTATTTTGCCTAATTTTGTGTGCAGCTGAGCATCTCATTTGTGCCATTTTGCATGCCAACAGTGCCACCAGTTTTTCATTTAAGTGACAGGTGGGGCTGAATTTTACTGCCAATTCAAGCAGGTGCGGGAATGGTTACTCCGGCTTTGGAAAGAGTTCTGCGCTGTACAATCCCAAACTCACTGATATCTGTACTTGTTGCTGTTTGCAAATCAAGTTTCTGTTCTTCCCTTTGCTCAATTTAAAAGTAAAAGAAAAAAGATTTGGAAAAGCTGTGGGAAGATTAGCGTGGTGATTGATGTTGGAATTACCAGCTGTGTTCTATTTAGCTGAGTATTCACTTTGTAAATCTCAGTACTGGTTTCAGTGTTCAATTTAATCTCAATTACTGATCTTTAAACTAATTATTTTAATTGTTTTAATTTGTTCTTTTGATGAGATTGATGTTACCCAAGTAGCTTTTATTTGTGCTAGTGCAGATTAATTTTGCAGTTCTCAATTTTGGCTGCCCCGGTTCAAAATTATTTTTGTAAAATAAAGGCCAGATGATTGTATAATTTGTTGGTTTAATGAATTGCAAGGTTAGAAATAAGTTTGAGGTGCGGAAATTTAGATAATGAACTGTATACCTGTTGATTAGTTAGGATTGGCCTTCGGGAAAGGAGCATGTGGTATTAAAGATATAATGGAAATAACGTTTTGCTTGTGCTTCCTGGTGCAGGAGCTCAAAATCTTTGTAAATTTGAAGTTTAGAATAACTGCCAATGGCAACTGAGAGGGCATTAAAAACTTGAGCACAATTTCAATGTTAAATCTGTAGCAGTCTAACTTGCACACAGCTATGTATATAACTCTCTACAAGCATTTCAGTTTGGCCATTTACACTGTATAGTAACATTGATTACAGCAATGTTAACATAGGAAAGGCATGGAATGAGAAGAGACCATTTGATCCATAAAGTCCTCTCATTCAACAGTGCAACGTGCTACTTAGTCTTTTGTGGCAACGTTCTGCACAAATAACTGACTCTCAAAGGAAAAGAGTTCCAGAAGTTTCATTAATTTCCACTTTCATATTACTGAGTTGTATCGGGCTGCCCTCTGCACATGATGCTTTCTCGCGCGACCCTAGCAGAATGAGAACCACTGTGTCTTGTGGAGCATTTAATCATATCTGACCATAATTATTCCTACATCTTAAATCGGCGGCACAGTGGCGCAGTGGTTAGCACTGCAGCCTCACAGCTCCAGGGACGCGGGTTCGATTCTGGGTACTGCCTGTGCGGAGTTTGCAAGTTCTCCCTGTGTCTGCGTGGGTTTCCTCCGGGTGCTCCGGTTTCCTCCCACATGCCAAAGACTTGCAGGTTGATAGGTTAATTGGCCATTATAAATTGCCCCTAGTATAGGTAGGTGGTAAAGAAATATATAGGGACCGGTGGGGATGATATTGGAATATGGGATTCGTGTAGGATTAGTATAAATTGGTGGTTGATGGTCGGCACAGACTCGGTGGGCCGAAGGGCCTGTTTAAGTGCTGTATCTCTAAACTAAACTAAATCGTTCCCCAAATCGATGTTTATCCTTATCGTTATGAAGGAGTCATTTTTAAAAAAGCATCAGTTCTGTGCTCACACTCCAAGTGCAATGGTCCCTTAAATTGAATACCTTTAAGTGTTTTGAAAGTCGTGGATGATTCCTGACCGTTTGTCTCATCTCATAATGTAGACGCTGAGGTCCGAGATGCATTCCCCTGAATCCTGTTCAAAGCATCAATGTTTCTTTTTGAAGGTAGGGTGTCCAAAGTTGCAAGCACCATCCCAAAGGTGGCCCTCCTGAAAGACACAAGTTTGTATTAACTTGTTTCAACAGCCAGTCGAATCCCTCTCCAGGTATACTCAAAAATCAATACAGCCACTGATTAGCTTTGTTGATATAGCTTCACATTGAATAGTTTTGAAAAATAGTCAATAATTACAATGAGGTCCTTTCCCTTCCTCTCCTTGACCTTCTGTATTCAGGGGGCACCATATGGAGTTATTATTTGAATTTCACCTGATTTCACCCCTTTGATTTAACCTTGTTATTTTTGTCAATTTTGTTTGGATAAAAATTGGTTTGGGTGGGCCAAGCATTCCTAGAGATGTTTGTGGTGTTCGCCCATTTGGGCAGAGGCACTTTTAAGTCCATCACATAAAAATAAAATCTTATCACCACATGCATCTTTCATTTTCTTGTTCTGGTATACATTCCCTTTCATTTATCGATATTGAAATCCAGCTGCCATTCCTTTGCTTGTTGCATCTCAAACTGTGAGGCCTGTCCCAGTGAGGTACACCAAAGGCCAAAAATTTAATCAGCACTGGAACGGACTTCAGTTGGCGCAGGGTATTCAAACCACGCAAAATGCAGTTATTGATGCAAGCTGCAGAGCTATGGATTAAAATTTCTGTTTCAATGCAATGTCTGTGATCTGTTTGAAATTTTTAGATAGTGTATCTAAATGTTAACACATTCTTTGTACAACCTTACCCAGCACCATGGACCTGAACTGATGAGTTTGTTAATGAGTGTTTGTTACAATTTTGATATTTAATATTAAAAGGCCTGATTCTGATCTTTCAACATTCCATTGAAACACTTTATATCTCTCCCAGGCTCTCAGACTTATCTTTTGCCCTCTGATCTCCTTGCTGGGTTGCGTATAACATTAGGATTTGGATTTAGAATTAGCCTGTTACAAAATCCAAAATCACTTTCCTTAAATAATCTTTTTATTGTCATGTACAAATTATGATTTTTATTCAACTGAATCAGTTCAGGATAAAATTAGATTGGTTGAGATAGGAGAGGTCAGGCAGAAGCTTACTGGGCTATGAGTGACCAGGAGATGAGAACTGCCAGATGCCATATAACCTCAAGAAATTGAAGAAATGCTGTGACCAGGGTTGGGGACAGGATTTGGTGGGCACAACAGTTCTTCACCTACTTGGAAGATGAACTTCATGTGCAGCTCACCTGCTGAATTCAAACTGTAAATCCTCACTTGAGAGACAAAAGTCAAAAGTAATACAGCAAGGATTTTTTTCTGACTCATTCAATTGGATTATATTTTACAAAATCTGCATTTATATAAGGCAAAGTTTACCAAACTAAAGTGATTTTGAACTTTGTAGCAGACAAATTTTGACATTAGGGTTCTCATGTTGGACTCAATCCTGCCAGGAAATCATTAGGCAAATCACTAGCTAATGAGGGCATGGATGGGATTGGGGGGTAATATATTAACATGCATTGAGGATTAGTTAACAGAGAGTAGGAATTGCCTCTGCAATCTGTAATTAGTGGGGTTCGGCAAGAATTTTATTTACAATCTATATCGATAATTTAGATGAAGGGGACTTAGATGAAGAGATCGAGTGTAATGTATCCAATTTGTCGCCGATACAAAGTTAGGTGGGACAATAAGCTGTGAGGAGGACACAAATACACTGTAAAGGGATATAGACAAGTGAATTGAGTTGGCAAGGTCATGGCAGATGCAATGTAATGTGAGGAAGTATGAAGTTATCCACTTTGGTAGGCAACAATAGAGAAACAGAATGTTTTTTATATGGTGAGAGACTGGGAAATGTTGATATTCAGAGGGACATGGTGTCCTTGTACAGAAATAACAAAAAGTTACCTTGCAGATACAGCCAGCAATTAGAAAAGCAAATGGTATGTTGGTCTTTAATTCAAAGGGATCGAAGTATAAGAGTAAAGAATTCATATGGCAATTCTATAGGGCCTTGGTGAAACACATCTAGAGCTTTGTGTGCAGTTTTGGTCTCCTTACCTAAGGAAGGAGATACTTGCCTTGGAGGAAATGAAACGAAGATTCACTAGATTGATTCCTGAGATGAGTGGATTGTCCAATGAAGAGATATTGAGTAAACTAGGCCTATATCCTCTTCTGGTTCCCCTGGTTGGGGAATCAAGAACTAGGAGTACAGACTCAGAATAAGGAGTCGGCCATTTAGGACTGAAATGAGAAATTTCTTCACTCAAAGGGCTGTAAATTGTTGGAAGTCTCTATCCCAGAGATCTGTGGATGCTCAGTCATTGAATGTATTCAAGATTGATAGATTTCTACACACTAAGGGAATCGAGGGATATGGGGATAGTGCGGGAAGGTGGAGTGATGGACCAAGTGATCTAATTCAGCTCCTGTTTCATATGTTTATGTTCTTACAGAAAAGAAATCCCAGCCATGGAATGGGAAGAGGATGTTTCCCACTCAGTTTTTGATATTAAAAAAAAAAGTTCTGCTCTCTGACAGATTTTGCCCTTGTGATTCCAAAATGCTAATTTTTAAATATTAAATGTCACATAATGCAATAAAAGATGAGAAATGAGCAGAGGTACAAAAAGGAAGGGAAACAGCAAGATAGCAATAGAAATGGAAGAGGAATAAGGTAGAAGCAGAAGAGAAGTAAGGGAGAAAAAGGACAAAGGCAGAAGGCAATATGGTGAAGAAACAAAAGTTCAAGAGTTAACAAAAATGAATTTTAAGGCATGATACAGAAGTGGAAGTGGAGAGAAAAAGAGACAAATGAAGTGGAGGAGGATGAAAAAGACAGGTATGAAAGAGATTTTTTCCAAAATTACTGTAACAGTATCTTTTTCTGGAAGTGAGTGAGCCAAAATCAATTGAAATGGTGAGGCTTGCTTGAATTATTTTCTGAAAGCCACTGCCTTAGTTTATCTGCTGAACTAGTTAATTTGATGTCCATTTGAATGCTGCCCATCTTCCTTATACGTGTCACCTACACATGATATTGTGATATTATGATTTTATTACATTGCAAGAAATACCTTCCTTAAATATTTCCCAACAATGTGAACGCAAAGGAAGTTAGAACAGGCACCTACAGAACTCTGCTAGTCACTGCTTTTTCTATTTGCAAAGCCAGTTTTCAATCCAGCTAATTAATTTTCTACTCATTCATTAGTTAATGAGACATCAGTATTGGGGTGTAAGCCCTTGTACGTTATTGGAATTGAGATCTCACACTATAGCAGAGGGTATTCAAGAGGTTTTGTCTTTATGGGTATAATAGGTGCATGCAATAGAATCTGGGAGTGTAAAGTTTAATCAATGAATACATAAAATTGCAGATTATCTTATTCTGATTTTGGATTTATTCACCAAGAAGCTAACAGTGCGAAGAACAATCCTTTCCAAACCTCCAGACCCTCAAAATTTAAGCCAAATAAGACTAAGAGAAAATAGAATTGAGTTGCCAGGGCAGATGGTCCAATGGCTGCAATTCGAACACCCCCTGTTCAAGGTTCTTTGTTCATATGACTGTGAAGTTGTTTTTTTTTGCAGTAAATTATTACCAATTGGATTATTGGCTGTAATTAGCTCAAAATGAATACATCACCACATTTAAAGTTACTATGTATGTAAGAGTGTTAGTTGTATATGTATTTAGTTGTAAGGATTAATTGTACCAAATTAACTGAAAGCAGTTACCAAGTCAGAGGCAATTAGCCCAAGAGAGCATTTGTAACTCACTGACAATTTGGAAGTACCCTTGCACCACAATTAAGTCCAATCTTGTCCTCACTCGATATTCACAGAGTGCATTTTGCATCGAGGGTTAGTGCACATTGCCAGGAATTGAACGTGGGATCCTTCTTGGTCTGTCTGCCTCAAGGCAGTGAATTTACTAACTGAGCCATTTGGAGGACGAGCTTGCTCCTTACAGACCTGCCATTTTGTGTATGTGTGCCATAAAAATGAGTTAGAATGTGGCCCAAAAAATATAATCTTAATTTCACTCAGTCTTCTTCTTTAGCCTCCTTGTCTCGAGAGACAATGGGTAAGCGCCTGGAGGTGGTCAGTGGTTTGTGAAGCAGCGCCTGGAGTGGCTATAAAGGCCAATTCTAGAGTGACAGACTCTTCCACAGGCGCTGCAGATAAAATTGGTTGTCGGGGCTGTTACACAGTTTCGACTCGCCACTCTTTAGCCCCGCCTTTATGGCTGTCCGCCAGCTCTGGCGATCACTGGCAACAGACTCCCACGACTTGTGATCAATGTCACAGGACTTCATGTCGCGTTTGCAGACATCTTTAAAGCGGAGACATGGACGATCGGTGGGTCTGATACCAGTGACGAGCTCGTTGTACAATGTGCCATTGGGGATCCTGCCATCCTCCATGCGGCTCACACGGCCAAGCCATCTCAAGCGCCACTGGCTCAGTAGGGTGTATATGCTGGGGATGTTGGCCGCTCGAGGACTTCTGCGTTCGAGATACGGTCCTGCCACCTGATGCCAAGGATTCTCCGGAGGCAGCGAAGATGGAATGAATTGAGACGTTGCTCTTGGCTGACATATGTTGTCCAGGCCTTGCTGCTGTAGAGCAAGGTACTGAGGACACAGGCTTGATATACTCGGACTTTTGTGTTCCGTGTCAGTGCGCCATTTTCCCACACTCTCTTGGCCAGTCTGGACATAGTAGTGGACGCCTTTCCCATGCGCTTGTTGATTTCTGCATCGAGAGACAGGTTACTGATGATAGTTGAACCTAGGTAGGTGAACTCTTGAACCACTTCCAGAGCGTGGTCGCTGATATTGATGGATGGAGCATTTCTGTTCGTTTTCTTAAGGCTGATGGTTAGGCCAATTTCGTTGCAGGCAGCCGCAATCCTGTCGATGAGTCTCTGCAGACACTGTTCTGTGTGGGATGTTAATGCAGCATCGTCAGCAAAGAGGAGTTCCCTGATGAGGACTTTCCGTACTTTGGTCTTCGCTCTTAGACGGGCAAGGTTGAACAACCTGCCATCTGATCTTGTGTGGAGGAACATTCCTTCTTCTGAAGACTTGAACGCATGTGAGAGCAGCAGGGAGAAGAAGATCCCAAACAGTGTAGGTGCGAGAACACAACCCTGTTTCACACCACTCAGGATGGGAAAGGGGTCTGATGCGGCGCCGCTATGTTGAATTGTGCCTTTCATATTGCCATGGAATGAGGTGATGATACTTCGTAGCTTTGGTGGACATCCGATCTTTGCTAGTAGTCTGAAGAAACCACATCTGACGACGTCAAAGGCTTTGGTGAGATCAATGAAAGCAACGTAGAGGGGCATCTGTTACTTGCGTCATTTCTCCTGTAGCTGGCGAAGGGAGAACAGCATGTCAATGGTCGATCTCTCTGCTCGAAAGCCGCACTGTGCCTCATGGTAGATACGCTCAGCCAGCTTCTGGAGTCTGTTTAAAATGACTCAAGCGAAGACTTTCCCCACTATGCTGAGCAGGGAGATTCCACGGTAGTTGTTGCAGTCACCGCGGTCATCCTTGTTCTTTTAGAGGGTGATGATATTGGCATCGCGCATGTCCTGTGGTACTGCTCCCTCGTCCCAGCACAGGCAAAACAGTTCATGGAGTGCTGAAATTGTCGAAGGCTTGTTACTCTTAATTATTTCAGGGGCAATGCCGTCCTTCCCAGGGGCTTTTCCACTGGCTAGAGAATCAATGGCATCACTGAGTTTCGATTTTGTTGGCTGTTCGTCCAGCTCATCCATGACCGGCAGAGACTGGGCTGCATTGAGGGCGGTATTAGTGACAACATTTTCCCTGGAGTACAGTTCTAGGTAGTGCTCCACCCAGCGGTCCATTTGTTTGCATTGGCCAGTGATCGTGTCCCCTGATTTGGACTTGGGGGGGGTCATTGCTGAGTCATAGATTGGCCCCAACCCTGGCGTTAAAGTCCCCCAGCAGGAACAAATATGTGGTAATAAAAACAAGAAATGCTGGAACCACTCAGCAGGTCTGGCAGCATCTGTGGAAAGAGAAGCAGAGTTAACGTTTCGGGTCAGTGACCCTTCATCGGATTTCCAGCTTCACAGATGCTGCCAGACCTGCTGAGTGGTTCCAGCATTTCTTGTTTTTATTTCAGTTTTCCAGCATCCGCAGTATTTTCCTTATACAAATGTGTGGTATTGGGAATGCTACTAATGATATTATGGAGTTCCTTGTTGAACTGGTCTTTAACTTCAGGTGGGGAGCAGAGTGTTGGAGCATAGATGCTGAGTAGGTGTACTGGACCAGAGGTGGTGAGCAGTCGGATGGACAGTATGCGTTCTGAGCCATTTGAAGGTGGCTCTATCATGCTGAGCAAAGAGTTTCTGATGGCGTAGCCCACTGCATGCTGTCTTGGTTCTTCAGGATCCCTACCCTGCCAGAATACGGTGTAGTCTCGCTCTCTCAGAGATCCGCTCGCAGGGAGGCGTGTCTCCTGAAGTGCTGCAATATCCACATTGAGTCTACTGAGCTCGTTGTTAATAATGGCGGTCTTCCGAGAATCGTTGATTTGTGTAAGGTCTTCTGACAGGCCAGGACACACAGTTCTGACGTTCCAGCGTGCAAAATGAAGGGCTGGTACCTTCTTTCCTTTTTTTTTATTGTGCTGTTTGGTGCGGTGTTACAGTCCACTTGTCTGGTAATGACCCTGAGCTCCAAGCACCCATTGAAGCAGGTGGACTGTGGTGGGACAGAACCTTACTGACCGGGAACAGGTCTAATCTTAATTTCACTCTATAGTTATGTGAATGGTTAATAGGTAGATTTGAAATTATTCACAGATCAAAGTTATTCACATTTTTTGTCTTGACAGACAGAAAAATGTTTGGGAGTGTTTAATCTCCTTTTTTTCATAAAAGTTTCCTTTTAATAGTTAGAATTATGAATTTACCTTTCAGTTGTGAGTGCAGAAACATGTTTTTCATCACCACCTATCTATAAGATTTACAGTCTGCAATGTTTCAATGTTGAGGATTTGAAGGGGAAAAAAATGAAAATCAATAATAGGAAACAGTGGAATATTCATTTCATTCCAAGAATGGGGAAAATCTGATGAACTCACAAGTGAAATATGATTCTGAGGTTCTTCCTTGCAAGTGAACTAACCTGGGCATTCCACTATCTACATTGTTATTACACATCAGATGTGTGAAATATTTTGTTTAGAATCATTAGAAATGTGGGTCAATTACTGCTTCATCTATTGTGATTGCTTCTTCTGTTTGTCATAAATACTATTCCAATCACATAGGTCATGGAACCATGTTAAGTACTTACATAGATACAAAGAGAAAAAAATTAACTATGGCCTGAATTTTGCAGTTGCAATGATAGTGAAACTGTCAGTCTCCGCACATAGTTAGAAACATAGAAAAATAGGAGCAGGAGTAGGCCATTTGGCCCTTTGAGCCTGCACCGCCATTCAATATGATCATGGCTGATCATCCAAACTCAGTACCCAGTTCCTGCTTTCTCCCCGTATCCCTTGATCCCTTTAGCCAGTAGTTCAGTAGTTGCTGTCAGTGATTCCCACTCCCCCACATTGTGCACTGTTGAAGTCTTTGCAGATGGAAATCTGAGAAATAACTTGATTTGGTGTGAACATTCATTTTTAAGCCAACAGTCTCCGTGTAAAAACCCTTTAAAAATTTGTACTTTGTTGAATGTGGTGTAACTGGGGTTTTTAAATGAAGTACTAAGTCTTAACTACTGCTGAACAACCACTCTGGCCCTGAAAAAATTAATTTATATTTGTGGGGTGTCAAATTTCTCCATTATTAAAAAAAATCCATAGTTTTATTTTAAATTGAGTTTGTTAATGATACCTCAGGTTCTGCCTTAATCTCCATGTGTGTGTCCTACTCTTTATTTAATTCCCTGTAAAATGATTCAAAAGTGAAGGATAATCTGCGCTTTTTACTATAATAAAAGCAAAATACTGCAGATGCTGGAAATCTGAAATACAAACAAGAAATGCTAGAATCACTCAGCAGGTCTGGCAGCATCTGTCAAAAGAGAAGCAGAGTTAACGTTTCGGGTCAGTGACCCTTCTTCGGAACTGCGCTTTTTACTTCCTGGCTTGCTGTCTGTGAGAATTCTTCAATGTGATTGGTTGCTTAGCCTGCTTGATGGCATTACTGTTGGACCCCGGAGATCACCTATTGCTTACTCAGGAATGAAATTAACTTTGGAAAAGGTAAAATCCACACCACAGAGATCACTAGATCTTTCTGAGCAGCTTTCTTAGAGTTCAGAGGCGATTACCATCACTTTGCCACTGTTGCCAATTTTTAGTCAGCATTTCCAATACAACTTGCTGCTTCAATCCATACAGCCATTTGTTTGTGTGATATAATCATAGACTGCCAGTATGGTAAATTGATGGGAGATGGATTGGAAATGATGCTGAGGTGTGGGAACCAATAACTAAATAGAGTGTTTTATTGCAAAAAGCACATTCCCTCTCTGAAAATTTATATCATCTAAAATTTGGATAGGACTCTAAATATTAATAAAAGGGAGGGAGGCAGAATTGTCTTTTAAAGCCTTTTTGCTTCTCTTTTCAAACTTAGCCACCTGTTGCAATGGGCTGTCACTTCCAACACCTTGTATAATGTTTGGGTGAAAAATGAATCTTTCTTTCCACATATCAACTGCAGAACAGTTTCTCTTCAACTCAGTTTTTCATTTTGGGATTTTATCTATAATGCAAGTAGTGGTGACTTAACCGATCGCACAAAAAAGCATAAAAGACAATTAAAGAAAGAACATGCATTGACATTGGGACACCTTTCCCAATGTCAGAACGTCTTGTAGAGCTTTACAAACCAATAAGCTACTTTTATTTAAGTGTAGTCACTGTTGTAATGTCGCAAACACATTGGGCTGAATTTTATTAGCGAGCTGCAAAACTTTGAAGTTGGTGGCCTTCCGACATGGAAGAGCTGCCGCTGAGCCCCCATGATATTTCGCGCGGGGGCTCACTAAAATGGAGGGGGTGGAACAGCCGCCCCCGTTGACATAGAGGGGGCGGCCGTTCCTTCCCTGGCAATGGGGTCCGGCGCCACTGTGCAGGCGGTGGCTCCATTTTTAAAGGGCTTCAAGCCCTTAGCATTAATTTGAAATTTTAAAGATTTAATGCAGGACATTTTATTGAAAATAACGTATGAAAAGCTGGAGGCCCTTCCCCAACCCCCACAATGGTTGTTTTATTGGCTGATATTAATAAAATCAATTTCATGCCCAACCCGAACTTTCCCCCATAACCTCTTCACATTTACCGTTCAACCCCTTCCCACCATCCCCATAGCCAATAAGAATTGTTTTTCCCGATTCCTCCCCTCCCACTCTGCTAACTTCAATCCTCCCTCCACCCCACCAGTGTCTTGCCTCTGACCTCTGAACGGAGTTCCGAAGGCGCGTGAGTTATGGCTGGCGGCTGTAAATTTGGCATGGGACAACTGCCAGGACCAGGTAAGTTAATTAGCATATTGTTTTAATTAATTTAAAACTTTAAATAAAGGCCCCGCCGCTTAGTGGTAGGGGGGCCGCACCGAGGTCCCGCCGCCAGTAAAATTGCGGTGGGGCCTTCTCGGCGTTGGTGGTCAAGATGGGTCTCTTCTGGCAGAATTTTACGGGCCCCCCTGCCACAACCCCCAACGTCGAGGGGCTGGTAAAATTCAGCCCATTAGCCAATTTGCGCACAGCAAAGTTCTATCAACAGTGAGATTATGACCAGATAATCTATTTTAATGGTGTTGGTTGAAGTTAAAATATTGCAAAGAAACTTGGAGATCCCCATATTTATTATAGTTTTTATATGTGTTCATCTCTGTCCCCATCATCCAGTGCTTGGGGCTTCAACCTTTAATTCCAAGGGTAGAATGGCATTGTGCATTGGAACACTAGTGCATTGCTTCACAAAATATGTAACATGAATTTGTGCCTATGATTTCCCATTTCTTGATTTCTGTTTGCTTTAGGATTTAGCTCAGGCAGTAGAGAGAGTTAATCATTCTCTCTATTTTCATAATACTCTGTATTTGGCTACTGAGTGGTTTCTTTTGAGGCCTTGAAGCAGGCCTCCAGCCTGATCATTTGAGCAAGAAATAGGTATGGTATATTGAGGCAAAAGCGATGTAAAAGAATGAAAGCAGAAACCTCAATTACACCGATATCAGGTGACTTTGGGTGCAAATCTGCATCAAATCAGTAAGTCTTAAATGCAGGAAACAGGCGTGAGCTTTTTTATGGGGGTGGAACATTTCGCCGAGCATATTTCAGAACTGGTACAACCATTGGTGTGTTACGTTTCCAATGTAAAACTGGCATGAAGTGTTAGATGCTGATATATTCAAAAAAAGGAACTATGCTGTACTTGCACCATAGGGATCCAGGCAATTTAGTCCAATTTGCTTCCATTTTCACGGTGTGCTTACAGGATAAACAATAAAATGGTCATTAGTAACTGGGAAACACTTGACAGAGAAACTTGATGACGAATTCAAAGGAACAATCAGGCAACATTCCATTTGGCCTGATGGCCTTTTTCACCAACAGAAATGAGGGAACAACTTAAATAGTATAGTTTCTTAAAGGTAATGAGTATGAATTAAATGCATGCAGAATGGAGGCGTTACTTGGTTTGGACATTGATTTCTTAGGACTGCATATAGATCATTAACTCACCTCAACTATCTTGCAGTGTCTTATATGATATAAATTCTAAAATCATATTAATGTGGAATAATTTAATTGTGATTTACTCTCAAAATTTGTGGACATTTTTAATAGTGAGAGGTAGTTTCGTAACAAACCATCAGCGCTGACTGACAGTGATGGCATAACTTATGAACTTGAATGGTTATGTATAACAACAACTTATATTTATATAGCTTCTTTATAGTGAGGGAGCATACCTTTCAGGGGAGCCTTGATCTCAAAATGCTTATTCAGTTTAGACCATGTCTGTGGTTTTAAGTACTTCCAGCAGTGGCTGAAGTGAAATGGATCATTAAAGAAATCACAAAGAAATTTTTAATATATTCACAACAGTTGAGTTAAAAATATCAAAAACGTTCTTAATCCAATTTATGGATGTTTTTAATAATTCATTTATTCTTCCTGTGAAATGTAAGTGGAATTACATAATTTGGGGGACAATTAACAACTAATGGAAAGAGGAAGCTCCATGAATATCCCCAACCTCAATGATGGTGGAGTCCAGCTTGTGTAAAAGACAAGACTAAAGCATTTGGGATCATCTTCAGCTAGAAGTGTCCAAGGGGTGGGGTGGGGGTCGGGGGTGGGGGGGGGTGGGGGGGTCACCATTGACCAGAAACTTAACTTAACTAGACATAAATACTGTTGCTGCAAAAGTAGGTTAGAGGCTGGGTATTCTGCAATGAGTACATAAGAACATAAGAACCAGGAGTAGGCAATTCAACCCTTCGAGCCTGCTCCGTCATTCAATACGATCATGGCTGATCTCATCTCGGCCTCCACTCCACTTTCCTGCCCGTTCTCCATAACCCTCCAACCCATTACTAATTAAAAATCTGTCTGTCTATCTCAAATTTACTCAATGTCCTGGCATCCACCGCACTCTGGGGTAGTGAATTCCACAGACTCACGACCCTTTGACAGAAGTAATTTCTGTTTTAAATCTGCTACCCCTTATCCTAAAACTATGACCTCTTGTTCTAGATTGCCCCACCGGAGGAAACATCCTCTCTGCGTCTACTTTGTCAATCCCCTTAATCATCTTATATATCTCAATTAGATCTCCTCTCATTCTTCTAAACTCTATAGAGAGTAAAGGCCTAAACTGCTCAATCTCACTTCATATGACAAACCCCTTATCTCTGGAATCAATCAAATGAACCTCTGAACTGCCTCCAATGCAACCACGTCCCTCCTCAAGTAAGGGGACCAAAACTGTACGCAATACTCCAGGTGCGGTCTCATTAATGCAGTTGCATTAGTACTTGTACAGTTGCTGCAACACTTCCCTACTTTTAGAAGATTAAAAGATAACATGCGTTTAGTTCTGATGCATTTTAAAAGCGTTCACTGTAAACCTTGCATTCTTCCCCGAGGGTGAAGATTTTAAAAAACAGTGCAGGTCTGTTTTGCTTTTTTCCTGTTTTGCAAAAGACAAAGCTTGGAAAATTTCAGGAGGGCGAATGCGTTGCTGCAGACTTTGTTTTGTTGTATCTCAGTCACAGTTCAATGTCGAAAACCCTGGTACAATTTCTCAGGTAGTTTAGTTTAGTTTAGAGGTACAGCACTGAAACAGGCCCTTCGGCCCACCGAGTCTGTGCCATCAACCACCCATTTATACTAATCCTACCCCAATTCCATTTTCCTACCACATCCCCACCTGTCCCTATATTTCCCTACCACCTACCTATACTAGGGGCAATTTATAATGGCCAATTTACCTATCACCCTGCAAGTCTTTGGCATGTGGGAGGAAACCGGAGCGCCCGGAGGAAACCCACGCAACCACAGGGAGAACTTGCAAACTCCACACAGGAAGTACCCAGAATTGAACCCGGGTCGCTAGAGCTGTGAGGCTGCGGTGCTAACCACTGCGCCACTGTGTCGCCCTCAAAGCCACTTCCAGTCTCCGCCTACAGATAATTTAAAAATGGTGTTCTAGGCAGGGTCCTCTCTCTTCCAATGGAGCAGATGGAATCTCTCTCTCTGGCTCTGCCTTTGTTTGCCCAGCATATACTTTTATTAAGCTGCTTATCAGACCCTTGGTTTTTGTCATGTGACCATGGTTTCTGTTTATCATTGTCCTCATAAAAGGATGTCTGGTGCTGGGACCATTGTTAGACACTGGGGTCAGGGTGTCACCCATCTTCATTCCATTTTGATAAAATGGAATTTTTTTTCACACCTATTCATTTGAGTTTGAATTTGGAGACATCATGTCTGCCATGCCATTGTTAACCTGATTTGTTGAAAAGAGGTAGCCATTAACCCAGAATACGCCATTTACATTTTAATGCCTTCTCCGAGGCTGGACCAGGCATAAAGATCGACTCAGGGTTCTTGTAGTTTGCATGTATATTGGCAGTACAGGATAAGGTCACCTGACCTCTCGACTCCATGTTTTTCAGGAAAAGTGCCCGTTTTGGGTTTGTTTAAGCATTTATTATATAGCTCATAATTCCTCCTTGTGTGAGCGTGACAGTATCAACACCTTAAAAACAGAAACAATTGTGTGTTCGTAGAATCTCTGAATAGCAAAAAATGACTTTTAGCCTTATCCTATTGGTTTCATTCCTAATTTTTCATACATGGTTTTTATCAATTAGACTTAGTTGTCATAAAGCGAGCCAACTCCATATGTGCAGCAGAATTGATATATTAGTCATGATATGGTACTATATTTCTGTCCTTATAAAACAATGTATTCTCTAAATTACAGTGAGCAACGTAATGGAGATGTGCCATTATTCTGCACTGACTTTGGATAAGCTAGCAAACCTCCAGGGTGAGTCAGAGAGGGCACCTATTTCTTTCAGCTTACCATTCTGGACAGCATAACCTCCCATTCTCAATCCTGCATTCAATGCATCTATGGTCTGTCATCATTCTATTCAATTCACATCCCTCCCCATTAAGTGCATCTGCATTAGACAAATCTTTCTTGAACATTTCTGTTTTGGTTTATGGGTCCAAGATTTACTATGATTTTGGTAAATTTAAAATCCCCGTTTGATTTGTACATATTCCTTGATCGTTGCCAAAGCAGATTTCAAAATCAGTTTCTGCTGCATATGGACCACTGGTCTAGATTCTCTTCAGTGTCTTTTGGTGGATCACAGCTTTACATTCTTGGAGCCCTGCCGAAAATTCCTAAGGGATCTAAGGAAAGAGGCTTCAGTGGTTTGATATGATAAAATCATGAATAGCAGAAAAACCTTTTGTAGTCAAGATTGCAAAGCTGTTCCCATTCTTGTTTTCATAAAGAAAAATTAGAGAAGCATTGGGAAACAGAAGTTTTAGAGTTGAAATGTTTTTCTGCCAAATATACATCTTCCAAACCTGAGATTGCTTTGTGTTGTGCTGAAATTAAAAAGTATCTACTTTCCATGTAGACTAAGAATCCCTATAAGGCTACATGGATTGGTAATGAGAAAGAGTTTTTGGATTGAAAGGTGATTCAACTAACTGCTCCAGTGGGCATCACTATCACCAAAGTTCATTCCACTATCTCTGTTGATGTTACGCATGTTGAGAACTTGAGTCACAACTTCTGAGCAAGTGGAATGAGAAGACAATTCCATCTCTTGCACGGATAATGTCATGATGCAGAAAGCAACATATACCTGCAAGAACTCGATGGGCCTGAATAGCTATTTTAGGAAAATTTGTATCTCACTGGACACGTCAGCTTTGTGCTGTGGTCAATGTATTACAATCCCTGGTATTATATGTAATTCACTCTCTAATTGAGGATATAATATATAATGGGCATATAGCAAGCTGAAAATACTGGGAATTTAGGAAATCCTTGATCTGGGCCTCATAACTATCAAATGGGTAACATTACTCATGGGTTGAGCACCTATAAGGAACTCTATGAGGCTGAATAGCTAATTCAGGAAAATTTGTAACTTGCTGGATGTGCCAGCTTTGTTATTTGGTTAGGACATTACAATCCCTGGTATTAAGTGTAGCTCTTTCAGTTATTGGAGATATATTGGGCAGATAACAAGCTGAAAATATAGAGAGCTTATGAAAATCTTGATCATGGGTTTAGATTTATGTCCCTGGCCGCCAACACTGCCTTTTGAGCTTCAGGAAACTTTCAAGTGCAACCAGACTTCACATGCAAGTACTGTGCAACTTAGCTTACTCCACAAGAGAAAATCGGAAAGGAGCATACAAGTCATGCCAAAGCAAAGTTGCTTACACTGCTGTAAAAGTATCTTCTTAGCAAGATTCATAATGTTACAAAGTAGTCTGTCAGGGTCCCTGTCATTTGAAGCCTCTGAACCTTGCCCCCACTCTCTATATCACCACAATACTGTACAAAGGAATAATGTAAAGATTTCATAAATCAATCAAGATTACCACAGATGTATGAGAGGGGTAAATCATTCAAATGTGTTTTTTTAGGGAATGTGCTTGGAAGTTGCTTGATGTGCTTAATCTAAAAGACAGATATTTTGCATTGCTTTCAGATAGGCATTCCAGGTGGTGGGCACATAATGCCAGGATAGACTATTGGTTGATGGTCCACCCTCAGAAACTTTATAAAATAGCATTCACTGGCCCCACATCTGGACAATTCTCTCTGAACCTGTACCTTATTGTTCCTCCAACTTCAAAAGCTTCCTCTGAATTCATCTCTTCAGCTGCACCTTTGGCTACCTCTCCCAGCTATAGCTGATTCTCAAGATTTTCTTTCTCCTTTGTTAAACACCTTGAGGCATTCACTGCTTTAAAGACAGCACATAAATGTTGGCTGTAATATCTTCAGTGCAGATTCTATGACTGGAACTTATGGATTAATTTGATTTTTGCCATGTATCATTAAATCACAGCAAATAAAAAAGAGATCAATAGGTTAGGTTATATATTTTCCTCCTTTATTCACTTGTTAGTAATGCTCACATTGTGCCATTGTTCCAATATAAATTTGTATTATCCATATGTATTGAAAAGTAGATTTTCTTTTTTGGTTAATTTGCTTTCAGGCCTTCTAAATATCATATTCTGTCCTGAGACATCAGGCATCCTCTATCCTCAAAGTTGGTCAGTTGTGACACAGCCACCTTCTCTTTTGTAGTCAATAGTTATGAAAGTGAAATCTGTGACATTTGATCAAATAGAACAAGCAGTTTGCTAACTTGGGATGGAGAATGTATCCTGTCGGTCGATATAGAGATGTTGACACTGACCAAAGAGAGAGCCATAAGTTAGTTGGTTTTTTTGTCCCTGTTAACAGTGGACAGCATGAACGTAGAATAATTGCTCCAATATTTGCTATCATATCAGACTATCACTCCAAAAAAAAATCAAGTGCGCAATAATCTGAAATAATAACTCGCCCATTGACGTCCAAACATCTGAACTCACAAGGGAGAAAAATCCAATGCCATAAATCTTATTATCTAATATATTGGTAATAGAGTGCTGGAATTTCAATTTCATTTTTCTGCTCACACTCGTCTTACCATTTGAATATGTGACAGATGCAATTAACTGTATCACCAAAGTACATATTGCAGATCCTACACTGACATTTTATACAAATAACATTTCTAGTGAATTATTACCTCGGCTTGAAATGTTTATTCAGAGAGTGGGGAAATAAATGCCTTTCAGAAGAAGAAAGCAATTGAAAAGCAATTATGCCATAATTATGACACAAAATGATTAGGCTGTAACAAAGTCAAGATATCTTTTTTCTGAGATGAAGTCCGTTTTAATGCAATTACTGCAATTGTTCGGAAATTTGTAATTGTCACGAAAGCGTGCTAGGTCAAATGATTTTTTTAATCTACCGGCTAGAAACCTGAATATTAAACTGGTGGAGATGAGCCAGTCCAACCTTGCAAGCTTTGAACTCTGCCTGCAGACCGTTAGCACCGAGGCATATTCCCTGCTGAAGACTATAGTATTCAGTGGTTTAATTGATCTATGTTTGATAGTGTTAGTCTGTTCATCGATCGATGCTGACTGTGCTTGATGACTTAAGCCTGATGGGGGAGCTACTGAGAGTAGAGAACTTTCTGGAAAGAACAGGCAGAGATCCCTCTCAAAGGAATTCAGCCGTATTGCTGTCTCGTGAACCACTGAATCAGCGTCTGCATCTTCAAACAGGAAGCTAAAGAATCACCGAATCAGCATCCACAGGATCACTGAATTCAGCCTGAAGCTAGCTGAGTCACCAACCTCCACAGACTGTATACCCCTTTTATTTCTCTGGGCTCTAATTTGACTAATCTATCCTCCCCACTCTGTAACCACACACTTAGTGTGTGTGAGAGTGAAAGTTGGAGCGTTATTTTATTATTTTTACTTATATCGGTTTAAGTACGATAAAGTTAACCTCTGATTAACACGAGAAAACCTGTCAGATTGGATCTTTTTATGATCATAGCCTGTAAACAGTTAAACACTCACTGAATTGGCAAATGTATCCACTTCAAAAAGAAATAAGCCTGTTGTGGTCAAACCAGGATAGGGGAAAGAGGGGAGCCCTTCGACTCCTCACCTGCTCGTAACAGTAATACACTCACAAATCTGTTTGTCTCTTTAAAATTTTAAAAAAATGCAGTATAGGATAGTATAAGGTGCAAAATAGATAAGTTTAAATATTGATCATGTTTATTTTTGAGGTTGTGCAAATAAATAAGTTAAACTGAGAAATATACAGTTCAACAGTAAATAGTGTGCCTGTAAACTAAGTTTGATCTAAATACTGTAACTTTTTTGTTTATGGTAAAACAAAAGTAATCAATTTTCAAATATGATTGGGTGAGCTAAAAACAAATGAAAAAGTTTTGAAATAAAAACAGAAAATGCTGGAAATACCCAGCAGCTCTGTCACCATCAATAAAGAGAGAAGAAACCGGTTTGGGTGGACCTTTTGTCAGAACTGATAACTCATAGAAAAGAGAGCCCTTCAGTGGAACTGAACAGAACAAAAAGATGTGGGGGGTGGTGGAAAGTAGAAAGGATGGGAATTTATGAATTGAATGCCCGAACAAGTTTTAGCTGAAAGAGTTGGAGATACAGAGATCATCTCAAGGTAATTAAAGCAACATTTACACGTAATCTTTAGCATTACAGTGAAGTCATTTCTGCTTTACCAGAAGTCATGGCAGATTGCATCAAACTCTAGATCCAGAAGTGGAACCCTGCAGCTCATGATTTGAGACCCAGCTGCAGATCATAGACCACAGTGCAAACTTCTGCAGTTTAGGTTTGGAAGTGCTAAATCGAGGGACGGCACAGCAGGAACTCTTTGGCAAGAGAGGTAAACATGGAAATTGAAGGAAAAAGCTTGATAAGAATTGACTGTCCCTTCTGTGATAATGCAGGAAATCTTTCTGATAAATTTTATCAGCTGCTGTGTGCACCTGCATTGCAACATCATCATGCACACATGATGACACAAAAACATCAATTGTCTTAATAGCCTATTAAACTCACAAGATAACATTGGGTTTTGGAGGAGAAAGTATCAATTGGCTGTCCAAACCCAAAGTGAATCCAGGGCAATTGGATTTCAGTTTGCTTCCTATTTCTGAATGCCCGATACTGCAGCGGTTCAAGGCGGCGGCTCACCACCACCTTCTCAAGGGCAGTTAGGAATGGGCAATAAATGTTGTCCTAGCCAGCGATGCCCACATCCTATGAACAAATAAAAAAAAAGACAAAAGAATAAATGGGCAATAAAATAACGAAGATTGGTAGCAAAAGACATGGGAAGGAAAATGGTGTAGGGGAAGCAGGATTTTGAGAGGTGACTGAAAACTTGGAGAAATAAATTGGTAATGAGAAGATGTTTAATGGTCAAGACATTGCTTTAGGGAGGGAATTGCAGGAAGTAAAGCCAAGGTAGTTGAAGGTTCTGCCACTAATGATGGGGTGAAGAGATGGGAGAGTGCACAGAATGCGAGTCAGAGGAATACTGTTCAGAAGAGGATATCGGTCTGAAGAAAATTGCAGCCGTGGGGTGGAATTTTACCTCCTTAACCTTTCATCAGCAGTCGAGACCATTTCATGCTCCCAACCTCAATGGTTTTTTTGAAGTTGGCCTACTTGTGCGATCTTACTGGAGGCAGTCAATTAAGAGGAGCCCCTTCCAATTAAGGACTCTGGGCAGACTGCACAGGCAGGAAGGCCAATGGGAGTGCTCGAGGCTCTGGGTGGCCAGCAGCACCACTGGGAGAGGTGAGTGCTGCCACTGTAAATGAGGGACCACGAGGGCATCTCAAGGTGGAGGCACCCTCTGAAGACTGCAAAGAAACATAAATTGTGGCCACAGCTTTTAGGCCATTATTGTGCAGGGGGAGCCCCTCCACAGGATGGCCTATGGCTGCAGCTGTGACCCGTGTCTCGGGTGGTGGGGTTGAATTAGAGGAGCCCTCGCTGGCACCCCCCCCCCCCATTCCAGCCTGCTGCCAGGAGGAAGCCTCCAGTCACCTGCTGGGCTTTGGCCTCAGCGGGGTCCCGGCAGCATGACCAATTTGCCCATAAGTGGGCATGTAATTGCTGCTGATTAACTACCCACCGCTGTCGAGCAGGTAGCTGATGCCAGTGTCACCCCGCCTCCAGCAAAATCACTTGGAGGTGGGAACGCAGCAGGGCGGTTCCCCAACATGATTTTCTAAAAATTCACCCCCACTCCCTTTAAAGCCACTAAGATTTTGCCCATAGTGCGTGGTGAGGCCAAAAAAGGATTTATAGACAGGATTTAAAATTTAATACTTTGGAAGACGGAACCATACTTGAATTTATATCAGTACAGGAAAGATATACAGGACTGATCCTGTGTCAAGTGGGTGAGTTATGAGTTCAAGAAAGAAGCTTGTTCAAGGGAGACTTCATCAAAGTCTATAACATATATTGAATTGTATAGATAGGTAGACCCAGATTATTACTTAATAATGTGCCAAGCACGTGGAATCAGAAGACCTAATTGAACATTGGTGCAAAGTAAATTTACAGTGGCTGTCAGGAAATGTTTTTCATACAAAGAGTAAGAACTGTTTGCAATAATACAAGTATGGTAATAGAGGATCAAAAGTTGGAGTTATTCAAAATTCAGTTAGCTGCATAGATGGGTCAGTAATATAATACAGCAGGGATGTCTGCACATTATTCCTTGGTGGGGTATATGTGCCATGGAATTCTGAAAGCTATCTACAAACAAATTGGTGCATAAATCCTAGATCCACCCATTCTTCCCAAATTCAAATGGTTGTGCAAATATGAATGAAAACTGTTACATGAGATCCCACAAAGTACCCAAATAGAAACTAAATCACTCTGCCTTTGTGGGCCAGAGTACCAATGCAACAATAGTCCCGGAGCCCTGACAACCTGTTAGCAGAATCTGAAACTCTGACATTGGAAGGATAAGCTTTGACTGGCCAAATGGCACTTTTTCTACTATGACATTTTCTTATGTTATATTTATAATGATTACATAGACAGTGGATCATAACCAGAAAAACTAGTAGTGAGTTTTTTTCTGGTCTTGTACAAATATTTTTAAAAAACAGGAAAAGTACAAGAAAAACAATCAAGTTGCTTGTAATTTATTTAAATGGGTTAGAGATACCATAGAAGATTGTTTGCAGGTGGAATTAGGATACATGCATAGTGGGAAGTAAATTTATTGCAAGAATAGGGTGAATCAGAGTTTATGCAAGCACATCATTCACATTAGACAAGGCAAAATCATTATTCATACTGAGAAACACAAGAATTTCCAAAGGAAGTTTTTTTTAAAAAGTGGAATCATCTTCCCTTTGCTAATTTTATTGCAGACAGAACAAAATACATGACATAGAAACTCATTGATACCGCACCCATTCTGCAAGTGTAAATTGGGCACCTAATTGTCCAATATGGAGTATGGCGCACGTGCCTATGTTCCTCGCTGCAAGTGCGCATATTTGTAAAGGCTCCTGTATAGGTATCCAGGGCCCACACCTTGCACAGGTATTCGAGCCTTTGCATCTGCAAATGGGAGCTGAATGCCTATTTGAACTCTTCCTGGAATTAGGCTGCCCTGAATGTAGTCGGACTGGCAATATGCAGAAGCAGCCCAATTTTGGGTAAGCCTTGGGCCACTGGCTTCTGACATGCACTCCTAATGAGCCTCCTACTTCAGGTCTGAAAACAGTCTGAACCATATTGCCACCTTGATATTTCCTGTTTCTTTGTGTCTCCTTTTTACTTGCTGCTTGTGTACAATTTTGGCGGTGTCCTCGAAATTTTCAGCTCGTGTTCCATCTGGTGCAATCTTTCCTCAGAAACTGGCTCCTTTATAACTCTCAAGCCATCTGTCTAACTTTCGCACCCCTGCCTAAACCCAGCTATTGATATCAAAAATGTAAAAAAAAAGCTATTTATAATTGTGTGTTTGACTTTTGACATGCATGCATTTGAAACTGAACCTGTGCAACCTTTTTATACATCTGTCAATGTTGCTACTAAACCTTCATTGCAGAAAACTCAGCTTTTCCAGTCTGGCCTTCTGTGTTTCTACAAGCGATACTTGTATGAACAGACATTGGAAGACAGCAAAACTTTAAATGAAGAATCTGAGGAAGACAGCTGTTGAACAGATGGGGACTTGCTGACATAACAGGATACTAACTTGGCATCACTGCACTCTCCAGTATTTCAAACCACAGCCAATAGGAAAGCAATCTGTTTTTAACTAGCCTGCTGCTGTAGGTGGTGCAGTTTGTGCTGAGAAAAACTGATTTCTGGCATTTTTCTTTGTAAATTCTCCTTATGATTGCTGATGTTCCTTTGAATGTTGGCTTCAGTAGTTGTGAGGCTCAATGTTGTACTCTACAAGCTGTGGCTATAGTGCAGAGCTTTTATAATTAAATAAGATAGAGAAAGGGGACTAAATATTAAACCATGAATTCCAGGACCGTGAGGTTACTATGTACGGGGAGGTGGTGGCATAGTGGTAATGTCACTGGACTAGTAATCCAGAGCTCCAGGCTAGCCCTTTGGGGATATGGGTTCAAATCCCACGACAGCAGATGGTGAAATTTGAATTCAATTAATAAGTCTGGAATTTATGAAAAAAGCTAGTCTAATGGTGACCATGAAACCATTGTCGATTAATTGTAAAAATCCATCTGGTTCACTAATGTCATTTAGGGAAGAAAACCTGCTGTCCTTACCGGTCTGGCCTACATATGACTCCAGAACCACACCAATGTGGTTGACCCTTAAATGCCTTCTGAAATGGCCTAGAAAGCCACTCAGTTCAAGGGCAATTAGGGATGGGCAATAAAGGCTGGCCTAGCCCATGAACAAATAAAAAAGAAAAGTATATAAAATTTCAGGTTAGGATCAGAGGTCATCTTAATGTTAAAATGTTATGAAACATTTCGCCCTTGGAGCACACTATAGCAGAAAAATCAAATGAAAATATGTTGCAAGGACCATTCCTGAACAGTAGTCTTGCACAATCCAGGTGTTTTGGGATGGGGGCAAGGAGGGTAAGAGGAAGAGAATCGAAAGAGTTATGTATTGATTTAAAATTGGGGTTCATGAGAAGTAGCACTATCCTGTAGAAGGAAGTAAATGAAAGGCAGAAGCTCAGCAGTATAAAAAAATTCTCTTATTGGACTGAGAAAATTTTATGACCTCTTTCAGATCCTCAAATCACTATCACTGCAGTGGACTTAACGAGTTCATTTTGGAACCTGAGCCCAAGCCAGAGTTGAGCTTTTTAAATGATGTTGGAACTTAAATGGATTAAACAGAATGAAAGTTTTAAAAAAAATGGATCTGCCATGTGCCGATTTTAATCTCTCCACCATTGGCAGCCATGCCTTCAGCTGCCAAGGCCCTAAGCTCTGGAATTCCCTCCCTAAACCCTTACATCTCTTTCTGCTGCTTTTAAGACATTCTCTAAAACCTACCTCGTTGACCAAACTTTTGGTCCCCGTCCTAATATCTCCATATGTGGCTTGGTGTCAGTTTTGTTTGATAATGCTTCTTGAGATGTTTTACTACATTGGACCATAGAAAAGTTATGGCACAGAAAGAGGCCATTCAGTCCGTCTTGTCTGCGCTCTCTGAAAAAACTAGCCGCCCCATCTAATCCCACCTTCCAGCACCTGGTACACAGCCTTGCAGGTTACAACACTTCAGGTGCAGGTCCAGGTACCTTTTAAAGGTGCTATATAAATACATTAAAGATGCTATAAATTTACAAGTTGTTGTGTATGACAGGGAAGTTACTTTGTGCCTTTGAAAAGATAAAATGTTACCTCCAAAGTTGGAAAAAATATATATTTTAAAAAAGAATGTATTTATGTGGTAAGGGCGAGTACATAAATGCAAAAATATTTTGCCCCAGCTAGTCCAGACTAACTGGCTTAACTACTCATCAAAAAATAAACCCTAATCTAGTCTGTTTGAGTTGCACATGTTTGATAACAAAATGTTTAGCCATTGTAAGACTTGGAATCTCAGGTTGATGACTGCTTTGTTCCCGGAACCCTCACTGCAACTTTGACAACTCAGTGCATGAGGAAACACATACACATTGAACTCTTTTTAGTCTGTTGCTTTCGCCTCCCCCCCCCCGCCCCCCCCCCCCCCTCTCCCCCCCAACATCCCCTCCAGAAGAAAGAATAACTTCCTGTTAGGTATAATTCCACAGATGCCCTTCCTTTTAATTTCTTCACTAATACTGACTGGTGTCTCATCAAAATCTTAGCTAATGCTGATCAGCTTGAGAACTTGGGTGCGAGCTTCTGTTTTGTTGCTGCTTGTCATAAGCTGCGCAATTTACTTCATCTTAACTTTGGGAACTGTGAAAATAGGGAGAATGAATCACAGAGGAATCGGTGTACCTTCTTAGTTTAACCAAGCTATTGCTGCTTTTTCTAGCTAATTCCTTTTGAATACTGGAAGTTTCTAAGCCTCTCAATCACGTTATTCTCCTCCACTAACGAGCATCCCTGGTGCTGCTTCTCTGGCTTTGTTTTTGCTGCTAGATATTTTCAACCACTTCTTCAATGCTGTTGGTGGCCCCAGATTCCTATAAACATATGGTAGTTCTTTAAGCTCCTTGGCATTGCTACAGAGGATGTATCAAAACATTAATGAGCTACCTGAGCAATCATGGAGACCCTAGTGGGTCCCACAATATGCTTTTTAGCCTCTATTCTGAATCTGTTTCCCTCCATGGCAACAGTATTTCCACTGTGTACTACTTACCGTCAGCTAACTCTGCTTATCACAGCAGTCCTCTAGAACCTTCCATATTCTCTGTATGCAATCTAATTGGCCTTTGCTGGATTAACTCCAGAATTCCTATAAAAGCATTAAAGGCAATGATGCTAGGAATCTCCACCAATTACCTAATATTGTGAATCTTGAATGAATTATTTCAAGGCACCAGTTCCGATTAAGGAGGTGGGATATTCACCATGGTACCTGTGCAGAGGAGGAAAAGAAGTGATTTTTAAAAATATGTAAAAAATCTGATCGCATTGTGTAAAATTATTTTTGTTTGGGGAGAGAGTGAGCTTATGTGTAAATAATATGGGTATTTTACATTGTTATTTAGAATGCACAGCAACAGGCCATTTGGCCCAACTGGTCCATGCTGGTTAAAACATTTTCCCAATCTTAAAGACCTCAATCTGCTCTTTTCTAGAGAAAAGAGCTCCAGCCTGTTCAGTCTTCCCTAATAGTTACAACCTCTTAGCTTTGGTAATCTCTTTTTCACCTTTGCCAGTGCCTTTATATCCTTATAACATGAGGTCTAGAATGGTTCACAGTACTCCAAGTGTGGTCTAAACAAGTTTCTGTACAATTTGAATCTGAGATCATTTTAATGGTATTCCTGCATCGCAATGTGGAAGAAGGCACCTTTTATGTATAAAGCCATAGGCCAATCCTTTGGACGTTTTGGGAATTTTATGCCCTGCCCTGCGGCGGGTTTGAAGGTGGGGAGAGCATGAAATCGGGTGGAACGGTGGCAAGGGCATTCCCACCACCATACCACCTCCACTGAAATTTAGTCTGGGGTGGGAAGGCCTGTGAACGGCCTCCCACCCTGCCGCTGATTGAGGCCCTTAACTGGGTAATTAACCCCCAATTAAGGGCCTCTTCCCACCGCAGCCGCAATTACCCATGTGGCAGGCAGCTCTGTTACCGCATGGGAATCACGGCACGAGAAACCATGTGGGCTACTTCCTGGTTCTGGGGGGTGGAGAGGGTCCCTCGTTCAAAGGCATTTAGTGCCTGAATGAGGGACCCAGAATTGGGGGCGGGGGGTGGGGGGGTGGTTTATTCATTCGTGGGATGTGGGCGTCGTTGGCTAAGCCAGCATTTATTACCCATTCCTAATTGCCCTTGAGAAGGTGGTGGTGAGCTTCCTTCTTGAACCGCTGAAGTCCATTTGGGGTAGGAATACCCACAGTGCTGTTAGGAAGGGAGTTCCAGGATTTTGACCCAGCGACAGTGAAGGAGCGGCGATATAGTTCCAAGTCAGGATGATGTGTGACTTGGAGGGGAATTTGAGGTGTACCCATGTATTTGCTGCCCTTGTCCTTCTAGTCGGTGGCGGTCATGAGTTTGGAAGGTGCTGTCTAAGGAGCCTTGGTGCGTTGCTGCAGTGCACCTTGTAGATGAGGTGCCAATCAAGCGGGCTGCTTTGTCCTGGATGGTGTCGAGCTTCTTGAGTGTTGTTGGAGCTGCACCCATCTAGGCAAGTGGAGAGTATTCCATCACACTCCTGACTTGTGCCTTGTAGATGGTGGACAGGCTTTGGGGAGTCAGGAGGTGAGTTACTCGCCTCAGGATTCCTAGCCTCTGACCTGCTTTTGTAGCCACGGTACTTATATGGCTACTCCAGTTCAGTTTCTGGTCAATGGTAGCCCCTAGGATGTTGATAGTGGGGGATTCAGCGATGGTAACGCCGTTGAATGTCAAGGGGAGATGATTAGATTCTCTCTTGTTGAAGATGGTCATTGCCTGGCACTTGTGTGGCGCGAATGTTACTTGACACCTATCAGCCCAAGACTGGATATTGTCCAGGTCTTGCTGCATTTCTGCACTGACTGCTTCAGTATCTGAGGAGTCACGAACGGTGCTGACAGTGTGCAATCATCAGCGAACATCCCCACTTGTTTGTTTATTTTTATTTATTTTATTTAGAGATACAGCACTGAAACAGGCCCTTCGGCCACCGAGTCTGTGCTGACCAACAACCACCCATTTATACTAATCCTACATTAATCCCATATTCCCTACCACATCCCCACCATTCTCCTACCACCTACCTACACTAGGGGCAATTTACAATGGCCAATTTACCTATCAACCTGCAAGTCTTTGGCTGTGGGAGGAAACGGAGCACCCGGCGGAAACCCACGCAGTCACAGGGAGAACTTGCAAACTCCGCACAGTCGGTACCCAGAACTGAACCCGGGTCGCTGGAGCTGTGAGGCTGCGGTGCTAACCACTGTGCCACCCCTTCTGACCTTATGATTGGAGGAAGGTCGTTGATGAAGCAGCTGAAGATGGTTGGGCCCAGGACACTACCCTGAGGAACTCCTGCAGTGATGTCCTGGAGCTGGGGTGCTGAGGATCGCTCCCCCTGTCCTGGTTGCCGGCGTCCTTCCCTCATCCTGCGAGACCCCTCCCAACTTGATCTACCTGAGGCCTGGTTCCAGCGACGATCCTCGGCCTCCAGGATGGTCATCTCCAGCAGCAGCCACAATCTCTGCAGTGATGCTGCAGCTGCTAGCTTGTGATTGCCCGGCAGCTCTCCAAGGGAGGGACATCTGGCGACGGGGTCCTAAATCCTATGGAAGACGCATCGCTGGCCACTTAAGTGCCTAATTAGCTCTAAATTTGGCGGCCCTTCTGGAAAAGAGGCAACATAGGGATCTCAGCATCTGTTTCCCCTGATGTCGAGACCCCCGCCGCCAGCATAAAATTCCCCCATTCTCAAAGTAACCTGAGGCAGTGTTAATATCTTGTACTTTTCCTGTTTGAGTAAACAGTTCAAGACCTAATTACAGCATTGGGCAGAGCTATGGCCCTGATATTTGAGAGGCGAGGAGGTTGTGGAGCAGGGTGAAAATGGATAGAGACCCATTAAGGTCCGAAATGCGAAGGTCCTACTGAATTAGACAAGAGGACCTCATTATAATGTTTATCTTTCCAGCAGTTGGGTAAGTGGATAGGCTGGCTGGCTAGTTGTCGGGTAGGAAAACGGGTCTTTCACTGAGTTCTGGCTGATGCATGGTATAATGACACCCAAGCTTACCAACAATCTAATTTCATTACCGTTAACATCGATTCAGGATTGATTCACAGTTTCATTGTTTTTTGTGCTTTCCCAGTCTCCACTTTATCTCTTGAAGTGTGGGAAATGTTCTGCAGTTCAGGCTGCAACTCACATTAAAAAAAATCACCTTCATTCATATTCAAAGGCCAAATGTTGCACCATCACAAACACAACTTTACGATAGGCATTTCTTTTCCCCTTGTTCCGACTGCATTTGATTTAAGATTAGTTCGAAGCAGAAAGCCTTTGGTTCTGAAATAGACAGTGGAATATCTGTTGGCAAGAGGTCTAGGTCAATGACAATCTGGCATTGAATAAATCTGACACTGATATTTATACCATATG
Organism: Heterodontus francisci; assembly: GCF_036365525.1. Taxonomy (NCBI): domain Eukaryota; kingdom Metazoa; phylum Chordata; class Chondrichthyes; order Heterodontiformes; family Heterodontidae; genus Heterodontus; species Heterodontus francisci. The sequence goes on along the minus strand of NC_090389.1, from coordinate 46,199,556 downwards.
TGATCTGATTTTTGATGATCCCCACTCAAATTTAATCCGATCAAAGGTGTCTCTGTAATTTAATTCATATTGCTGTTCTGAGAAAGTTCCAGCTCTGCAGCTATTTTAAATTAATAAAGCTCTTGACTAAATATTGCCAAATGTAAGGTGATCTTGGGACCTTAATTCAGGATTAGAAACCCTGCAGTGGAGCCTGACAGCTGCCTCACACTGGCTGTGCATGTTCAAATGGCTTGTCTAAATCTGCAGAGTTTGCAATCTAAGTTTGTAGCTAAGTGTTTAAAATACACAGTATGATTCTGAAGTGTAAATGCTAAAATATTATTTGTGTACATAATGTACATCAAAATTCAAACACTTACACCAGTTGAGCTTTATAGTTTGAGAAGATGATTCTAACCAGTGCTAGCATAAATTTTTCAAAAAATGAACATTTGTGCAAACCCAAATAGTGTGGTAAAGGTAATGTGTGCGTTTTTAAACAGCCATTTTGTGTAGTCAAAACTGAGCTCGGATAAAGAGAATGTTACAATAATTTCTCCTCTTCATTTGGAATTGAAGGTTTTGTCAGTTTTTTGTATCTTGATTTTTTTATGGTTTCCTTGTTTTTTGTTTCTACATTCCTCTTGTTTTTTTCCTTGAGTATTTCTCAATCAGGTAGCTTTCACTTACGTTGCTTTTATTTCCTTATATTGATTAAGCCATAATGTGCATTTTCATGGAAAGGGTAGTCGAAGTCTGGAACTCACTCCAAAAAAGCTGTTGTGCCTAAATGATTTGAAAATTTTAAAATGGAGCTTGATTTTTTTTTAGGCGAGAGTAGTAAAGGATATGGAACCAAGCTGGGTAACTGGAGCGACGATTTAGGTCAGCCATGATATAATTCAATGGTAGAATAGACTCGAGGGGCTGAATGGCCTACGGCTGTTCTACTTTCCTAGCCTAAATTGCACCCACTACTAACGTTTACTTAGAGAATCGCCTCCTATTTTTCCATTTAATAATCCATTCTGTTCTTCATTATGTCTTGTCTTGTGTCTAAATTGAGAGGTTTCATGTTTATCACGTTCTTTTGGTTCTTGAATAAAGGAGGGAAAAATAGAACTTGCATTTATATTGCACATTTCGCAACCTTGGTCCCAAAGCACTTCACAGTCAAGTACTTTTGAAATGTAGTCTCTATTGTAATGTAGAGAACCTTTTGTAATGACCTTTATGTCTTCTCAATCTGTCATTTTATTTCTTCAATTTGACCTATCCATTCCATGGAGATCAACTTCTTAAAATACTCCGATCTAAGCATATTTACAGTCTAAATGAAAACATAGCCAGTTTGTGGTCATCTGCTGGTTCATTCATTTGTTCTCCAGGTTGTAGCTTCAGTTTCTTTAAGTACAAAAACTAATCTTGAACAAAAATAATTGTACCATGTATTTTGTGCACCCCATACCAGTATGCCAAGTGTGTACTTTCGTGCGTAGAATGAAAATACGAGATTCTGTAACAAATGTCTGGCGTGCAAGTGTTTGTCTGTGCATCTCCTTTCAGAAATGTCTGCTGAATTGCTGTAAAGGCCAAACATTTTTTTTTAGGTCAGTTCAAACAAACTGTCTCTGGAAAGGTTAGAATTATTTTATACATCATAACACATTCTGCAAATTATGAATTTTTTTGCCACATTGTCGAACCTTTAGCAGCCTATATTCTCTCGCATACTTTGTTGTGTTTCATGTTTTACTGTCAACAAGAAAAAATCATTTTGGTGCTGGGACAGGCAAGGTTCATGCAGGCTGGAGGAAGTAATGTTTGAAGTTCTGTAGAGTCAAGGGAGACTTGACAATGAACTGAAATGCCTTGGAAAAATTTTCATCATGCTCTAGGTGAAACAAAAACTATCTATATATGGACATGAAGTGTGTAGGTCTGTGACTACGTTTGTAATAGTTTCATAATGCAAAGTACAATTCTAAGCAGCATATAATTTAATTTGAGAGCTTAATTTAACTTTTTATAATTAGCATTTGAATCTTGCTGAATGTAATTTGAAATAAAAGCATTCCAGTGACTTATGGAGGGATGTCAGGATTTGAAAGGCTTAATATGTGCGGGTTCTCGTTTGCACTCTGAATAAGCATGGTACATTTGATGAGATTGTGCATCATTAATTCTACTCCATGCATGGTTGTGTGTTTCAGATGAAGCAAAACTGTTCTTTTCCTTGATGCTAATCAAAACTTTCTTTGATATTTTTTAATGTCTGAAAACATTAAATTCTGCAAGATTTTCTGAATGCCTGTTTTATAATATGTTTACCTGAAGCTTTCTGAATTTTGTGGTTATCTGATTATGTAATATTCACTTTGTTTATTAAAGCATATATTTTCCAAAGCAAGGATTACTATTATACAAGAGATGTTGCTGATACAATGTGATGTATTTATCTGGCTTAGATTTCTACTGTAAGTGCTGCTGTACAAAGAGCACATTATTTATGGTATGGATATGATATGTTCGATGTTTTCTAATATCATTAGTTTAATATTCTTGGTCTGTCAGCTCTTTAACTTAAGCCACTGCATAATAGCCATGTATTTCAATGAATTCAACAATACTAGGTTATTAAATTGCCATGAAGTGTTCTTGTTGAAAAGCATGTTAACTACATTTTAAAATCTATTTCCGTAAAATTTGCTCTAAAAGTCTTCAATTAAAATTGCTCTCATTGAAAATGATGAGAATTCAATAAATATTCCAACAGACTCTGAAATGGCAGTTTACATAGTGTTCAATGCATTGGTATGTCTGCAAAAAGAATTTGAAATGCATTATCCCTTGAAAGCCTTTCAAAATCATTTTATCTATGACACGATAGATTCTTTTTGTTATTAAATTACTGCACAGTTAACTTAATATTTAAATGCCTGCCACCACAGTTCATATGGATGAAGGAGATTATTTTCACTTGCGCGCAGGACGGGAGGGGCTGTGTATGTGCTGTCAAACCTGATATTGCCAATGGCTTGGTAATAAATATTTCTCCAATTTTCCCAATCGGTGGCAGACCTGAAATAACTGCAACTTAATGCTGCTTCCCTCTATTACAGGCTTATTTATTCTCATCTCAAGGCGGGAGTGAATCTCTTATGTTAGTTATTCCTGGAATCTCTCCTAGCCTCATCAAAGTTCTGCTCCCCACCACAAATGACCTCTGTGCTAGTGCAGATTGACCCTTCATGTGAAGCATGTAATTCTTTTTTGAGCCTCAAAATATTGTTCCCCTGATATCTGACCCTGCCCGCACCAGTGATAACACATAGTCACATGAAGAGGAAGATCAGCTGTGCTCTGATTCTGCCCCACCTATGACTCCAGCATGGCACAGGCAGTTACAATTGGCATGTACTGACCAAACATGCCTTACAATACCTGCCCCAAGTCGCTGCATGTGAAGTCATGAAACAATCAAGCAGAAAGTCAATTAACACCCTCCCTTAAATCTACAGGATTCCATCTGCAACTACTTTGGGCGTTGAATACTGAGCCTGATCATAAGGTTGCAAGTTTGCATTTAATCCTCAAATTTCCAAATCCACCCCCCAGCACTCCCCAACACTGCCAAATCACTGTTTATGCTTCCCTTATGGGTTCCTATCCTTTTCTATATTCAAAAAGTCTACTTCGGCTTCTAAAGTGACCTCCCACCTGTTGGAATTCCTCTTGAAACAGGACTGTGATTGAAGGAACTGGCGGTGAATCACAGTCCCCAATTCTGCATAGAGAACCACAATCATAACATTACATGTTTATTCAGATATAATCTTCTCAGGTCAGGTAAGAATGAGTCAAAGGGCTTCCCTCTTTTCCCTCTTTGTTTGACCACAACAGGTTTAATTCTTTTTTAAAGTGGATGTACTGCCCAATTCACTAAGTGGTTTGATTACTTACTTGCTATAATCATAACAAGAACTAATCGGCCAGGTTTTCTTGAGTTTAACAAAGAGGTTAACTTTATTCTTTAATCAAGAGTGCCAAGCCTGCTATACTCTCAGCACTACATGAACTGCTATACCTGTGCTGGGACGAGGGAGCAGTACCTCAGGACATGCGCGATGCCAATATCATAACCCTCTATAAAAACAAAGGTGACCGCGGTGACTGCAACAACTACCGTGGAATCTCCCTGCTCAGCATAGTGGGGAAAGTCGTTGCTCGAGTCGCTGTAAACACGCTCCAGAAGCTGGCCGAGCGCATCTACCCTGAGGCACAGTGTGGCTTTCGTGCAGAGAGATCGACCGTTGGCATGCTGTTCTCCCTTTGTCAGATACAGGAGAAATGCCGTGAACAACAGATGCCCTTCTACATTGCTTTCATTGATCTCACCAAAGCCTTTGACCTCGTCAGGAGACGTGGTCTCTTCAGACTACTAGAAAAAATTGGATGCCCACCAAAGCTACTAAGTATCATCACCTCATTCCATGACAATATGAAAGGCACAATTCAACATGGTGGCTCCTCATCAGACCCCTTTCCTATCCTGAGTGGCGTGAAACGGCTGTGTTCTCGCACCCACACTTTTTGGGATTTTCTGCTCCCTGCTGCTTTCACATGCGTTCAAGTCCTCTGAAGAAGGAATTTTCCTTCACACAAGATCAGGGGGCAGGTTGTTCAACCTTGCCCGTCTAAGAGCGAAGTCCAAAGTACGGAAAGTCCTCATCAGGCAACTCCTCTTTGCTGACGATGCTGCTTTAACATCTCACACTGAAGAGTGCCTGCAGAGTCTCATCGACAGGTTTGCGGCTGCCTGCAATAAATTTGGCATAACCATCAGCCTCAAGAAAACGAACATCATGGGGCAGGACGTCAGAAATGCTCCATCCATCAATATTGGCGACCACGCTCTGGAAGTGGTTCAAGAGTTCACCTACCTCGGCTCAACTATCACCAGTAACCTGTCTCTCGATGCAGAAATCAACAAGCACATGGGAAAGGCTTCCACTGCTATGTCCAGACTGGCCAAGAGAGTGTGGGAAAATGGCGCACTGACACGGAGTGTATCAAGCCTGTGTCCTCAGTACCTTGCTCTATGGCAGCGAGGCCTGGACAACGTATGTCAGCCAAGTGCGACGTCTCAATTCTTTCCATCTTCGCTGCCTCCGGAGAATCCTTGGTATCAGGTGGCAGGACCGTATCTCCAACACAGAAGTCCTCGAGGTGGCCAACATCCCCAGCTTATACACACTACTGAGTCAGCGGCGCTTGAGATGGCTTGGCGATGTGAGCTGCATGGAAGATGGCAGGATCCCCAAAGACACATTGTACAGCGAGCTCGCCACTGGTATCAGACCCACCGACCGTCCATGTCTCCGCTTTAAAGACGTCTGCAAACGCGACATGAAGTCTTGTGATATTGATCACGAGTCGTGGGAGTCAGTTGCCAGCGTTCGCCAGAGCTGGCGGGCAGCCGTAAAGGCGGGGCTAAAGTGTGGCGAGTCGAAGAGACTTAGCAGTTGGCAGGAAAAAAGACAGAAGCGCAAGGGGAGAGCCAACTGTGTAACAGCCCCGACAAACAAATTTTTCTGCAGCACCTGTGGAAGAGCCTGTCACTCTAGAATTGGCCTTTATAGCCACTCCAGGCGCTGCTTCACAAACCACTGACCACCTCCAGGCGCTTACCCATTGTCTCTCGAGATAAGGAGGCCAAAGAAAAAAAAACTTTATTGCACTTAAACTGAACTAAAATAATAACTAAGCACAAACTTTCAAACACGCACTCTAGAGGTTCTCACACGCACAAATAGGTTACAGAATAGGGAAGGGTAGATTGGTCAAGTTGGAGTCCATAGGAAAAAAAATGGTATAGTCCATAGCTGAATTCGGTGATCCTGAGGCTTTTAGTTTGAAGCGATGGGTGACTGATTCGGTGGGTCTCTTGGAAACAGGGATGTGGATGATTTATGTGAATGAACGTATGAATTTGGAACAGGAGTAGGCCATTCAGCCCCATCGTGCCTGCTCTACCATTAAATAAGATTGTGGCTGATCTGATTGTGGCCTCAACTCCACTTTCCCGCCTACCCCGATACCCTTTGACTCCCTTGTTAGTCAAGAATTTATCTTCCTTGTGTCGTGCTAGGCCCCCAACTGCCAAGAATGAGGCACATTAATTTTGTCATGAACATTGATTTTTTTTAAGCTGTTGTTGGAGTGAGGAAATGACTTCTTAAACAGATCAGCTGTGGCTGGGAAAAAACATTTGTATACTAACAGACATCGAAGGTGAGGAAGCCTGCTAAGGAGGATATAATCCACAAGGGCCAGGACTGGTTAGACCAGCTGGTCACATAACTAACTGGCTGTTCCAGTTTTTTGAACTAGACGCAGAGAGTTTGAACTCAGAACAACTGTTTGCTCCTGGACTGAGAAGCTGTCGCTCCTTTCTGCTCCTGTCTCTTTCTCACAAGTCTCTGAATCCACAGAAGACACATGAACCCTAAGAGAGAAAAGTCTCCTACAGCGAACAAGGTTTAAGAAGAATACTGGGCCCCAACAAAAAGCAAGATCTACCCACAATCAAGAACTCGAAGCACCATAACAAAAACTCTTCAGATATTGCCTCAAACTTTTTCCACTTTATTTCTTCTCTTTTCTGTCTCTATTTGCATGTGTGTATCACATATGCGTTCTAGCGTGGGTGCATCATGTATTTGTAGGCGTCAACTGAATTAGAGTTTAAGTTTAATAAATTTCATCTTTTCTTCTTTAAACAGAAGAAAGCCTGTTTGTTCTGATTTCTTTGCCTTATAATTGGTAAACGGTGAACAAGGATTCACCAATGGGGAGCTAAAAACACTGTGTGTTTAAAATTAAACCCTGTTACGGTAAGACCAGGTGAAGGCTGAGAGGGACCCCTCGTTACCTTTCTCACCCGGTCATAACACTTGCCTTAAAAATATTCAATGACCCTGCCTCCACTGCTGTCTGGGGAAGAGAGTTCCAAAGACACTCAACCCTCAGAGAAATAATTTCTCCTCATCACTGTCTTAAATGGGCAACCCCTTATTTTTAAACTGTGTCCCCTTATAAGTTTCAATAAGATCACTTCTCATTCTTCTAAACTCCAATGGATACAGACCCAACCTGTCCAACCTTTCCTCAAAGATACCCCCTCATCCCAGATATCAGTCAAGTGAACCTTCTCTGCACTGCCTCTAACGCATTTATATCCTTTCTTAAATAAGGAGACCAAAACTGTGTACACTACTCCAGATGTGGTCTCACCAATACCCTATACAACTGTACCAAAACATCCTTACTTTTATATTCCATTCCCCTTGCAATAAACAACATTCCATTTGCCTTCCTAATCACTTGTTGTATCTGCATACCAACCTTTTGTGATTTATGTACCAGCACACCCAGATCCTTCTGCACCTCAGAGCTCTGCAATCTCCATTTAAATAACATGTTGTTTCATTATTCTTCCTGCCAAAGTGGATAACTTCTCATTTTCCCACATTATACTCCATTTGTCAAATTTTTGCCCACTCACTTAACCTATCTGTATCCCTTTGCAGACTCCTTATGTCCTCTTAACAACTTACTTTCCTACCTATCTTTGTGTCATTAGCAAATTTAGCAACCATACCTTTGGTCTCTTCATCCAAGTCATTGATATAAATTGTAAATAGTTGAGGCCCCCCCAGCACTGATCCCTGGCATTCCATTAGTTACAGCCTGCCAACTCAAAAAGACCCATTTATCCCTACTCTCTGCTTCCTGTTAGCCAACCAGTCCTTTATCCATGCCAATATGGCAGCCCCTATATCATGAACTGTTATTTTGCTTAGTAAACCTTTATCAAGAAAACCCCAAATGCCAAATGAGAAATATTAATTTAATCGGTTGGAAACTTGCATTAGACTTTTAATGAAAAAAAACTGCAGTTAACTTGAAAAAAAAACTAGCAGTCAAGATGGACACTGCAGTTTGCATCTGAAATACCAGGAGATTAAATTGGAGACATAAGTCTAATGAGGCCCAGCCAGAACAATGCTTTGGCTAACTAAGTAGATTATGCAGATCATCCTCATTAGCGGGATAGTCAAAGCTATCTTGAGGCATTCATAAGTGGAGACGTCCCTTCAGGAGTAAACACTGACAACCCCACCTAAGAAAGGTTTTGGGTTTTAGACGTTGGACCTCATTAAAAATAAAGGGGATTGAGAGAACCATGTCCATCTCTGAAAAAATTGGGAGTTTTGTTAGTCACAGAAGACAAGCAGTAACTGTGCAGCAGCAGAGAAAGTTGCATGCTTTTCTCTCTCTCTCTCTTTGTGTCCCTCTGCTCTCCCTCACCACCGCCACCCCCACCCCTCCCCAAGAAAGCATCAAGTTTGAAAACCGACTCTGGACCCTCCAAGTCTACAGACTGCTACATACAGAGACCAGGGAAAGAGAGCTAACTACATTTCTGCCTTCAGGAAAACCCTGAGCAAAGCAGGCCAACCACAAAGTGCGCTTTCACCGACAAAGGACTTCAAGAGTACAACTCCAACCAGACAATCATCGAATCGTCCAACCTCAAACTGCGTATTTAACTTTTATTTATTCTGGACTTTAATCCAACCAAAGACCCTACTTTCCACTTTGTACTCTATTTGTGTGTGTGTGTGAATGTATGCCTGACTGTGTAGCTTTTTAAAATTATTTTTAAGTCGGGGTTAGAGTATTAGGTTGGTTCTTTCACGATCACAGTAAAGGAAAAAGGTACAACACTCAGAGGTGGTAAGCACAACCACTGTTTAAAGGAATAAATCATGTTGCGGTCAAATAAAAGGAAGGGCAAGAGGGGAGCCTGTGACCCCCTCCTGACCTGGCCCTAACACCTTTGATGTGGCACCTTGTTAAATGCCTTCTGGAAATCCAAGTCCACCACATCTGCAGATTCCCCTTGGTCTACATAGTTTGTTACTTGGTCAAAGAACTCCAATAAATTAGTCAAACATGATTTCCCTTTCATAAAACCATGTTGACTCTGCCTCATTCCATTGAGATTTTCTAAGTGCCCCGCTATAACCTCCTTCATAATAGATCCCAGCATTTTCCCAATGACAGATGTTAAGCTAATTGGCCTGTAGTTTCCTGCTTTCTCTCTCCTTCCTTTCTTGAATAGTGTCATATTTGTTAGTTTCCAATCAGATGGGACCTTTCCAGAATCCATGGAATTTTGAAAAACTAAAACCAACGCATCTACTATCTCAGTAGCCACTTATTTTAAAACCCTAGGATGAAGTCCATCAGGGCCTGGGGACTTGTCAGATTTTATTTCATATGGGCAGGAGTAGGCCACTCGGCGCTTTGAGCCTGCTCCGCCATTCAATAAGATCATGGCTGATCTGATCGTAATCTTCATTGCACATTCCTGTCTACCGCCGGTAATCTTTCACCCCCCCTGCTTATCAAGAATTAAGGGAAGGCAGTGGCATAGTGGTAATATCACTGGACTAGAAATCTAGAGGCCTAGGCTAATGCTCTGGGGACATGGGTTCAAATCCCATCATGGCAAATGGTAAAATGTGAATTCAATTAATAAATCTGGAATTAAAAGGCTAGTCTAATGACGACCATTGTCAATTGTTGTAAAAACCCATCTGGTTCACTAATGTCCTGTTAGGGAAGGAAATCTGCCACCCTTATATGCTCTGCTTTACATGTGACTCCACAGCAATGTAGTTGACTCCTAAATGCCCTCTGAAATGACCTAGCAAGCCACTCAGTTTCTCAAGGGCAGTTAGGGGTGGGAAATAAATGCTGGCCTAACCAGTGCTGCCCATGTCCCTTGAATGAATAAAACAAAATGAATTGCCTCAGAGGGGTTTCTGATTTGTGGCTGGAGTATGCAGAGGTGGTCAGTCAACAGGCAGGGTTCGAAGCTTGCAAGCTGGAATGGAGAGAGAAAGGGAGCCCCGCTTGGGTCTGCACGTGTCGGAATCCAGATGCTTCTCAACCTGCTGCAGAGAAACACCAGCTTAAAGCCACAGATGGTGGGGGGGGCTTGTCACATGCCAGTCACCCAGTGATTCAAGCATGGTAGTTTGCAGTGTATTACTTCTTGCTAAAAGAACAGGCAGTTCCCTTAAACATCCTGGGTCTTGGTTCTTGCTGGGATGAGCAGACATTTCGTCTCCACCTCAAAGGCCTTGCAATGTAGGATGTTGCAAATTAGGTGGCCATCTTAAGCTGCCAGCAAAGTCATCTTTATCTGTTCCTTTTTAAATTTTTTTCTTTTTTTAAAAAAAAAATAATAAATTCAGGTCTCCAGTCAGTGGATTGAAGAAAATTGTCATTCAACAAAGCACATTGGTGTGACATCAGTGACTAGTTTAAGCTTGTAAAATTACCACTCAGGCTCCTGCACATCAATAGTCTAGGTATCCCTGCCTAGAGGGAATGCTCCAGTTTGTTGCCTATGGATAGTGCAGAAATTTCCTATTGCAAATCAGTTGAGGGGCATAACCAAGTATGTAGGATTTTATTTGCACACTTCATTTAGAATAACTAATACTGTCCTGAGGTGTGTACAGATTATTTTTGTTGTACAATTGATAGTGTAATTTTCTGAAACTTGCACAACTCTGATATATTTCACTGTCATTTACATCCTGCTCTCTTCAACCACCACCCATGCACTGGGTCTAAAACTCACCTTTATATACCTTACCATGTCCCAAAAATATCTCAAAGCACTTCATCTCCGATTCATTACTTTGAGGCACAATCACTTTTATGTAGTTTAGTACAATAGCCAATTTGCATACAGTAACATCCTACAAATATTAGAGAAGAATGGCCTTTTTTGGTGTTGAATGCTTACTGAGCGACTTCGATTAATCATCTTTAAATGGTGCTTTGAAATCTTTAATGTTCATCTGAACAGGCAAACAGGATCTCTGCTTAATATCTTCTCGAAAGGATGACACCTCCAACAATGCAGCACTCCCTCACTATTGCAGCCTAGTTTACATGCTCAGGTCCTGAATCCATAATTTTGTGACTCGTGGGCAAGGGTGCTTCCAACTGAGCCAAACTGAAACTTTGCCACTGACTTTGCTCCTTTTGATGTGGCGTCTGTTACCAGATAGAGACGAGGTAATCGATTTCAAAGAACATTTTGTGACTTGCCTTCCCATTTTGTGACCAGATCGCAATGCCAATAAAAAACCGTGATAGCATTAGCGTACAGGAAGGCACTATTTCACCAAAAAATAAGATTCTGAACTACTAGATAACAACACTACGGCTGTTTTTTTTTTTAAGAGAGAAAAGCAGAATCAGACAAATATCCACTTAAAAAGCTAGTTTATAGCCAGATTGGAATCTTTTTGTCAGCTGTTTTCACTGACCCACAATAGAGTTTTACTGGATAGGATCCAACATTAGTGTAATACTCTGGATAACCACCTGGTTTTCAGCAGTAATACTAAAACCTAAATATCAAGTTACAGCATATGAAGCGTTTTCCAAGAACATGAGCAGTAACATCTAACAAATACCAAGTGCCAATGGAAATGACAATATAATACGCATAATTGTGGAGTGTAATGTTAACACTTGTTATTTTATTCTGTACAAAATGTATTAGTTATTGCAAAGCCACACTTCACTTTTAACATTTAAAAAAAAAACCTGCGAAAAACAGAAGCTGCTGTTTTTGCTTATAGTTCTGTCAATGCTTTTACAATTTTATGGTAATCATAAAATAAAGGTTTGGTTTCAATTTAGCATACCAAATCTGGTAGTGGTAGATTGAGGTTTCGCTTGATATAGTGACCAGAAAAGGGGATGGAGTGGCAAACATATGTAGTTTGTGGTTGAGGCCAAAGAAGATAGCTGGAGGAAGTTACATCGGAGCAGAGTAGATCATTTAACCATTAGTTCCATTTAATGAGATCATGGCTGATCTGTGATCTAACTCCATATCCCACGATATCAACAAAAATCTATCAAACTCAGTTTTAAAATTATCAATTGACTTAGTATTAATTGCTGTTTGTAGAAGAGAGTTCCAAACTTCTACCATCCTTTGCATGAAGACATTTTTTTTCTAATTTTACTCCTAAAAGGTCTGACTCAAATTTTTAGCCTATGCCTCTGTTATGCCAATGTATTTTGTTGAATGATAATTTTCTTTGGTGCACTGACTGGAGATCTGAATTTATTTTTAAAGATATTTTTAAAAAGAAAAGCTGCCAGCAAAGTCATCCTTTCAGTTTAAGATGATCACCTAATTTGCAACACTGTATCCTACACTGCAGTGCTTGTGAGGAGAGAGGCAAAATGTCTGCATTTCCCAGCAGGAACCAAGACCCAGGAAGTTTAGTGGAGCTACCTGTTCTCTCAGCAAGAAGAAGAAATACTGCTAAATGCTATGTTTGAATCACTGTGACTGTCATGTGACAAGCCCCTCCCCATCTGTGGTTTTAAGCTGGTGTTTTCTCTGCAACAGAAGAGAAGCTTCTGGACTCTGATATGAGCAGACCCGAAGTGGGGGTCCTCTCTCGCTCGCTCTGTCCGTCTGTCTCTCCATTCCAGCTTGAAAGCTTTCAAATCCTGTTGTTGCCTGACTACCTTTGCATACTCTGGCTACAATCAGAGCCCCCATTGGAGGAAATCATCTGCATCACTACCTCCAAGGGACTCACCAAACCAGTCATCTACCTTAACAAACTAAAAGCCTCAGGACCACTGAATTCAGCTAGAAGTCAGCTGAATCACCAAACTTGACGGAGCTTTTTTATGGACTCTAACTCAACCAGTATACCTTTCCCACGCTGTAACCTATTTGTGTGTGGGCAAACCTTTAGCGTGTGAAAGTTTGTGAGTTGTTTATTATTTTTATTAGTTCAGTTTAAGTATAATAACGCCAACCTCTTCCTTTAACTCAAGAAGACCTATCTGATTGGTTCTTATTATGATCATAGCAAGTAAGTAATCAAAAACCTACTGAATTGGCTAGTACATCCACTTTAAGAAAGAATTAAACCTGTTGTCAAACAAGGACAGGGAAATGTGGGAAGCCCTTCAACCCTTCCTCACTTGACCGTAACAGCATTATAGTCCTAGACTCCCAAACTAGCGGAAATAGATTCTCCCAATCTATCCTCTCTGTTTCCCTTCAATAACTTGAAAAAGTCGATCAAATCACCCCTTAACCTTCTAAATTCCAGGAAGACAACCCTAATTTTTTTTAATTCATTCATGGATGTGGGCGTCACTGGCTAAGCCAGCATTTATTGCCCATCCCTAATTGCCCTTGAGAAGGTGGTGGTGAGCTGCCTTCTTGAACCGCTGCAGTCCATGTAAGGTAGGTACACCCACAGTGCTGTTAGGAAGGGAGTTCCAGGATTTTGACCCAGCAACAGTGAAGGAACGGCAATATAGTTCCAAGTCAGGATGATGTGTGACTTGGACGGGAACTTGCAGGTGGTGATGTTCCCATGCATCTGCTGCTCTTGTCCTTCTAGTTGATAGAGGTCGCAGGTTTGGAAGGTGCTGTCTAAGGAGCCTTGGTGCGTTGCTGCAGTGCATCTTGTAGATGGTACACACTGCTGTCACTGTGCATCAGTGCTGGAGGGAGTGAATGTTTGTGGATGGTGTGCCAATCAAGCGGGCTGCTTTGTCCTGGATGGTGTCGAGCTTCTTGAGTGTTGTTGGAGCTGCACCTCATCCAGGCAAGTGGAGAGTATTCCATCACACTCCTGACTTGTGCCTTGTAGATGGTGGACAGGCTTTGGGGAGTCGGGAGGTGAGTTACTCGCCACAGGGTTCCTAGCCTCTGACCTGCTCTTGTAGCCATGGTATTTATATGGCTACTCCAGTTCAGTTTTTGGTCAATGGTAGCCCCCAGGATGTTGATAGTGGGGGATTCAGCAATGGTAATATCATTGAATGTCAAGGGGAGATGGTTAGATTCTCTCTTGTTGGAGATGGTCATTGCCTGGCACTTGTGTGGCGCAAATGTTACTTTCCACTTATCAGCCCAAGCCTGGATATTGTCCAGGTCTTGCTGTATTTCTACACGGACTGCTTTCAGTATTTGAGGAGTCGCGAATGTTGCTGAACATTGTGCAATCATCAGCGAACATCCCCACTTCTGACCTTATGATTGAAGGAAGGTCATTGATGAAGCAGCTGAAGATGTTTGGGCCCTGGGCACTCCCCTGAGGAACTCCTGCAGTGATGTCCTGGAGCTCAGATGATTGACCTCCAATAACCACAACCATCTTCCTTTGTGCTAGGTATGACTCCAACCAGCAGAGGGTTTTCCCCCTGATTCCCATTGACTCCAGTTTTGTTAGGGCTCCTTGATGCCATACTCGGTCAAATGCTGCCTTGATGCCATACTCTGTCAAATGCTGCCTTGATGCCAAGGGCAGTCACTCTCACCTGATGAGAGATCAGGTGATCTCGGGTAGATGCCAGTGTTGGAGCTATGCTGGAACAGCTTGGCTAGGGGTGCGGCAAGTTCTGGAGCACAGGTCTTCAGTACTAGTGCTGGAAAATTGTCAGGAGCCATAGCCTTTGCCGTATCCAGTGCCTTCAGTCGTTTCTTGATATCATGTGGAGTGAATGGAATTAGCTGAAGTCTGGCATCTGTAATGCTGGGAACTTCAGGAGGTGGCCGAGATGGATCATCAACTTGTCACTTCTGGCTGCAGATTGTTGCAAATGCTTCAGCCTTATCCTTCGCACTGATGTGCTGGGCTCCCCCATCATTGAGGATGGGGATATTTGTGGAGCCACCTCCTCCAGTTAGTTGTTTAATTGTCCACCACCATTCATGACTGGATGTGGCAGGACTGCAGAGCTTAGATCTGATCCATTGGTTATGGGATTGCTTAGCTCTGTCTATTGCATGCTGGTTATGCAGTTTGGCATGCAAGTAGTCATGGGTTGTTGCTTCACCAAGTTGACACCTCATTTTGAGGTGTGCTCCTGGCATGCTCTCCTGCATTCTTCATTGAACCAGGGTTGGTCTCCTGGCTTGATGGTAATGGTAGAGTGGGGGATATGCTGGGCCATGAGGTTACAGATCATGGTTGAGTACAAATCTGCTGCTGCTGCTGATGGCCCACAGCGCCTCATGGATGCCCAGTTTTGCATTGCGAGATCTGTTCGAAATCTATCCCATTTAGCATGGGTGATAGTGCCACGCAACACGATGGACGGTATCCTCAGTGTGAAGGCGGGACTTCGTCTCCACAAGGACTGTGCGGTGGTCACTCCTACCAATGCAGTCATGGACAGAAGCATCTGCGGCAGGCAGATTGGTGAGGACAAGGTTAAGTATGCTGTTCCCTCGTGGTAGTTCCCCCACCACCTGCCGCAGACCCAGTCTAGCAGCTATGTCCTTTAGGACTCGGCCAGCACCGTCAGTAGTGGTGCTACCGAGCCACTCTTGTTGATGGACCTTGAAGTCCCCCACCCAGAGTACATTTTGTGCCCTTGCCACCCTCAGTGCTTCCTCCAAGTGGTGTTCAACATGGAGGAGTACTGAGTCATCAGCTGAGGGAGGGCGGTAGGTGGTAATCAGTAGGAGGTTACCTTGCCCATGTTTGACCTTTTGCCATGAGACTTCATAGGGTCCGGAGTCGATGTTGAAGACTCCCAGGGCAACTCCCTCCCTACTGTAGACCACTGTCCCGCCACCTCTGCTGGGTCTGTCCTCCCGGTGGGACAGGGCATACCCAGGGATAGTGATTGTAGTGTCTGGGACATTGTCTGTAAAGTATGATTCCGTGAGTATGATTATGTCAGGCTGTTGCTTGACTAGTCTGTGGGACAGCTCTCCCAACTTTGGCACAAGCCCCCAGATGTTAGTAAGGAGGACTTTGCAGGGTCGACAGGGCTGGGTTTGCCGTTGTCGTTTCCGGTGACTATGTCAATGCCGGGTGGTCCGTCCGGTTTCATTCCTTTTTATTGACTTCGTAGCGGTTAGGTACAACTGAGTGGCTTGCTAAGCCATTTCAGAGGGCATGTAAGAGTTAACCACATTGCTGTGGGTCTGGAGTCACATGTGGGCCAGACCAGGTAAGGATAGCAGTTTTCCTTCCCGAAAGGACATTAGTGAACTAGATGGGTTTTTACAACAATCGACAATGGTTTCCTGGCCATCATTAGACTAGCTTTTTTTAATTCCAGATTTATTAATTAAATTCAAATTCCACCTTCTGCTGTGGTGGGATTCCAACCCATGTCTCCAGATCAATACCCTGGGTCTTTGGGTTACTCGTCCAGTGATAATACCACTACGCCACCGTCTCCTCTCCTCTCTGCTTAACCCTTGGTGTCCAGGTATCATTGTAGCAATTCTACGCTGCACTCCCTCTGAGGCCTAAATAACCGTCTTAAAGTGTGGTGCCCAGAACTGCTCATCGTACTCCAGATGTGGTCTAACCAGGGCTTTTTATAGCTAAAGCATAATTTCTACCCCCTTGAATATTATTCCTCTAGATATAAAGGGCAGCATTCCATTCACCTTTTTGATTATTTTCTGTACCTATTCATGACATTGTAATGATCTACGTACCTGGACCTCCACTGTTTCTAGCTTTTCACCATTTAGAAAGTACTCTGTTCTGTCCTTTCTATGTCCTTAGTGGATGACCTCATATTTCCCTACATTGAAATCCATTTGCAACAGTTTTGCCCATTCACTTAAACTATCAATATCCCTTTGTAATTTCATGCTTCCATCTACACATTTTACAATACCGCCTGTCTTTGTTTCATCAGCAAATTTGAATATGTGGTTTTCTATCCGAATCATCTAAGTTGCTAATGAATACGGTGAACAGTTGAGGCCCCAACACAGATCCTTATGGGACACCACTAGTAAGATCTCTGCCAATTTGAGTGTCTGCCCATTATTCCGAGTCTCTGTCTCCTTCCATTCAGCCAATTTCCTAATGAGGTCAGTAATTTGCCTTCAATTCCATGAGCTTCAACTTTAGCAACAGTCTCTTAAGAGGGTCTTTATCAAATGCCTTCTGGATGTCCGTATAAATAACATCCATAGACATTTCCCTGTCCACTACTTCAGTCACTCTTAGAGTCATGGAGTCATTACAGCACAGAAGAAGGCCATTCAGCCCACTAAATCCATGCTGGCTCTCTATAGACCAATCCAGTCAGTCCCATTTCCCTGTTGTATCCCCATAGCCCTGCAAGATTATTTCCCTCAAGTGCCCATCCAATTTCCTTTTGAATTAGTTCATCATCTCTGCTTCCACCACCCTCATAGGCAGCGAGTTCCAGGTCATTGCCACTCACTGTTTGAAAATGTTCTTTCTCACATTCCCCCTGCATCTGTTGCCCAAAACCTTAAAACTGTGTCCCCTTGTTCTTGTATCATTAACTAATGGGAGCAGCATTTTTTTTTGTCTACCTTATCTAAACCTGTCAAAATCTTGTACACCTCTATAAAATCTCCCCTCAGTCTCATTTGTTCCAAGGAGAACAGCCTCAGCTTCTCCAACCTAACCTTGTAGCTGAAATCCCTCATCCCTGGAACCATTAAATCTCCTCTACATCCTTTCAAGGACCTTTACATTCTTCCTAAAGTGTGGTGACCAGAATAGGACACAGTACTTCAGTTGTGGCCGAATGAGAGCTTTATAACTGTTTAGTCTAATTTCCCTGCTTTTGTACTCAATACCTCTATTTATGCAGCCCAAGAACCCATATGCTTTGCAAATTACACTCTCAATATCTTTTACTAATTACTCTCTCAACATGTCCTGCCACCTTCCAAGAACTATGCATACGTACCACCAGGTCACTCTGTCCCTGCACACCCTTTAAAACTGTGCCATTCAGCCTATATTGCCTCCCCTATCCCTTTTGCCAAAATGTATCACCTCCCACTTCTCTGCATTAAATTCCATCTGACACTTGTCTGCCCATTCTGCTAGTCTCCAAGTTTAGTCAGTATCATGGGCAAATTTTGAGATTTTACTCTAGTCCAATATCCAAATATATATATATATATATATATATATATATATATATATATACACACACACACACAAGCTGACAGTGACCCTCCTATTCCATGAGCCTCAATTTATTTTTAACCAGCCTTTTATGTGGTACGTTAAACACTTTCTTACAATCCATATAGACAACATCCAATGCTTTCCCCTCCACAACTACTTCAAAAAATTCTATTCGATTAGTCATGCACGATCTACCTTTTACAAATCTCTGCTGGCTTTCCAGCCCTCCCCAAGAGCTTTACAGCCAATGAAGTACTTTTGAAGTGTAAGTCATTGTGTAGGAAACGTAGCAGCCAGTTTACATACAGCAAGCCCCCACAAACAGCAAGTGATAATGACCAGATAATCTATTTTAGGTATCGCTTAGAAGATAAATATTGGCCAGGACACTGGGGAGAATCCCACTGCTGTTCTTTAAAATAGTGGCCTGGATCTTTTACATCTTTGTTAGAGGGTAAACAAGGCCTTTGTTTAACATCTCATTTGAAAGATGGCACCCCTAACAGTGCAGCATTCCCTCAGTACTGCACTGAAGGATGGGGTAAAAAACACAGTCTACAGCCAGATGAAGACAGCAATATTTGCAGCAATAAAAACAGGAATGCTGAAAATACCCAGCAGGTCTGGCAGCATCTGTGGAGAGAGAAGCGTAGTTAATGTTTCAGGTCAGTGACCCTTCGTCAGAAGCAAGGTTGATGTCAGAGCAAATTAGAGCAAGGTGCAATGGCTGCACGGAAACTGAACCAGCAACAGCTGTTCAAGTCTGGTAGTGGAAATGAAGCAGCTGGGAACTGGTGGCAACGTGGAAGTTGCAGTAAAGCTCAGAAAACAGGTAAGGAATAGAATTCAGCTTTGGAGAGGGCAGACTTCTACTGAGGACCCAGCATAGGAGCAAAGTGGGATGGAGCATCACTGGCAAGGCCAGCATTTATTTCCCAACCCTAATTGCCCTTTAGAAGGTGGTGGTGAACTGCCGCCTTGAACTGCTGTAACCCGTATGATGTAGGTGCACCCACTGTGCTGTTAGGAATGGAGTTCCAGGATTTTGACACAGCAACAGTGAACGAACAGCGATATAGTTTCAGGTCAGGATGGTGTGTGACTTGAAGGGTAACTTGCAGGTGGTTATGTTCCCATGCATCTGCTGCCCTTGTTCTTCTAGGTTGTATAGGGTGTGGGTTTGGAAAATGCTGTCGAAGGAGCCTTGACAAGTTGCTGCAGTGCGTCTTGTACATGGTGCACACTACTGTCACTGTGCGCTGGTGGTGTGAATGTTTAAGGAGGTGAATGGGGTTCCGATGAAGGGTCACTGACCCGAAACGTTAACTCTGCTTCTCTTTCCACAGATGCTGCCAGACCTGCTGAGTGATTCCAGCATTTCTTGTTTTTATTTCAGATTTCCAGCATCCGCAGTATTTTGCTTTTATTGTCCTGAATGGTGTTGAGCTTCTTGAGTGTTATTGGAGCCGCATCCATCCAGGCAAGTGGAGAGTATTCCACCACAATCCTAATTTCTGCTTAGTAGATGCTGGTATTGAGTTTCAGATCAAAGACCTAGAAAAATCTTTAAACCATCTAATCCCTTCATAATTGAATTCACAACTTCAGATGGGGATAAGAATGGGAAAAGCTGGACATCTCTATGTTCTTTTCTGCAGCCCTCCACCAAACCTGCCTTTGGTATTAGCAATTGATATGCAAGCTTTGTGATCTTAGGCACAGCAGCCAACTCTATTCCATTGACCAGAAGCAAATCACCTTGGTCTGGGGCAAATAAACAGCTTCCATTTCTTTCAAGCATAATAGTTAGGGCCTGTAAATGTTGGAGACCAAGTACCACCTGATACTTCTAACTGTTAGAAATGATTAAGGAATATCGAAAGAGTAGTAGAAATTACTTTTTCATTCTGATTCTTCACCACTCTTTCCTCAAGTGCCTGCTACCCTTCAACGTGACATTTTTACGGATATACTTTAAATGGCCACTGTGTCTTGTAAAACACTCATTCAAGCCTGTCACCGACTTTGACAAAGTGCTCAGTAAGTCCAGAATCCAGTCCTCCTGCAATCTAGTTTCCAAGTTGAGACAAGTCAGCCATAGAACAGTCATACAATTGGATGAAAAAGCATGTCTGGTTCTCGTCTCATTTTCCCTTTCCTGCAAGTTTTGACTTCTTGGTACTCACTTCTTTTGTGTTCTCCTGCTCTATCCTGAAAAGAATATTCCTCATAACCAGTAATTTTAAATGTTTTACTATGACTTGTAAGTCATGAAAAATGACAACTTTCAAATGAGGTGAAATGTTTACATTGCAGCTTTCAGGTCGTAATAACAAGAAGTTCTTTCATAAACAGTTTAAAATTATAGTAAACACACCTGCGAATGTGGTCAAGGAAACAATGAGATCTTTCCACTAAAATTAAATTCTGAAGTTTGTTGGTGAGCGCCAATTGAACAACATACAGCAGAAAGAATGTAGACTCAGGTATCATGTTCACGCAGACAGGTTCTGACTAATGTTTTGTATTGTGATGATTACAGTTTCTATACACATTTATACAGAGATCAGGTGATGGAATCCAGGCCCATTATGTGAGTGGAATGGGTGGAGATGACCCATTTCTACCACTGGTTCTCAATACGGCAACTCTATTTGCATTTTTTTTTTGCAAACACGAATGTTTGCGGTTATGCAAAGAACATTTTATTATAATAGTCTCCTAGGAATGTAGAAAGTGGAGAAGAAGACTTGGTCATGAGTTTGTACTGTCTAATGACAACACTGGCATTGGCTTCAAACCTACTTTCCAGATAATCAAAAGATCTATGAAACGTAGTGGTTCCTATGGTGGTATTGTTTTGTGTGTTTATATTTATGGACTTAATGAGTCTCAGCACTTTGTGAATTTGCCTTGCAGCTATACAAGAGTCACTATCTGCCAAGCAAGAATGAGATGGTAGTGCCCCAAATATCATGGTGATTCGGTTACCATCTCAAGATTGCCTGATGCCATTTTGGTTGGGGTTTGTGAATTGGCAGCCGAGAAGCCTTCCTGTTTTAGGTGGGACCCTATTTGTAATATGCTGTGACATGTATATGATCCTGAGGCAATTTTATGGTGACAATGGATGAGCATGCATTCTTCATTCATTGGTATGTGATGTTGATTGCATTAATCAGTGGTCCTTCAAGGACTGTTGCAGGCTGTTCTTGAAAAAATGGGTTTTAGTTTTTTAATTTTTATGGTGCCGTGAACGCTTCTGCTGACCCCACAAAATGCCTCAGGTCTCATGCCAAGGACTTTGGACCAACAGTGCAATTGGACTGCCCACTGTCTGCCTAGGATTAAAAATAGCTCCTTAAAGTTGAAACACATGCATTTGAAGTTAATCTGAATTCTTATGATGCATTTTGCTATGAGCTTTGTTGGAACCATATGGGAAGAATTGCCCTGAGAGTCATTGGAACAATTATATTCATAGATTATGTTTATTCTTACTTCTTCTTTGGCCTCATTGCCTCGAGAGATAATTGGTAAGCGCCTGGAGGTGGTCAGTGGTTTGTGAAGCAGGGCCTGGAGTGGCTATAAAGGCCAATTCTAGAGTGACCGACTCTTCCACAGGTGCTGCAGATAAAATTGGTTGTCGGGGCTGTTACACAGTTGGCTCTCCCCTTGCGCTTCTGTCTTTTTTCCTGCCAACTGCTAAGTCTCTTCGACACGCCACTCTTTAGCCCCGCCTTTATGACTGTACGTCAGCTCTGGCGATCACTGGCAACTGACTCCCACGACTTGTAGTCAATGTCACAGGACTTCATGTCACGTTTGCAGACGTCTTTAAAGTGGAGACATGGACGTCCGGTAGGTCTGATACCAGTGACGAGCTCGCTGTACAATGTGTCCTTGGGGATCCTGCCATCTTCCATGCGGCTCACATGGCCAAGCCATCTCAAGTGCCGCTGGCTCAGTAGGACGTATATGCTGGGGATGTTGGCCACCTCGAGGACTTCTGCATTGGAGATACAGTCCTGCCACCTGATGCCAAGGATTCTCCGGAGGCAGCGAAGATGGAATGAGTTGAGACATCGCTCTTGGCTGTCATACGTTGTCCAGGCTTCGCTGCCGTAGAGCAAGGTACTGAGGACACAGGCTTGAAACACTCGGACTTTTGTGTTCCGTGTCAGTGCGCCATTTTCCCATATCCTCTTAACCAGTCTGGACATAGCAGCGGACGCCTTTCCCATGCGCTTGTTGATTTCTGCATCGAGAGACAGGTTACTGGTGATAGTTGAGCCTAGGTAGGTGAACTCTTGAACCACTTCCAGAGCGTGGTCGCCGAAATTGATAGATGGAGCATTTCTGACGTCTTGTCCCATGATGTTCGTTTTTTTGAGGCTGATGGTTAGGCTAAATTCGTTGCAGGCAGCTGCAATCCTGTCGATGAGTCTCTGCAGACATTTTTCTGTGTGGGATGTTATTCTTACTGTTGTTTGACATACTATACAAATCCATTTTCTTTTCGAATCTTATCAGAAGTTTTGTGCCTAAGTCCTCAACTTTTCTGGGTGTTTTAGTAAGCGAATGTGTCAAACAAAATTGCAGAATTCCTTCAGTTTCTGTTCTAATCGAGGATCGAATGCTTCTTGAACTTTCTGAACCCTTTCTTCTGGTACAAATGTATCTTTGCTTCAGTGAAGTCTTCGGTATTTTCCTCACTACTTTGGGATGTAATGCCCTTTTCTGTACACTGATAGATTTTTTAAAAAGCCTGCACGGTAACCTTTGTTGAACATATTATGTAATCTTCATTTCTGTTATTGCCCATCACCATTGATTTCTATCAGAAATATACTTTAACTAGTCACTAGTACACCAGTGCAAAACCAAATCTAAATACAATTGAATAAATATTGGGTGTGCTGAGCAAGGGAATTTTTTTGTAGGTCCATATGAGTAAAATCTAATAGTTTTATTTTGCAATGATCACAACAAATCACTGTACTCATACAGAATCGATTATAATTAGTGTGGTTTGTATGCATGAGTTTTTAAAAACAATATATTTTTAAAGTTCGAAATGAGACTTGGTCTAATAACATTTCACAAATCAAGAGTTCCAGAAGAACAAGGTTACAACATTTTATTTGATTCTCAGAAGAATCTGATTTGATTATCTTGATCCATATATTTATTTCTCACTTCATAACATGAATTGTTGAAAATCCAGAGAATTATTTTTGAAGATCTTCTGTGAAAGAAAATAGAACTGTATATTCCAAAAAACTAGAGAACTTTTAGCACTCAAAGGACTAAACAAACTTTTATTGCTTAAAGGTCACTTTCCCACTGATTAGTTGATATAAGAAGTGCAAGCATTACTTCCACCAAATTCCAGTATATAGTCACATCAAAATCATTTAGTTTGCACCAGCTTTGAGGATTTGTGCCTGGATCAGGTTGGAGTCAGCTCACTTGAAAACCGTTGACATTGTCCGCTGGAATCTGTTTGAAGCTGTTCCAATTTGCTGGGCATGGTTTGATGCAGGAACTAACAGGTACTAGGATAGAAAGGGGATAGAAAAATTACTGAAGCAAGAAACTGCACATTGTTACACATTCATATAAGCATTTTCACCTCATACTGTTGAACCCCCTCTTTACATGAGTAGCATGTTTAAGAACAGTAGCTCATGATTTTATCTTCTATCCCAACAGGCTTTTTAGGTGCTGACATCATCCTGGTTGTAATGCTGAAGTCTTGCTAGGGGCCAGCTACATCTTTCCATAGAATTCTGTCACTAAACTGTAGTATAACTGCCTTACTGTGCTTCAAAACTGTGTAGCAGCAGACCTGCAGTTTTACTTCATTGCAGTGTGAATTCTGCTGCATAATTGCAAGCTAGATAGCTTCTTGTCAGGCAAACCCCCCACCTGTCAAGACTGAAGCACACATAATTTCGCCACATGAACATTAAAACTTAAAATTGCAAGCCCCTGACCGGAAAGACATTTCCATGATAACCGACAGTGTTGGACAAAGGGCCATGCCCTGATTCATACAACCATAATGAACTTTTGATTACCAGACGTTGAAGATGGGGGGAGCTAGCATTCCAGAGACAGCTAAGGTGCAATCCACAAACCTCGCAGGAGAGACTGTTCTATTATAAGGAGCTAGTCACGTGACTAACCTGCTGGGCAACCTGGGAATTTTTTTTTTTGAGTTTGAACTCCCAACAAAGGGATTGGAACAGAGACAAAGCCGTATGCTCATGGAATAAAGATCTCTCCTGGAACTGAAGCAAGAATTACAGCCTCTCCTGTCTGCCAGCTTCCATCCCCTTCCCACCGAACTGAATCTTGTGAAAACATGTGAAACTCAAAGAAAGAAAAGTTTCCTATGTGAACAAAGTTTTAAGAAGACTACTGGGCCCCAACAAAGCACAAGACCATACCTTCAATCAAGGACTACAGCGAGCTCGAGAAACAGTAACAAGATATTGCCTCAAACTGTTCTACTTATCTTTTCTTCTCTTTTCTGTCCCTATCTGCATGTGTGTATCGTGTGCGCATGCTAGTGTGGGCCCGTCGTATATCCATAGGTGTGAACTGTATTGGAGTTTAAGTTTTAACAACATTTCATCTTTCTTCTTTAAACCGCAGCCTGTGTGAATTGGTTTCTTTGTCTTATAATTGGAAAACTGTGAACAAGGATTCACAAAGGGGGAGCTCAAAACACAGTGTGTTTAAAATTAAACCTTGTTACAATAAGACCAGGTGAAGATAATAATAGACCCCTAGACACCTTTCGCACCTGGTTGTAACATTCTCTTTTTTGAGTCCCTTAATACAATGTGGTGAGTATTTGCAAGGTTCAGAAAGAAAGTGGAGGAATTCCAGGGAACATGGTGCTGAGCACAGCACGTTAATGGGATTGGGCCTGAACAGGGAAGTTTGAGTTAGTATATTACGCTGCAGAAAATGCTAAGTGAAAAGATAGAGAGGCAAAAGTCATATATCATTCAAAGAGTTGGGGATGGTTGTCTCAGGATGTTTTACAGTACATGGATTTATAAAATAATACTGGGAGCAGGGCAACAATAACAACTGGTTTTTATATAGCACCTTTAATGTAATAAAATGCCCCAAGACACTTCACAGAGGCATTATAAAACAAAATATGACACCAAACCACATGAGATATTGGGGCAGATGACAAAAGGTTGTTCAAAGAGGTAGGTTTTAAGGAGTGGCTTAAAGGAGGAAAGCGAGATAGAGAGGTTTAGGGAGGGAATTGCAGAGTTTAGGGCCTAGGCAGCTGAAGGCACAGCCACCAATGATGGAGCAATTAAAATCAAAGGTACTCAAGAGGTTGGAATTAGAGGAGCGCAGATATCCTGGAGGGCTGTGGAGCTGGAGGAGATTGCAGAGTTAGGGAGGGGCGAGGCCATTTGAAAACAAGGATGAGAATTTTAAAATCGAAACGTTGTTTACCTGGGAGCTAGTATAGGTCAGTGAGCACAGGGGTGATGGATGAACAGGGTTTGGTGTGAATTAGGACATGGGCAGCAGAGTTTTGGATGATCTCAAATTTACGGAGGGATGTGTTTACATTTGGGAAGCCAGCCAGAGTGCATTAGAATAGTCAAGTCTGGTTACGAAGACATAGATGAAGGTTTCAGCAGCAGAAGAGCTGAGATGGGCGAGGTTATGGAGGTGGAAATAGGTGGTCTTAGTGACGGCGTGGATATATGGTTGAAAGCTCGTCCCGGGGCAAATAAGACACCAAGGTTGCCAACAGTCTGGTTCAGCCTCAGATGTTGCCAGGAGGAGGAATAGAATCGGCGGCAATGGAGCAGAGTTTGTAGTGGCGACCGAAGGTAATGCCTTCAGTCTTCCCAATATTTAATTGGAGGAAATTTCTTCTCAGCCAGTACTGGATATTCACTAAGCATTCTGACAATTTACAGACAGTGGAGAGGTCGAGAGAGGTGGTGGTGAGTTAGAGCTGGGTGTCGTTAGCGTTCATGTGGAGACTGATGTTGTCGCCAAGGAACAGCACGTAGATGAGAATAGGAGGGGGGCCAAGGATAGATCATTTGGGGATACCAGAGATAATGGAAGAAGGACTAAACCAAAAGTAGTGTATAGATATCCCACTGCAACTAGGAGTAAAAAGCGAATAGCAGATCAGGAGCAAAGTTGCAAAGGCAGTTCAATTCTTCTGTCATTCATAAGCAGGGTGACGTAAAGAAAACTTCAAGCAGTTGGCTGACGTACAAGCCTGCTACCCGACTCGACCCCAATGGGACCCGACGACGTGTCGGGTTTGGGTCTGGTCGGGTCGCACTTCCGGGTCCGGTATTTGGGCTCGGTTGGTTTCCTTTGCAGACCTTTACTCACGGGGGAGTCTAGAACTAGGCGGCATAGCTTTGGAATAAGGAGTCACCCGTTTAAAATGGAGATGAGAAGGAATTGCTTCTCTGAGGGTCGTTAATCTTTGGAACTCTCTACCTCAAAGAGCAATGGAGACTGAGTCATTGAATATATTCAAGGCTGAGATAGATAGATTTTTGAACTATAAGGAAGTCAAGGGTTTTGGGGAACAGGCAGGAAAGTGGAGTTGAGGCGAAGATCAGATCAGCCATGATCTTATTGATCAGTGGCACAGGCTCAAGGGGCCATACGGCCTATTCCTGCTCCTATTTCTTATGTTCTTCCCTTCCCCATGCTGCGTTCTGACTCTGCTCACCCTTAATCCTCCATCCATTTCCCCTTGCTTTCTCCACAAAGGAAGATGGTGAGAGGTCAGTGGCCCTTTTGCCCTCAATCAGTTTTCCTGCTCCCCTTGCCACCTTACCCTTGGAGGGACGAATGGCCTGTTCCTGTGCTGTACTGTTCTTTGTTCTTTATGTGTTTCCCCCAAAGCCTTTGACAAGGTCCCTCATGGCAGACTGGTACAAAAGGTGAAGTCACACGGGATCAGAGGTGAGCTGGCAAAATGGATACAGAACTGGCTCGGTCATAGAAGACAGAGGGTAGCAGTGGAAGGGTGCTTTTCTGAATGGAGGGATGTGACTAGTGGTGTTCCGCAGGGATCAGTGCTGGGACCTTTGCTGTTTGTATTACATATAAATGATTTGGTGGAAAATGTAACTGGTCTGATTAATAAGTTTGTGGACGACACAAAGGTTGGAGGAGTTGCGGATAGTGATGAGGATTGTCAGAGGATACAGCAGGATATAGATCGGTTGGAGACTTGGTTGGAGAAATGACAGAGTTTAATCCGGACAAATGTGAGGTATGCATTTTGGAAGATCTAATACAGGTGGGAAGTATACACTAAATGGCAGAACCCTTAGGAGTATTGACAGGCAGAGAGATCTGGGCGTACAAGTCCACAGGTCACTGAAAGTGGCAACGCAGGTCGATAAGGTAGTCAAGAAGGCATACGGCATGCTTGCCTTCATCGGTCGGGGTATAGAGTATAAAAATTGACAAGTCATGCTGCAGCTGTACAGAACGTTAGTTAGGCCACACTTAGAATATTGCGTGCAATTCTGGTCGCCACACTACCAGAAGTACGTGGAGGTTTTGGAGAGGGTACAGAAGAGGTTTACCAGGATGTTGCCTGGTCTGGAGGGCATTAGCTATGAGGAGAGGTTGGATAAACTCGGATTGTTTTCACTGGAACGACGAAGGTGGAGGGGCAACATGATAGAGGTTTACAATGTTATGAGTGGCATGGACAGAGTGGTTAGTCAAAAGCTTTTTCCCAGGGTGGAAGAGTCAGTTACTAGGGGACATAGGTTTAAGGTGCGAAGGGCAAAAAGTTTAGAGGGGATGTGCGAGGCAAGTTCTTTACACAGAGGGTGGTGAGTGCCTGGAACTTGCTGCCGGGGGAGGTGGTGGAAGCAGGTATGATAGAGACGTTTAAGGCATCTTGACAAATACATGAATAGGATGGGAATAGAGGGATACGGTCCCCGGAAGTGCAGAAGATTTTAGTTTAGACAGGCATCAAGATCGGCGCAGGCTTGGAGGGCCAAATGGCCTGTTCCTGTGCTGTACTATTCTTTGTTATGTGTTTCCCCCAGAGGCTTTGTTTGCTTACAAAACTCAATTTGCTTTTTTTAAAAACAGGAATCAAATTCTCTTCCATTCTGTCTCATAGGTGTTAGAAATTAGAACCTCTGTCTAACAGGTTAGAGCCATTAGTACTGACCTTTTCTAACTGTCAACAAAACACGTGATAATTAGCTGGCTTCAGGAATAGGACAAAATTCAATTCAGTGCATGAATTCAATAATGTTACTGTTTGAATTATATAATTTTTACTTTTTCTAGTTAAATTTTTATTTTGGGCGCTTGGAAACGTCAATTGCTGAAAATTATTTCTTCAAGCATTTTGGGAGGTTTGTGAGAACCCAATGGTTGGATTGTGCTATCATAGCGATAAATGTGGTCTTCGGATTTGTTAATGAAAAATGTTGATAGCAATATAACATCAGGATGTCAGGTGATGGAAACAGGAAATATGTGCAAAGAGTATATATAAAAACACACGTACATATAAATACTTAAATACGCACAGGCAAACACTTGGACTAGATTGGCGGCGCAGTGGTTAGCACCGCAGCCTCACAGCTCCTGCGACCCGGGTTCAATTCTGGGTACTGCCTGTATGGAGTTTGCAAGTTCTCCCTGTGTCTGCGTGGGTTTCCTCCGGGTGCTCCGGTTTCCTCCCACATCCAAAAGACTTGCAGGTTGATAGGTAAATTAGCCATTATAAATTGCCCCTAGTATAGGTAGGTGGTAGGGAAATATAGGGACAGGTGAGGATGTGGTAGGAATATGGGATTAGTGTAGGATTAGTATAAATGGGTGGTTAATGGTTGGCACAGACTCGGTGGGCCGAAGGGCCTGTTTCAGTGCTGTATCTCTAAAATCAAAAAAAAAAAATCAAAATTATATTATCGCATACTAATGTTATTTATAATCATTTTCTGCTATCTGATGCTAGCCCTAGCAAAACATAATCCAAACATCTGTTAGCGAATACCTAAACACTGAGATGTTATTTTCCCAAGATATTTGCTGCTATTTGTATTCTTATAAGGAAAAGAAACTGTATCACTCCTACAAAATTACAAAACCACTGTCTAATACTGTAAAAGATTTCAACTGGTTTGAGTTATAAGTATATTTCATATCTTCTTTATGCTTTTGTCACAGCCTGCTTAAAGTACTAAAGTGCAACAGTCAAGTGAGGTGCTGTTTTTGTATTTCCTTCACTTAGTCATACTGCAGGAGTGCAGAGTTTCAGCTGTTTTACAGCAAAAGCACAATGAGAAGATAATTTAGCATTTGTTGAGAGTTATTTCTCATGGTAAGGATTATCGTCCTGGAAAGGAGCCATAATATTGGGCCAAGTATCCATTCCTCATAATCTGTGTGAAATATAATTGCCCTTCACTAATACCCATTTTGTCCACTAGCCAGTTTTGGAGAAATCTTATAGAGCTCTGTGCTATTGCTTTGGCATGCTCTATGACAACTTTAATTCATTTTCTGTAAACACAGCATATGTGGTGGTGGTTCACAGGGTGGGGGAAAAGATTTACAGCTGACAGGTGGAATTGTTCAGCAAGTGCATTCTCAGTGTTGAGATATTCAACTGGGATCATATTTAGTTTGCAATAAGCAATTTCTACTATGTGTTTTCAGTTATCAACAACATTTGCAACAACTGGAAATCATCTACTATTCATAAATGCAGTTTCCATTTTACCATTCCCAACTAATCAAAGATTATTCTGCAAAGTGGATCTGATACCTGTATTTTGCTTGTTTATTGTAGGCAACTTGTTCAGCCATTACACTGATATAACCTGCAGATCAAGGCCTCTACATTCTGCAATTGAATATAATCTCGACCAAGGGCTTGTAATTATATAAAGTAGGTTTTTCCTGAAACAGTGGTGGACTGTCAACCCATAAAGTTGAAGCTTGAATTTGTTGGAGATGGTCATTGCCTGGCACTTGTGTGGCACGAATGTTACTTGCCACTTATCAGCCCAAGCCTGGATATTGTCCAGGTCTTGCTGCATTTCCACACGGACTGCTTCAGTATCTGAGGAGTCACGAATGATGCTGACCATTGTGCAATCATCAGCGAACATCCCCACTTCTGACCATATGATTGAAGGAAGGTCTTTGATGAAGCAGCTGAAGATGGTTGGGCCCAGGACACTGCCCTGAGGAACTCCTGCATTGATATCCTGAAGTTCAGATGATTGACCTCCAACAACCACAACCATCTTCCTTTGTGCTAGGTATGATTCCAGCCAGCGGAGGTTTTTCGCCCTGATTCCCATTGACCTCAGTTTTGCTCGGGCTCCTTGATGCCATACTCGGTCAAATGCTGCCTTGATGTCAAGAGCAGTCACTCTCACCTTACCTCTGGAGTTCAGCTCTTTTGTCCATGTTTGAACCAAGGCTGTAATAAGGTCAGGAGCTGAGTGGCCCTGGTGGAACCCAAACTGAGCGTCACTGAGCAGGTTATTGCTAAGCAAGTGCCGCTTGATGACACTGTTGATGACACCTTCCATCACTTTACTGATGATTGAGAGTAGGCTGATGGGGCGGTAATTGGCCAGGTTGGACTTGTCTTGCTTTTTGTGTACAGGTCATACCTGGGCAATTTTCCACATTGCAGGGTAAATGCCAGTTTGTAGCTGTATTGGAACAGTTTGGCTAGGGGCGCGGCAGGTTCTGGAGCACAGGTCTTCATTACTATTGCCGGAATATTGTCAGGGCCCATAGCTTTTGCAGTATCCAGTGCCTTCAGTCGTTTCTTGATATCATGCGGAGTGAATCGAATTGGCTGAAGTCTGGCATCTGTGTTGTTGGGGCCTTCAGGAGGAGGCTGAAATGGATCATCAACTCGGCACTTCTGGCTGAAGATTGTTGCAACTGCTTCAGCCTTATCTTTCGCACTGATGTGCTGGGCTCCCCCATCATTGAGGATGGGGGTATTTGTGGAGCCACCTCCTCCAGTTAGTTGTTAAATTGTCCACCACCATTTTGCTGGATGTGGTAGGACTGCAGAGCTTAGATCTGATCCATTGGTTATGGGATTGCTTAGCTCTGTCTATCGCATGCTGCTTACGCAGTTTGGCATGCAGATCGTCCTGTGTTGTAGCTTCACCAGGTTGACACCTCACTTTGAGGCATGCCTGGTGCTGCTCCTGGCATGCCCTCCTGCACTCTTCATTGAAGCAGGGTTGGTCTCCTGGCTTGATGGTAATGGTAGAGTGGGGGATATGCCAGGCCATGAGGTTACAGACTGTGGTTGAGTACAAATCTGCTGCTGCTGATGGCCCACAGCGCCTCATGGAAGCCCAGTTTTGCATTGCTAGATCTGTTCGAAATCTATCCCATTTAGCACGGTGATAGTGCCACGCAACAAGATGGACGGTATCCTCAATATGAAGGCGGGACTTGGTCTCCACAATGTCTGTGCGGTGGTCACTCCTATCAATACAGTCATCGACAGAAGCATCTGCGGCAGGCAGATTGGTGAGGACGAGGTCAAGTATGCTTTTCCCTCGTGTTGGTTCCCCCACCACCTGCCGCAGACCCAGTCTAGCAGCTATGTCCTTTAGGACTCGGCCAGCTCGGTCAGTAGTGGTGCTACCGAGCCACTCTTGTTGGACATTGAAGTCCCCCACCCAGAGTGTGTTTTGTGCCCTTGCCACGCTCAGTGCTTCCTCCAAGTGGTGTTCAACTTGGAGGAGTACTGACTCATCAGCTGAGGGAGGGCGGTAGGTGGTAATCAGTAGGAGGTGACCTTGCCCATGTTTGACCTGATGCCATGGAGACTTCATGGGGCCCAGAGTCAATGTTGAGGACTCCCAGGGCAACTCCCTCCCTACTGTACACCACAGTGCCACCACCTCTGGTGGGTCTGTCCTGCCGGTGGGACAGGACATACCCGGGGATGGTGATGGAAGTGTCTGGGACATTGTCTGTAAAGTATGATTCCGTGAGTATGACTATGTCAGGCTGTTGCTTGACTAGTCTATGGGACAGCTCTCCCAACTTTGGCACAAGCCCCCAAATGTTAGTAAGGAGGACTTTGCAGGGTCGACAGGGCGGGGTTTGCCATTGTCGTTTCCGGTGCCTAGGTCGATGCCGTGTGGTCCGTCCAGTTTCATTCCTTTTTATTGACTTCGTAGCGGTTAGGTACAACTGAGTGGCTTGCTAGGCCATTTCAGAGGGCATGTAAGAGTTAACCACATTGCTGTGGGTCTGGAGTCACATGTAGGCCAGACCAGGTAAGGACAGCAGACTTCCTTTCCTAAAGGGCATTAGTGAACCAGATGGGTTTTTACAACAATCGACAATGGTTTCATGGCCATCATTAGACTGGCTTTTAATTCCAGATTTATTAATTAATGGATTCGAACCCATGTCCCCAGAGAAATACCCTGGGTTTTTGGGTTAGTAGTTCAGTGATAATACCACTACGCCACCGCCTACCCTGCAAACAGAAATACTGCAAACATCCAGTGTGGGAGAGATAAAATCTCTGCTGCTGCACAGCTGCTGAGAAAAATCCTGCGATTCAAGTGTGCGCTGGCGAAAAAACACCCTGATGCCACATTTCTCCTGGATATCCTACTAGAATAATTCTCGACAACTCCAGAACAGACTGCTTCTGAAACAATCCCAGTGACCCGTCTCCATATGCCTGGACGCCAGATCAAAAAAGGAACAACTGCTTGCTTCCATCTGTTCTTTCTTTTTTTGTCAAGAATTGGCAAGTATTTGGCCAAAGTAGTCTTTTTTTGTAACAGACCTCTGCAAACGGAATTTCTGTATTTTTTCCAGTGTGTGTGAGTGTAATTGAGGAATTTTAAGAAGGGAACTTTCATATTTCAATCAGTGTGTTAATGCTTTGCTTTGTTACTGGTTAAGTCTTGTTTTATAATAAACTGAGAATTTTGTTATTTATTAAAGAAACCTGGTTGGTGTATTTTATTCTGCGATAAAAAATCAAATATATGATTGGCTGTATTGGTAATCGGGTAAACATTTAAATGTATGTTGTGACCTGTGGAGAAGTGGAACTAGAAAAGACAGTGCACTCCTCCTGCCACAGTCGTAACAATATAAAAATTATTAAGCAACTCAAAAAGCAATAATCTTAAAAAAAAAATTCAGAGATGCAACAGTTAAAGCTAAGGAACTGTAACTTTTATGGAAACGTTAAATGATCAGTTGTTCGTTCTTTGTCTGGCTCCGGCAACTTGGATGTGAATTAGATGTTAGCTGCACTGCTTCTGATTCACCTCTATACTCGCTACAGAGTAGTCTAATTAGTTCTCCAGCAAATTTTGGTGTTAAGGATCTGAAGGATCAATGAGCACAATGGTCTGGGGAAGGTTGGAGCCAAATGCGCAGTTTCAGGAAATTTGGTGCCAAAACATTCAACTTTTCAGTCTTTCTTCATACAAGTGTTACACAGGCCCAGATTTTGCTGTGATCGTCGAAGGGACAGCTTTTGCCATTCAACTTGAGTACAGTTGCCCAGAGAGTTTCGTAGGCTTGTCAGCAATGATGTTCAGTGATAGTTCATCTAATCCAATGCAGCGCCCTCCACTGCATCTGTAAGTAGAGCAAGCAGTAGGGAGGCTCTTCAACCAGTCAGATCGAGGAATCCTCACTGAGATATGCAGACTGCAAAGCTGGAAGGGAAAACAGGAAATATAAATTACATTTTAAATCATTGTACAGGAAGTGAAAACAAAAGAAAAGGATTTGGGCATGCACATGGGATTAAGTGAGAAAAATAAAAGAAAAACTGAAGAACTTAATTTTTATATAGAAAATCTGCACTACTAATTTTATTAGGGAATCAGACTCCACATTTGTTAAATCATTTTACCACAATTAGAGAAGTTATTTAGCAGTAATTATTGCTCCTCAAGTTGTTAAAAATATTAGTTATTCCTGATTGAACTAGCTCTAACATTTTCGTTCATTTTTAAAGTCTAAAGCTTCAATTTTAGCTCCACATAACACATACTGCCATCATTTTGATCAGTCTTTCACAACCTTGTTGTATATGTAGTTTTATATCTGATACTGTTCTGCATTTCTTCAAGGTGATCTGTCAGTGGAGGTATAAGTCTAGCAATGTCACTGATCAAAATATTGGGAAAATTTAGAGTGGGTGACCAGTGTATATATGTCTGTTTCGATGGATAGCAGTGATAAAATGTTTGAATCATTTGAGGGCTCTATTTCCATCTACTTTGCCGGAAGTTTCCCGATTTGATCTTGTAACATCAGTGACTATCAGCAAATTTTTAAGTATAAATATTAACTAACAGCCACAAGAAAATGCTGCTAATTTCCCGCTAATCCACAGAGCTCTTTATTGTTGCCTTTACACAACAGGGACTGGAATCTCTACAAATAAAAACAAGAAATGCTGGAACCACTCAGCAGGTCTGGCAGCATCTGTGGAAAGAGAAGCAGAGTTAACGTTTCGGGTCAGTGACCCTTCTTCCTTCGGTCACTGAACTGAAAAGTTAACTCTGCTTCTCTTTCCACAGATGCTGCCAGACCTGCTGAGTGGTTCCAGCATTTCTTGTTTTTATTTCAGATTTCCAGCATCTGCAGTATTTTGCTTTTATTTCTGGAATCTCTACATATTGTCTATACTGCCCAGAGCGCCCAATTCATATTTTCAAATGGTTCATCCATGGTCAAAGTAATATCCAGGAGTGACCACAACCAGGAACTTAACTCTATACTGGAGGAAGACCAGTGTGATCTTCGTGATACAACCGTGCCTTCAATGTCTACCAAGTGTGGAACACCGCACCAACAGAGGTGCAACAGAATTCGGGTTCCTTGGTTAGCAGTCCGGAGATCTACCCTTATACACATCATTTGATCCATTGTTTATTAATAAACCAAACAACAAACAAGAACTCACAATTGAACTCTCAAATTAACACATTGATACCATACCCAGCAACTGGGACTCTGGTATATGGAGTTTTGTTGTTACCCACCCACTGGGGCTCTGTGTTTTGTAAGTATTAACTAGATCAGAGTTGTCGAACATACTGCAGCGGGCCAGAATCTGGCCCACCAAATGTTTCTACCCAGTCCACCAGCTCGCTTCTTTCATATGTTACGACTGAGGCAGGAAGAGTGGACTGTTTATTCTAGTCCCATTTCTCCACATGTTAGAACATATATTTAATTTTTCCCATTTACCAACATGGTCAATCATATACTCTATTTTTCCCAGAATAAAATACAACAACCA
Organism: Heterodontus francisci; assembly: GCF_036365525.1. Lineage (NCBI taxonomy): Eukaryota > Metazoa > Chordata > Chondrichthyes > Heterodontiformes > Heterodontidae > Heterodontus > Heterodontus francisci. Next base: position 46,164,150 of record NC_090389.1, on the reverse strand, counting down.
GGTTTCTTTAATAAACCACAAAATTATCAGTTTATTATAAAACCAGTCTTAACCAATAATGAAGAAAACATACACATACAAATTGAAATATTAAAGCCCCTTATTTATCTTACACACACACACACACACACACACACTCACTCACTCACACTCACACTCTCTCGCTCACACTCACACTCTCTCTCACTCACTCACTCACTCACTCACTCACTCACTCTCTCTCTCTCTCTCTCTCTCTCTCTCTCTCTCTCTCTCTCTCTCTCTCTCTCTCTCTCTCTCTCTGTCTCTGTCTCTGTCTCTGTCTCTGTCTCTGTCTCTCTGTCTCTGTCTCTGTCTCTCTGTGTCTCTCACACACACACACACACACACACACAGAAAATAAAAGTGTTTTTTGTTTATAGCGCTGTTACAAAGAAAACGAAAAAAACACACTTGGGCTGAATACTTGTCCTTGGTTTTGGTTTGGAATCCCAAATGCATGTTAATGGTTGCCACTGAGATCTTCCTAGAGCAGTACTTTCCAGGCGATGCTGAAGATCAGTTTGGGTAGACTTTACGAGAAATGCAGCTACAGAGGCTTCAGATAGGCCTTACAGCAGAACTGCAGCAACAAGAGTTTCAGTTCCCACAACATTCGATATGCAGGGTTTCTTCAAATACAGTTGGAAATCGGAAACTGACACACCCTATGCAGGATTTCTTTTCGAGAGAGAGAGAAAGAGAGTGGGGTCATCTTTTCTGGCAGGCAAAAACCAACTGTCTTTTATAACAGTTCAAACTGAAACTAAAAACAGTCCCGAATTCAAGCCTCCTTACCTCTATAAATCTTGACCCGTCACTTCTCTGTAAACATCTCCCCAAGTCAAAAACAACCATTGCTGGGTGATTATCCACAGACAGGTGCCTTCAAGTAAGACTTGTTTACAAGCCAGATTCAGGCAGCTTCTAGTGACTTCTTTGGGAAAAAAACCCCACAAAGTTCAGCATCTCTTCAAGATTCCAGATGAATCAATGTCCATAATTTAACTATAAGTCCTTAAAACATATTTTACAAAAAACAGTAGAAGTACTCTCGTAATACATACACTCTCTCTTACACAATATTCACATCCACACTTTCACACAACAAACTATTCGCCTAATGTAGATCTCCCAGGGGCAGGTTTTTCCTTCTGCACGGCCTGTGTGCTGCGGATTCTCAGCTCAGTAACTGTTAAACACTGAAGTCCGGCGCTCTGAAACGTGCCTGTTATTCAGATTCCGTGGCAAGAGCCCATCACAGTTGTGACTGTGTTAAACCAATGGCTGTTATTACGTTATTATATTGATTGCACACAAAAATATGTTTCATTATGATGAAAATACAAATTATCTGCTGGCAGACCCACTAGACTCATTGTTTATCTGTCAGATTAGAGAATCATAGATAACGGTAACTGCTGTCCTATCCTTCCCATTCTCAACAACCAGACGTGTCTAGTTACAGAATAATCCAACATTCAGACAATGGATTTTCAGACAGTGACCGGCTGTTCCTGCTCGTCCTTTGATTCGGGACTGAAGACAGATAAATGTACCGTCATACCTGAACTCACCGAGAGGAGAAGGGATAGTGACCACCTCATCTGCCACACTGGAAGAGTGTTCACTGTGCCAGTGTGACCCATCCTAACAGTGTGTCCATATCACACTCAATAACATTATCCCTCTTTTATATACAACATCAGAGAGAGGGAGAGGGAAAGAGAGAGTGAGAGAGAGAATCAGTCTTACCATTCCTAACAGTGTGTCCATATCACACTGAATAACAACATTTTCATATGTATCATCAGAGAGAGAGAATCAGTATGACAAAGTGAGCACATATATCACTCAATAATGGTATACCCAGTTGCTGAGTTTTTCACTATCGACTTCAAAATTCTTAATTTCACAAATCTAAATACTGATATCTACCTTGAACTGTGATGAACTGAAGTTGTTTGCAGACATTGACTACTTATGCAATCAAGAACAATGCTAGGTATCTCACTAAATTTGTGTTCAACATAGTGAAGAGCAAGTAAGTCAGTAGTCTTATTTAAAATGTGTTCACAAAAATGCACAATTTTTGTTGTTTTGATTGATAGGATACATTTCTATTGCCTTTATCTGAAATTTGCTCACCGGCCCCATATATAGGACAAAAATTGTACTGTGGCCCCTCACACGAATAGGTTGGATACTCCTGATCTTGATGGTCCCGCACCATGTGCTGATTACTTCCAAGTCCAAATGTCACAACCGAACAACTTCAGTGAAGTCCATAGGATCCGGATTCACGATGCTGTCTTCCAACCTCAGATAACTCACTTCAGTCGAATGTTGGCCTCTTGATGGAGGTTAAGTTGTCAACATGTTGCTGCCAATGTTGTGGGCCAAGGTCGCACGTCCCCTGCAGCAAAATGAGGCCTAAGCCCTCTTCAACATTTTTTGCAGTTACAAGAGCAGTTGGGGCTTGATCTCCGCAGATCATCCTTTCGCATCTTCTTTGAGCAATCACTCTTCAGCTTCTTAAAATGAGGGAGATGCTTGTATCCGGCATTCGAAACTATTTGGAGTGTGACTCTCTGTGATGTAGAAGATGCAAAATGGCCGCAGCTATAATAACCAGACCCCAGTGCCAGCTCCTGCAGTCTTTTGGCAGTTTTTACCAGGTCCGGCCAGACAGTCTACATGGGCCTTCCGAACCGACCAGCCACGCACACCAGACCAATTAGACTAGAGGATGCAGTTGACCTCAAGGTACTCCAGTAAACTAGAGTGCATTACTCTACGCAAGAATATGTGTCAATCAAACACTCAACAGTTAGATTGTTACAGCCAATAGTATTCAAGCTATCATGTTCCCTGGCCAGTCGTTTTAGCCAACATGCAATGTTGTTACCCTGGCGGAACCATATACAGGTGTGACCTGCTGCAATTTAGAACAGGCAAGATCATCACAGCTATAGTAACTAGGCAACTCATGGCTGTGGGAATGGTATTGCTTATGAAAGGTGGAACTGGCACTCGGCAACACCAATCAACTAGGGACTGCTGTCAAACCAGCCTTCAGGGAGCCCGACCCTACGTAAAAGGTCGCCTTAAGAGAGTCACAATTTCTCCCGCCGAAATAGAGTCATGAATGAAATCCCATACTTTACCACTCCATTTTTTTTGTGTCAGTGCATTGAACTGTGAGGGCGGCTGCTATATGTCGGGTTTATATCAAAAGTAGTGCTGGGTCAAATACTACTAGCAATGCATTAAAATGTTAATTTATCCAAATGGAATTCAGTGGCAATTTATTTGTGACGTAGCTGAATTTCAAATATTTTGGAATTATATAACTGTTTTAAAGAACAAGTTTACTCTCGTCCACAACATTTTGGATCTTTAAGATAGCAACTTGAATTGCATAATGGTTTCTCATTCTGTTGCTCAGTTACTAGTCTTCTGCAAGTGCTCCAGACTCGCGTTAGCTGGTCCAAGAATTAAGTCAAAGTTTTCAGTGAGGAGCTGAATTCCCCACTGAATTTGCCAATATGAGAGCAGTGGTTTGAGAAGAAGCTGTTAGACACTTTTACTCAATTCAGTGAACTAAAATGTAAAATTTCTGATGCCCGCCATCTGTGTACATTGAGTTTACAATGTTGTCTGTCGATCACAAGAAGAGTTCTGTGATTATATCATTGTTTATTTCTGTGTGGGACTAATTGACGAGGTAGTCTTTGAAGGTTGATCTGAACATATGGTGAGAACCCTGGTTCAGTAAAAACAAAACTTTAATTGGTTGGATTTTTTAGTGGCCCCACAATTTAAAAAAATAATAGAAACAAATGTATGTTTAGATAAAAATTATCCATAGGATGATGATGCATATGCTGGAATGCCGTTAAAGAATATTTGTTAAAATGCTAAATTCCATCCTCTTTTAAAGTTATGCTGCAGACTTTTAGGTACTTGGGTAAGTGTCAGTTGTGGCTCATATAGGATATGATTTATTACCTGTGCAACAAATGTGAAGTAATATGTCAAATGTGTAATTTCAGTATGTGTATGCAGTCAGTGTTAATTATGCCAGTACGTTAAGGGATCTATGGATTTCATTTAATTTCTTCATCCATTCATATTTACTGGCAAATTACATTACTCATGTAATGTCACCCAGAAGGTTATTTTTGTCCTATTTGTTTTTGCCCTATTTGTTCAAAAACATTCTCTCAAAATATCAGAGGTGCACAAACCCATTACTATTTCTTTTATTTTACACATAACACTATGTATATTTTTAACAGGAATTGTGTATCAGCGAGTAAGGTGCATCAGTGAGTAAGGTCCATGCAGGGGATAGCAGTAAAACAGAAAATTAAAGTTTCTTTATTTGAATGTGCGAAGCACTTATTTATTTATTTAGAGATACAGCACTGAAACAGGCCCTTCAACCCACCGAGTCTGTGCCAACCATCAACCACCCATTTATACTAATCCTATTACCCTCTCACATCCCCACCTTCCCCTACCACCTACCTATACTAGGGGCAATTTATAATGGCCAATTTACCTATCAACCTGCAAGTCTTTGGCTGTGGGAGGAAACCGGAGCACCCGGCGAAAACCCACACGGTCACAGGGAGAACTTGCAACCTCCGCACAGGCAGTACCCAGAATCGAACCCAGGTAGCTGGAGCTGTGAGGCTGCGGTGCTAACCACTGCGCCACTGTTCCGCCCCCAATTGCATCTGCAATAAGGTAGATGAACTAGTGGCACAAATTGAAATTAATGGTTTAGATCTAATCACCGTTACAGCGACATGGTTACAAGGTGACCAAGGTTGGGAAATAAATATTCCAGATGTTACGACCAGGTGAGAAAGTTGTCTAGGGATCCCTTTTAGCCTTCACCTGGTCTTATTGGAACAGGGTTTTATTTTGAAACACACTATGTTTTGACTTCCCCCTTGGTGAATCCTTGTTCACTGCTTTCCAATTATAAGGCAAAGAAATTAGCACAAACAGGCTTTCTTAGGTTTAAAGAAGAAAAGTGAAATTTATTAGAACTTGAACTTAAACTCTAATTCGGTTAACGCCTATGGATACACGCCGCGGCCCACGCTAGCCTGCATACGTGATATGCACATGAAAATAGAGACAGAAAAGAGCAGAAGAAAAATAAAGTCGAGTGGTTTGAGGCAATCTCTGAAGAGAGGTTTTTGTTACCGCGCTTGGAGCTCGCTGTAGTCCTTGCTTGTAGATAGATCTTGCTTTTCGTTGGGGCCCAGTATTCTTCTTAAACCTTGTTCACTGTAGGAGACTTTTCTCTCTTGGGGTTTGTATGTCTTCAATGTTTTCCGAAGCTGATGAGAGAGATGAGAGCAGACAGGACAGAGATGTTCTCGAGCCAGGAGCTTTCTGAGTTCTGTGGCAAGTTCAAATTCAAAAAAACTGCAACAACCTTGTGACTAAACTGGTCTGACCACATCTGTTTGTGTATTCGGCCATCTTAGCAGTTAACCTTGAATGCTAGCTTCGCCACCTTCAATGTCTGGTAATCAAAAGTCCATTGTGGATTAAATTGGAGTAGGGAGTGGCCCCTTTGTCCTTTCCAAGTACTGTCTGTTACTATGCAAATGTCTTTCCAGTCAAGGTTCTGGTGGGTTTTTTTTAAAAAACAAGTTCTTTATTTATTTTATTTTATTTAGAGATACAGCACTGAAACAGGCCCTTCGGCCCACCGAATCTGTGCCGACCATCAACCACCCATTTATACTAATCCTACATTAATCCCATATTCCTACCACATCCCCACAATTCCCCTACCACCTACCTATACTAGGGGCAATTTATAATGGACAATTTACCTATCAACCTGCAAGTCTTTGGCTGTGGGAGGAAACTGGATCACCCGGCGAAAACCCACGTGGTCACAGGGAGAACTTGCAAACTCCGCGCAGGCAGTACCCAGAATTGAACCCGGGTCGCTGGAGCTGTGAGGCTGCAGTGCTTTACTCCAGTAACAGTTTAAAAATCAATGTTCATGTGACGAAATTAATGTCTCACATTCTTGGCAGGTGGGGGACTTCATGACATAGGGCACACAATATTTCGAAAAGACAGACAATGGCAAAGGTGGGGTGTAGCTGTTATAGTAAAGGATGACATAAGGACATTAATGAGAAAGGACCTTGGCTCAGGAGATCATAAAATAGAATCAGTTTGGATGGAGATTAGGAATAGCAAGGGTCAGAAAATGCTGGTGGGATTAGTTTATAAGCCTCCTAACAGTAGTTATACTGTTGGACAGAGCATTAAATAAGAAATTATTGGAGCTTGCAACCAAGGAAATGTAATAATTATGGGGGACTTTAATGTTCATATAGACTGGACCAATCAAATTGGCAAGGATGGTCTAGAAGATGAGTTTGTGGAATGTTTTTATGACAGCTTCCTGGAGCAATACATTGTGGAAACAACTAGGGATAAAGCTATTTTAGATCTAGTATTGTGTAATGAGGCAGGGTTAATTTGTAATCCATGGTAAAAGATCCCCTGGGAAATAGTGATCATAATACAATTGAATTCCATGGTTAAGTTTGAAAATGACATATTCCAATCACAAACAATAATCTTAAACAAAGCCAATTACATAGGTTTGAGAAGAGAGCTGACTGAGGTTGGGTAAGTAGACTAAAAGGTTTGGTAGTAAGTAAACAGTAGGAAACATTTAAAGAACCAATTCAAAATGTTCAACAAAAATGCATTCCATTGAAAAATAAAAACTCAGTAAGAAAGATCCATCTGTGGGCTTACTCAGGAAGTTAAGGATAGTATTAGATTAAAGGAAGAGTCTTATAATGTTGCAAAGAATAATAGCATACCTGAGGATTGGGTGTGTTTTAGAAACCAGCAAAGGCCACCAAAAGGTTGATAAAAAGGGAAAACAATAGAATACGAAAGTAAACTACCTAGGAATATTAAAACAGATTGTAAGAACTTTTCCAAGTATATTAAAAGGAAGAGAGTAGCTAAATTAAGTGTTGGTCCCTTAGAAGCAGAGACAAGAGAAATTATCATGGGGAGTGTGTAAATGGCAGAGATATTGAACAAATATTTTGTGTCTGTCTTCACAATAAAAGACACAAGTTACATACCAGAAATAGAGGGTAATCTCGGGGCTAAAAAGAGTGAGGAAATTAAGGTGATTAGTATCAGTAGAGAAAATGTATTCGAGAAACTTAAGTGACAAAAATCTGACAAATCCACAGGACCTGATGGCCTACATCCTAGGGTTCTAAAAGACATAGCTGCAGAGCTAGTGGATGCACTGTTTATGATTTTCTATAAATTCCCTAGATTCTGGAATGGTCTTAGATTGGAAGCAAATGTAACACTGCTATTCAAGAAAGGAGGGAGAGAGAAAGCAGGAAACTACAGGCCAGTTAGCCTGACATAAGTCATCAGGAAAATGCTGGAAACTGTTATTAAGGAAGCTTTAACAATGCACTTTGAAAATCATAGTATGATCAGGCAAAGTCAACATGGTTTTACAAAAGGAAAATGATGTTTGACAAATTTATTAGAGTTTTTTAAGGATGTAACTAATAGGGTAGATAAAGGGGAACCAGTAAATGTAGTGTACCTGGATTTCCAAAAGGTTAATAGGCAAGATAAGGGCTCATGGAGTTGGGGATAATATATTAGCATGGATAAAGGATTGGTTAACGGACAGGAAACAAAGACTGGGCATAAATGGGGCATTTTCAAGTTGGCAGGCTGTAACTAGTGGAGTGCTGCAAGGATCAGTGCTGGGGCCTCAGCTATTTACAATCAATGTTAATGACTTAGACGAAGAGACAGAGAGTCATGTATGTAAGTCTGCCGATGATACAAAGGTAGGGGAAATGCAAGCTGTGAGGAGGACACAAGGAGGCTGCACAGAGATATAGACAGGTTAAGTGAGTGGGCAACAAGGTGGCAGATGGAGTATAATGTGGGGGAATTGTGAAGTTATTCACTTTGGTCGTAAGAATAGAAAAGCAGATTATTTTTTAAAAGGTGTCAAACTTGTAAATGTTAATGTTCAGAGAGACTTGGGTGTGCTCGCACAAGGAACACAGTTAGTGTGCAGGTACAGCAATCAATTGGGAAGGTAAATGGCATGTTATCCTTTATTGCAAGGGGATTGGAGTACAAGAATAAAGACTTCTTGTGACAATTGAACAGGGCTTTGTTAAGACCACATCTGGAATACTGTGAGTAGTTTTTGTCTCCATGTTTAAGGAAGGTTATACTTGCCTTGGAGCCAATACAGCAAAGGTTCGCTAGATTTGTCCCTGGGATGAGAGGCTGAGTAATTTGGGCCTATATTCCCTGGAGTTAAGAAGAATGAGAGGTGCTCTCTTTGAAACTTACAAGATTCTGAATGAGCTTGACAGGGTAGGTACTGAGAGGTGTTTCCACTTGCTGGGGAATCTAAAATGTGGGGACGCAGTCTCTGGATAAGGGACGATCATTTAGGATTGCGATGAGAATTTTTCCATTCAAAGGATTGTGAATCTTTGGAATTCTCTACCCCTGAGAGCAGTGGATGCTCCATCGTTGAATATATTTAATGCTGAGACACAGATTTTTGGTGTCTTGGAATTAAGGGATATGGGGAGAGGGTGGGAAAGTGGAGTTGAAGCCTAAGATCAGCCACTAACTTATTGAATGGCAGGGCAAGTTTGACGGGCCATGCTCATGCTCCTATTTCTTATGTTCTTATGTTCTAAAAGTGCAATTATAAATGCAAAAATCATATATTAATTTTGTTTTAAATATTTTGACTGTTTACGCATTGGGTACTTGACATACAGCTTCATTTTGCTTCATCTTTCATGCTGTCCAAGTTGTCTGTTGCAGTTTTCTCTCTGTGCCTTGTGCAGTTTCACCAGGGACTTCAACAGATTTTATAGCACTTAAAGCCGACACATTAATGAGTGACGATAGCTTTGTAGGGTTTTAAAAGCCTGTGCTTAACATAAAAGCTTTTATTTGAAGATTGCACTTTTAAAGCACTCCAAAAAATGCAATAAAGATAATGGCAGGCTTGCTTCTACTGCCATCTCAAATTTACTTACATTGTTTGAAACACTTATAAGGGTACTCCCACTATAAAATTATTTAGGTGGTTTATGCTTGTGAAGAGCAAATGCGGCCTTTCTCTGGATATCGGTAGCTATTGTTGAGCATTATAATCCACAAATTTTTGTTCTTGTGTTGAAAAGTGCCAGCCAGTTTATGCTTTAGAGATTGTGGGGTGGAAACTAATCTGAGCCTGCTTTCAGACCCAAACTTAGTGCCATGTGAGCAGAGGATGCCCAGACAGAGAGGTTCGAAATTGGGCTTTGGGCCCCATAATTTCCGGATGAGCTACCAGTGCCTATTGCCAGCCGTGATACTCAGGCATGTCCTGGGGTGGGTGGGGGGAGAGGAGCAAGGAGAGAAGGGGTGAGGACTGTGGGAGAGAGGCCTGGCAGTGGCCATTGGAAGCATTCCTGCTCCCCGGCTCTCAATTAAAGCTATCATAAACATGCATACAGGGCCTCAAACACGTCTAGAAAGCAAATCGGAATGGGCCCAATTTCTGAAAAGGGTCCTTCAATTGTCATTAGACTCCTCGTTAATACATTCACGGGGCCTGATGGCTGTTTTAGGTGGCCAGCTGGAAAAAAAATGAGAGCTGCTGCTTGTTTGTCTAATGCTGCTAAATTAAATTATAATTACGTTATTATCAAGCTACATAGAATGTACAGCCCAGAAACAGACCATTCGACACAACTGGTCCATGCCGGTGCTTATGCTCCACATGAGCCTTCTCCCACCCCTCTTCACTTAGTCATATCAGCATAACCTTCTTATCCTTTCTATCTCATATTTTTATCTAGCTTTCGCTTTAATGCATCTCTGCTATTTGTATCAACTACTCCATGTGATAGCGAGTTCCTCATTCCAACCGATCTCTGGGTAAAGAAGTTACTCTTGAATTCCCTATTGGACTTATTGGTGAATATCTTATATTTATGGCCTCTAGTTTTGGACTCCCTGCAAGTAGAAACATTTTCTCTAAGTTGACCCTATCAAATTCTTTCACGATCCTAAAGACCTCAATACTGTCCTTTCTAGAGAAAAGAAATCCAGCCTGATAAGTCTTTCTTGATAGGTATAGCCTTTTGGTTTTGATATTATCCTTGTGAATCTTTATTGCACTTTCTCCAGTACCTGTGTCTCATTTCGATAATTGTGGAGACCAGAACTGCACGCAGTACTCCCAAGTGTGGTCTAACCAAGGTTCTGTATAACCTTTAACATAACTTCTCTATTCTTGCCCTCAATGCTTTGTTTGCTTTTGTAATGGCCTTATTAACCTTCATTGTTACTTTGAGATTTGTGTATCTGGACCCCTAGATCCCTCTGCTCTACTCCCGCATTTCAACTCGTACTTTCTAAGGAGTATGTGGCCTCCATGTTCTTCTTACCAAAATGCATCACTGTATACTTATTTGCATTGAAATTCATTTTCCAATTACACATCTATTCTGCAAGCTTATTAATGTTGTCTTGTAATTTGTGACAGTCTGCCTCAGTATTGGTTAAGCCTCCCAATTTGGTGTCGTCTGCAGATTTTAAATTTGTACTTCCAATTCAGAGTCCATTTACGTTACTGGTGAACAACAGTGACTCCAGCATTGTGGAACATCACTTCCCACCTTTTATAAGTTTGAGAGTGTAGAATGACTAAATATTGATAAAGAATGATTTTTAAATGAAAATACTTGAAAGAAGGGTGATGCTGTGGCAATATATTTTAATCTATTCAAGATTAAATTGCATTTGCTGTTTCAGGTTTGGCTGTTTACTGTTTAAAAGTACTGGCCAATATGCAGACAAGGTCATGTAACATATTTGTTCTTTTAGCCTAGTATAAATATTGAAGTTTGACCTAGGATTACATCCTTCTTTCTTGAAATCTGTTCTGAGGATGACTGTCGTAAATTTTTCCTGTAGATTTATCAGTATTCACAAAGCAAATCTAGCTTTCCAAACAATAAGCAGCTTTTTAAGACGAATCAGACATTTTGTGGTTTCATAATCCAGAGTGTACAACTTGCTTTTTAGACATAAAAAGGAGTGTTTCTGCTTTAAAATAATTTTTTTCAATATAAAGGCATGAAAATACAAGGAACTGGATTCTACTCTAATTGTCGAACTAACAGCACCAGCCATTTGTCATACTTGGATTTGCCCAGAGACTTTCTATGGGATTTTCCACTGGAAGTTCCTGTCAGCCAAACATCCAAAAATTGTAGAGCATCTGGGCAAGCAACTGTGCATCTCCTTAATCAATCGGATTGAAGAATCGTTAATGAGCAATGCAGAATCTGAACTGGGAAATATCAGAATATTTAATTCAATGCCAAAACAGGGTTAATAAGCAAAGTAGAGAGAGAGAGAAAAAAAGATTGGACTGAGAGAGATAAAAGACCAAAAGTAAAAAAAGTATTTTTAAAAAAAATTAAATCTCCAACAATAAGTAAAATCATAAGTATGCTGTACAAAAGGCCACAAAGAATATACTTTCTGAACTTTAGAAACAAAGGATATGATCAGTGGGGAAAAAGCTTGTTTTCCCCCTCAGTTTTCTCAGGAGAAGATTCAGTAACAGGATATGTGTGATAAAAAGCTTAGTGGACAAGAAAACATGGTTGGAAAAATTCTTGTTTAAAAAAAAAAATAGTCATTTGTTCAACAACTGTCTCCCCAATGTTCAACCAGTCGTACATGTAGCAGGTGTTAACAATGAATTTGACACTGCCCAACTCATTAAAGAGAAAACTCTCCCCTATTTAGGTAATTTTCCATGAGCTAGTTTTGAGTATTCTCAGTGTTGTACATAATTATCTAGTAAGGGCTCACTTATAATGTAAAGACTTTAAACAATCCTACTATTATGTTCATTTCAATTAGAATGTTTCAAAATTAATTTGTTGCCTACTGCATATTTTACATTTCCTCATTTTAAGCATGTTGGGAAAACTGTTTTATATCGAAGTAAGCAAGTTGGCAGTTCCATTGAAATTGCAGATTGTGGAATTTGATACAAATGCTTTCAGTGTACATTAATTTTCGCTGTGGCTATATAAAGTTTAGGTTTTAGCATTTTAAGAATTGTATTTTAATGTGCTGGGTCCCATGGTGCAGAACAGGGATTTGTGCCAATAATTCCCACATCTTGAATATTCAATCTAAACCAGACTCTCCATGGAAGAGAATTGCAAGATGATTGACCCTTGGCAACCTTTGTGCACCTCCTGGTGACCAGCTGAAGAGCAGTAATACCAGCGGCCTGTGATCTATTTCCCATTGAAAAATTACTCAGTAAGAAAAAGAAAATGGTGTCTGATGGGATCTAATTTGTTCCCATAATGAAAGGCCTCTGATAAGTGGGATCATGTGACCATGTTTCTTTATACAGCTGCTTCCAGCTTGAAGAAAGAGTGCAATTTTGTATGCACACGCAGTCAATCTACTTTTAAGCCGTACTTTTGAAATCATAAAGGTAACATTAAACTGACACTAGCAAGCCCGAACGCGAATGTTTGTTCTGACTCTGTGCTGCTCTCTATTCAGTGTCAGCTGTCAAAGTAGTCAGGTATATAGTGTCCTTTAGATCAAAAAAAAATTTGTTTCATTTGACCCGTGATTTCTGCATGAGCTCTGAAAGTTCTTCAATATAAAACTAGGTTTACTGTAAGCACAAAGGATTATGCCAAGAAACTAAACATCTAATGTGATTAAATATGTTGATGGAGGTATTTACTGACTAAATGGTGTATTAATATTATTTTAATAAAAAATGCAGTAAATCTTTTCAACATTGGTGGAATTTAGATTAAACAGCCAGGCCAGTTGTTTGTGTGCCAGTACAAAAGGAATCCTTCAAATTTCTGCTGGAATTGAACTCTTAAACAATTTCAAGTAGAATATAGATTTTCCTCAGAAAGAAACTGTATATTGCTAACAAAAGTTTTGCATTAGATCCGTCCCCAGTCTAGTGTCACTGCCCATATGGTTTGCATTGGGCTGTCTAAATACACCATTTTAAGAAGGGCAAGTTGAAGGTTTGGTTTTCAACAATCTCTGTCATACGTGTGTAGTGCAAAACAGCTGAATAGTTTATGTTCATGGCATTACTTCTACTTGCACTCGCTTGCTCTTCTCCTTCTGCTGTCTCCAGCCCTGCCTCTTCTCACTCATTCTTACTCTGGCAGGGTGGGGTGGGGGTTCCCACTCACCTGCTGCTGATGCTTCTTGCCCTCCCAAGTACTGCTTCTACCCTTCCTCTCATTGCTGCCTCCTCCTGTACTTCTACAGCTGCCTCTTGCCACTCTGTGCATTGGTATCTCCTTCTGTGCTTCCCGATCTACTTATTGCTACTTCCTGCACTCACCACTACTGTCTCCTTGTTTGTTTTTAGCTGTCTTGTGCCATGGTTCTCACCATTGCTCTATTCCCAGCTACCTTTCCCTCTACTCCCCACTGCTGCCTCTTCTCATTTGATGCATTGCGCCCTCTTAGTGCTCTCTACTTGTTACTCTGTGGTCTCACGTTCCCCACTGTTCCCAATTCAGGCTATTTTTTTTTCTCTGCTTCCTTCCTCACTCTTCCCACCCCTGCCTCCTCTTCAAGTGCTTCCTGACATTGCTTCTTTCTGTTCACCTCTGCTGCTTCTTACAGTTTTAAAAAGGAATGTGTATTTAGGGGAAAGGAAGATACTATAAAAATATGTGGTTTTAAATGGGAAAATAGATGAACAATAAGTGAAAATGATTGAAGGTTACAAATTCCAGGGGAACGTGCATCCAAATGGGCAAGAGGCGGCTACTGTACATCTGTCAAAGATACTTGTCTAGATGCTTCCATTTTTGAGATTAAAACTAAAAGCCATAACAGAAGATAGTCACCAATAAATCCAATAGAGAATTCAGGAGAAACATGTTTATTCAAAGAGTGGTAAGAATGTGGAGCCTACTCTCACAAGACAAATGGCATAGATGCATTCAAGAAGAAGCTCGAAAAGCAGACGGGGGAGAAAGGAATAAAAGGATATGCTGATAGAGTTAGATGAAGAGGTGTAGAAGGAGGTTCATGTGGAACATAAACACCAGCATAGATCAGTTCAGCTGAATGGTCCGTTTCTGTGCTGTAGATTCTATGTAGTTCTACATAGAATTTGCAGTTGAAATGGCAGCAAAACTGGTAGTATTCGCTGTCATTACTGTAAACTTTATAACAACTTCTGGTGTCTGCACAGGTGCAGTTAAACATGGAAATCTTGTCGTTGCTGTCATAGATACCCTGCTCCTCCACAGGGTGTGATGTCACTGTCTTCGCAGAAGAAATCATGAAAGATTACTGAATTGTCCTGAATTTCAACTACATACTATTCTTGCTGTAAAAGCCATTGAAGATATTAAGCCGCCTTCAGTCAGGAAAAACTGAATTTTTAACTGTGTACTAAGTCATAATTACTGCTGAACAACCTCCCTGACCCTGAAAACTAAGTTTCTAAGTATGGAGTCTCATTTCCTCAGAAGGACATTTTAAAATTATAGATTTTTAATAAAATAGTTTTTAAAGAAGTTTTTGTTCCTGATATTTATCTTTCTCCCTTAAGTCTATGGTATATCCCAATTTTTATTTGACCTTCTGTACAATGATTAAAATGTGATTATAATTCCTACTTTCTACTTCCTGCTTTGCTGTCTGTGACAATTCTTCAATCTGACTAGCTAATCAGCCTGTCTGCTGCCTGCCCAGTTGCTGGGCACCACTGATGGTGCCAAATTGAAACTGATGTCAGAAATGAGGAAATCTACACTCGAGTCTGCTAAACCTTTGTGGACAGCTTTCTATGAGGTCAGCAGTTAGTGCTGTCCTTTTGCCGCTGGCAGCAAAATCCAGGCAAATTCCAATACATTGTACACTCTGCTCCAACTGATACAAGCCAAGACTTTTAATATTACTCTTTTGGAAATTCTGTTTTAATAAAATATAAATACGAATCTTGACAATTGATATGTCTAATAACACTTTAATAAGTAAAATATTCTTGGTATAACTTTGTAAGTGTCTTTTGTTGCATTATTACGTTGTTAACTACTTCTCCTTTAAGTCATCTTGCTTGAGGCTTAGGAGACAAACTGTGACATTTCCCAAAGTTGTTCCCAATAAACAATATTAGTACAGAGCCACTCACTCATTTGCTAGGTTCCACTTTTGAGGGAGATCCTGAACTTAATTCAGTTTTGATCCTCTCCTAACAGATTGACCAAAATTAGAACTTCTCACCTGGAAAATTGCAAGGGTCAACGACAGTATTCAAATTTCTAACAAAAGGTCATTGGCCTGAAATGTTAACTTACTTTCTTTCTCAACAGATTCTGCCTGACCTGCTGAGTATTTCCAGCAGTTTCTTTATTTCAGATTTCCTGAATCTGCGTATTTTGCACTTGTATTAGTGTTCAAAGTTTACCTCTTGCAGTCTCGGATTTTACATTCTGTTTGCTAATGGCCAAGGTGTCCTTTGGATCTTCTATTTTTCTGTGCAATTTCTTTAATATTTGGGTAATACTGAGCAATATATCCCATTTGTCTTTGCTGGTTCCCACTAGTAAAAAGCTGCACGGCAGGAAATCAATTCAAATCAAACTGTGGTTAAACAATGTTTTTTTGTACCAATTTGGATCTAAACCCAAGAAGGTACTAGAAGATTGGTGTTGACAGGTTTAACTAAGTAGAAATGACCTATTTACCACTGACAATCAAAGCTCTTTCAAGGTCACCTGCTGCTTGCTTTCAGAAATGCATCCTTGTTGAACACAGAAATGGATAAAAAAAAATCTAATCTATCTCTGTTGAACCCAACAGTAAAACAGCATATTCTAAGCACACTTGAATTGCAAGCATTTGGGAAAGGATACCGAGGCTGACCTTTCTTGTGATACTTCAAGATGTCCCTGGAGAGAATGCTTTTTGTCAAAGATGACAAACATCCTCAGAGATTTAATTTTGTCAGCTTTGTGTACAGCAGTGACATTGATTTCTTCTCACTACCATTTCTTGTCTGCGCTGATAATGAATATGCGGTGGCAGGTGTCTGTCAAGCACACTTTTGCTAGAATATCGAAGCAGAATCCTTTCATTTATTAATCATGACAGCAGGGTTCAGAACAATTTTAGCTAGCTTAAGGGAAATCTGCTCTAAAAAGCTTTAAGTTCTCTTTGTTGCCTTCTGGAGAAAACAAAAACAAATCTCTTAAATTTAGTTGTCTATCTGTCAATAGTCATTAAGCCAAAGGAGATCAGTATTAACTATAATAATCATAGTATTGAACAGATAAAACTGTTTATTTTCAGGTCAGGATCGGTAGTTTCACTGCCCACAAGATCAATATTTTGCATGACTGATAGAGGTATCGGATAAAAGTTGGCAGTAACTTACGAGTAATTCAATCGAGGGACTGTGATCACATAAATACTCGTGTGGTTTATGAATGATCACAGGCCACTGAGATTGAATTAAAGCTATAACTGCAGTGCTAATTATTTGCTATTGTATGTAATGTTTGGTATTTCTTAAGTGTTTTTTTTTCTACAGAACATAATGGCATAGTTGGTGAAAATATACTTAAGGTGACCTCCAACATTAAATTATATATTACGCAATATACATTGTAATACATTTTCTTTGAGCATTGGAATAGCGGAGAATACAGATTTCAGTGTATTTTATAAAGGAATAATTCAGATATTAAATAGCACATAATGGTAAGCAACATGTAGTGAACTTCAAAAAGAACTGAATGTCTCAGTGGTTAAGTACATTGTCTCTCACTTCACCTCAAGCACTGTGTTCGGATTCAGCCCAGATTAATGGATGAAAATGTCCTCATTCTAACAGTTGTACAATTCCAATGTAGTGGATTAGCGTGTGTAGTGAACGTGAATCCACTGCACAAAAATCCTGTTGTTCAGTGTGTGCGGACCTGCCTGCACACGACATTAACAGTGTTACACCTGCGCCCACTTCTATTCCTGTGTCCACGTTTATAATGGAAACCGCCTATGTAAACTTGTGCTGTAATTACACCCGCCTGCCACTGATGGCATTATAGTACTTCAGGTTTGCATGTCGCAGCTAATAACTCTAAACTCAATGCTGTCAATATCAAATCAAAGTATTGTGTCTAAATAACTGGATGTTTTTGATGTTGAGGTGAGCTCTGAATTATATTTGCTCAAGCTGTACTCTGACCTCTGTTTCACCTCATGACTACACTCCATCTTCACTCCACGTGTGCAGTGCCACAGGAGATTAGCTAATTTGAACAATATTGTGTGTTTCATTTCAAAATAAGTATCCTGAAAGGTTTAAATAGCCATACCTTATGGCTCTGTTTTTTAAATGATGCAGCAGGTATATGCTTCTGAACTCTCTGATTTGTTTATTTTTCATTTTCAGATTCCCTTTGCTCTGGTCCAGTTTCCCCTATGGGAGTTTCTGAAGGTAGGTTAACATTTTTGTATTGTGAAACACTAAGCTTCAGCACTGGTTTGACTTATTTATTTGTGTGGAATCAGTGGCAAGACAGTCATTGTTTTGGTTCCTATCGTAAACTCCACTCCCTTGCCACTGATTCCGGGCTAGGATTTCCAACTCTCATTGGGCAAATTCCTGGAGGTTTCATCACATGATTTCCAGCCTCCAACGGCCCTGCCCTTGGTCACCCAACACGTCCATCCTGATGGTGCACTACCTTCCTATGCCAATCAGAAAGTGAACAGACTCTTTGTTACTCAATTGGATGATTCCTCACCACCTGTCAACACCAAGAGGAACATAGGAGCAGGAGTAGGCCATTCAGCCCATCGAGCCTGCTCCGCTATTCAATTAGATTATGGCTGATCATCCACCTCAATGCCACTTTCCCGTGTTATCCCCATATCCCTTAATGTCATTAGTATCCAGATACCCAGCGATTTCTGTCTTGAACATGCCCAGTGACTGAGCCTCCACAGTCCTCTGGGGTAGAGAAGTCCAAACATTCACCACCCTCTGAGTGAAAAGATTCCTCCTCATCTCAGTCTTAAGTGGCCTACCCCCTATTCTGAGACTATGTTCCCTGGTTCTAGACTCACCAGCCAAGGGGAAGCATCCTATTTATGTAGCTCTGTCACGCCCTGTAAGAATTTTATATGTTTCAATGAGATCACCCCTCATTCTTTGAAACTCTAGAGAATACAAACCCAGTTTCCTCAATCTCTCTTCACAAGACAATCCCCCCCATCCCAGGATTAGATGGTGAACTTCCATTGCACTCCCTCTATGGTAAGTGTATCCTTCCTTGGATGAGGTGACCAAAACTGTACACAATACTCCAGGTGTGGTCTCACCAAGGCTCTATATAATTGCAGCAAGACTTCTTTACTCCTGTACTCAAAACTCCTTGCAATGAAGGCCAACATATCATTTGCTTTCCTAATTGCTTGCTGCACCTGCATGCTAGCTTTTAGTGATTCATGAACCAGGACACCCTGGTCCCTTTGGACATCAACACTTCCCAACCTTGATGGAACCTTGCCCGTCTAAGAGCGAAGACCAAAGTACAGAAAGTCCTCATCAGGGAACTCCTGTTTGCTGACGATGCTGCATTAACATCTCATACTGAAGAGTGTCTGCAGAGACTCATCGACAGGATTGCGGCTGCCTGCAACGAATTTGGCCTAATCATCAGCCTCGAGAAAATGAACATCATGGGACAGGATGTCAGAAATGCTCCATCCATCAATATCGGCGACCACGCTCTGGAAGTGGTTCAAGAGTTCACCTACCTAAGCTCAACTATCACCAGTAACCCCTCTCTCAATGCAGAAATCAACAAGCACAGGGGAAAGGCTTCCACTGCCATGTCCAGACTGGCCAAGAGAGTGTGGGAAAATGGCACACTGACACGGATCACAAAAGTCCGAGCGTATCAAGCCTGTGTCCTCAGTACCTTGCTCTACGGCAGCGAGGCCTGGATAACGTATGTCAGCCAAGAGCGATGTCTCAATTCATTCCATCTTCGCTGCCTCCGGAGAATCCTTGTCATCAGGTGGCAGGACCGTATCTCCAACACAGAAGTCCTCAAGGTGGCCAACATCCCCAGCATATACACCCTACTAAGCCAGCGGCGCTTGAGATGGCTTGGCCATGTGAGCCGCATGGAAGATGGTAGGATCCCCAAGGACACATTGTACAACGAGCTCGTCACTGGTATCAGACCCACCGGCCGTCCATGTCTCTGCTTTAAAGACGTCTGCAAACGTGACATGAAGTCCTGTGACATTGATCACGTCGTGGGAGTCAGTTGCCCGCGATCGCCAGAGCTGGTGGGTCGCCATTAAGGCGGGGCTAAAGTGTGGCGAGTCCAAGAGACTTAGCAGTTGGCAGGAAAAAAGACAGAAGGAGAGAGCCAACTGTGTAACAGCCCCGGCAACCAATTTTATCTGTAGCATCTGTGGAAGAGTCTGTCACTCTAGAATTGACCTTTCTGGCCACTCCAGGCGCTGCTCCACAAAACACTGACCACCTCCAGGCGCTTACCCATTGTCTCTCGAGACAAGGAGGCCAAAGAGAAGAAGAAGACTTCCCAACCTCTCTGTCTTTCTGTTTTTTTCTACCAAAGTGGATAACTTCACACTTATTCACATGATATTCCGTCTGCCATCTTCTTGCCCATTCATTTAGCCTGTCCAGGTCCCCTTGAAGCTTCCTTGCGTCCTCCTCACAACTTACATTCCCACCTAGCTTTGGGTCATCAGCAAATTTGGAAATATTACATTTGGTCCCCACATCTAAATCATTTTTATAGATTGTGAACAGTTGTGGCCCCAGCACTGTGATCCTTGTGGTACCCGACCAGTAACAGCCTGCCATCCTGAGAATGACCTGTTTATTGCTACCCTCTGTTTTTTGTCTGATAACCAATTCTCAATCCATATTAGTATATTACCCCCAATTCCATGTGCTGTAATTTTGTTTACTCCTGTTTGGGATCTTGTCAAAAGCCTTCTGAAAATCCAAATACACTACATGCACTGGTTCTCCTTTATCTATGCTGCCAGTAACATCCTCAAAAAAACTCCAACAGATTTGTCAAACATGGTTTCCCTTTCATAAATTATTGTTGACTCTGCCCAATCATATCATTATTTTCTAAGTGTCTAGTTATCACATCCTTTATAATAGATTCTAACATTTTCCCTACTACTGATGTCAAACTAACCGGTCTGTAGTTCCCCGTTCTCTCTCCCTCCTTTTTTAAATAGTGGGGTTACATTTGCTACTTTTCATTTTGTAGGAACCTTTGCAGAATCTATAGAATTTTGAAAGATAACCACCATTACATCCACTATCTCTATAGCCACCTTATTCAACACTCTGGGATGTAGCTCATCAGGTTCAGGGGATTTATCAACCTTCGATCCAGTTAATTTTTCGAGTACTCTTTATTAATAATTTCTTTCAGTTCCTCATTTTCACAAGTCCCTTGGATTCCCTTGTATTGCTGGGAGATTTTCTGTATCTTCCTCTGTGAAGACAGGCACAAAGTAATTGTTTAGTTTCTCTGCCATTTCCCTTTTCTCCATTATAAATTCTCCTGTCTCTGCCTGTAATGGACCCACATTTGCCCTTTGTTACGAAAGTACTTCCATTTTTTGTTCAATTTTGAGGACTTGTGTTTATTTGGGAAAACTGAAAAGGATTCCATGGATTTTTTTTTTTACTGGGGTCATTGAAAGGACTGAGAGGTCTTGTTGGCAAACAACAAGCACTGGAAGTCACCTGTCTGCAGATAAATACCCATCAGAGGGTTTTTGCCTTGGGGAGATGGTTACAGAGAAGTGACAGGTCAAGATTTATAGGGGTCAGGAGGCTTGACTGTTGAGATATTGTTTTTGGTTTCGGTTTGGACAGTGTTCTGAAAGGAGTTTTTAAAAACTAACCAGGAGAACAATCACCCCAGCTTAGCCTTTTCCATCTCTTTGAGAAGCTCTTAGAAGTGAGTGTAAGAAATAGAGAAATTGATGCTACATTCATCCTGAAAGGTCTGCTTGAAACCCCTGTTACCTCATTGCTCCTGAGATGCTGGAAAAACCTGCCAGATAAATCCTCAATGCCGCCTGACTGAATTGTTCCTGACAAAGATCCCAGTGACAGCCATCTGGGATTTGGGACGCCAAACCAAAAATGGACAACTGACATCTCTCCATATCTTTTTTTTTCTTCAAGAATTAGCAAGTATTTGGCCAAAGTTGTTTTTTTTTGGTATCAGAGCTCTAAAAAGAAAATCTCTTTTTTTCGGTTAACCTGTGTGTGTATGTGTATAGGGCTAAGGTAAAAAGGGAACTTTCATATTTCAATCTGTGTGTTAATGCTTTGCTTCATTATTAAGTCTTGTTTTGTAATAAATGGATAATTTTGTTGTTTGTTAAAGAAGTCTAGTTGGTATGTTTTATTCTGGGATAAAAATGGAGTCTATGATTAACTGTTTCCATAACTGGGTAAACATTTAAATATATGTTGTGACCTGTGGAGAAGTGGAAATAAAAAAACAGTGCATTCCTCCCACCTCGGTCGTAACACCTTGCTAATCTTTTCCTTTTCACATACCTAAAGAAGCTTTTACAGTCCTTTATGTTTCTCGCTAGCTTGCATTCATATTTTCTTTTCCCTTTCTTTATCAGCTTCTTGGTCAAACTCTGCTGGATTCTAAACTGCTCCCAATCCTCAGGCTTACCACTTTTTCTGGCAACCTTATAAGACACTTCATTTGATCTAATGCAATCTTTAATTTCTTTTGTTAGCCACAGTTGATTCATCTTTTCTGTTGGGTTTTTGTATCTTAGAGGAATGTATATTTGTTTTTCCTCATGTCAGATGCTTTTATAACTAATAAACAAAGTTCAAACCATTTTTTTTAATGCCTTATGATTTTTTGCATGGGGTGTTTGCAGAAGTATCCTGGAGGTTAGTCTTTAATTACTGGAGACTCCAGGGTAATCCTGGAGGGGTTGGCAATCCTATTCCATGCCCCTCTCTGGCCAGTCTGATCCTGATTGAAGAACTTTGGTGACCCCACATCCTATCCATCACAAAGACTGCATACTTCTACATTTCTCACCCCCATCCCTATTTCTGCCCAAGTACCTTTGTCCCTGTTTTAGTCATCTCAGACTGGATTTCTAGAGTGCTTTCTTTCCTGATCTCCCATCCTCCACCCTCCATGACCTCCAAGTCATCCAAAACCTGGCTACCTACATCTTGTTCTGCACTAGTCCCACTCACCCATCATCATGCCCTCCTCACTGACTACATTAGCTCCCTGTCCACCATCACATTGAATTTAAAATGTGCATGCTCATCTTAAAGTCTCTCCATGGCCTGGCCCAATCCCAGCTTTGCAACTTCTGCCAGTTTAATTTGAGAACTGCAGTTTGGGCCATTGTAAAACTAGAAAAATTAGTCTGAGCTTGTGTCACTTTGCAGAAGCGTCCTAAAACAGGCACAAGGCCTGTCTTTGCATATTTAAGTTAATTCAGTGCTGATTTCAGAAAGCTGTCAGGAAGGCCTAAATGCGATGAGGACGCCATCATCACAGATTAGGTGCAGGACCTTGCATCCAGAAATTAGTATACCTAAAATATGCCCATTTTACCACAGCAACAAACTCATGTTTATATAGCCCCTTTAACATAATTCCTTTCATCCCTCTAATATTATCCCCATTGCATCCCCATCCAACCACTTCTTCCGATGCCATCCCATCCCCAATTTTATCTCTCTCACATGCCGTACCTCCCTGTCCTATGCTGTTCCCCACAGCCCCACCCCTAATTCCCTCCAGCCAGGGTAACTTTGTTGTTGGGCTCCCCTACCTCCCGCTATTCTTTTTCTTCACTAACCCTCCCCCCCATCCCTCCGCCAGCAACTGCTGGCAGCCACAAGTGCCTCATGCACTCCTGTCAACACCACATCAGAGCAGCTATGCCTCAAAGTAGCAACTACTAACTAAAGCTTACGGTAAAATAAGACTGTTTTTTTGGGAGGGAGTGTCAAAGAGCGTGTGGACAGACACAGCTTATAGAACAGCTCCTCCCATTTTCTGACCTCTTGGCCTACATTATCAGAAAAAGTTGAAATGTCTGTCGGCTGTGGGTGGTGGGGGAAGGAAAGGAGGCAGGGAGCAGGGATAATTAGATGGGAGTGTCACATCAGGTGGGCTGTGGCCTTTCCTGGCTGCTGAGGCTTTGATAGTTGCTGGGGGGCCAGGTTTGAAGCCTGCCCAGTCTGTCAGCTTCAGGATGTTTGGCCAGCCAGAAAAAGAGACAATAAAATGTTCAAAACAAATAATAATATAACAACGGGACTTTTTCCGCGATGTCTGAATTTAGCTGCTCTCTGTTACCCACCTCCCCACCACCGCCACCAAATTTATACAATACGTGCCTCACGCGCTCCAGTCCTCCGTGCGCCCTATGTGTCTCTGCATGTGCCAAGCTCCGCCCATCAAATCAACCCCCCAACCAATTAGAAAAGTGCAGACCAGACAAAAACTGCATATTATCACAGATAATATGTTTTTTTATGAATTTTATGTTTTTTAAAAAAAATGCATGAACAGGAAATCAAAATTTTTTGTTTGGCTGTAAGGGTCAAGAAACATTTCAAGGGTGCAGCTCATTGATTAACTTGTTGCACTGCAGCTGACAACTCAAAAAAAAAAACCATAGGTTATATTTAGGCACTAAATAGAGAGTACTGCAAGAGTGCCCAATTTCCTGTTCCAGTTACTTGTAACAACAGAGTTTCATTGGATGTTATTCTTGTGGATATTACAGTGGCAATCTCAGAATAATTGTTGTTTGGGTGATACAAAGGATGTTGAATGCTCCACGGATTTGGGAGTTTATTGAAGCTTCCAGTGGACTTAGATTTGATCCTCTCCACTTTGAATGCTCACAAAATAGGATTAACAGGCTTTAGTCATGTTGCCTGCTATCAGAAATTCAAACCTCCTTTCTTAAAATGAAATGCAGTCAGTTTTTTTATGTGCAAAAATAAAAGCAAAAGGCAAAAATAAGTGAAAGGCTGTCAGGAAGATTAACAGAGACCTGCCTGTGTGGGTTTCCAGGCTCTCCAGCAGTGGATTTATTTGAAATTTGTTATTCATAAGGGAAGAACAGGAGACTGGAATGGCTTTCTGTGACAAGAGGCTTTGAAGTGGAAAACAAAGTCCTCTATTCAATCTGCAGCTTATTGGCGGACACGTGACGCATGTTCGGCACTCCAGCCTGCTTCAGAAAATAGCATTTGGCCCATCATCTTTAGGAGACTGCATATGATGGTGAGAGAGGGCAGCACCCTTTTTTTAAAAATATCTAATTACTTCATGCTGTTCCCATAGTTGTGGGCCTCAGTGTAAACATGCTGCTTATTTTTGGCACAAAACTAGTGTGATGGTGCAACATGTCATGCTAATGATATTATGGATAGTTTGTGGCATTTTACCCAAACATCCTGTGCACAAGGAACCTCAAAAACACATGTTTTATTGTGAAATATGTCCTCAATGTGTATTCAAGGAGTCGCATTGTTGTAGGTTTTGGCAAAAGAGAAGTGGCTAGGGGTAGTCTGTACAGGTCAGTGACCCCACAATTAGTTTCCTGACCTGACCAAGTGTACAGAAGCTTCAGTTATTACCAGCCACCAGCAGATAACAAGACTGTCAGCGTGCTTTTATATTGGTACTGATGGCAGTGGTAGGGAAAAGGCCCCAGTGAAAATCGTTCCTCTTGATGCTGCACAGCTTTTTCATGGGCAGTGGTGCTACCTCATTTACTCTACTGGTGTGTCAATCGCGGCAGGCTAGCAACATCATTGTCTCATGCTCATGCATAATTATTAGCAGTACTGACACAGCCCTCCTTTATAGTCACCCTCGCAGTCTGACTGTGCAAAACGGCAGACTGGAATATCATCAATGTATAATTTAGTTTTTTCTTCCCTGTCTACAGACTACACTGCAGGGTTAGTTTGGCACAAGAGCTCTCACAGCCATATGTGTTCAATTTTCATGTGAAGGGATTTCTCTTGTGTTTCATTTATTATGAAATGATACAATTGAACATCTTATGAGAGAGAGAAGAATGGATTGCTGTATACCGGTGCGATAGTTTCTTTCTCAGGTAGTACTCTTCTTCCTTTCAGATACGGAAAGGAAATTCCTCTTTCTCTCCGTCAAGTGCATAGATGTAAATTGAATTTAATGCACAAATTTAAACTGGTGTGTTTTAAGGGCAAAAAGGTCATCTGATTCTGCCACATAAATAGGTTTAACTGTACGTCTCATAAAATTTCTATATGCAGTCGTAACAAAATATCAATAGCAGCTGAACGTGCTATATCGTCACACACTTCCTTGAAAATGAATAAATAAATATCTCCTGGGGTTTCTAATAATATGTCAAATGTTAGCGGTCACAATTTCATGTCATGCCTGTAGGTGGTGCATTAACAAGATTGTCCATTTTAATGTGTGGAATGAGGTGCCCTTGTTCCTTGTCACACCTGATAGCCATGTTTATATGGCCCCCTAACATATTGCAGTGGCTGAGGTGTTACAGCTACTCTTAGCTCTTCCCCTGCTTTGCCTGCTCCACTGCTGGCTCTCCCAGTAACACTCTTTGATTATTGCTGTCGAGCCACCACTTTAGTTTCAGCATTGATATAAGTGCTTCTTCCATTTCACCCACTGTCTCCCATTCTTCTCAAGACAACCCCCCTCCATTTGCCACTGCTACACTCTCCTCTCACCCTGCTGCCTCAGCCTCCTGGACTTCCCACCACCCAAGCTTACCAAACGACCATTCCCTGCCTGCTAAAAATCACAACCTCCTAAACTTATCACTGCCCCACCCAGTCTTCACTCGAACACTATCCACCTCACCAGTGACTACTATCAATGTATAATTTAGTTTTTTCTTCCCTGTCTACAGACTATCCAATCCAATTCCTCAGAAACATATCTACTCACAAACTCCACTTCACCCTGACCTTTTCTTCCCCCGCCTCATAAAAGTACCATGATCATCGTCATATGGAACCTCTTTTTATAGGAAATATATGGACGCCAACAGTAGCATGCCTAATAGAATGACAAAATTTACTTTTTAATGATGCCACTGTTTCAGCAGTCAATGCACACCATAATGTTTTGAAAAGTCTCACAGTGGTCTGCCTATTGCAAAACAGATTACAATTGGAAAGACTTCACTGGAACAGTTGCAAGGCTGAAGGCCACACCCCTCTGATAAATTTAACTCTTGTTATAATGCAAGTGTATTCTGACCCTATTTTCCCAAGTTGTCTGTGTGTTAAAATATTTTTCAGTTCCTTGGGAAGTTGGATGTGTTACACCATGAAAAGCACAGAAATAGCCACACACTTTGAGAAATAAGTTCTCATCATCCCAGCAAACCCCTGGGCTTTCAAATGATTTGGAATATAACTAAGGTTGTTTTCTTTTTTTTTTCAACTGCAGGCCCTGTGGTCATGGAAGCAAAATCATGCGGTTGACTCTTGGCAGTCTGCAGTCTGTGGAGCGTTTGCAGGTGCAGAGGATTAAATACTATACTGGGAGGGATGAGAGAGGGAAACATGCCAAAAAATCAACTTAACAGAAACATTCTTCTAAAATTCCAGCGGTAGTTTGGAAATATTGTTCAGGGTTGGGCAGGCCCACAAAACAGAAAAGGTTGAAGAGAAAGGTGTTTGCATGAAGGACAAGCAATTTGTTCTTGACAAATTTGAGTTGTGGGAAAATAGAAGCTGTCAATCAGACCTTTGTGTTAGTTAAAGGAATATTTACAAATCTCTTGGTAAAGAGGGGCCTGTGCTGAGTCCTCAGCTGTGCAGCTGTCTGCTACAGACTGTTCTTCAGGGATTTAAAGTCATATCAACAAGGATCCATGATTAACAGTTTATATGACAAGTTTGACAGAAGAGCAGATTAATTAGATTGAGGAGCATGGAGATGCTGCTGCATGGACCTCGAGGCTGAAGACATGACATTTGTTGCACCAGTGAGGCTATAGGGCATGGACACCTGGGCTGTCCTCGGGCAGAACACAAAAAAAGAATGAATTGTTTGGGATTGTGCTAGCAAAGTATTTTTCTCAAGTTCCAATTTTTCTACTGACACATTTTCATGATTTGTTTATTTTTTTAAACTATTTTTCTTTTGTACAGAAGATATTTACTTTGCAAATCTGTCCAATATAATTTGGTATTACAAATCTAACTGAACAAATCGTATGCACATGACCAAATGTAGGTTTGGTTGACTCGACTGCCACTGTAGTTTCTGTATGCATTTGTTGCTTGATAGAGTCACTTTATTGTAGCCCGATTCACAGCTACCAATTACCTATGAACATTTAATTGATGTTCCAACCTTTAAAGTTAAGTGGCGAAAAGAAACATAACGACATACAAATTTTCCAAACAGGAGACTGATTGGCCACGACTTTTTGACCAATGTCAGCCTCACTTACCTGACATTTTGCCATATCCTCAATTCTTTCTTTTTCCATAAACACAGTAACTGACATTTGCCATTTGTTTCAATGGCTACTCCTAGTATTTTGTTTTGAATTCTATTACAACTTGCGTTTAGAAGAGAAGTTTCACGTGACTTCAATTCCCATTACTAACTTCCCAATTTTTTACTTTATTTCTCTGAGTATTGAAACTCTTCATAGTGAAAAATTTGATTGTGTCAACTTTGTCAGTCCCCTTACTAGTCTTGAAACTTTAATTTTGAGCACCTTGAAGTTTCCCCTGATCCAAATTGAACAAGCCCAATTTCCTTTACTTTCCTCAAAGCGAGGGGTTACTGGTTTCTAGTCAAATAAATCAAACTCTGTTTTCGTTGCATGGGATTCTGAGCTTTTTTACTGCTGGTTTGTGTATTCCATTTGGTGATTCTGTCTATTTTTCTATGAAAACAGAAATCAGTGATTTTAGTCATAAATTCCTAATATTCCAAGTCATATGAGGTGCTCGCCTCAAAGCTGCACATCCTAATTTGAATACACAACCTTGAAATCTGGAATCAGGTGCCGTGCCATTGGATCATGAAGAGGCACCAACTCGAAAATGTACCGATAGGGATTATTTACCAGTACAGGAACTCAAAATTATTTTCAGATATGTCCATATTTTGAATTTGGAGAAGTATTTTGCTTTGATGCTTTTTTATTACCTTACACTGAAGTGATTGATCTTGCCTCATACCATGAAAGAACTGACTATACTCCAATATTAATGTGAGAAGTAAACATCTTTTTTTGAACTTAGTGGTGTCCCTGATGAGCAATTCAGCTACTGGCCTGAACTGAAATGCTTTTGATTTAAAATTAATTATTTATATCCAGTATCAAGCATCTGCTAGCACAGACTACTGCCCATCACTCAGCGTTGAGCTGCTTTTAGTGCATATTGACAAACAGAGGCATGGCTGTTTCCTGTCAAAATTCGTTATCTAACAAGTCTGCATAATGCATAAAGGCCGCTTCACCACTTAGTAAGTAATTTTGACACTTGACATTTTCTCATTAGAAAATATTAAATTCTAAATACCAATTCGCACTTAGTAAAATGTGTGTTGTAATTACTACATTGTTAGCCTAAACACAAATAAACCTCTTGTAGCAAGACTGCAGATCACAAATTATCCAGCTTCGAGGGGGCTGACCACACTTGACTTTGACAGCCCAACTGTTTCATTCCACCATTTAAAACAGGATGCAGACGCTCTCATTGCTCCTTTGTTAGTCGGTGGTTTTTCCTTGGGGTGGTGGAACAGCTGGTATTTCGGGAAGAAATTAATGGATATCCCGTGTTGCTGTCAATTGTTGTAGTTTGCCACATAAATGATCAGTGAAGGCAGTCGGTGCTGTTCCAAGGAGCCAAGAGTCTCCAGTTGCATTACTACTACTAACTAGAAAAAACAATAGTGCTGCTTGAGACTTGTACTAGCTAATGACGTCTGCTGTGGTGGACCTACTCATTTCCAACCTGAAGTGATTTACAGAATACAACTTTTACAGAGTAACCATAAGTTGAGAAAAATGATTAGTCCCACTTCAGCAGACTTCCTTCATGGAGTATTCTGGAAGGGAAAATGTCAGGACAGTTGCATTTTACAAATACAGTACACCAGTTGTAAATCTAATCTACAAGACAGCTGGTTAAACCTGTCTGTTTGTTCAACATGTGTGCTCTTTAAGTGAATACTAAATCAATAAGGTAGTGGATTGTCAAATACTGAAAACTGGACTTCTCAACAGTACGGCACAATGGCGCAGTGGTTAGCACCGCAGCCTCACAGCTCCAGCAACCTGGGTTCAATTCTGGGTACTGCCTGTGTGGAGTTTGCAAGTTCTCCCTGTGTCTGCGTGGGTTTCCTCCGGGTGCTCCGGTTTCCTCCCACATGCCAAAGACTTGCAGGTTGATAGGTAAATTGGCCATTAGCAATTGCCCCTAGTATAGGTAGGTGGTAGGGAAATATAGGGACAGGTGGGGATGTGGTAGGAATATGGAATTAGTGTAGGATTAGTATAAATGGGTGGTTGATGGTCGGCACAGACTCGGTGGGCCGAAGGGCCTGTTTCAGTTCTGTATCTCTAAACTAAACTAAATACTAAGTCCACTTGCATGAAAATTGCAAATAATGTGATTTTTTTTTTGCAAACCTATGATTTGGTTAAAGCACTATAACTGATAATAGTCCTAATATTCTTCAATGTAACTTAGACATTTAATAGAGTGCATGTAATCTTTTTAAATGAATGACATGGTGAACTCTATAAGAAACAACTAAAATGTATTTATTGTGGTTTTTGTTAACAAAGTTTCCCATCAGCAATCTTATCAGTTATTGGTGTAATTTTTCCACACACTACAGATGTCCTAATTTAGTGCCATTCCAGACATAACGATGATTTGGAGCTCATGGTGATGGTTAATAAACACTCTTAAATTCTGACACGATCCCTGGAGTTCTCTCTACTACCTGTTAGAAAACAAGTTTTAATTTTCTGTTCTTTTTGACCTTGTGGAACCTGAAACAGTCCTTGGGCCAGTAGAGGCAATGGGAGGTGGAGCAATTCTGTTTTGTTGCTGGTGCAGAATGGCTTTCTGCCCAATAGAAACTTCAGGTCCATCATTTGAATTTGCACTCTGGAAAACATTTCTGTAAGTTATTCAAATGAAGGAAATACTTCAGTGATGTGTGTTTCCTGTATATGTCTGTCTTTTCTTTCCCACTGTTTTTCCTTCTCTTTTCCTATGTAAGTATTTGTCTTTTATACCTTCATTATTCCTTCCTTTAATGAAACCTCAAAGGAGCAAAAGATCAATCAGATATGCCACATTTGGAGGAAGGTCTTGAAAACAAAATCTACCTGCTTTCATGTTGAGTAACGGCTATAATGTTTCATCTACATAAATGAGGGATTAAGTAGAGTATCCATGTTGGGAATTGGTGGTTTATGGCAAGTAAAACCATCACATGGTGTCTGCTGCATAATTCACAAGTGTTATAAGTGAGTTGTGGTAGACTAGAGACGAGTGTTTATTCTCTCTCCCCCACGGGTCCCTCATATTAATCTCTTTATACAACATAAATTATTTAATTATTTTTTCTTTTCACAGTATCACTTAGCAACATGGATTTACTGAAGCTACAGATGAGGCATATGTTGACATATGAGGTATATTGTGCCCATTGGTCAAAAACAGTGAAACGAAGTTATCACAAGAGATTTCACAATGGGACTTAAAAAATAACTCACGAGGGAGAGACTTTCTTCATCTGTTATTTGTAGCAAAATCATAAATACAAATATGAAGAATGCATTTAAGATTTCACTACCACTAAATAAACAGAGGAAAACCAGTCACTCTCTTCCTGGTGGTGAATTAGATGGAGGATTTAGCAGCAATCTATATATCAACTGTTTATATAGAAAAATGCAAGGCAGGAAGTGACCGCTGCAGTCCATCTGATCAGTCTCAAAGTTAAAAGAAAAACCATACTACAGTCCATCCTGTACACTTCCAATTCCTTCTAATTTCTCCTTCTGTGCTGTAATATTCTACAATTCCCTCCAAAATTTTCCAACTCTTAAATTTGCAGATGCTATCCATTGCCAATGTCTCGCCAGGCAATCTATTTCACATATTCATCAGCTTCTGCATGAAGAAGCTGAAACTAAATTGTCTGCTCAGCTTTCCTTTTCTAACCTTGAATCCATTCATCCAGTTACAAAAAGTTGATTTGGAGTTCTGGCTATAGAATAGTAAGGTTTAAATGGCAACATATTTGTGATTTTCATTGGGTTTTATCTAACAACCGTGACCTAGTGAAATGGAAAGCTCAATCAAAACGTCATTTGTTCAGCAACACAAATGAATCTAGTGTCTGGAGTTAGCTAATAACAGTAACAGATGACCTAGTAGCATTGGCTTAAGAAGAGTAGAGAGGTACGGATTTTGATTCGAGAAAAATCATGAGAAATGATCAGATTGGATCCTGATGCAGGACCTGGTTCAATGTTCTTTTCTTGTTCCTTGTTCTTATGTTCAAATTGCCTAGAAAAAAACTTCACAGTAAACTAGTGTTGGTCGAGATTGCTTTATTGGTTATTGCTTTGTTTTTAATTTTTGTTTTGCATACTTTGTTCCTTAGTTTACTTATGTAAAGCCGTATCTCTCAACTTTGTTTTATTTAGCTTCTTCTCCATCATAACCTGAGGTTCCCACTAAGCTAGTTTATTGGCTTCACTTGGATTTTGCCTGGTCTACAGAGGGGAAAAAAGGCTGAGAATACAGGCAGGTGTGAAGTTAGCAGAAAAAGCCCCAAGGGCTAAGTTTAAGAACTTAATGCTTCAGCCAGAACTACTTCCAGTTCCCAGCGCCTATCATTTTAGACTTAATGATTGTGCCTAAGTACATAGAAAACATGCAATTTTTTTAATTTGTTGTTTCTGGAGATCAGATTTCAGAGAAATAAGGGGGAATCAGTGCTTCAATATAGAAGGGCTCAGTGGCTGCAATGTTGGAGCACTAGACTCTCACGCTGAAAGCTAAAGTTTGTACTTCCAATTGGCATAGCTTTTCCGTTAGAATGCATTTGCCAGTTTCAACCAGGTCATTTGAGGGTGAGGATGTAAATTGGTTGGATGGAGATCACTTGAATAAGTTCACTTCCTTATAGATGACTGAGGGCTACTTTGGCATCAGTTGACATTTCCATAGGCTGGATCCTATACCGGAAATAGAAATTTTGGTTAGAGAGTTGAAATAGCAATACATTTTGAAAATATATAATTTTTGTAAACTGGCATTAATTTCTAGATGTAATTATGTAATAGGTTTTGACAAATTGATTTATGGTTAGCTTATGCTTGATTTGCTTTCAGGTGGATTTGCAGCTGCAGTCACCACGCCCCTCGATGTAGCAAAGACGAGAATCATGCTGGCAAAGGTAAGATTGTGGAATAATACTGCAGGAAAGACAAAAAGGATGTTGTAAATTACTTGTGACAGTTCATCATCTTTTATATATTTAGTCTTTGTGAATTAAAATATATTGACCATTCACAATACTGTGAAATAAGATCTTTAACATTAATGAATGAACTATATAGGCCAAATCGCTGAAAAACAATTGTAGTATTGTGATACATTTAGATAAATGTTTCTGCTGCCTTTCAGCTACTGGGATGCAAAATTTACAAGTATGGGATAAAATTCTTTTTAATGTGGGGAAAATTATAATTGAGCTGAGAAATTGCTTAACTTTGTTTTAGTACTGTGCCCATATAAATATAATGCAGGTAATCAATTATTTATTAAGATGTTCGTTCTATGAGATTTGTTAATTCACAAAGTACCTTTTGATGGGAAGACTATTCTGCAGCAGATTTCTGGCATGCAAACAATTCACTCAGAGCCTAGAAAAGGTGAAGCTATTATTATTGTAACATGATGAAGGAAGCTGTTGAGACAATAGATTTACTGCCGATGTTCCTTCTTTAAATCTGATCTGTGCTGTTCTTTGATGCAGACAGGTACCACCACGGCCAGTGGAAAAGTGTTACCTGTCTTGAGCGACATCTGGAAGACTCGAGGGATTTCTGGGTAAGGCTTTATTTTTCTCCTCAAGGAACCACTAACGAGCTAGTTGACATGATATTTATATTCCTTTAGAGAAACCAAAACCCCAATGTTATCTTAACCTGCCTGGCAGGAACAGGACAGGTTCAGGTCAGAAATCCATTTTACACACCGCCTGATTTTGCTCCCCATTTAAGTCCATCAAGCGGAAAATCTGCAGGGTTGTAAAACATGTGCTGGCTCCAAACCCACACCATTTCCACTGTGCTGGTTAGGTTAAAATTGGGGTTTAGATGTCCTGGTAGTAAATTAAGTCTAAAGTAACTAGACCCATTTTCTACCAGGTGTCTGACCAACAATTGTCAATCATGAAGACTATGTATGTGCAATAACTTTGCAGTACAAATGATGTGAGGCTATTCATGCTCACCATTATTATGAAATAAATCAGACAGCAATTTCCAGCAATCACACATGTGTAGTTAAAAACAGAAATCAAGAAATTGCTGTTCGATTTCCTCTTATGAAGCTTTACTACAACAGTATCTCGCCGAGTGACTGGGCATTGAAACGTCTAGAACGGCGTGAAGTTGCAATATCTACCCACTAAACATGCCAGAAAAAATTAGAGCTGGCCCATTCAAGTATAAGTGAATTTTTAATGGTGTAATAAGTCTTAATTATTGCCAAACAGCCTCTTTGGCACTGAAAATTAATTTTTACAAATGTGGAGTCTCAATTCTTCAGATTTTAGTTATTGTTGGAGATCTTTTAAAATATTTTTTCTTTACTTTTTCTTTCTGTCTCTTTATCTTCTCTCTGAATGCCATCTTTCTTGGCCTCTTTTTATTTCTCTTCCTGTACATGATTTGAACTAAATGTTGTAAACTGACACTTTCTGGTTTAAACTCTGCATGTCTCAGTAAGGATTTTTCAGTCTAAGGTGACAAACCATTGCTTAGCTTGTTCACAGGTCTCATCCCCTGTAGATGGCACCACACTGTTTTGGATTTTTAATTACTGCAACTTTCAGTGCAGAGGCCTAGAGAAAGTATGTGGGAAAGTATACTGTAATGAACAGCTAGCACAGTTCTTTGGCAGCTGACCACAAAATCTAGACCAATGATTGTTATTCTGTGATGCATTTGGCAGCTTTGTTCGCAAATTCATTGTTTCCTATGTGGAATCATACAGAATTGTCAGCACTTATATGTAGAATGTGGTAAAGTTCTACCAAGAGTCGTGCATGCATAGAATAAATGAGATAACTGACTTGAAATGGTGAACTAATGAATGAAACTGGCCATGATTTTTTAAAATACCAAGGGCTAGATTATCAGCAGTCAATTTTTTCTTGACATTAGTTCTACATTTGCACTATAAATAATTTACCAGATTAGAATAGATAGGTGCTTGATGGCTGGCACAGACACGATGGGCTGAAGGGCCTGTTTCTGTGCTGTATAACTCTATGACTTTATAATTGAAACTAATGATAATTATGGCTTTGCACAGTTCATGAGGGAATCTTGAAGTTATTGTTTGGAAGATGTAAAGATTATCAAAAGGGCATTTTTTTTGGCCCATAAGCAAAATTTGGGAAGCAACTATTATTAGATTGATTTGTGTAAAAAGGAGGCAGTTGCAGGGTGAGAGGGCTCCAGCCTCTCTCTATCTGGGAGAGGGAGTTAGCCTCACATGAGGGCATGTTTCTTTGTCCAATCATTTCACAGGAGGGCCTAGAATAAGCAGTAACAAGTAAATCTTGTACCTGGCATTGGCCTTTGAGATCTAGAATGTTACGGTAAGCTTTAGCACCATGCTGAAGGTAAATGTCCATCATTTAGCTAGTGAGAAGGCGTTGCTTGAAATAAAATTTGAAAATGTGTGCTCCTTTATTCAGGGTTCAGTGCCTACCATAATTGGGTTTCTGCTGAAACTCCTCATCCCGAACTGGTGGAAACACTGTCAGCAGGCGCATGGGTGTGGCCATGCTATAGTGTGGGAGGATGGCAGAAATGCACGTGTATTTTACACTGACCTGCGCTGCTCCTGAGGAGCTTCTAGTATCCACTGTCTTCAAAAGCGAGCCTATCAAATGTATAATAATCAAATGGTGATTATCCTCATCAGGAGTTGGAGAAAAGTGAAATCGTTGCTATAGGGATATAGGAACAGGAGTTGGCCACTTAGTCTCTCGAGCCTTTTCCACTATTCAGCGAGATCATGGCTGATCTGCGATGAACTCCAGGTACCCGCTTTTGCCCCATATCCCTTAATAGCTTTGGTTAACAAAAATCTATCAATCACAGATTTAAAATTAACAATTGATATAACATCAATTGCTGTTTGCCGAAGACAGTTCCAAACTTGTACCACTCTTTGCATATAGAAGTGTTTCCTAATTTCGCTCCTGAAATGTCTGGTTCTATTTTTTTTAGACTATGCCCCCTAGTCTTATACTCCCCAACCAGCAGAAATAGTTTTTCTTTATCTACTCTATCAGTTCCCTTAATATCTTGAAAATGTTAATCAAATCATACCTCAACATTCTAAATTACAGGGAATACAACCTTAGTTTGTATAATCTTTCCTCACAATTTAGCCCTTGGAGTATAGCTATCATTCTAGTAAATCTACGCTGTACCCCCTCCAAGGCCAATATGTTCTTTCCAAGGTGTGATGTCCAGAACTACTCATTGTACTCCAGGTGTGGTCTAACCAGGGCTTTCTTTAAGCTGAAGCATAACTTCTACCCCCTTGTATTCCAGTCCTGTAGATATAAAGGCAGGCCTTGTATTAGCCTTTTTGATTATTTTCAGTACCTGTACAGGACATTGTAATGATCTATATACATGGACCCCCAAGTCTCTTTGGACTGCCACTGTTTCTAGCTTTTCACTATTTAGAAATACTCTGTTCTATTCTTTTTAGGTCCAAAGTGGATAACCTCATATTTGTCTACATTGAAATCCATTTGCCACAATTTTGCCCATTCACTTAATCTATCTCTTTTTAATTTTACACTTTCATATATACTGTTTACAATGCCACCTATCG
The DNA here is from genome assembly GCF_036365525.1 of Heterodontus francisci. Classification (NCBI taxonomy): domain Eukaryota; kingdom Metazoa; phylum Chordata; class Chondrichthyes; order Heterodontiformes; family Heterodontidae; genus Heterodontus; species Heterodontus francisci. Next base: position 46,127,741 of record NC_090389.1, on the reverse strand, counting down.
TTGTATTTCATTGTGTTGAACACCTGGATGATTTAAAAAGATATTTAAACTTGAATCAGCTTTGAAGGCTGCTTTGGGAGACAATTTATTCCATCAGTATTTGTTATTGAAACAGTCAAGTTGGGAATGAGTGCCTTAGAATTGCATTTTCGTGGTGATGTGGCTTAAATTAAATTACCACAGTTAAACATTTTCTTTTAAGCATCACTTCTGTAACATAATGTGGGAATGAAAACAGATGTTCATCCCAGTATCTGCTCAGAGCCCTTATACTAAGTTATCATCCTTTGCAATATAAATTCCCAAATGTACTCCATAACATCAGGAACCAAATGCTGTATATTGTTTAAGTGATTGAATACACTAAAATAAATGTTAACTGATTTGTAGTCATCTCGGTGTTCCATGGCAAATGAGGACATTGGGAGTTGACTGTAATTCTTGAGCATTTACTTTACAGAGTAATCAATCACAGCATCAACTCACATTTATATTATACCTTGATTGTAGAAAAATGTACCAAACACTTTGCAGAGGCATTATCAGGTAAAAAGAGATGCCAAGTCAAAGATGGAGATAGTTGGAGGAGTAACCAAAAGCTTAACAAAATAGGCAATTTTAAGAAGAATCTTAAAGGAGCAGAGGGAGGAGGAGAGTTAAAATGATTTAGAGTGCCCTCTTTTACACAGGCCCAAGTGAAGTAATTTTTGATAGCAGCAAACACAATCGGTTAACATCAGTGGTGAAAAATGGGAGTGATGGTGGATCAACAGTCCATTTCACACTGTATCCCTACTTTCTTTTCCATGGCAAAATTGGGCACAATGTAAAAGATGCTATCAGGGATTGACCAATATCACTCCCGCTGAATTAACAAGCAAACACAGTTCTTTCTCTTGTATTTTCTCAGAACATAATCTTCTTTCTAAAACTCATAAAAGATTTACAAAGAGTTACAATTAAATCACAAAAACCCTGTACTAGTGAAAGCTGTGATCCGACAGTTTACATACATCCATTACAGCCAAGTAACTAAATGGTGGTAGAAAATTAAACAACTAACCAGAGGTGGAGACTGCACAAACATCCCCATCCTTAATGATGGGGGAGCCCAGAACATCAGTGCAAAAGACAAGGCTGAAGTGTTTGTATCTTCAGCCAGAAGTCCTGAGTCGATGATCCATCTTGGCCTCCTCCTGAGGTCCCCAGCATCACAGATGTCAGTCTTCAGGCAATTCGATTCACTCCATGTGATATCAAGAAACAGCTGAAGGCACTGGATACTGCAAAGGCTATGGGCCCTGACAACATGCTGGCAGTAGTACTGAAGAATTGTGCTCCAGACTAGTTGCGCCCTTAGCCAAGCTGTTCCAGTACAGCTACAACACTGGCATCTGCCCGTCAATGTGGAAAATTGCCCATGTATGTCCTGTCCACAAAAAGCAGGACAAATCCGATCTAGCCAATTACCACCCCATCAGTCTACTCTCGATCATCAGCAAAGTGATGGAAGGTGGCATCGACCGTGCTATCAAGAGGCACTTACAGAGCAATAACCTGTGGATTGATGTTCAGTTTGGGTTCTACCAGGGCCACTTGACTCCAAACCACATTACAGCCTTGGTCCAAGCATGGATAAAAGAAATGAATTCAAGAGGTGAAGTGAGAGTACATGTCCTTGACGTCAAGGCAGCATTTGATCAAGTGTGTCATCAAGGAGTCCTAGCAAAATTTTGAGGTCAATGGAAATCTGTGGGAAAATTCTCCACTGGTTGGAGTCATACCTAGCACAAAGGAAGGCAATTGCAGTTGTTGGAGGCCAGGCATCTAAGCCCCAGGATATCGCTGCAGGACTTCCTTAAGGCAGAGTCCTGGGCCCAATTATCGTCAGCTGCTTCATCAATGACCTTCCCTCCATCATAAGGTCAGAATTGAGTATGTTCGCTGATGAGTGCACAGTGTTCAGTTCCATTTGTGATTCCTCAGATACTGAAGCAGTCGGGCCCAGATGCAGCAAGACCTGGACAACATTCAGGCTTCGGCTGATAAGTGGTAAGTAACATTCATGCCAAAAAGTGCTATGCAATGACCAAATCCAACAAGGAAAAATCCAGCCATCTCCCCTTGACATTCAATGGCATTACCGTCGCTGAATGCCCCACTATCAACATCCTGGGGATTACCATTGACCAGAAACTTAACTGGTTCAGCCATATAAATACTGTGGCTACCAGAGCAGCGTCAGAGGCTGGGAATTCTGCGGCGAGTAAGTCACCACCTGACTTCCCAAAACCTGCCCACCATCTACAAGGCACGAGTCAGGAGTGTGATGGAATACTCTCGACATGCCTGGATAGGTGCAGCTCCAATAACACTCAAGAAGCTCGATACCATCCTAGACAAAGCAGCCGCTTGATTGGCACCCCATCCACTATCTTAAAAGTTCACTCCTTTCCACCACCAACACACAGTGGCAGCAGTGTGTACCATCTACAAGATGCACTGCAGCAACTCATGGAGGTTCCTTCGACGGCACTTTCCAAACCCTCGACCTCTACTACCTTGAAGGACCAGAGCAGCAGACATATGGGAACATCATCACAACAAGTTCCTCTCCAAGCCACACGCCATCCGGACTTGGAACTATATGGTCGTTCCTTCCCTGTTGCTGAGTGAAAACCTAGAACTCCCTTCCTAACAGCACTGTGGGTACACCTACACCATGTGGACTGCTGCGGTTCAAGAAAGCTCGCCACCACCACCTTCTCGAGCAATTAGGGATGGGCAACAAATGCTCTCCTTGCCAGAAATGCTCACAACCCATGAAATAATTTTTTTTTTTAAATGTTAAGTGCATATGTATGTGACTTGCATGTACAAAATTGTATGTAAGTTTTTTTGATCACTTTTTCTTAAACCTTAACTTGTATGCAACTTAGACATGTGAGCATGAGTGTCAGGAAGCAAGGTTAAAAAAAAAGTATCATCAGCATGAGTGGGTTAAGTATAACGGTATTAATTATTGATCATTATTAATTATTGATTAATTGATAGTATTAGCACAGAGAAGCTGTAGAGGCATGAATTAAAATTAATAGTTTAGATAAGGTACTAACTAGATTCTAAAAGAGGGAATGGAGATTTTATTTAGATCATGGATGGGCAGCTGACACCTGTGCCATGTGGGAACTTCAGGACACCTTGTTAAAACATTTTAAAAAGTAGGGCCTCGAAGGTAGTAATCGCTGGATTACTCCCAGTGCCATGCGCTAGTGACGAGAAATAGGAAGCTAGGGAAGATCAATGCGTGGCTTGATGCATGGTGCAGGAGGGAGAGCTTCAGACTTTTGAGGCATTGGGACCAGTTCTGGGACAGGAGGCACCTATTCAAAAGGGACAGGTTGCACATCAACAGGACTGTGACTACTATCATCGCAGGGAGGTTTACTAGTTTGGTTGGAGAGGGTTTAAACTAAATTGGCAGGGGAATGGGCACCAGCATATAGAAATAGAAAAAAGGATTGAGATGCATAAATTGAGAGTGTTGGATAGTACGAGAGAAGGAAGTAGTCCCATATTAGATAGGAGCACACTAGGAAGGACTACAAGGAATACAAAGACAGGTTTAGAAAGCATTTATGTATCACAGAATCACGAAATTGTTACAGCGCAGAAGGAGGCTATCAAAGTGGGGTGAATAAGATTGGTGAGCTACAAGCAGAAATAGCCATGTGGGAATATGATGTAGTAGCAATAACAGAAATGTGGCTTAAAAATGGTGAAGACTGGTGTTTAACATTCAAGGACACAAGGTTTGCAGAAAAGTTAGAGAAGGATAAAAGGGAGGTGGGGTGGCAATACTGTTTAGGGAAGACATTGTCATGTTAGAAAGAGAGGATGTCCTAGACCGGGCAAGGACAGAATCCATTTGGTTACAGTTGAGAAGCAAAAAGGATATACATTACTAGCAGTATTGCATAGGCCTCCAAATAGTGAGAGAGATAGAGGAGCAAATCTGCAGGGAAACCACAGAGTTGTGCAATAACTATAGAGCGGTGATATTGGGGCTCTTTAATTACCCAAATATCGATTGGGATGATGTTAGAGTAAATGGAAACGTGGGGGAGGAATTTCTGAAATGTGTTCAGTAGAACTTCCTTGACCAGCATGTTCTCGGTCCGACTAGGAAGGAGGCACTGCTGGATCTGGTGGTAGAGAATAAGGTGGGCCATGTGGACAAAGTTTCTATGGGGAAGCACTTGGCTAAGAGTAATCATCGTATCATGTAGTTTAGATTAGTAATGGAGAAGAATCTGAAGCGGAACTTCTAAATTGGAAGAGGGCTATCTTCAATGGGATGAGAGGGGATCTAGCCAAGGCAAAATAGAACTAAAGACTGACAAGAAAAACTGTAACAGAGCAATGCGTGATGTTTAAGGAGGAGATCTTTCAGGTACAAGCTAGGTACATTTCAACAAGAAGGAAAAGCAGGGAAACTGAAGACAGGGCTCCTTGGATGACGAGGGAGATAGGGAATATGATGCAACAAAAAAGGTGGTGTATGATGCAAGTCAGATGACAACCAGACCAAAGACAATAAGTTGAGAGGGTAAGTGAAGAGGAAAATAAGACTGGCAAAGAGAGAATATGAGAATAGAATGGCAGTCAACATAAAAGGGAACCCCAAAATCATCATCTGGCGTGTAAATAGTAAGCAGGTAGTAAGAGGCAGTGTGGGTCCTATTCAGGGCAAATAAGGTAATATATGCTTAGAGGCACAGGGCAAGGCTAGAATATTTTGTATCTGTGTATGCTGAGGAAGAGGATGCTGACAAAATATCAGTAGAAGTGGAGAAAGTCGAGGTAATGGATGGAGTGAAAATTGGTAGGCAGAATGTACTGGAAAGGTTGGCTGTGTTTCGCGTGGATAAGTCGTCTGGTCTGGATGACTTGCGTGCCTGGTTGCTCAAGGAAGTGGAGATAGTGAAAAGGCTTGCCATAATCTTCTAATCGTTGCTAGATACAGGGGAGGTGCCAGAGGATTGGAGAGTGGCGAATGTGATACCCTTATTCAAGAAAAGGTGCAAGAAAAATCCTAGTAACTACCAGGCCAGTCAGTTCAACATCTGTGTGGGTAAGGTTTTAGAAAAATAATCAGGGAACAATCAACAGGCAGTTGGAGAGGTTTGAATTCATTAAGAAGAGCCAGCACGGATTTGTAAAAGGCAGATCATGCTTGACTAATATAATTGAATTTTTTGATGAAGTAATGGAGAAGGATGATGAAAGGAATGCAGCAGATGTTGTCTATATGGATTTTAAGAAAGTGTTTGACAAAGTACCACATAAAAGGCTGGTTAAAAAAATGAGGTTCATGGAATAAGAGGGTCAGTGCCAGCTTGGATAAAAAAATTGGCTAAAGGACAGGAAACACCAACAGTGGTAAATGGTTGTTTTTCAGACTGGAAAATGGTAGACAGACCCAAGGATCAGTGCTAGGACCACTGCTTTTTTGATATATATATATATATATAATATATATGTGTATAAATGATTTGGATATTGGAATACAGAGTAATATTTGTTAATGATACCAAACTTGGAGGTGTGCCACATAGTGAGGATGATACCAATCAACTGCAACAGGACATAGATAGGCAAACAGAATGGGCAGACAAGTGGCAGATGGAATTTAATACAGAGAAGTGTATGAGGTGATGCATTTTGGCAGAAGGAATAGGGAAAGGCAATATAGACTTAATGGCACATTTCTAAAGAATGTGCAGGGACAGAGGGACCTGGGGGTACATGTGTATAAATCTTTGAAGCTGGCAGGACATATTGAGAGATTAATTAGAAAAGCGTATGGGATCTTGGGCTTCATAATAGAGCTATTGAGTATAAAGGCAGGGAAATTTAGCTAAACCTTTATAAAGCTCTGGTTGGGCCCCAACTAGAATATTGCATCTAGTTGTGGTCACCACACTTTAGGAAGGATTTAAGGGTTCTTGAGAGGGTACAGAGGAGATTTATTAGAATGATTCCAGAGATGGGACATTTTAGCTCCAAGGTTAGGTTGGAGAAGCTGGGGTTGTTCTCCTTGGAATAAAGTAGATTGAGGGGAGATTTGGTCGATGCGTACAAGATGATGACCGGTTTAGATAAGGTAGACAAAGAAAAGCTGTTCCATTAGCTGAAGGCGCAAGGACTAGGGGACATAGATTTAAAGTTTGAAGCAAGAGATGCAGGGGGAAGTGAGGTAGAACTTTTTTATACCCCCATCCTCAGTATTGGGGAGTCCAGCACGTCAGTGCAAAAGAAAAGGCTGTAACATTTGCAAACATTTTCAGCCAAAATGCCAAGTGGATAATCTATTTCGGTCTCCTCCTGAGGTCCCCAGCATCACAGATGCCAGTCTTCAGCCAATTTGATTCACTCCACGTGATATCAAGAAATCGCTGAAGGCACTGGATGCAGCCAAGGCTATGGGCCCTGACAACATCCCGGCAATAGTACTGAAGACTTGTGCTCCAGAGCTAGCCATGCTCCAAGCCAAGCTGTTCCAGTACAGCTGCAACAATGGCATCTACCTGACAATGTGGAGAATTGCCCAGGTATGTCCTGTTCACAAAAAGCAGGATAAATCCATTCCAGCCAATTACCGCCCCACCAGTCTACTCTCAATCATCAGCAAAGTGATGGAAGGTGACGTTGACAGTGCTATCAAGCAATAACCTGCTCACCGATGCTAAGTTTGGGTACCACCAGGGTCCCTCGGCTCCAGACCTCATTACAGCCTTGATCCAAACATGGACTAAAGAGCTGTAAAAGGGGTGAGGTGATTGTTACTGCTCTTGACATCAAGGCAGCATTTGATCGAGTGTCAAGGAGCCCTAGCAAAATTTAAGTCAGTTGGATTCAGTGGGAAAATGCCGAGTGCAAAGGAAGATGGTTGTGATTGTTGGAGGCTGAGCAGCTCAGCCACAGAACATCGCTGCAGGAGTTCCTCATGGTAGTGTCCTAGGCCCAACCATTTTCAGCTGCTTCATCAATGCCTTCCCTCCATCATAAGGTCAGAAGTGTTCAGTACCATTTGTGACACCTCAGATATTGAAGCAGTCTGTGTCCGTATGCAGCAAGACCAGGACACCATTGAGGCTTGGGTTGATAATTGGCAAGTAACGTTCACACCACACAAGTGCCCAGGCAATGACCATCTCAAACAAGTTAGAATCTAACCATCTCCCCTTGACATTCAAGAGCATTGCCATCGCTGAATCCCTCACTGTCAACATCCTGGGTTTACCATTGACCAGAAACTTAATTGGACCAGCATTATAAATATTGTGGCTACAAGAGCAGGTCAGAGACTGGGAATTCTGTGGCAAGTAACTCACCTCTTGACTCCCAAAACCTCTCCACCATCTACAAGGCACAAATCAGGAGTGTGATGGAATCCTCTCCACTTGCCTGGATGGGTGCAGCTCCAACAATCCTCAAGAACCTCGACACCATCCTAGACAAAGTAGCCCGCATGATTGGCACTCCATTTATAAACATTCACTCCCTCCACCAGCAATGCACAGTAGCAGCAGTGTGTACCATCTACAAGATGCACTGCACAATCTCGCCAAGGCTTCTTCGACAGCACCTTCCAAACCTGCGACCTCTACCACCTAGAAGGACAAGGGCAGCAGACGCATGGAACACCATCACCTGCAGGTTCCACTCCAAGTCACACCATCCTGACTTTGAACTATACCGCCGTTCCTTCACCGTCACTGGATCAAAAACCTGGAACTCCCTTCCTGCCAGTACTGTGAGTGTACCTACACCACGTGGACTGCTGCGGTTCAAGAAGGCGGCTCCTTACCACCTTCTCGAGGGCAATTAGTGATGGGCAATAAATGTTGTCCTTGCCAGCGACACTCGCAACCCCTGAAAGAATAAAAAAGCATGGTAATGACCTGGAACTCGCTGCCTACAAAGGTGCTGGAAACGGAGACGATAAATGATTTCAAAAAGAAATTAAATGGGCAGTTGAGGGAAATAAACTTGCAGGGCCATGAGGATAGAGCTGGGGAGCGGGGGAATAGGACTGACAGGATTGCTCTAGAGAGTCGGCAGGGACATGATCAGCCGAATGGCCTCGTCCTGCGCTGTAATGACTCTATGACTCCATGTATTGTTCAGGGTGTGTGCAATACTGACATACAAATGGAAACTATATCGTCTTTCCTTTTCCAGCTTGCAGTTTCTTTTTGGTTTCCTTCCTGACATTCTTTTATTCAATTGGAAGTGGTGTAAAACATGTTTTGATGGCCAGTAGAAAGAACTCACAATTGCTAAAAACAGCTGTGAGAGCTATATCAGTTCAGTTGAGTTGCAGCAATAATTGGATCTCCTAAGATTGCTAGCAAATTCAGCATTATCCAGCTTTAGATACAATATGCACCTTGCATGTCAATCACTGTACTCGTAATTAATTTTAAGTGAAACACTGAGATTTGCAGATATAAGGCTCTATATATTGCATGTACTTTATCATGTTGCATGTCCTCGCTCATGACACATTCAGGTGTAGCAAGTTGAGACCATTTAAGGCAAAAGCAATTGTAACCTATTTATCCTTTCTCTTGTAATATGGCATTTTTACAACCATAAAGCCTCATTGTCTCCAACAATGTCTTTTCTCACATATATTTATTCCCAGCTACCAGCACCCCCACCAAACAACCGCACAGATGAAATACAGAAATGGGCATTCGTTGGTTGCTGCTGAAGTAGAGGGGTCATTGTCTATTTCACCACAGACACCTGGGCAGAGGGCCAAAATATTAAAGGGAAATGAAAGTCTAGGAAATGAACATCCAAGCTTTTGTCTCCTTGGGCTGTTTCAGTTCATATCATGGTGTCTCGTGGGCCACGTATAAATAAAACAGCAGGAAAAGACTAACTTACTTTTTCAATTTGCTGTTTGTTCAGTGATAGGTTCCTTGTTTTATGATTTGTTGCTGTTTATGAACGTGATCCTGGAGCCAATCAGGCACAAGTAATACGAGACTTTCAAGTCCAACAGCTGTGCCATTACAACTATGATGAATGTAGTAGATGTAAGATTTTTATTATGTGTACAGGTATTTTTTTTAATACACAATGAGGGTACTGCTTTGAACAGAAATTAGTCCCCCTTGATGTTCTCTCCTCTTCAAGTATTTGTCCTGATAGTTCATTGGGCCAGACTCAAAAATCCATCACCAAGGTTTGGAAGAGCTTTGTGGTTTGCATCACTTAATGTCAGCCAGATGGAAAACAAAGTGGAAATAGATTAACTCTTGCAGGAGAAGGGTCAGTTTGCTAAGAATTGATTTTATGCTTAGGCATGCAAAACATAGATGTGTAAAGTTCAGTTACTTTAGTAATGTTGCTTATTTCATCTCTTACTCTTTCTAGTCAGATATGATGTCAATAGATCTCGAACAAAAATGTTGAAATTCTTGTCATCACCAGGTAGCCAAAATGCCATCTTGAAATTACGTTGTTACAATCTGCCTCTCTCAATCAAAGTGACCTTGTTTGCAGTGAAACAGCAAGGAGGAGTTTAGTTGTGACTTTGGCAATCCTGTTTGGGAAGTTGTGGGCAGAAGAGCTATTGGGAATCTTGACAAAACTCAGTTAATGCTCTGAAGCTATTTTATGTGAAAAGAAAAGGGTACAATGTTTCGGTGACAGCTGTGGCACACTTGGTAGTACTCTCACCTCTGTGTCAGAAAGCTGTGGGTTCAAGTCCCACCCCAGGACCTGAGCACAAAAACCTAGGCTGACACTCTAGTACTGAAAGAGTGCTGTACTGTCAGAGATGCCGTCTTTCAGATGAGATGTTAAACTGAGGCCCCGTGTTCCCTCTTGGATGGATGTAAAAATCCCAGGACACTATTTCAAAGAAGAGCAAGGGAGTTATTCCTGGCCAATATTTATCCCTCAATCAGCATCATAAAAGCATCTGTTCATTTTCACATTGCTGTTTTTGGGAACTTGATATGTGCAGATTGCTGCATTTCCTGCATTACAATAATGACTACACTTCAAATGTACCTCATTGGCTGTAAAACGCTTTAGGATATCCTGAGGTCATGCAATTCTTTCTTTAAAAATGGAATATAGTGTTTTGATCTCTTATTTATCCATGACATGGTAAGATATAACACTAACTACATTATTAAACTAACCTTTAAAATTGACATGGTAAGATATAACACTAACTACATTATTAAACTAACCTTTAAAATTAAGGGCGACGCAGTGGTTAGCACCACAGCCTCACAGCTCCAGCGACCCGGGTTCGGTTCTAAGTACTGCCTGTGCGGAGTTTGCAAGTTCTCCCTGTGACTGCGTGGGTCTCCTCTGGGTGCTTTGGTTTCCTCCCACATGCCAAAGACTTGCGGTTGATAGGTAAATTGGCCATTGTAAAAAAAAAATTGCCCCTAGTGTAGGTAGGTGGTAGGAGAATTGAGGGAAGGTGGGGATGTGAGAGGGAAATGGGATTCATGTAGGATTAGTACAAATGGATGGTTGATGGTTGGCTCAGACTCGGTGGGCCAAAGGGCCTGTTTTGGTGCTGTATCTCTCTATAACTAATCAAGCCCATTTATTTATAGTTACCACCTAAATATACAAATAGTGGAATTTGACCATGAAATGATCGCAGTCATTCCAAGATTACTCTCGTACAAATACAGATTAACCTATTAAATCAATACAGATCGATACCCCTAATTACATATAGTGAATAATATTGCACGTCTAATATTTTCAACACCACCACACATACTTTTGTATGGTTATAAAAACTTTGCATACATGCGCACTTCCTGTCATAGGAACTCAGAAAATCTTTAGGCCGCAAAAGACCATGAACTGCGGGGCCATAAAAAATGGCGGCCTGCATGCGTGGCTTTCACTCTGCGGAGCCACCACTATCTTATATGCGGTGACCCAGGTCCAATTCTGGGTACTGCCTGTGCGGAGTTTGCAAGTTCTCCCTGTGAGCACGTGGGTTTTCGCCGGGTGCTCCGGTTTCCTCCCACAGCCAAAGACTTGCAGGTGATAGGTAAATTGGCCATTGTAAATTGCCCCTAGTGTAGGTAGGTGGTAGGGAATATGGGATTACTGTAGGTTTAGTATAAATGGGTGGTTGTTGATCGGCACAGACTCGGTGGGCCGAAGTGCCTGTTTCAGTGCTGTATCTCTAAATAAAATAAAAAAATAAAAATAAAATAAACTATCTGCAAATCATCATCTTCATTTCATCTCCGCTATTGATATCCTCTAATGAATACCGAGAACTGCTGAAAAGAGATAGATTCAGACTGAATGTAAAACTGTGTTAATTCACTGAGAGAGTTGGCTTTTAACATAACTCATCAACGCAGGCTATAGGTACATACTGGACCAGCATTTTGAAGAGTAACCCATCATCAGTTGCAACTGCTAGCGCATCAGAGAGGCAGACTAGATGGACATATGGGGCTGAATTTTATAGGTGCCTCGACGTCGGGATCTGGGGGGGGGTGGGGGCGGTGCCATGAAGATTGCCCTGGATGAGGCCCGTCACCAACCACGATGGCAGCAGGGCCCGTCCCGATCTTGACAGCGGCGGCGAGGCCTCATGCTGTTCCCTCGCCACCCGGCGAAGGGTCTGTCATTTAAATATTCAGATTAATTTACTCACCTGCATTAATGAAGTTCCCGACGCCTCCTGATGTGCCGCCGTGATCTTCAACCCGGTGGCTGGCAATGCCGCACCTTCGAATCGCTGTCCAGGGAAACGAAGCGCACCACCTGTGGCGAGGGGGGGGGGGAGTGGGCTCAAATTTACTTAATTGGTCTGGGGGTGATGGGAAGGGGTAAAGGTAAAAGGTTTAGAACTTTGTGGGGGGTGGGGGGGAGGTGGGGGCAGGTCATATATTCGAGGGAAGTATTTTGGTGGGGGATCGGGGGAGAGAAAGGGCAGGAATGACATGTAATGATATTGGGGGTTGGGAGAGGGACTGGAAAGATTTTTTAAAATAATTTTAAATTCACTGTTCCTTCAAAAAATGTAATTGCCATTTAGGGCTCTAAGCCCTTTAAAAATGGCGCAGCGCCTGTGCAGTGGCGCCAGACACCGTTGCCGGCGGAGGGCGTGGGGGGGTGAGGCAGAGCGTCCGGGCCATGTTAATGAGGCGCCGCATATAAGGTAGTGGTGGCTCCGTGAAGTGAAAGCCACGCATGCAGGCCGCCATTTTTTATGCCCGCCGCATTCCATGGTCTTATGCTGGTGGGCCGTTTTTCTCTGTCCTACGTAAAGTGGCGACGGAGGTGTGAGAAGGTTGGGAGGGGCCCCACCGAGCCTCCTGCTCCATTTTATGCCACCATCACCCCCCCCCCCCCCCCCCACCACCCACCCGCCTTCCCTCTCTTTGTGGGGGGGGGGGGGGGGGGCATAAAATTCTGGCCAATGTGTCAAAGGTAAGGGTGCTGGGCTGGATACATGCAAAGTGCAGCAAGATAATAAGGGATCTGGCCTAAATTAATTAGCAAAAATATTATTAAAAATGTCAAATGATCATCGTTAGGAAATCTTCAAAAATGACATGGATGGACTGCAAAATAATAGACATGTAGATTGAAAAGGGGGTGCATGAAAGAATAAAGTTCTTTGGATTAATAGATTAAAGCAAAATTGCACCTTAAAAGGGAGACATTATTTAAATACAGCTAGCAATCATAAAGCCATGAGAAATATCGAATGTGTAGCGGGGAGGAGAAAAATAAGATTATACAATTGCAGACCTGTGACAGATGACATTTGATAGAATCGTACAGCACAGAAGGAGGCAATTTAGCCCATCGCTCTTTGAAAGAACTTTCCAATCAGTTCTTCTCCTGTGCTCTTTCCCCTAGAGCCCTACAAAATTTTCAATTTTAATCATATATCCAACTCCCTTTTGAAAGTTATTATTGAATCTGCTTCCACCACCCTTTCAGGCAGTACATTCCAGATCATCAGAACTCGCTGTGTAAAAACAAAATTCTGCTCAACCCCCACCTACCTTTTTTGTCAATTATAAATCTGAGTCCTCTCGTTACCAACCCTCCTGCTGGTGAATATGTGTGAGGTAATACATTTTGACAGGATAAACCAGGAATGGGGGTATACGTTAAATGAAAAAACCCTGAAGTGTGTGGCTGAACAGAGAGACCTAGGGGTTTCAATTTGTATTTTCTTGAATGTGCAAGTGCAGGTAGATAAAGTTTTATAAAAAAACAGTATTTTTGGCTTTATAAATAGTGGCTTGAATATGAGTAAAGAAGTAATAAATTTGTATAAAACTTTAGTTATGATACAGAATACTTTGTGTACAGTTTTATCACCAGATTATAAAAAGGATATTAAAGCATACAGCATAAAATCATGATCATGTCAGAGATAGGAATCTGTAGTTATAAGGAGAGGTTTGATTGAGATATATATGTGTGTGTATGTTAGTATGTATGTGTGCCTGTGTAAAATAAATAATGTGAACATTTCCATTGGAGCAGAGAAGGCTAAGAAAAGATTTAATAAAGAATTTAAAAAATGAGGGGCTTTAATAGAATGAATAGGAAAAGCCTATTTCCTCTGGTTGGGAAGTCGCGAACAATGGCTCATCAATTCAAAGTTGTCACTAGGTGAGCACAAAGAGGGGTTAGCAGAAATGTATTTACAAAGTGGATTGTTGGAGTGCCTTGAAGGAAGTGATTGAGGCAAAGACCTTTGCATCTTTTAAGCGAAAACTGGATAAATATCTGAAGTGGAGGGAGATACAGGGCGATGAAGAGAGCACGGGGCATTGGGATTAGTTTTGGATTGTTCCAGCCAAGAGCTGGCACAGACATTATAGGATGAAGGCCTCTATTCTGTACTGCAAACTTCTGTGGTTCTGAAATACTTCATGTTTTTATTGCACCTATTTTTGATTTAATCACAGGTTACGGTATGCCATATAAATGTGCAGGAAGAATTTGATAGTCTGAAATGTTATGCAACAAAGCTTGGAATAATCTAAAGAAAATTGTGGGTAACATTTACAAGCTTAGCACATTAAAGTGCCAATCTATTTAACAGTGTGGCCTGTGCATGCTTGGTACAAATTACTGTGCTTTAAAGTTATAATTACAGTAATAAGCTGAATCACTGTCTAGTAAATCCATAAACTGTTTCCATCTGTCAGCTGTAAGTCCATTTTAGAAAACCAAAATAACTGGAAAAACAAGCTGCCGAACCATTAAATTGTATAAGTTTAAAAACAATGTTTCAAGAATATTTACTAGTTCAAGCTGGTCCATAAAGAATTCTTTTTTTTTTACTTTAATTTTGTGTGTGTTTGTCTAAGTACTCGTTTTAGCTCATGTTTGTGTCTGCCTTAAAATGTTGTGGATTCAAGCTCCAATTTAGGACTTGAACACATAATATAGGCTGACAATACAGTGCAGTATAGAGTACATAAAAGATCCTGCAATACTATTCGAAGAAGAGCAGTTGAGGTCATCAGGTGTCCTGACCAGCATATATCCCTCAACCAACACAACCAAAAATAGAGTAACTGGTCATTTATCTCATTACTCTTTGTGGGCTTGTGCTGTGTACACATTCACTACTGCGCGTGTCTACCAAAAATCAGTGACTTCAAAAAAAAAAAGTAATTTGTTGGCTGTGAAATTTTTGGGCCTCTTTTTAAATCCCTGTGCATGTTTGAGTGCTGTTTTAACTGGATAAGCCATGTTAAATACAGTGTCGACAAGAGCAGGATCGATACTGGGTATTCTGTGGCGAGTAACTCACCTCCTGACTCTCCAAATCCTGTCCACCATCTACAAGGCACAAGTCAGGAGTGTGACGGAATAATCTCTACTTGCCTCGATGACTGTGAACACCCATTTTCTAAATAAATGGTCAACAGAATGGCTGAAAGTTCTTGGCCCTCGGTAGAAGGGCATGGAAATAGGCCAAAACCTGGATATGCCTGGTATCAGTCAGTACTGGGAGTTCATCCACATCTGTGCCTGCCTCTTAATGTTCTGCTCAACATAGAACTGAAAGTTTTACCCTTTTTTCTTTTTTTCCATTGCCAGGATTGTGTTATTCCACCATTGGAGTCCATTCTTTCAGCCAATAAACCCCTGATTTCTGGACTTCTCTTCTGAAAACACTTTCAAAATGGGTCCTGAAACTCCTCCTTTGTGACTTCATTTTTTTCTTCCTGCCCCTCTGCCTGAATTTCTTTAATTCTTGCTCAGTGTTCCCCTCTCGCATTTCTAAAATGCTCTGAGACATTCTTCAATGTGAGAAGCAATATTTGTTGAGGACCACTGTTATATCCTAAGCAGGATATTTCTCCAGCATTGTGCATGGCATGGGAGAAACTCCCAATACTAAGTCACTGATTCGAAGAGAAATATCTTAAGAAATACATAGACAAAGGAGAAAGGTGTCATCATATATATCCAAATATTCTGTACTATTCGCATGTTAAGTATTTCTTTGACACTCCAGTTGTGAATCCAAATAATGTGACTTATTTCCCAGTGTACAGCATTTTAATAGAAAGTTTTGTATGGAATTATCAAGAAGTGGATCATTTTATATAATATATAAATAAAAGCAAAATACTGCAGATGCTGGAAATCTGAAATAAAAACAAGAAATGCTGGAAATACTCAGCAGGTCTGGCAGCATCTGTGGAGAGAGAAGCAGAGTTAACGTTTTAGGTCAGTGACCCTTCATCAGAAGTGGATCATTTTGTTTTATTTTGGGTGTTCACCTTTTGCACTTCCCTGCCCTGTGACACTCTATTTTGCTTTAGAAACAAGATTGGCACTGGGTAAGGGTTATTACAATGTAAGTTAACAGGAAGGATCTTTACTGAAAAAGGCTCAGCTCTGTATATTTTATATTTGTAATCAAGTTTTGAGATGGGGGTTTTTTTGGGGTGATTTTTATATAGCGTGTAACAACTCAACTTGGAAGTTTTGGATTAAAAATATTTTCAACCTCCATTGATGGAAAGTAAGGGCCATTACCAGTGTGGTAGTATAACAACAACAACAACTTGCATTCATATAGCACCTTTAACATAGTAAAAGGTCCCAAGGTATTTCATAGCGTTATCAAACAAAATTTGACACTGAGCCACATAAGGAGATATTAGGGCAGATGATCAAAACCTTGGTCAGAGGTCAGCTTTAAGGAGCATCTTAAAGGAGAGAGGTAGAGACGGTAGAGTGGTTTAGAGCGTGAATTAGGGCTTGCAGCTGAAAGCAAGGCTGCCAATGGAGCAATTAAATTAGGGGATGGGCAGGAGGCAGATTTGGAGGAACAGAGAGATCTTGGGGGTGTTATAGTATTGGAGGAGATTACAGAAATAAGGAGGGATGAGGCCTGGAAGGATTTGAAAACAAGGATGAGAAATTTAAAATTGAGGAAGCTTATCTGGGGGACAAACCCAACACCAAAATTGCCAGGGAAGGGGATGGAGTCAGTGGCTAAGGAACAGAGTTTGTAGCAGGGACTGAAGAAAATGGCTTCAGTCTCTGTGTTTAGGTGGTGTAAATTTCTGCTCACCCGGTACTGGATATCAAAACAGCTGGTGGTCCCCTCCTGTGATCCAGAGCACCATCCAAAGGCTGAGGAAGTCATCATCTGCCTCCTTGGCCCCTCTGACTCAGGGACCATCTATGCATCAGCCACCTGTGACGGAGGCTGTCTCTATATTGACGCAGGTGCAGCAGCCTCTGGAGGCGCCCCCACGACGAGGCCAGAAGGAGAGCACTGTGTAGAAGTGGCCACAAGCAGAGGCCATTGCATCAGTCAAGAGCACTGGGTGGTTCAATGGGGTTTATATCACTTGTAAATGTACAATTTATTATTAACACTGTAAATGTTGAGACATGATCTCAGATGTGTGAGGTTCAATTCTTTGGCAAAACTGAAAAAGAGGGATGAAGTGGTGAAGGGAAGCTGCTCTTTGAACAGAGACAGTGAGACCACTAGACAGATGTGCGCCAAGCATTTGCAGTAAGAATAGATCTATTCAAGGTTGGTTCTTCAATGCAAGTGTTTTCAGAGGATGATCAAAGTGAGTGCCAGAGCATATAGTCCAGCTGGATGAGAAGCACTCGGGTGAAATGTGCCTGGATCAGATGTGCCCTGACGGTGATGTCATACTGATGAGAGCTTAGACTCCTGAGCTGGCCCTGTCCACCTCCTGCACAGCTTAGGCACCTCTCTGCTCTGCATCTTCCTGCTCTTCCACCTTCTCCTCCGCCAATGAACTGTGTCGATCTCGTGCCCCAGACTCAAGGTCCACTTCTCTCTGGAGGGCCATGTTATGGAGAGTGCAGCAGACCACCACAATACGGGGCACCACCTGACTGGTCCAGGCACCCGAACTGAATCTTCAGAAGCCCAAAGCTCAGTGGTGATTATTGTGAGCAGATGCCTTCGGTTGTAGTACCTCTGTGCCTCCGTCTTGGGATCACACAAAAGGGTGAGTAACCATCTCTTCAAGGGATATCCCTTGTCCACTAGAATCCATTCCACGAAGTTTGGGTGGTGGCATAAAGTGTTGCGGCACCCTGAACTACCAGAGGATGAAGGTGTCATGGCAACTGCCAGGATAGCACGTGCACGCATGCATAAAGCTCTTGTGGTTGCAGAGCAGCTGAATGTTGAGGGAGTAGATGCCCTTCCTGTTGATGAATCTCACTGGCTGCTCACTTGGCACATGGGTGCACCTGCGGGAATCCAGCGGTGGAGGTGAATCCCACAGCCCTTTGTGCCTGCAAGGCTCTATCTGTTTGAAATTGTATGTACTGCCCAGCTCTCACAAATAGGGCATCAGTGACCTGTGAGTTGCAATGTTGTGCTGCTGCTTGAGATGTCACGAAGGTCTGCTGCTGATCCTTCGAAGGAGCCAGAGGCAAAGACATTTAAGGCCACAGCACACAGTACTGTGAGCTTAGGTCTTCCTCAACGAGAGCACAAATCTCAGTGACTATCTGTCTAGATAGGCACAGTCTCCTGCAGCACTGATCCTCTGACATTTCCGGGTAACAACTTCTTTAGCAGTACACTTGATGCTGTGGGTATGGCTTTCATTGCCCTCCTGTGCCTCGTTCCTCTCCATTGCCCTCCTCATGCCCGGGGCTCTGCATCTACTCCCGAAGATGTTGCTCCTTACTGCTACTCACCCCTATCTCCGAGTACCTTAATCCCATGTCCAGCTGTTGCCTTGGTTGCGGTCAGCTGCACTCAATGCTTACTGGATTACCCCCCTCACCTAATAGTCCCACAATCCCTGGAGGGTCACGAACCCCTCCCCAGCCCAAGTGTAGACAGACCACTTGCTCTGTTAACTCTGCTTACCCAATGGCATCCGTGTGCCCTCTTAGCCATTTACCCTTTTCTGAACCCACCTAATTGAATGGCATGGCCATGACTATCTCCCCACTGTGTTGCCTTCTCCTTCCAAGTGGGCTGTTCCTGATGCATTGTGTAACCCATGCACCCCCTCGTTAACAAGAGCAATTGGCCTATTATCTGGATCAGGTAGGTTGCTGGGTCCCACCTCTCCACCACAACCCCACCTGGCATTAGAAAATTAAGCATTTGAATGCTTTGCATTGATTAGATAAAATACTTTTGAGTGTGGTGAGTTATAGTAGAGTAATATGTATTGTAAAGGTCACTAGCATTGTAATCACATATGATTTATTTTGTACTGACTGCTAGGTTTGGAATGAGTCCAGACAAATCTCAGAATTTTAAACTGGATCACTATGTATTCAATATTGGATCTCAAAAGTGAATTTTCCTCAGTGTGCATTAGATGATGATTTAGGTATGCATGTGAGGTATAAGTATGCAACTGCCACAGAATGGTGTTACCCAATGGTTAATTGATGTTTTTCAGGCTGTAAGAAAATTTGTAGTGGAGTTCTCCAAGGGTCAGTGTTGGGACCCTTGCTTTTCCTGATATATATTAATGACCTAGACCTTGGTGTACAGGGTACAATTTCAAAGTTTGCGAATGATACAAAACTTGGAAGCATTGTGAACTGTGAGGAGGATGGTGTAGAACTGTAAAAGAACATAGACAAGTTGTGCAGTGGACGGATAGGTGGCAGATGAAGTTCATTGCAGAGAAATGTGAAGTGGTTCATTTTGGAAGAAAGAACATGGAGGGACAATATTACGTAAAGGATACAACGCCAAAGGGGATGCAGGAGCAGCGGGACCTGGATGTATGTATGCATGTGTCATTAAAGGTGGCAGGACAGGTTGAGTGCAGTTAATAAAGCATACGGTATCCTGGGCTTTATTAATAAGGGCATAGAGTACAAGAGCAAAGAAGTTATGTTGAACCTATATAAGACACTAGTTCAGTCGCTGCCTGCAGTATTGCATCTAGTTCTGAGTGCCACACTTTAAGAAAGATATAAAAACATTGGAGTGCAGAAAAGATTCATGAGAATGGTTCCAGGGATTAGGAACTTCAGTTATGAAGATAGATTGGAGAAGTTGTGACTGCTTTCCTTGCAAAAGAGAAGGCTGAGAGGTGATTTGATAGAGGTATTCAAAATCATGAAGTGTCTAGACAGGAACTGTTCCCACTTGTGAAAGGATCGAGAACGAGAGGGCACAGATTTAAAGTAATGAGTAAGAGAAGCAAAAGCGACATGAGGAAAAACTTTTTCATGTAGCAAGTGGTTAAGGATCTGGAATGCGCTGCCTGAGAGTGTGGTGGAGGTAGGTTCAATTGAAGCATTCAAAAGGGAATTAGACTGTTATATGAAAAGGAAGAATGTAATAGATTGTAAGGGAGCTAACACCAAGAATGTGTGAACGAATATGCATCAGCTTTCATGGCAAAAAAAAACCCAAACTCAGCAGTCTATATTTTATATTTTTCTTAGATTGAGTACAGTAAATCACTTTTTCCTGTATCAATTGGAAACTCAAAAGCTTCAAAATGAGCCCTTTCTGTATATAGTATAAGATTCATGGACCCTTCCTTTGACACACTAATGACTAAAGTCTTTGTATATTTAGAACCATCCATTTAATTTTCACACATTTAAATATTTTAAAATGCTTTCAAGCACTTCATCTGTTTTCTGCTGTGCTGAATGGAATTGTTTAAATGTAAATTTATTTTGGAGGAGATATAATTATTGAAATGTGCTGGTTTTAAAAGCTGTAGAGTATTTAATGGTTAAAAATATAAAGTGAGGGTGACTGAAATATTTGAGGGGTGTTGACATTTAAAAAAAAATTTGAGTCAGACCAGATCCACTAAATGTTTAAGAATTAGGCCAATGCCGATGCTGGCCTTTGCTGAAGGACAACCCACCTATGAAAGATGCAGAGGAATGCTTGGGGTTGCCACAGATTTTGTCCAAATCAGGTAACTTGGTAGGAGGGGGAAGAAGGGTTGTTGAGGCAGGGTCAGTATTTGGGAGGCAGATGGCAAGGTCCAAAGTGCTCCAGTGATCAAGTGGGAAGTTAAGTAGCCATTTTGGGTTAACAATAGACGAAAAAAAACTGAAGTAGTTATCCGTAAAAGCAAGAGGTTACAAATCGGCTTGACAAGAGTGTGCTGCATCAACACCAGGTCCCCAAGTGCAAGCAGAGAAAACAGTTTTTGAAGTATGCCAAGATCACCAAGATGTCACATTAATGGAAAATCTTATTAAAAATGCAGAGTGGGTGTCACCAGATGTGGACATAATTATCAAGTCTCTGTGGGTTTCTCAGGACTTAAATGGGAAATGACAAGCTACTGATTTTAATATTTAGATGTTTGCTGCCCAAAACCCCCCATTTAAACACTTGGCATAGTAGCTGTTTTCTTCACATGCAATTTTTTTCTTTTGCTTCTCTTCCTAAATTGCAGTGTCTATAAGGGGAAATCACCTTTCAGTAATCTGTTATTTGGCTGTGCAGAATATTTGTCGATCCTAATTATCGCCTCACCATAGAGGGTTATTGTGTAGGTGCAAGAACTCTGGGTGATTTTCCCCATTCCAGTTGAGATCATTTTTAATTTCACATTGTTCTGAAAACACAGGAGGCCATTTTGATAGAGACTTTTTACAACAGCCAAGCAGCTTTTGTTTTTTTTTCTATGGTGACCTACAAATTACCAGATTTACTTAACTCAATTTCAGAATTGGCCATAATGGATTTTGAACTCAAGTATTCTCAGTGTCATAACCAGCTACGTGGTTAGCTTTGAACAAACCAGGCAGCGTAAGCTATGTTGATGGCGAAGAAATTTAAATATACCTATTTTTAAACAAGCTTGGCAGCTGGTGAAGCATGCAGTGCACTTAATACTATGCCTCCCACCTCTACATTCAGGGAAGTATCTTTAAAATTTTAACCCTGCTGACTGTGACTTGTACATAGCTGGATGTAGACTTGGTTTTCCCAAGTGCAGGCAACAACTTAGAGACCAATTTTGCAGTGGGGGCCTCAAACAGCCATTAGACTATTTACAAACCATGGTGTATTTCTTGCTCACCAGCTGGAGGCTGCTTAGTGCTGGCTGAATTTCTCAGCCTATGTATTTAATACAGTAGTATCAAAGACTCAGGCCAGTAATTACTGAGACTTAGAGATACTGTATGCCTGGTCTGATAGGGAAACATTCCTTGACGCTTTTGGTTAGAGAACTTCCTCCTTATGATAGAACCAAATATAGATTAACTGGTTAGTGGCCTTACTACCCATAAACTGTTTAGTGATGGTTCTAAGATGTTATATAAATGGAAGTAGTTTTTTTGTACTTTAAGTGGAGTTGTAAAAGGAGGCACAGGTTGTGTTGTAGTATATATATTACATCTCCATTTTCAAATTAATTGGTTTTTTTTCCCCTTTTTCCTCAGCTTATTTTCAGGAATTGTTCCCAGAGTAACATGGATCAGTCTTGGAGGTTTTCTTTTCCTAGGAACTTATGAAAAAGTGCACAAAATGCTTTTATAAGGAGTCAAAAATTGAATACAAAATTTTGTATTATAAATGATTTTTATTAGACACACTTCAATATCTTTGTTAGACACTTCTATATTTTACATTCCTGTAACAATGTATATTTTATCAAATTGTAATAAATAAATATTTGTGCAGAAAAGTAACACTTCCTTCCTCTCTGTTTGTGTCCTTTCTGGCAATGTATAAAAAAATGAAATAATTGGTGGATAATTATTTTACGTAGTGTGGTTTGAGGCAGATTCAACATGGAAATATTTTCTATCATTAAGATTTCGAACCTCAGCAAATGTAAAGACTACAGTGATCAACACTTGGTTAACCCCAATGCTATTTTCCGAATAATGCTGTGCACCAGTTTCTCAAACTAACAGCTAATGAGATTGCTTGTCCAGATCACTTGGAAAGAGGTTTATAATTAACGTTGTCAATTTCTCCAGTGCCCCATTGGCTCATAACAGAATTAGTGCTATAACTCAAGTTTGAATCCTGGGATCAATTAATGACCATTAAAGTTTGAGTGGCTTGTCTACAATTTCTAAGACATACTTCTACACTAAACTACAAAGGGAATAACCACTGGAGAATTGTAATTAAAGAATGAACTGTGTCTATAAATGAAGTAGCCCCTTCTCTAACTTATGCAATTTCCTAGAAATTCTGGAGTAATCTGATTGCCTAATTTCTTATATTTCTGCCCCATAAGTATTAATTATACAAACTATTCTGTGGAAGGGATATTTTCATTGACCCCTTGCAATAAGGCACCAGAAGGTTTTGCAAAATTTAACAGCAACCAACATAACCATCGTTCTAAAAATTCATGTTATTCATGCACTAAATAGGTTTAAAATAGCTTCTGTTAATGATACCATATATGGAAACTCTTATGTACAAACATATAAAAACAAAACATTCCTTTTTCTGTACATTATTCCCCGCATTTACATGCTTTAAATGCAAGTCAACTGTTGAGCTACTAATGCTTCCCCTGGAAGCTTAAAAAATACACAGTTAAAGAATGCTCGAATAGGACTGTTCCCACACAAGCTCTGTCCTGTCTTGTCTCTTCATCATGTTGGTGAGGTAGTAACAAAAAGCTGACAGTTTTCAGTGCACAGGTTTGCATTCATCTGCAATTTACTTCTGTTTTTCAGACAAAATCACAAGATTATGATAACTGCCCATTAAGTAGTAATGTCGGTTTATTGTCACTGTGCAATAAAGTCTGAGGTTTGTCACACAAAGATACTGATTGGTGGCTGTACTGAATTGTGAAGTTCCTGACACAACTGCACAGGTTGGGAAGACAAACCTGAAAAAATTAAAAATTTTAGATTCAGCAGGGTTGGTTAAGAATTAACTTTTCATGATTAATCTAAATCTTGTAAAAAGAAACATTTAAGGGATAAAGGCACCAAGTTGTAAAAGGTCTGGCACTTGCTTTAGCTTTTTCAGTTACTGCAAAATAAACTTAATTGTCATTCACACTTCAAACAAAGGCCAAACGTTACCTTTTTTGTCAGCAAACTTTACAGGTGCTAAGTTTTGTGCCTGTGATGTCATCCTATCATGGTTGCTACGATATACAAGTCCTTGTCTCTCCATCAGGCTACTGGAAGTTCCATTACATGGATAATGATTTAAAATGCATTCATCGATTCTATTCTGTTCCTCATCATGATCCACACTTCTATACGGATTTGAACATTCGAGTTCCTTGGAGTAAACGTTGGCATTATTAAACTGATCCGGAATACCAAATGAACCTATTAAGATGGAGAAATTCTTAGTCACTGCACAAAACAAACACTTTTCTAAAACTTGTTATTTGCACAGATATCCATTAGAAAGTACTTTTATAGTTTAACCTCAAGAATGGTCGAATTGTGTGCTAGCAAAAAAAAAACGTAGATTTTTGATTGACAAGGGAGTCAAGGGTTCTGGAGGTCATGCAGAAAAGTGGAGTTAAGGCCACAATCAAATCAGCCATAATCTTATGTTATGTTCTCACATTCTCATGGTTAGAATTTTGACAACAAGAAGTTCTTCGTCTTTGGCCTCCTTGTCTCTAGACAATGGGTAAGCGCCTGGAGTGGCTATAAAGGCCAATTCTAGAGTGACAGACTCTTCCACAGGTGCTGCAGATAAAATTGGTTATCAGGGCTGTTACACAGTTGGCTCGCTCCTTGCGCTTCTGTCTTTTTTTCCTGCCACGTCTCTTCGACTCGCCCCGCCTTTATGGTTGCCCACCAGCTCTGGCGATTGCTGGCAACTGACGCCCATGACTTGTGATCAATGTTACAGGGCTTCATGTCGTGTTTGCAACATCACAAGAAGTAGCCAACTGTTAACATACAAAGTGCAGTGGGTGTGCCTCATAACACACTGTCATGCTAAACTCGTGAAATGTTCAGAGAGTGAGTAATCATGCATGCTTTTCCTTCTGTTGAGTCACGAAAAGTCTATAAAATATTTAAGACAACAAATGATATAGCTGAATGGGCAGAAGTTTTCATCTAAATGCTTCTCAAAGCATCTTCCATGTTCATATCCATTCTCTTACTATGTGATATAATCCTTCTCCAATGGACATTGTTCAGTATTACTGAATAGAATGAAGGCAAAGAATTCTTACAGGGACTGGTGGATTGGATCTTGCATAAAACAGAATACGCCAAAATAAGAATGAACATGACCTTACCTGATAGATTATCTATTATTCTCAACACATTGTAAGGAACCCGCACAGTAGCAACTGGGAAATGCTATTTTGGACTAAATAAAGCATATTTGAATTTAGCATAGACCAATATTCATGGAGGAATGAAGATTACTGTATGTGATCACTAGGCAAAATGTTTCGATTAACTTTATGCAGGTTAGCACTGGATATGTTAATCTCACTTGGAATCAGCTTCAGCCAATTCACTGAAGATAGAAAGTCCATTATCTTTATGGATAGATACTCTTTCACCTAAAAGGTCAGAGCTCTGCAAATACCCAAAGTACAGCATTCAGAGTGAACTGAGGGCTCGATTCCCAAGGAATGGATTCAAAGCACTTTTCTATCTTTTCAGTTATGAGTGTTATCCTTGGTTCCTACCACCACCCTCAAGCAAAATGGTGAAATGGGCTCAAACCTACAGCATATGTAGGACACAAGTAAAAAGGATTTAGGGACTTTGCCTCAAATAGGAACATAGAATATGTTGGCAAAAATAACCTGCCGAATTAGCCAGTCCAAGTTTGCGAGTAGCCTCGGTGCCCTGGAACTGGGGAAATGAGCAGGATGGTGCAGAAGGCTTATTCAGTGACAACATCTGGTAACAGATGGTTTATAGCATTAGCAACAATGTCCCACAGCCAAACAACCCACCCTTAATCAGCATGTAGCCTTATAGATGAAGGATGACCACTCAGCAAGTTGCGGGAGCACTGCCAGTACCAGTCGAGAGACACTAACAGGAGTTGCACTTGATGAATATGAAGTGTTTTGTCACAGCTACAAGCTTTAGCACCCAATAACCTACTTCATACATGTTATTCTTTGTGTGAAACAGATGCACTTTAATATCTGAAACAAGTTTTATTCAATTTTTATTAAACATCTTCTCAAAGAACAGAACTGTTCATTTTGATTCATGTACCATGTAAATGTCCCATATGCACTTTACACTCTATCGCTACTTAACCAAAAATTTACTTGCAAACTATATAGCTGAAAGTAACCAGTCTTTGGAAGAAGTAGCTTCTATACTTTTTCAAAGCTGAAAGCAAAATTATAAATTGGAACAGAATATAGATACTTTATAATTAGAAGGATTTCTAGTTGCAAAAGTCACATACCTATTTTTTCTGAGCACAGTCTTCCATCTGCTGCATGTTTACATCCATCTTTAACATTACACCCAAAACAATCCTTTGTCTGTCTGCAAGGAATATTATAAGACTCCATCTCGGCACTGCTTCCAGCATCAGACCGACGCACACCTGTTAATCAAATAGCCTATCAGAGCTCCAGAATCAGATTTGGGCTGCCTTATAAAATTATGCTCACTGTTAACAATTCTGGTATTCCAGTATACGGTCACAGCTTATGAGCAATTGTTAGATGTGATATGATCTTCCTCATTCCTTAAACATAGTTCACCCTCCAATTAATAGTGATCAGGCCTTCATCTACACAGGGCAAATTTAAATAGGATAGCATTCTTTTACAGAGCACCCATGATGACTCTTTAGTCTCATACCCTGCTAAATTAGTGGACCTCATTCTATAAGAATATCACAGTTCTTATTGGTGACATTATCAAAAGTAAACGTAAAAATGCAAGCCAGTCAGTCCTTTGTGCGGCTTACAGTTTAAAGAATAGCTTAAATAAGAACAAGAAATGCTGGAAATACTCAGCAGGTCTGTCAGCATCTGTGGAGAGAGAAGTAGAGTTAACATTTCAGGTCAGTGACCCTTCATAACTGGCAAATATTAGAAATTTAATAGGTTTTAAGCAAGTAAAGTGGGGATGCGGCAAGAGATAACAAAAGAGGTGTTGATAGGACAAGGTCACAGAGTATTATTATTATTAAAGAATAGCTTGATAGATTCTGGGGAAACCATGTGTTCGAACACACATCATCCAACACCAGGTTCTGAAGCATTATAACAAACAGGAGTAGGAGGTCATGTGCAGCACCATTTGCCAACATGTGCAACTTCAGCATCAGGTTCGCTAGCACCCATCTAGCTAGGCGATACTCCTGTAGTGCATGGAAGATGTGGAGTGAACAATTTTAAAATACTCTGCATGCATAGGTAGTATAGAAAATTGATGATAATTTTGCAGCTAGTTTGGTCCCAAAACACACATCTCAAGTAGTCAGATAACATAGTAGGACTTTGTAAAAGCCTCCAGTTAAGGTTTTTGAGCTTACCTTAGATCTGAAACTATTGCTGCTCATAACTTCAATACCACAAAAGTACTTAAAAACTGATCAATCTACACACATTGAACTAAACCTTTACTGGCTTGTAGTTTATCTTAGATGGATTGAGGTGTAAAGATTAGGCCTATCATTATCCAAAGGTTTGCCTGTTGGTGCCATCTTTTCTAGCATTAAGAGTATCTTTTAATGTTGCTACTGCAGCCAAATACTAGCAAGGTACTGATGTCAAAAGCATTAGTACCCCAGCAGTAAATACCACTGAGGCAGAGAAAAGGTATAAAGTTCTGTTAATATTTACTCACTATACTTTCTCCCAGTTTTGAAAATCATATACATTAGGCTCAATGAACTTCATCCTAGCAGCCCTCTCCACAGATGCTACCTGACCTGATGAATATTTCCAGCATTTTATGTTTCTATCTCAGATTTCCAGCATCCACAGTATTTTGCATTGGAATAAACATCGCATATCAAATACTTAGCATGGCTGACTATGATTTTTCAAAGTAGTGCATTGAAAGTTTTTTTTTCTTTAAAATATGCCTATTTTCTATGGCTGAAAAACTTGACAATTAAAAAAAATTAACCATACCATTGTTCTCCATACGTCCATTAGAAAATGTCACTGCTAGTTGCAAATTGCTACTACCGTCCATCCTGACACAGGTTTCCTGACGCTCAGACAACGTCCCTTGTGAAGAGAGGTAACTTGGTACATCAGGTGGTACAACTGTTTCATCTATAAGATATAAACAGGCACATGCTAAGGTAAACACAGGTGTGAGGTAGACAGGTCATATTTTCCTTTTTACACGAATTGCAATTGAGGATTGGCACATAAACACTCCCTAATTCCAAACATGACTCAACCCACATAATATGAAAAGCTCTTTGATTTTAATTCGATAATTACTTATGAAATAAAAGCCTGCTTTAACATACAATTTGGAAAGCTTAATTCTTCAATCTTCAGAAAAACCTGGACATCATGCCAAAATTTCTCAAAGTTTTATAACTTTTGTTTGCTTACAAGTTATTGCTCCTCATGAAATGAGATGTATGGTAGTGTACTGCTTGGGCTAATAATTCAAACAAAGTAAATTTTAAATGCCACAATAGCGGTTTGAGAATTTAAACTCAGTTTCAAAAAATAAATCTGGAAACAAAAAACTGATCAGTAGAAAAAGTGACCGAAAAGTGACTTCAGTCCCACACCATCCTGGTTGATTCTTAATCTGAAGTGACATAGCTAGCCACTGAGTTCAAAAAGGTGGCCCGCCACTACTTTCTCAGGGCAACTAGGGATTGGCGATAAATGCTGGTCTAATCAGTGATGCCCACATCCCCAGAATGAATAAATAAATGGAAAGAATTGTGAAATTATGTAGTTAAGAAAAACTGGAAAGGCACTAGGAACCAAAAGAATGGATATAGGGAAGTGGCCAAATATGGTACAAAGTTGCACTAGTAGAGAACACAATTCAAATTATTGTTGCAAACAATGTTACTCAGCCCCCATTTTAAGTAATGTGCAAAATTCTGGTGACCCACTCATGGGAAGAATACAAGTCCTTGAAAGCATAGGGATAAGCAATGATGATTCCCGATTTTGAACAACGAAAGCCAAGGAGATTTGTATTTTCTTTGGAGAATACCTAAGCGACCTTATTGAGATTTTCAAAATTAAGAGGCAACTAAAGTTTATTCAGACAACTGTAGTGAAAGATTCAAAAACCAAAGATAAAAATTAGGAAGTAAAATTAGCAAATAAACCACCAATACAAAATGAACAGGTTAGTAGTTGCAATTCTTTCTTACACAGATGCTTTAAATCAATAAAACTTTTACTAAAGGCCAGCTATCCGACGGGACCCGACATGTGTCGGGTTCGGCTTGGGTCGGGCCAGGTCAGACACACACTCACAACCTCCTGTAAGTGGCTTCAATGTTAGTGTAATTTTTGGACTAGAAAGGTGGTTTTGTTAGTTATTTTAAGCTTGTGCAGATCAGCAATAAAGTCAAAAATGGAAGCTAGGTTAACTGATGGTCAGGTTGGGTCGGGTTGGACACGGGAAAAAAATGGAAGGACTCAGGCCAGCTCGGGGTCGGATGTGGTTCCGTCGGGCTCGGGTTGGGTTTCGTTTGCAGACCTGAGCTGGCCTTTAATGTTTACTGCATCTCCTAAAATTAGATAACAGCTAACTAGGTATGGGCACCATTTAGTGCAGTTGCATCAGAAATATTACTACTACATCTTAACCTACTGCAATGCACAACACTTTGCAAAGCTTGAGTGTATTTGAGTGGTGAAAGAGGAGGAAGGCTTGTGTTTATGTGTGTGTAAATATATATATAGAACCTTTCACAATCTCAGGACATCTCAAAATGCTTTACAGTCAATGAAGTACTATTTGAAATGTAGTCACTGCTGTAGTATAGGAAACAATAACCAATTTGCACACACCAAGCTCCCACAACAATAATGTGATAATGACCAGATACTCTCTGTCAATGATGTTGAGTGGGGGGTAAGTATTGGGCAGGATACTGGGGATAACTTTCCTACTATTCTTTAAAATTGTATCATGAGATCTTTTACATCCACCTTCAAGAGCAGCTGAGGCGTCAGAATAACAAATACGACACATGCGACAGTGCAGCACGCCCTCAGTACTTGAACGAGCAACCTTCTGACTCAGAGGCAAGCGTGCTACCAACTGAGCCACAGCTGACATTTGTAGGAAAAAATAGAAGTTTTAGGGGTCAACAACGTCACTTATTAGCTCCATTGCTATTTAGAAAAAACACAGATCACCGAAGACATCACAAGTTGGTTCAAAGATAACTACATGTATTTGCATTTATGGAGAGTATAGATGGAAGGATGGTATGAACACAAAGCTATCAAAATGGACAGCTTTTTCCTGTTTCCAAATAAATGCTCATGGCATTGCTATTAGACTTTGTTCATAACAGGCCTGGCCAAAAGGTTAAATATCATAAAATTGCTTAAGCAATTAAGCAAGAGCAATTTTACCAATCTATGCAAAATTCATTGAACAAGGAGAGAAGCAGCATTTTTCCAGGGACATAAAACAGCAAAATCGAATATGTTGACAACAAGATCAAAGAGATAATGCCAGAGGACCATATATAACACTTGGGTTATACTTTAGGTGGCAGCGGCAAAAGAGTTACTGATTCATGACCCTATATAATGACTACACTTCAGAATAATTTGTTGCATGGTAAGTGCTTTGGGATCTTTGAGAGACCTGATAAGACATTATATAACAAGCTCTTAGTTTCCCCACCTGTATTAGTGACACTGTATTCTTCACTCTTCTTCCTGGTCTGGTAGATGATGCATACCCATACCAGTGAGGTTATTACAATACTGCATACTACAGCAATGATGACAATGCCCATGGTCATAGTTCCATCCTTTCTGCTTTGTCCCACAACACAACTTGATGATGGTAAAATGCTAAGGTGGCTGTGAGCTCGCTCAGTGCCAAGCGTATTAGACATCTCACACGTGTATTTACCCCCATCATCCAACACCACATTTCGTATGATAAGAAGCTGGTTTCCAGGTGTGAAGTGATGCCTCTTTGTAACCACAAGGGGTTGATCACCTTTTAACCAGGTTATCCGTGGAGATGGGCTTCCTGATGCCATGCACTGCAGAGCTATAGTTTCACCAATCACCACAGTTTGATCTTCAAGGGGATAAACCAGTGATGGGGTTTCTAGGAATACAAAATGAACGATTATTACTTGAAATCATCCCACTGTCAGGGTCCCCTGATCAATACCTTATTTATTTTAGAGACATTTTAATCTATGAAAAGTTAATGGGAGTAAGCATATCATTTAGTGCAACTGCATCAAAACTCTTCTGCCTGGGACATAAATGCAACCCAATTGCTATTATAACCTCAATTTACTGCTATGTGCAACACTTTTGGGTGTATTTGAGTTGGGGGTGGGGTAGGGAGAGAAGTCTGCCAGGTCAATAGCATCTTATTAGCTGCACTGCTAATATACTGAGTTTTTAGTTATCTCAAAAAAGGATGAATTTGGACGGCATGCTTTTCAGAAATTCCTAACACTGTTATTTCTATAACTTCACATTTCCCATTCCTCCGGTCTGCAAATTGACTTACGATATTTTCACTTAAGTGTTACACATTGTAAAATGAGTAAATCTGGGTTGACAACTCAAGGAACATTAAGTTAGTCTTCCTTTCTTGTGTTGCTTCAATGCATTTTCTAAAGCTGGCTAAATCTAATAATCTAAGTGCGGAGTTTGCAAGTTCTCCCTGTGACCGCGTGGGTTTTCGCCGGGTGCTCCGGTTTCCTCCCACAGCCAAAGACTTGCAGGTGATAGGTAAATTGGCCATTGTAAATTGCCCCTAGTGTAGGTAGGTGGTAGGGAATATGGGATTACTGTAGGGTTAGTATAAATGGGTGGTTGTCGGTCGGCACAGACTCGGTGGGCCGAAGGGCCTGTTTCAGTGCTGTATCTCTAAATAAAATAAAATTTTAAAAAAAGATGGTAATACTATAAACATTAAACTTCTCAAAGAACAGTTTACATATATGTGTCCAGACATGCACGTATAATACATTTAACACTAACAGAAGGAAATGTGGAAACAATTAGGTGGCAAACTACTATGGAGAGATTGCTTCCATTGAAGAAATAATTATTAAGCTTCCTTCATTTCACCATCTCTCTACAGTGTAGGATCTTGACCCAATTGTACTCGATAGGAATTTTAATTAATTTGCCTTTGACATAATAGGGGCACGGTTCAACCTTTTAGAACATTTCTCCAGGATATTACGTGGATTGGGTCCATTATAGATGCCACACAATTTGTACTATAGGACCTCATTTAGATTAATGGTCAGGCCACATTTGGAATACTGCATGCAATTTTCAGTTGCCACGTTTAAAATAAAAGAGCACCAATGCACTGAAGCCTAAGCACAGGAAATGTTTAGCAGTGATTTGTGTACACTCCTGGAGGTTGAAATCAAATTTCCAAGAGTCAGAACCGGAGCAACCAGAGAGTGTTCTTAAAGTGACTAATAAAAAGGGCATCTATTAAAATTTAGGCTCCTTTGTGGCTCCAATAATGATTTTAGTAGTCAAGAAACCCAAGGTATGAAAAACAAAACCAACATTCATCTAAGCTGTCCACTGTCAGGATCCCCTGATCAATACCTTATTTATTTTCACCCTGTTGTAAGCCCAATTTTAAAGCCAAAGATGCAAAGGCAAAAGGGAGGTGGTCAAAGAAACGTCAACTTTTTCAAAAAGTGTTTCAACAGCACAAAAGTATAATAAATGTTTTAAGGGTAAAAAATGTTCAATTTTGCACACAAAAATGACAGGTGTTTAAGCTACCAACAAGGCACTTCATTTTAAATAGCAAGAGAAAGATATGATGCCAATTATATATAATGGGCATTAAGGGAATCTTAAAAGGGGAATGTTACAATGATTGTCAACCTGGGTTTACTCTATCATGGAATAAAAAAAAACTTGTTGCTACAATCGCTGAAGAATGATAATGGTATTAAGAGAGAGAAATCGACGCAGAAAAAAGGGGTACAGACCAAGTTAATATGATTGAAGTTCAAAAAGAGACTTGTTACATTAGTAAAGGTGCATTACAAACCTCTAAATCATGCAAAGGAAACAAAAGCGCAAATCTGCTGTCAAATAAAAACTACTAGCAGGAATTACAAAAATATTCAGAGATTTTAATTATCCATTTATCAATTAGTACAGAGAAGGAGCAAATGGAGAAAAGAGAATAGAATTCCTAAAATCTGGGGCTGAATTTTACCAGCCCCTCGAAGCCGCGGGTTGCAGCGCGAGAGCCAGTAAAATTCTACGGGGAGAGCCCGCCTCGACCTGCGACGTCGAAAAAGGCCTACCACATATTACCGGCGGCGGCAGGACCTCTGTGCGGCACTCCTGCCACCTGGCCCTTCATCGGCATATGTAAATGAACATTTAAAATATTTAAATAAACTTACCTGCCGTCCCACTCTGATATTACGGCCACCGTTTGTGCTCCCCGCGCCTTTGGAACTCCATACGGAGTGCCAGGTGAGAACCTGGTGGGGAGGGGGGAGCAATAAAATTTTCGGGGGGGGGGGGGAAAAGAGAGGGTTGCAGGAGTGGGGAAATCAATTTTAATTGGATGTGGGGATGGTGGGAAGGGGCTGAAGGGCAAATGTAAAGAGGTTGATGGCGGGGGGGGGAAAGGGGTGCATGTTGGTAATAAAATTTCATTTTGTGATGTCCCTTAAAAAAAACATTTGAGGGGGGGTGATGGGAAAAGGCCATTACATCTGTAATTTTTATGCAATAATTCTTCACAATATAGCTTTAAAAATTTAAATTTCTCCTAAGGGCTTACAGTCATTAAAAAATGGCGCTGACACCTGCGCAGTGGCACTGGACGCTGTTGCCGGGGACGCAGCGGCCACCCCCTCTATGTCATCGGGGGCGGCCACTCCACCCCCTCTATTTAAATGAGCCCCCGCGCAAAATATCGCAGGGGCTCCTTGGCGGCTGCAGAATGCGGGTGCAATGCTGAGTTTAAAAGGTTGCCGCCGTGCAGCGTGGCGCCTGAATAAAATTCAGCCCCTGGTTATGAGTAATGGAATAGATCAAGTAGATGAACTGAGCACCTTGAGAGTGGTGGCCACAATGTGATGTGGATAAAGATCCAACTAGAAAGGAAAAAAGTCAATGAAGTAGTGGCAGATTTCAGAAATGAGGAGCAAACTAGCTGAGGTGTGCTGGAAGGGGAATTGGCACAATCAATACTGGAAGCTTTAAAAAACAAAATTGCAGATGGACAGAATAAATACATTTGATTAAAAATCAAAAAGAAACTAACAGTAGTTTCAGAATTCCATTGATCAATAAAGAGGTTATAAACCAATTAAGATTGAAAAAAGTCAATTGATTGTAATGAAAAAAAGGAGAAAAATAGAACTTTTTTTTAAAAAGGTGAACAGCAGGATACGGAAGCTGATATAGAATATAAGGAATCAAAAGTAACAGGAAAGCATTTTAGACGTATATAAGTAAGTAGATAATTAAGTGAGTTTGGACCCTTGAGAAGATTGTCAATTTGCAAATGATAAAAAATGGCAGAGATATTAATGCAAAGTGCTTATTAAATGAGAAGGCTATTGAAGAGGATGTGAATCTTGGAAGCGGTTAAAATTAAGACAAGCAATATTGCGATGGATAAAAGGAGTTTTTGGTAAAATGATGACACAGCTGTAGAGCCCAACAGAATACATCGTAGGATCACAATGGAGCGGAGAGGGAATTGCCATGGCCCCAAAAATAAATGGCCCAGATTTTGCTGTAATAATAAGTGGGGCTATTAGTGCTCACTATTATTATGGAGCAAATCAGACAGTAACCTCCAATGTCCACATATATGCGGTAAAACGTGGTAATAAAGACATTGCTGTCCAAGAGACCCTGTTCTCCCAGAAACTGAACTACAGCAGTACCTCTCTGATAAATTTGGTATTAAAACACATGAAGGGCATGAAGCCATTGAACTTGCCCACTCAACACACCAGAAAAAGTTAGGGCTTGTCCATTCAAGTGCAAAGGAATTTTTAATTGCGTGACATGTTCTCACACCCCACATCCTGTAAGGATTCTATTCCATTTTTCCAGTTTCTCTGTCGCATCTGATCAGACAATGCAACTTTTCATAATAGCGCTTCCAATATGTCTTACTTTTTCCTCAACCAAGGATTCCACCCACCTACTGTGGCTGACAGGGCCCTCGACCGTGCCCACTCTTTTCACACACTTATACTCTTGCCCCTTCCCTTCCCTCCCAGAACCATGATAGGGTCGCCTTTGTCCTCACCTTCCACCTCACTAGCCTCCATATTAAACAGACCATCTTCTGCCACAACTGTTACTCCAGCGTGATGCCATCACCAAACGCATCTTTCCCTTCAGCATTCCGAACTGATCGTTCCCTCCGAGACACCCTAGTCCACTCATCAGTTACCCTCAGCACCCCTTCCCTTGCCCTTTTACCTCCTCCCCACCGTTCAAAGCCCCATACATTCCATCCAAGTGAACCAGCGATTTACTTGTACTTTTTTCAAATTAGTATACTGTAGCCACTACTCACGATGTGATCTCCTTTATATTGGGAAGACCAATTGCAGACTGTGGAACACCTCAATTCAGCATGCAAGCGTGATCCCAGGTTCCAAGTCACCGGTCATTTTAATTCCCCAATTCCACACCTTTCTACCACCACTCTGACCTTTCTGTCCTTGGCCTGCTACAGTGTTCTAATGAAGATCATAGCAAGCTCGAGAAACAAAACCTCATCTTTCAATGAGGCACTTTACAGCCTTCTGGACTTAGCATTTGAGTTCAACAATTTTAGATCATAACCTCTGCCCCAATTTTGTTTCATGTTTCTTTGCCGGTTTGGTTTTTTCCTCTTGTTTCTCTTTCATTTTCTCTACTTAGTGTTCGAACAGCAGCTATCCTGCCATTCACACTCTAGACATATCTTTTGTTACTTTACTTGTCCCATTACCACTCCCTTTGGTCTTACACCATGAAAACGTTTGTCATTTAATCTCTCCTGCCCTCCACCCTATCACAGACATTCCCTTTTGTTTTTCTTCCCACCCTCCCTCCCCCACCTTTCACTTGTTCAAAACCTATCATTCTAACTTTTCCCAATTCTGATGAAGTGTCACAGGCCTGCCCTGAAATGTCAATAGTTTCTCTCTCCACAGATGCTGCCAGACCTGATTATTTCCAGCATTTTCTGTTTTTATTTCAGATTCCCAGCATTTGCTGTTGAGGTTGCAGAATTCATTTCCAGGTTTAATGACTGAGACAGAAACTATGTCAACATTCAAGATTAGACTGGATAGGTGGACAAAGCAAAAGGGGAATAAAAGGTGATGAGAACAAGGTGGGTAAATGTAATTAGAACTATTTGTTCACCTGCAGTGCAAACATTAACCAAAACCGATTGGGCCAAATGGCCTGTTTCCATATTGTGACTTCTCTGTATTTCTATGATTCTGGTATGCCAAATCGAGCATCATGTTTTCATATCCTCAAAACATAGAGAAGCAAATCTATACATGAAAATGACTGGGTTTTGATCAACAAAAAAAATTGAAACAGGAGAAACTTTATAGTATACCTATTACAACTTTACAGAATTATTATTGCCTATAGAGAAGCCTACCTACCAGAGTTTTAACATTTATAATCAATATATAAAAAGGGACTTGTTAAAAAAGGAACAGCATATTAAATGGAATCACTGCAGGACACAGGCAGGATGCCAGCATAAATGATCGTTATTGGAACAGTTCAAAGAATGCAGATCCAAAATGGTAGGTCTTCCTGGGAAGGAGATAATTCACCAAACAAAAATCCTACTAACCAAGAAGCATCTTGATCTTATTTCTTTTTATAAATATTAGATGCACGAGAACTTTCTACAGGAAATATGTTTGCTTATGCCTTTGTGTTTATCACAACCAAATCTGCATTGATTCACAGAAGGATTATATTAACAAGTTACAATGATATGGGATTGAGAACAGTAAAACCATCTTACTTGGCCATTAACTAAAAGTAGGATCTACAAATTTTCCCAAATAAATGAGACTGAACATGTGAGCTCATTTTTGAACACTATTTAACTTTGCAATGAATTTGTGATTTGGGATATTGATTTTTTAAGTAAGAACATTCTAAATAAAACATGATTTTATATCCACTTACCCAACACCATGAGGGAAGCATTGGCTGAAATGGCACCAGCAATATTTTGAGCTGTACAACTATAAACACCCATATCTTCAATTTTTACATCCACGATAAAAAAAACATCATCTTCAGGCATCACGTGCATCCGTCTTTCTCGAGCGGCAGGAAAATCTGTGCCTCCATCCTTCTGCCATGCAATCTGTGGAGTTGGGTGACCAGTGGCAGCACATTCAAGACGAGCATTGGCTCCTGTTCGGATCGTTATATCTCTTGGAGTCTTAACAAATGACGGTAACACTGTAAACACAAAATGTTAACTAAAACTCAAAAATTTTTCTCAAAGTACAATTTAGTTTCTTTGAACATTGCGAATTGAGGATGAATGGTCACTTCAGATCTCTTTTGGTCCAATTTACTTACTTTAAACCCAGAAGAAGAAAATTAAAGTAGAGCTATCAGATTTTCATTTCACATATGAGCTAACAAATATTACAAGGGTGTAATATTTGCAATGTTAGTTTGCAATGCTACTGCAGTGTTTGCATTGCAAGTTCCCAACAATGTGTCTTGTCAGCTGCTTGCAAGTCAAACACAAAACTGAGAAAAGCTGCGAAGACAGGTGTTTTGGAAGACCTGAGATCTATGTTTTGGCAATCAGTGGTGCAAACACCCTACAATATACCAAAAATTAGCCAAATATAGAAACAGAAAAATAGGAGGAGGAGTAGGCCATTCGGCCCTTCAAGCCTGCTCCGCCATTCAATACGATCATGGCTGATCATCCAAACTCAGTAATCTGTTCCCGCTTTCTTCCTGTATCCCTTGATCCCATTAGCCCCAAGAAATATATATAACTCTTTCTTGAATATATTTAATGATTTGGCCTCAACTGCTTTCCGTGGTAGAGAATTCCACAGGTTCACCACTGCTTAAAAGGAGCAGCAGCTCAAATACCAGACTGCTGATTTTAAAAATTACAGGAATATAAACAAATTTACATTTTGGGCAGCACAGTGGTTAGCACCGCAGCCTCACAGCTCCAGTGACCCGGGTTCAATTCTGGGTGCTGCCTGTGTGGAGTTTGCAAGTTCTCCCTGTGTCTGCATGGGTTTCCTCCGGGTGCTCCGGTTTCCTCCCACATGCCAAAGACTTGCAGGTTGATAGGTTAATTGGCCATTATAAATTGCCCCTAGTATAGGTAGGTGGTAGGAAAATATAGGGACAGGTGGGGATGTGGTAGGAATATGGGATTAGTGTAGGATTAGTATAAATGGGTGGTTGATGGTCGGCACAGACTCGGTGGGCCGAAGGGCCTGTTTCAGTGCTGTATCTCTAAAAAAAAATTTTCAAACATTTTAAAATCAAGCTGTAGTATTTGTACAAACCAAGCAAGTTCATCAACTTTTAAGCTAGTAACATGGATGTAGGAGGTTTAACACTAGTCCTTACTGTTGTCCTATTTTCCTCACATCCACACACTATTAAGAGCACAAAACAACTCAATAACCTTCTGCCAGAACAGTTTAATTTTTTATTATCTTAGTGCAGGTTTCTAAAGGATTTTACACATGCTTAAAAGATAGTCACAGCTTGTTGGGAATAGTATACTTGATTTTCTATTCATTGCTCCAGAATAACTTTCATGACACAGAAATATTATAAAATGACAATATTCC
Source organism: Heterodontus francisci (assembly GCF_036365525.1). Classification (NCBI taxonomy): domain Eukaryota; kingdom Metazoa; phylum Chordata; class Chondrichthyes; order Heterodontiformes; family Heterodontidae; genus Heterodontus; species Heterodontus francisci. Next base: position 46,089,223 of record NC_090389.1, on the reverse strand, counting down.
AAAAATATCCTGGAAAACCTCCGAATGGATCCTTCACTGGTGTGGAGGATTCTAACTGACTGAGGACTTGTGCTGTATTGTCCATCCAGACTAAATTTTGATCCCCTTCATTGTTTTCCAATCAGCATTACACCCTGCCAAAGGAACTGTTACGCTATCTATCCAAAACCACCTGATTGATCCTGGACTAGAGCCTGAAATTAGTCCACAGCTAATCATAATATTCATAGTTCAAGTTTGCTCTCAGAATTATATTACACATAAGATGGCCAGCCACTCTCTCCATCGTGCCTGTGCCAGCCTGTGTGCCAAGTAGAGTCCACTGGCACTTGGTTAACTCCTCTATTATGTAATGCCCCATTCATATGGGTAGAGTCTTCTTTCTCTTCTTTGGCCTCCTTATCTCGAGAGCCAATGGGTAAGTGCCTGGAGGTGGTCAGTGGTTTGTGGAGCAGCGCCTGGCGTGGCTATAAAGGTCAATTCTAGAGTGACAGACTCTTCCACAGGTGCTGCAGAAAAATTTGTTTGTCGGGGCTGTTACACAGTTGGCTCTCCCCTTGCGCTTCTGTCTTTTTTCCTGCCAACTGCTAAGTCTTTTCGACTCGCCACACTGTAGCCCCGCCTTTATGGCTGCCCGCCAGCTCTGGCGAACGCTGGCAACTGACTCCCACGACTTGCGATCAATGTCACAGGACTTCATGTCGCGTTTGCAGACGTCTTTAAAGCGGAGACATGGACGGCCGGTGGGTCTGATACCAGTGGCGAGCTCGCTGTACAATGTGTCTTTGGGGATCCTGCCATCTTCCATGCGGCTCACATGGCCAAGCCATCTCAAGCGCCGCTGACTCAGTAGTGTGTATAAGCTGGGGATGTTGGCCGTCTCGAGGATTTCTGTGTTGGAGATACGGTCCTGCCACCTGATGCCAAGTATTCTCCGGAGGCAGCGAAGATGGAATGAAATGAAGATGGAATGGGTAGAGTGAGGTATCAATAAGCAGCATGAGTGAAGAAGATAAAAGAGGCTGAAGGGAAATTCCTTAATGCATGTTCTGCTTCCAGGGCAATCACCTCAGACTATGTCTGCTCCACTAGCTGGGATACTATTAACATAACAGGCTCAGTTTCAAGAATCTTGTAAACAATCTTGAACCAGCAATGATTGAGAGGTTAGCAGATCACCGAAAAGGTTTGAAGGCAGGAAGACAAGGCAACGACAAATGGTGAAGAAACTCAGGATTATTTTGTAGCAAGATCAAACTGCAATATGAAAACAAGCATCTTTAAGATCTAATGGAGTCAGTTAGTCTCCTGGATTTGGAAGTGTCACCATCATGGACTTACATTTTTAACAACAATTGTATGAAAAACAAGGATATAATTAGCACATCATCAGGTGCTTATCCTACTTATACTCACCATTGACTGTGAGCTTGGCTCTACTGGAGTACGTTGAGCCAAAGTTGTTAGTTATCATACACTGATATCTTCCCTCATCTGTAAATTTCACTTTTCTTAAATGAAGAATGGTAGTGTACTCCATTACTTCACCATCCTTCGCCCGAACATGCGCAAAGTTTTCAATCTCAGCATCATGAAGAATCTCATGATCTTTTTTCCAGGCAAATATCATTGGAAAGTTGCTGCTGCTTGCTGCTGAGCAAGTGAAGCGAATGTCTTTGCCAAGCATAGCCATAGTTGTCTCAGGTTGAACAATGATCTGAGGTTTTGGAAAGTCATCTGAATAATTAAAGAGGAAATATAAGTGAGGAACTTGTAAAAACAATGTATATTACTTCAGATGGATGGGAGGCTGTTGGAGAAATAAAACACTGATATAACCAACATAAAATGCAGTGAATTATAATGGGTATGACCAAGGTGAACAAAAGTCTAGGATTCTAGATTTCCCACTTCAACTGGGAAGCGATTCATGTTAGTCTAACAGAATCACTGAAATTTTTTTTTAAGAAGTTAGGATAGTGGAACAATTGTTGTTGCCCTGATGAAAAACTTCTGAATCAACAAACAGAGAAAAAAACATCGCTTTTCAGTATTCACAAATACTGGAATCATCAGAAGGGACAATAAAGGAGACCAGCTAATGACACTCAGCTAACTGTAAACATGATGTTAAGATTTAAGGAAGTATGAGTAAAGTCAATATTGTAGCTGCAAAAACTGCAATGAACAGCTGGTTTCAATTCAGAATTCTTTCTACTATTTCAAATCGGATGCATCACAACTCTTGTCAATATCATAATAAACATTTTCTAAAAGTCATGAGCCAAACTTTTAGCATGGCACAGAAGTAGTGTAGATACTTTGGCACAGTGCATTAAATCAACTAGGAGCAGGAGTAGGCCATTCAGCCCATTGAGCCTGCTCCGCCATTCAATTAGATCATGGCTGATCATCTACCTTAATGCTACTTTCCCGCACTATCCCCATATCCCTTGATGTCATTAGTATCCAGATAACTATCGATTTCTGTCTTGAACATGTTCAATGATTGAGCTTCCACAGCCCTCTGGGGTAAAAAAATTCCAAAGATTTACCACCCTCTGAGTGAAGAAATTCCTCCTCATCCTAGTCTTAAATGGCCTACCCCCCACCACCCCAATTCTGAGACTATGTCCCCTGGTTCTAGACTCACCAGCCAGGGTTCTAGACTCTGTAAAAATGTTGTTTCAATGAGATCATCTCTCATTCTTCAAAACTCTAGAGAATACAGGCCCAGTTTCCTCAATCTCTCCTCATAAGACAATCCTGCCATCCCAGGGATTAGTCTGGTGAACTTCTGTTGCACTCCCTCTATAGCAAGTATACCCTTCCTTAGATAAGGAGACCAAAACTGTGCACAATACTCCAGGTGCGGTCTCACGAAGGCTCTATACAATTGCAGCAAGACATTTTTACTCCTGTACTCAAATCCACTTGTGATGAAGGTAACATACTAGTTGCCTTCCTAACTGCTTGCTGCACCTGCATGCTAGCTTTTAGTGACTCATCAACGACGACAGCCAGGCCCCAAGTAGCTGAAGCTCTCCCGCCTACACCAGCTCTTCAGCCACGCATTCATTTGCCTTATCCTCCTATTCCTACCCTCACTAGCACGTGGCACAGGGAGTAATCCTGAGATTGCAACCCTAGAGATCCTGCTTTTTAACCTTCTGCCTAACTCCCTATATTCACTTTGCAGGACCTCATCTCTCTTCCTGCCTATGTCGTTAGTACTAACATGGACCACGACCTCTGGCTGCTCACCCTCCCCTTTCAGAATGTCCTGCAGCCGCTCCGAGACATCCTTGACCCTAGCAGCAGGGAGGCAACATACCATCCTGGAGTCTCGTTTGCGGCCATAGAAACGCCTATCTGCACCCCTTATAATAGAATCCCCTATCACTATAGCTCTTCCAACCCTTTTCCTCCCCTGCTGTGCAGTAGAGCCCTCCATGGTGCCACGAACTTGGCTGTTGCTGCTTTCCCCTGGGAGGTCATCCCCCCCAACAGTATCCAAAGTGGTATATCTGTTTGAGGGGGGGGGATAGCCACAGTGGACTCCTGCACTACTTGCCTGCACCTACTACTTCGTCTGGTGGTCACCCATCTCTTTTCTGCCTGTGCAGCCATTACCTGCGGTGTGACCACCTCACTAAACGTGCTCTGCATCGCGGATGCTCCACAGTGAATCCCCCCGCAGCTCCAGCTCCATAATGCGGGTATCCAGTAGCTGCAGATGGATACACTTCCTGCACACATGGTCACCAGGGACACTGGAAGTGTCCCTGATTTTCCACATAGCGCAGGAAGAGCATATCATGGGGCTGAGCTCTCCTGTCATGACTTACCCTTAGATTAATTAGTTACTCCCGTAATTAAAAAATACTAATTACACTAGGGGCCTTGTTCTACCCACTCCAATCTAAAGTCTTTAAAAATAAAACACTTTAGCAGCACTCACCTTATCACCAGAGGTTTTTTTTTCCCAACAAAAAAAAACTTTCCCCTTTTTTAAGATATTCTAACAACTGCTCCTCATCAATCAATCATGTTGCAACTCTCCTCTGACGTCTCTGTTGGCTTTTGTTTTTCAAAATTCCGGCGGGCTGTAAGAGGTCTGAATGCTTTCCGCTCCCAGAAGGTAAGGGACTGGGCCTCGATCCTCGGGTTGGATTGACATCAACACTTCCCAACCTCTCACCATTTAAGAAATACTCTGGGCTGAATTTTACAAGCCCCTCGACGTTGAGGATCATGGCAGGGGGCCCATAAAATTCTGCCGGGAGAGGCCCGCCTCAAACCCCGATGCCGAGAAGGCCCTGCCACATTTTACCGCCAGCGACGGCACCCCCCGCCCGGCAGCACCCCAATGTAAAGCACTACTTACTTTTCCTGATTTTCGCCGACTGTCGATCCACACTTCCGCATTTTTTACTGAACGGGCAGCTGTCACATGCCGTTCCGTTCACAAATATGAAAAGCCAACAGGACATCAGATATAGGAGTACTTGCTCACAGTGCAGGAAGGTCTGGATATACCAGGGTCTCAACTCTGCATACTGGAAGGGAGGTGGGAAGGAGGATGAGATTATCGGGGTCTCAACGCTCCATAATGGAAGGGAGGGAATGGTATTACGGGGGCACGTCTGCAGATGTGTAGGGAGCCACTGTGTTTCTGCCCTTTGTAAAGTTTGTCCGCTCTGTGCCATTGATTGCCTCTGTCAGTGAAGGAGCAATGGCACTTGAGTCACCCTGTATGTGGGGAGAGCACCAGAAACGGTAGGCATGTAAAGCTTATATGTCTGGTGGGTCAATCGATGCAGCTTGTACAATCTTTATGTGGTCATGTGGTGCCACCCTTAGTGGAAGCTAAGACAGTCAATACCATGCCACATAGCTGATGCATCAAAGCACCTGATGTACCAGTCAACATCATTCTCTGCCCTGTTAGGTATCTTTGAAGAAGTGAAGGAACAGAGTTTAATGCAACTTTGTGATGGAGATGTTTCACCCTATATGCATTTTCCCGTTTCTCATGGCGATTCATCTGCTACAGGCAAAACCAGCAGTTGCAGCCCACATAGAGGCTCCGGTCGTGAGCAGCAGCACCCAAGGAGAGCTCGCCACTACAGATCAACACACATCTACAGGTCCCGCATGACATACCTGCAGATTTCAGAGCGCCAGTGTCAGAGATGACTACGGATGTCGAGAGAGGCAGTGACACATTTCTGTGCCCTGCTCAATGATGACCTGCAGCCCAGGGGCTTCAGGGGACATCCTATGTCTGTGGCCCTCAAAGTGACAGTAGTTCTTAATTTTTACACCTCTGCATCATTTCAGCGGACCTCCAGAGACCTTTGTGAGGTCACACAGTCAGCAGTGCACCGCTGCATCAGGGAGGTTACCGATGCCCTGTCCGCTTCATGACAGACCCTGAGAGCCAGGCCCAGAGGGCCATCGGTTTCGGCTCCACTGCGGGATTTCCAGAGTGCAAGGGGTCATAGATTGCACCCATGTGGCCATCAAGGCTCCCGCCGGGCGACCAGCTGAATACGTAAACCATAAGGGCTTCCACCAATCAACGTGCAGCTCATATGTGATCACCAGAAACACTTCCTGCAAAGCGTTGCCCACTTTCCAGGCAGCTGCCATGACGCCTTCATCCTGCGCCAGTCCCAGCTGCCGTCACTGTTCACTGAACTGGCTCAGATGGAGGGGTGGCTTCTTGGAGACAAGGGCTACTCCTTGCAGACACGGCTCCTGACACCAGTGAAACACCTCACTGCTGCTGCAGACGAACGGCATGCTGAAAATGCGCTTCCGCTGCCTGGATAGATTGGGTGGTATCCTGCAGTGCGAGCCGGAAAGGGCAGCTCGCACCGTTGTTGTCTGCTGTGCTCTGCACTACTACACACTCAATAGGAGGGAGGCCTTGCAGGATGAGGACAGACGCAAGCAGGACTTACCCTTGGATGATGAGGACTTACAGCAGGAAAGGTGCATGGGAGGACAGAGAGCATCCAGGTGCCGCACGCAAGGCGAGCAGCGAGCTATTGATGCATGGCAGCACCTCATTGATGAAAAGGTTCTCGATGCCATAGGAACCACCGTGGGCTCTGCAAGCTAGACAGCACCGTCATTCACCTGTTGTGCAGCAGTCCGCATCTGCAACATCTTTGCATCCACCATTAATGGCAGCAGCAGACTGAGCCATTGTCCATGTTACTGCATCTGTGGAGACACACGAGTGATACTGACGTGGCAATAATGTTATTCCATACATTGGCACTCTGAAAGACCAATGATGTAATGGGAGGAGACACAATCGGTACATGCTGGCACACTTCATTCACACAGTAAAAGCAAAACATTTGTTAGTGAAGAAGATTTTTGTTTTGACCATGCTACATTGATGTGTCACCCATGCACACCTATTTGTGTCATGGTGTTTTTTTGAAAACGCTTGTGGATGCTCCTTTGCGGTGCCACTTCTGCGCTTGCAGGCTGACTGTAGGAAGGCTGCTGATCATATTGCCCTTTGGCTGTGGATGACTTCGGCAGTCGTCTTCTGTGTGCACGAGACCTGGAGGACCCCGGTTGGCTGGGGGAATCCTGCGTCACTGCACAACTCTCCTCAGATGGCGTGGGTGCTGGAGCTTGACCCAGCGGTGGAGGGGCCAGTGGCCACAATGGATGTACCTTGAGGGGAGACCTCAGACATGGTGCGCAGGCTCGCCTCCTCCAGCTCGAGGCTTGTTTGAACCTCTCTGCTCTCCTGGGAAGGACCACGAGCAAGACAGTCTCCGTGCCCCTGGTCCCTCTCGCAGCTTGCTACTGATTTGTGGATCTGATGGCCTCAGCGAGGGATTGCAGGACAACACGTATTAATGGAATGTGGCTCACCAGGAGGGCCACCGCCGTCTCCATGTATGACGCCATATGCTCAAATGCCTGGGACACAGCAGCTGTCATGGCCTGGATGGTCTCCCCCATCATCCGGTCAAGGCTGAGCATGGCCTAAGGCATCTCCACTAAATGTTGCCACAACTGCTGCTGCAGCTCCAGCATGCCCTGTGCTGTCCACAACAGAGGGTCATCAGCAGCATGGGGCTCAGCATGGACCTAGCCACCCACAGCCCTCTGACTGTGAGGCACCTCGGCTGTCTCAGCCTCAGTCAGCTGCTTGGGCGCATATGCAGTGCTCTTAGCAGCTTGTGAACACGACTGTATGCCCGAACGGATTCCCACCGAGGTGACTGTATCTGCGCTGGTGGAAGGTGCAGGAGTGTCATGGAACGCGTCCTCTGAGGATATCTCTTCCTCTGAGGTGCAGGTGCTGTCCTGGGTCGCCATTGCCGACTCAGAGCGTTGACCTGCAAGATACGAGAAGAGCACACTGTCAATCTTTATGGTGAGCATGTAACGATTGTGACTGCATTGTGTCAAAATGCACGATTTTCACATTGATCATTGTGCACATCAAATGGATGCATATTCACCCAGCAGCCCGAGCTCAACAGCACCGAATGCATGGCCCACATCTGTCGCAGTCAGTTCGAGGGCCTCCTCCTCAGGCTGTGTCATCGTCCGCATATCTGGCACTCCCCCAACAGTCCAACTCACTTAATGAGCATTGTGGGCTCTCTTTGCCCGGAGGAGCAAGGAGGCAAAGATTAAGGATGGCACGTCAACAACCCGAAACATGAAAGAGGAGCAGTGCTGGGCCCGAAGGTGGGGAAGGCTCGGTATGCACTACTGAGTAAGCCTTTCATGTAGGTGCCATGTTGTGAGCTGCAAACAAGAGTGAGTTCCGTCATACTTTCAGCCATTCAGGTCACGTCATTCATCCCTGCCCAGCCTCCCCATCCTTAGCATGGCAGTGGCACAAATGTGCCACTCTGTGGGGACACCCAGATTCATTGGGGCCATGATAGAGTGCCACTTATTTTTGCGGTGCGAAGCAGATCGTTTATCCTCGTCCGGCATTGGACCCTTTCATGCTAGATGACCCCATGGCTACTTACCTCCTCTGCCACCTCCACCAGGCTGTCATGGTCAGGCAGGAGGGCCTCTTCTTAGCATCTCTGGGGAAAAGGACCTCCCACCTTGCCTGCACAGCCTGGAGGAGAGTGAGGTGGGAGGTATCGCTGAATTGTGGGGCCACTGTAGAGCTCCCCTCTGCCATCTTCAGGTTTTGCTCAGGTCCTTTAAATGCAAAGGTGATTCCACAGTGTAACTGCTCTAACTTCTGGCTGCAATTTATTTTTGCACATGTTTGAACACTAACGAAGGACTAGCGAGGAAATCTGTGTTGTCCTGGTTTCTCAATAGGACAGATTGTCACGTGTTCACGTACACTTTGGAATTCTCTACCCCAGAGGGCTGTGCATGCTCCATCGTTAAATATATTTAAGGCTGAGAGCCACAGAATTTTGGTATCTCAGGGAATCAAGGAATATGGGAATGGGCAGAAAAGTGGAGTTGAGGCCGAGGATCAGCTATGATCGTACTGACTGGTGGGGCAGGTGCAAGGGGCTGTATGGGCTACCGCTGTTCTTATTTCTTCTGCCGTTGTGTTCTTAAGTTATACTACATGAATCTTGCTCTAATTTGCTTGAAATGCCTTAAACCACAACTTTTTTCAAGAATGACCTGACGTAAGAGCGCGGTGGGGGGGGGGGGGGCGGTGGGGGGAAGAGAAAGGGGTGCGAGGGGGAGAAGTGGGTGCGTGGGGACTGTGTGACCTGGCCTGTCGGAAGACCTTACACAAAGCAACGATTCTCGGAATACCAACATCATTAACAACGAGCTCAGTAGACACAATGTGGACATTGCAACACTTCAGAAGACACACCTCCCTGCGAGCAGATCTCCAAGAGATCAAGACCACACCTTCTACTGGCAGGGTAGGGATCCTGAAGAACCAAGACAGCATGGAATGGGCTTCGCCATCAGAAACTCCTTGCTCAGCATGATACAGCCACCCTCAAATGGCTCGGAATGCATACTGTGCATCCGACTGCTCACCGCCTCTGGTCCAGTACACCTACTCAGCATCTATGCTCCAACATTCTGTTCCTCACCTGAATTTAAAGACCAGTTCTACGAGGAACTCCATAATATTATTAGTAGCATTCCTAATACCGAACATTTGTTCCTGCTGGGAGACTTTAACGCCAGCGTTGGGGCCAACCATGACTCATGGCCCTCCTGCCTTGGGCGCTATGGCATTGGAAGGATGAATGAGAATGGACAGAGACTGCTGGAGTTGTGAACCAGTCACAACCTCTGCATCACCAACTTGTTCTTTCATACTAAACCCTATCACCAGGTTTCATGGAGGCACCCAAGATCACGTCATTGGCACCAGCTGGACCTCATCGCCACAAGGCAAGCCTCTATAAACAGTGTCCAAATCACACGCAGCTTCCACAGTGTGGACTGCGACACCGACCACTCCCTGGTGTGCAGCAAAGTTAGATTCAAACCAAAGAAGCTACATCACTCCAAACAGAAGGGCCGCCCGCACGTCAACACTAACAGAATTTCTTATCCACAGTTGTTACATAAGTTTCTAAATTCACTTAAAAAAGCCCTTCAAAACACTCCTGTAGTGGATGCAGAGACGAAGTTGACCCACATCAGAGACGCCATCTATGACTCACCACCTTTGGCCAACGTGAGAAGCAGAATGCAGACTGGTTTCAATCTCACTTTGAAGAGCTGGAAACTGTCATAGCCGCTAAGCGCATTGCACTGTTGAACTACAAGAAAGCCCCCAGCGAGCTAACATCCGTAGCACTTAAAGTAGCCAGAAGCACTGCACAAAGAACAGCCAGGCGTTGTGCAAATGACTACTGGCAACACCTATGCAATCGTGTTCAGCAGGCCTCCTACACCGGAAACATCAGAGGAATGTATGATGGCATTAAGAGAGCTTTTGGGCCAACCATCAAAAAGATCACCCCCCCTCAAGTCTAAATCAGGGGAAATGATCACTGACCAACACAAGCAAATGGACCGCTGGGTGCAGCACTACCTAGAACTGTACTCCAGGGAAAATGTTGTCACTGATACCGCCTTCAATGCAGCCCAGTCTCTGCCAGTCATGGATGAGCTAGACGAACAGCCAACAAAATCAGAACTCAGTGATGCCATTGATTCTCTAGCCAGTGGAAGAGCCCCTGGAAAGGATGGCATTGCCCCTGAAATAATCAAGAGTGCCAAGTCTGCTATACTTTCAGCACTCCATGAACTGCTTTGCCTGTGCCGGGATGAAGGAGCAGTACCTCAGGACATGCGCGATGCCAATATCATCACCCTCTATAAGAACAAGGGTGACCACGGTGACTGCAACAACTACCGGGGAATCTCCCTGCTCAGCATAGTGGGGAAAGTCTTCGCTCGTGTCGTTTTAAACAGACTCCAGAAGCTGGGAGTGTATCTACCCTGAGGCACAGTGCGACTTTCAAGCAGAGAGATCCACCATTGACATGCTGTTCTCCCTTTGTCAGCTACAGGAGAAGTGCCACAAACAGATGCCCCTCCACATTGCTTTCAGAGATCTCACCAAAGCCTTTGACCTAGTCAGCAGACATGGTCTCTTCAGACCACAAGCAAAGATCGAATGTCCACCAAAGCTACTAAGTATCATCACTTCATCCCATGACAATATGAAAGGCACAATTCAACATAGACCCCTTTCTTATCCTGAGTGGCGTGAAACAGGGCTGTGTTTTCACACCTACACTGTTTGGGATCTTCTTCTCACTGCTGCTTTCACATGCGCTCAAGTCGTAAGAAGGAATTTTCCTACACACAAGATCAGATGGCAGGTCTTAGACCGAAGACCAAAGTACGGAAAGTCCTCATCAGGGAACTCCTCTTTGCTGACGATGCTGCTTTAACATCTCACACTGAAGAGTGTCTGCAGAGTCTCATTGACAGGTTTGCGGCTGCCTGCAATGAATTTGGCCTAACCATCAGCCTCAACAAAACAAACATCATGGGGCAGGACGTCACAAATGCTCCATCCATCAATATTGGTGACCACGCTCTGGAAGTGGTTCAAGAGTTCACCTACCTAGGCTCAACTATCACCAGTAACCTGTCTCTCGATGCAGAAATCAACAAGCGCATGGGAAAGGCATCCGCTGCTACGTCCAGACTGGCCAAGAGGGTGTGGGAAAATGGCGCACTGAAACGGAACACAAAAGTCCGAGTGTTTCAAGCCTGTGTCCTCAGTACCTTGCTCTATGGCAGCGAGGCCTGGACAACGTATGTCAGCCAAGAGCGACGTCTCAACTCATTCCATCTTCACTGCCTCCGGAGAATCCTTGGCAACAGGTGGCAGGACCGTAATTCCAACGCAGAAGTCCACGAGCTGGCCAACATCCCCAGCATATACACCCTACTGAGCCAGCGGCGCTTGAGATGGCTTGGCCATGTGAGCCGCATGGAAGATGGCAGGATCCCCAAGGACGCATTGTACAGCGAGCTCGTCACTGGTATCCGACCCACCACCTGCCCATGTCTCTGCTTTAAAGACGTCTGCAAACGCGACATGAAGTCCTGTGACATTGACCACAAGTCGTGGGAGTCAGTTGCCAGTGAGCGCCAGAGCTGGCGACAGCCATAAAGGCGGGGCTAAAGAGTGGCAAGTCGAAGAGACTTATCAGTTGGCAGGAAAAAAAAGACAGAAGCGCAAGGAGAGAGCCAACTGCGTAACAGCCCCGAAAACCAATTTTATCTGCAGCGTCTGTGGAAGAGTCTGTCACTCTAGAATTGGCCTTTATAGCCACTCCAGGCACTGCTCCACAAACCACTGACCACCTCTAGGCGCTTACCCATTGTCTCTCGTGACAAGGAGGCCAAAGATGATTTCTGGCATATAATTTGTGTCTTCTAATGTGAAGACAGAAAATATTTGATCAATGTCTCTGCCATTTCCTCATTCCCCATGATTATTTCTCCTGCTTCTGCCTCTAAGGAACCAATGTCCACGTTAGCTACTCTCCTCCTTTTGATATACTTCTAAAAGCGCTTACAAGCTGTTCCTATATTCCTGGCTAGTTTACTCTCATTCTATTTTTCTTTCCCTTAACAACATTTTGGTTACCTTTTGCTGGTTTCTAAAACACTCTCAGTCCTCATGCTTACTACTATTCTTTGCAAAATTATAAGCCTTTTTCTTTTAATATACTATCCTTAACTTCCTTAAATGTTGCTAAAACAGAACTCCTTTCAACCCACACCTGGTCAGCCAAATATTTCACCTCCTGTATATGCTGAAGGAGACACTTTGGAATATGTTGAGCACTTCCCATGTCTTGGCAGCCACTTCTCTCAAAAGGCCACCATTGACAAGGAGATCCAACACCTGATCAGCTGCGGCAGCTCAGCCTTCCACATACTACGGCAGTGAATGTTTCACAACAAAGACCTCCGTAAGTCAACAAAAGTCCTAGTGTACAGAGCAGTTGTTATCACCACACTCCTGTACTGCAGTGAGACCTGGACTGTGCATCAGTGAGACGTATGAGCAATCCCAATGCCTCCGCTGCATCCTCCAGATTTAATGGGAGGACCGAACAAACAGTAGTGTCCTTCTTGAAGCCAGTTCCACAAGCATTCAGGCAAACCTCCTGCAAGACCAACGTCGACAGACTGGAATTTTGGCCGGATGCCCAAAAACCATCTCCCCCGCCAGATCCTGTTTTCTCAACTCTCAAATGGCCAAGGACAAGGAAAATACTTCAAAGACACTCTGAATCTCTCTTTGAAGTGCGGCGGCATTGACACTGATGGCTGGAAGGAGCTTGCTACTAATCATTCAAAATGGCAACAACTTGTCCATCAAGCTGCATCATGCTTGGAGTCCAAACGCCTTAATGATGAAGCGGAGAAGGAAAGAAAAGGAAGCAAATCCTGCATTCTAGATCCCACTACCTCGTGGGTCATCCGGCCTCTTTTTTTTTTTATTCATTCATGGGATGTGGGCGTCGCTGGCCAGGCCAGCATTTATTGCCCATCCTTAATTGCCTTCGAGAAGGTGGTGGTGAGCTGCCTTCTTGAACCGCCGCACTCCATGTGAGGTAGGTACACCACAGTGCTGTGAGGAAGGGAGTTCCAGGATTTTGACCCAGCGACAGCGAAGGAACAGCGTTATATCTCCAAGTCAGGACGGTGTGCGACTTGGAGGGGAATTTTCAGGTGGTGGTGTTCCCATGCACTTGCTGTCCTTGTCCTTCTAGTTGGTAGAGATTGTGGGTTTGGAGGCTGCTGTCTAAGGAGCCTTGCTGAGTTTCAGCAGTGCATCTTGTAGATGGTGCACACTGCTGCCACTGTGCAAGGTGAAGAGAGTGAATGTTTGTGCATGGGATGCCAATCAAGCAGACTGCTTTGTCCTGGATGGCGTTAAGCTTCTTGAGTGTTGTTGGAGCTGCACCCATACAGGCAAGTGGACAGTATTCCATCACACTCCTGACTTGTGGCTTGTAGAAGGTGGACAGGCTTTGGGGAGTCAGGAGATGAGTTACTCGCCACAGGATTCCTAGCCTCTGACCTGCTCTTGTAGCCACGGTATTTATACGGTTACTCCAGTTCCATTTCTTGTCAATGGTAACCTCTAGGATGTTGATACTGGGGGATTCAGCGATCGTAATGCCATTGAATGTCAAGGGGAGATGGTTAAATTTTCTCTTGTTGGAGATGGTCATTGCCTGGCACTTGAGTAGCACGAATATTACTTGCCACTTATCTGCCCAAGCCTGGATATTGTCCAGGTCTTGCTGCATTTCTGCACGGACTGCTTCAGTATCTGAAGAGTCGTGAATAGTGCTGAGCATTGTGCAATCATCAGCGAGCATCCCCATTTCTGACCTTATGACTGAAGGAAGGTCATTGATGAAGCAACTGAAGATGGTTGGGCCTAGGACACTACCCTGAGGAACTCCTGCAGCTCAGATGATTGACCTCCAACAACCACAACCATCTTCCTTTCCAACCAGCAGAGTTTTCCCCCTGATTTACATAGACTTCAGTTTTGCTAGGGCTCATTGATGCCTTCATCGGTCAAATGCTGCCTTGATGTCAAGGTCAGTCACTCTCATCTCACCTCTGGAGTTCAGGTCTTTTGTCCATGTTTGAACCAAGGCTATAAAGAGGTCAGCAGCTGAGAGGCCCTAGCAGAATCCAAACTGAGCGTCACTGAGCAGGTTATTGCTAAGCAAGTGCCGCTTCATAGCACTGTCGATGACACCTTCCATCACTTTATTGATGATTGAGAGTCGACCGATGGGGCGGTAATTGGCCGGGTTGGACTTGTCCTGCTTTTTGTGTACAGGACATACCTGGGCAATTTTCCACATTGCTGGGTACATGCCAGTGTTGTAGCTTGAAAAAGCTTGGCTAGGGGCATGGCAAGTTCTGGAGCACAGGTCTTCAGTACTATTGCCGGATTATTGTCAGGGCCCATAGCCTTTGCAGTATCCAGTGCCTTCAGTTGTTTCTTGATTTCACGTGGAGTGAATCGAATTGGCTGAAGTCCGACGTCTGTGATGCTGGGCACTTCAGGAGGAGGCAGAGATGGATCACACACTCGGCACCTCTGGCTGAAGATTGTTGCAAATGCCTCAGCCTTATCTTTCACACTGATGTGCTGGGCTCCCCCATCATTGAGGATGGAGATATTTGTGCAGCCACCTCCTCCAGTTAGTTGTTTAATTGTCTACCATCATTCACGGCAGGATGTGGCCGGACTGCAGAACTCAGATCTGATCCGTTGGTTATGGGATCGCTTAGCTCTATCACATTCTGCTTACGCAGTTTGGCACACAAGTAGTCCTGTGTTGTAGCTTCACCAGGTTGACACCTCATTTTGAGGTATGCCTGGTGCTGCTCCTGGCATGCCCTCCTGCACTCTTCATTGAACCAAGGTTGGTCTCCTGGCTTGATGGCGATAGTAGAGTGGGGAATATGCCAGGCCATGAGGTTACAGATTGTGTTGGAGTACAATCCTGCTGCTGCTGCTGATGGCCCACAGCACCTCATGGATGCCCAGCTTTGCATTGCTAGATCTGTTTGAAATCTTGCCCATTTAGCATGGTGATATTGCCACACAACACAATGGAGGATATCCTCAATGTGAAGGCAGGACTTTGTCTCCACAAGAAATGTGCGGTGGTCACTCCTACCAATACCGTCATGGATAGATACATCTGTGGCTGGTGGAGGTCAATCATCTCAGCACCAGGACATCACTGCAGGTGTTCCTCAGGGTCGTGTCCAAGGCCCAACCATCTTCAGCTGCTGAAGACGAGGTCAAGTATGTTTTTCCCATTTGTTGGCTCCCTCACCACCTGCCGCATACCCAGTCTAGCAGCTATGTCCTTTAGGACACGACCAGCTCAGTCAGTCGTGGTGCTAACGAGCCATTCTCAGTGCTGGACACTGAAGTCCCCCACCCAGGGTACATTCTGCGCCCTTGTCAGCCTCGGTGCTTCCTCCAAGTGGTGATCAACATGGAGGAGTACTGATTCATCAGCTGAGGGAGGGCGGTAGGTGGTAATTAGCAGGAGGTTTCTTTGCCCATGTTTGACCTGATGCCATGAGACTTCATGGGGTCCGGAGTCAATGTTGAGGACTCCCAGGGCAACTCCCTCCCGACTGTATACCACTTTGCTGCCACCTCTGCTGGGTCTGTTCTGCCAGTGGGACAGGGCATGCCCAGGCATGGTGATTGCCATATCTGGGACACTGTAGGTATGATTCCGTGAGTACGACAATGTCAGGCTGTTGCTTGACTAGTCTATGGGACAGCTCTCCCAACTTTGGCACAAGCCCCCCAGATGTTTCTAAGGAGGACGTTGCAGGGTCGACAGGGCTGGGTTTGCCGTTGTCGTTTCCGGTGTTCAGGTCGATGCCAGGTGCTTCATCTGGTTTCATTCTGTTTTATTGACTTCTTAGTGATTAGATACAACTGAGTGGCTTGCTAGGCCAATTCAGAGGAGATTTAAGAGTCAACCACATTGCTGTGGCTCTGGAGTCACATGTAGGCCAGACCAGGTAAGAACAGCAGATTTCCTTCCCTAAAGGACATTAGTGAACCACATTGGTTTTTACAACAATCAACAATGGTTTCATGGCCATCATTAGACTAGCCCATGTGCCCAAAGATCTGCAGGTCGAGAATTGGCCTGTTGAATCATCTGAAGACCTGTGGCAGAAACTAGTGACCTTTGTTACAACTGAGGCGGGAGGAGTGCACTGACGTTTCTAGTTCCCTTCTCCACGGGTCACAACATATATTTAAATGTTTACCCAGTTATCGATGCGGTTATCCCAGAATAAAATACACCAACCAGGTTTCTTTAATAAACAACAAATTTATTAGTTTATCAAACAAGACTTATCCAGTAAGAAAGCAAAGCATTAACACGCAGATTGAAATATGAAAGTTCCCTTTTTAAATTCCACACACACAAAAAAAATACAAACATTTTCTCCGCAGAGATCTGTTGCAAAAAAAAAGATAAAAAAAGAATACTTTGGCCAAATACTTGTTAATTCTTGGAAAAAAAACATACGGAAGTTGTCCCTTTTGGTCTGGAGTCCAGATATACGGAGACGGGTCACTGGGATTTTTCAGAAGCAATTCATTCTGGAGATGTCAAGAAGTCGTCTGGTAGGCTTTCCAAGAGACATGTGGCATCAGACGTTTCAGCCAACACACACTGGAATCACAGGGCTTTTCCAAAAACAGGAGGAAAGAGGAGCTGGCACAATGGCCTTCTCAGGGTCTCAGAGAGGTGCAGGCAAAATGAGCTGAATTTTCGTCTTCCTTGGCAGGCAAAACACCAACTGTCTTCAAAACAGTTCACACCCCAACTGAACTGAAAACAATATCCAAACCCCAAACAAAAAGTCAATCTCCTGGCCTCCATAAACCTGGACATGTGGCTTCTCTGTAAACATCTTCTCCAGGTCACCAAGGTTTCTGTTGTTTATTGAGCTTAAAGCACATGATTTACAGCAACAGTTGTTTTCAAACAACAACTCAAGTATCCTTTCAGTGAACTTGGTTAAAAAAAAACACATTCATGGAACCTTTTCAGTTTTAAAAAACAAGTCCAGTATTTATAATAAAAGCAAAATACTGCGGATGCTAGAAATCTGAAATTAAACTGTATTTATAAAAGTATTTCCTTCAGTCCAGTATTTATAAAATCTTCAGCCTTCCAATGAATCCATCTCCACAATTTAAATGAGTCCTCAAAAAAAAAACTTAAATATAGCAGCACCTTCATAACACCTTGAGTAGTCAACATCCTCGACTTGAGGGGCAGCCGACGACTAACTAACCCTGCCTCATTGCATAATATTGGATCTAAAATAGCTTTATCCTTAGTTGGTTCCAGAATGTATTGTTCCAGGAAAATGTCATGAAAACATTCAACAAACTCATCTTCCAGTCCATTTTTGCAAATTTGATTGATCCAGTCTATATGAAATTAAAGTCCCATAACAAGCAATTTATTACCTTCCTAACAAGCTCCAATTATTTCTCATTTAGTGCTCTATCCAATGGTGTAACTACTGTAAGGAGCTATAACCTACTCCCATCAACGTATTTTGACCCTTGGTATTCCTAATCTCCACCCACATTGATCTTCTGAGCTAAGATCCTTTCTCACTACTGTCCTTATGTCATCCTTTATTCTCAGGGCTACTCCTCCTTTTCCATTCTGACTCTCTTTTCGAAATATTGTGTACCCCGAAATATTTAATTCCCAACCTTGGACATCTTGTAACCATGTTTTTGTTATGGCGATTAGATCTAAACCATTTATCTCTATTTGTGTCACTAATTCATCTACCTTATTGTGAATGTTGCACGCATTCAGATAAACAGCCTTTTTTTTTTTTACTACTATTCATTGCATGGACCTATTCACTGATCCACTATTACCTTTAAACTCTGTCCCTTCCCGACCACTCTGCTTGTCTTTACCCAAATTGCCAGACTGTTCTATTGTCTTGACTTTTCTCTTTAGATTTACGAACTGCCCTTCACCTGCAACCTGCCCCCAGCTTTTAGTTTAAAGCCTAAGGCATTTGGACTCAAAGTATGACGGACAAATTGTCGCCATTTTGAGTGGATGGTAGCAAGCCCCCAGCTCTTAGTTTAAAGCCCTATCCACAGTCCTAGTTATATGATACGCCAGGACACTGATCCCAGCCCAGTTTAAGTGGAGCCCATCCCAACAGAAAAGCTTCCTCTTTCCTGAGTACTGGTGCCAGTGACCAATGATTTGAAACCCCTTCTTCCCACACGACTGTCTGAGCCACGTATTTAATTCTGTAATCTGCTTGACCCCATGCCAATTGGCACGTGGCTCAGGTAACAATCCAGAGATTACCTTTGAGGTTCTACATTTTAATTTGGACCCTAACTCTTCAAACACTCAGAGAACATCATTCCTAGTTCTACCCACATCCTTGGTTCCTACATGGACCACAACAACTGGATCCTCCAAGCTAGTCTCCAGCCACAAGATGTTTCTAACCCTGGCATCGGGCAGGCAACACAACCTTCAGAACTCCCTGTTGTGGCTGCAAAGTACAGTTATGCATGTCCTCTGACTATACTGTCCCCAATCACTACCACATCCCTTTTCACTCTCCCCAGTTGAATGTCATCTTGGACTATGCTGACCATGGTCAGTTTACTAATCCACCTTGTAGTCTTTGTTCTCATCCACACAGGTCATAAGTACTTCATACCTGTTGGTGAAAGTCAAGGGCTGACGTTCCTCCATCACTACAGGTATGGATCCCCATACCTGCCTGACCTGCAGTCACACCACCTTCCTGTCCCTCTCTGACCAACTCTACCGTACTACTTAACCTACGGGGTGTGACTGCCTCCTGGAACAAAATGTCCAGGTAACTCTCCTCCTCCCTGATGCCCCGCAATGTCTGAAACTCAGCTTAGCAAATCTGAGCCGAAATTGCTCAAGTTGCAAACACTTACCACAGATATGGTTGTCGGGGACTGTAATGCAATCCACAAACTCCCACATGCTGCAGCCACCTGCCCTGCCAGTCTAACTTTATTTATTTGATTACTTTACTAAATTAGTAACCAATTAGCTAAAGTAATAGCAAGTTACTGTCCCTTAGCTTGGAGACAAAATATATTTTTTTTAAATTTGATTAGCAATCCAACAGTTTCAGATTTCTACAAGCAGACTATTTGAAGCTAAAGAAACCAACATAGTCAATCATACGGCTCAAAGTCAGCTTCTAAAATTAGTCTAATTATTAACATAATGGATATGGCCCACAAATATTCAAATCTTTTTATAATTCAAGAAAAAACACACTTACCACAAACAAAACTTTCTGAAGGCACAATGAAGATACTTTTGCCTTTCAGTAATTCTGGATGTGCACATGTAGCAACTATACCGGACTGGAAGTCTCTTCCTATAAGCCACTGCGGCAACCATTTTAGTTGACAGTCACATAAAAAGCTATCACTGTTCATAGATCTGTAGAAACACATTATACATTAGTCTTTTGAACAATATATAAGCATGTAGAAAAGTTCCAAAAATAAAACCAGCATAAAAGGTTATGATTAATAGAGCAACCTTATTAATGTATTTGCCTGGGAATCATTAGTTTTAACGTGAAGTTGAATCTTCGCTGCAGCTGAAGAGTTTAATGAGCCCATTTTAAGTCACCAAGAGATCAACAGATCTTCCAAATTCAAGTTTTTGTATGCGTACAGGGCATAAGCAGCATAAAGCATAGGTTCTCATGATCAAATTCGTAAGGACTTAAAAATGCATGGGTTAATTAATAGCCAAAAATTGGTTAAAAGCAAGTCATGTTTGACAAATTTAGTATTTTGAACTGATCATGGAGGGATTTTCAGAATAAGGTGATTCAAGAGGCATATTACCAAAGTGCAGGCATATCATAAAAGAAGAAATGTAACACAATGGCTAGAAAATTGGTTAAAATTGGGATTAAATGGGTATCATTCAGATCGAAGCAGGAAACACAATCTCGAAATTTCCTTACTATGCAAAAGCAGGAGCTCGGCAAACAGCAAGGAGGACTAAAAGACTTCAGGTTTGTGGAATAGGCATAGACCACAGATGCAATTTAATGTGAAGAAATACAAGCCAATATATCTTGGGGGGGAAAAAAGGAAAGGGAATATCCACTGAATGAAAAGACACTAAAGGGATATGAACAGAGATCAAAGCATTCAATTCTGAGAGTGTGAATGGAGGTTGGTAGATAAGAGTCATAGAAGACCATTAGCATTTTGGTATCAAACAGGGGCATACAAGTGCAAAACATTTTACAAGGCAATGGTTAGGCCACAATTAGAATACTGCAGCTTTCTCCACCCGGTATAGAATGAGCATTAAAATCAGAGAACATATAGCATAGATTCGTCAAGATAATGCCAGCGACGGGAAGTCATAGTTATGAGGAGAGAACTTGCAATACTGGGACTATTTCCACTACAGAAGAGAAGGGCAAGAGGAGATCCAATACAGGTACTGTGATGGGTATTGATAAGAGTGAATAAGGGAAGAAAAATTTCTCAGATTGGGGCAACAGTGACAAGGAGTCATCAATTTCAAATGGTCATCAAGAGAGTGAGCAAAGGGTTAGGAGGAGAAGTTTCTCATTGTTGAAGTAGTTGAGAGTAAAAGGCACCTTTTAACAGAAAAATGGAGAGGTATTTGAAGTAAAGGATGCTACAGATCTATAGGGAAAGAGCAGTGCAACGAGTTTAGTTTTGGATTGTGCTAGCTGTTATGAAAGTGCTTCCATTTTTAATATCTTATTTTTTTTGAGGACGTGTTAAAACTGAAAAGATTCCATGGATGTGTTTTTTTTAAGTTCACTGAAAGGACACTTGAGATGTTGTTTGAAAATAACCTGTGCTGGAAATCATGTGTTTTAAGCACAATAAACAACGGTAACGTTGGTGACTTGGGGAAGATGTTTACAGAGAAGCCACATGTCAAGGTTTATGGAGGACAGGAGGTTGGCTTTCTATTTGGGGTTTGGATATTGTTTTCAGTTCAGTTGGGGTGTGAACGGTTTTGAAGACAGTTGATGTTTTGCCTGCCAAGGGAAAGGAAACTACCCAGCTCACCTCTTTCTCTATCTCTTTGAAGAAACCCTGTAAAGATCCAGTGTAGGACAGCTAAAATTCCTGGTGCTGCATCTCTCCTGAGAAGCTGGAAAAACCTACCAGATTAATTCTCAACGCCGCCTGAAAGGAACCATTTTCGAAAAGATCCCAGATACCCGTCTCCGTATACCTGTGCCAAAAAGGACACCTGACTTCCTTCCACTTCATCTTTTCTCTTCAAGAATCAGCAAGTATTTGGCCAAAGCTATCTTTTTTTATAACAGACATCTACAGAGAATTTCTGTATTTTTTCAGTGTGTCTGTGTGTGTTAGGGGAAGTTAAGAAGGGAACTTTCATATTTCAATCTGTGTGGTAATGCTTTTCTTTGTTACTAGATAAGTCTTATTTCATAATAAACTGATAATTTTGTTGTTTATTAAAGAAACCTAGTTGGTGTATTTTACTTTGGGATAAAGAGTAGAGTATATGATTAACTGAATCTGTAACTGGGTAAACATTTTTAAAATATATGTTGTGACCTGCGGAGAGGTGGAACTAGAAAAGACAGTGTAGGAACTAAAGGGTTAACCTCTGCCATGTTTTATCTGTTGGATGAATCTATGTAAGTTACGGTCTGATAAAACTCACGAGATGTTATGTTTTAAATTAGAATGATTTTAAGTGATATTGCAGTTATGCTTAGGAATAGTTATGCTTTGTATATTTATCAATGTATTACATTAGAACTAAGTTATGGACTTTGCGTGTAGAATCATGTTGTTCAATGTGAAATATATATTTGAATACTGTAGTGGGGACATAGTGGGAGACATTGTTTACGGTAACAATTGCAGAAGTAACGTTATGAGGAGACCGGGTACCCATTCTGCATTTCAACTAGACATACTCAGTCACAATAAGGATAGATTTGTAGGCCTCACAAAGGATGATAATGCAAATAAAGATATTCACAGACCATTCAACACTGAATGTTGATGGGGACAGCAAACATTCCCCATTGTATGACAATGACTTAGGCCATCAAGCTGTCTGCAGAGACAATGTACAGAGGGTAGGGTCATAACTGCTGCAATCTAATTATTATAAGCTAATCAAGAAGGGACAGTAAACAGGAGGTGAGGTCATACCAGGCCAAAGGGATAAGGTGGACTATAACCTGTGATGGAAGGAAGGAACCCTCAAAGGGGGCCATAAATGGCAGGTGCTGGGACAACACAAGATGTACCGATTCAAGAAGAAACCAACCTATAGTCAACAGAACACTTCAGGAAAGAAGACGGCGCCACAGCAGCTCGGAAGGCAAGGACCGAGAACATCCTATATCCTGCTGTATAGCTACTGCCTTTGGTTAAGTATTGCTTGTATATTCTTGCTGTACTTAATAAATTCTCTATCTTGACTAAAAAACCAGAGTTTGTACCTTGTGGGTCAAAAGCTAGTCAACATCCCACCTAAAACACAAAAATCTTACAACACTGCACTCCTCCCACCTCGGTTATAACATAGCAAAGAACTGACACAGACACTACAGGGTTAACAGTCGAGTGTGTCATAGGAGCAGCAGTGGGCAGGCCATTCACTCAATCCTGTCCCAACATTCAATTAGATAATGGCTGATCTTTATCTCAGCTCTACTTATCGGTCTTTGAAATCATTACCCAACATAAATCTATCAATGTCAGTCTTAAAAATTTCAACTGACTCAGCATCCATAGTCTTACAGGGGGGGCGGGGGGGGTGAGCTTCTGCTACCCTTTGTGTGAAATCAATAGCCATCAACATCCTGGGGGTTACCATTGACCAAAAACTTAACTGGACCTGATATATAAATACTGTGGCTACAAGAGCAGTTCGGAGGCTGGGAATTCTGTGGCAAGTAACTCACTCTTGACTTTCCAAAACCTATTCTCCATCTACAAGGCACAAGTCAGGAGTGTGATGGAATACGCTCCATTTACCTGGATGAGTACAGCTCCAACAACACTGAAGAAGTTGGACACCATCCAGAACAAAGCAGACTGCTTGATCAGCACCCCATCCACCATCTTAAACATTCACTTCCTCCACCACCGGCACACAATGGCAGTAGTGTGTACGATGTATACGAGATAGTTTACTGGAACAGTAATGTATAGGAGATGGTTTTCTAGAACTGTATGTGGAGGAACCAACTAGGGAACGCGCTAATTGAGATCCAGTATTGTGCAATGAGAAAGGGCTAATTAATAATTTAATTGCAAAGGAGTCTCTAGGGAAGACTGACCATAATAGGATAGAAATTTACTTTAAGTTTGAAAGTGATGTAGTTCAATCTAAAATTAGGATCTTAAATCTAAGCAAAGGAAACTACAAAGCTTTCAGGGGCAAATTGGCTGTGGTAGATTGGGAAACAACATTAAAAGGTATGATGGTAGATGGGCAATGGCTAGCATTTAAAGAATTAGTACATGGTTTACAACAAACTGACATTCCTTTGAGGGAAAAAAACCCAGCAGGAAAGGTGATCCAACCATGGCTAACAAGAGAAGTTAAAAGGTTGTATTAGATCATGGAAGAGGCTTATAAAGTTGCCAAAAACGTAGTAAGTCTGAGGATTAGGAGTATTTTAGAATTCAGTAAAGGAAGACCAAGAAATTGATCAAGAAAGAAAAAAATAGAGGAAAGTAAACTAGGGAGAAACATAAAAATGGACTGTAAGACCTTCTATAGGTATGCAAAAAGAAAAAGATTGGTAAAGACAAATGTGAGCCCACTACAGGCAGACACGGGAGAATTTATAATGGGGAATAAAGAGAAACTAAACAAATACTTTGTGTCTGTCTGCAAAGAGGAAGATACAAAATATCTCCCAGGAATAGTAGAGAACCAAGGGATTAGCGAGAATGAGGAACTGAAAAGAAATTAGTATTAGTTTAAAAAAAAGTAGTACTGGAGAAATTGATGGGACTGAAAGTTGACAAGTATCCTACATTTGATCTACATCCCAGAGTGTTGAAAGAGGTGGCTGTAGGGATGTGAAATTATTCATTTTGGTAGGAAAAACAGAAATGCAGAGCATTTCTTAAATGGTGGGAGATTGGAAAGTGTCGATATCCAAAGGGACCTGGGTGTCCTTGTTCATAACTCACTGAACGTTAATATGCAGTTGCAGCAAGCAATGAGGAAGGCAAATAGTATATTGGCCTTTATTGCAATAGGATTTAAGTACAGCAGTAAAGAACTCTTGCTGCAATTGTATAGAGCCCTGGAGTATTGTGTTCAGTTTTGGTCTCCTTACCCAAAGGAGGATATATTTGCCATAAAGGGAATGCAACGAAGGTTCACCAGACTGATCCCTGGGATAGCAGGACTGTCATGTGAGGAGAGACTGAGGAGACTGGGCCTATATTCTCTAGAGTTTCTCATTGAAACTTACAAAATAATTACAGGGTTTGCCAAGGTTGATGCAGGAAGAATGTTTCCCCTGGTTGGGTGGGGTGGTCTAGAACCAGGGATACAGTTTCAGAATAAGAGGTAGGCCATTTAGGACTGAGATGAGGAAGAATTTCTTCACTCAGAGGGTAGTGAATCTTTAGAATTCTCTACCCCAAAGGGTTCTAGAGGCTCAGTCAGTGAGTATATTTAGGACAGAGATTGATAGATTTCTAGATATTAAAGATATCAAATGATATGGGGATAGTCTGGGAAAATGGCACTATGGGAGAAGATCAGTCATGATCTAGTTGAATGGCAGAGCAGGAAAGGCCTACTCCTGCTCCTATTTGCCATGTTCCTATAGATAAAATGCACTGCATTACCTCACCAAGCCTCCTTCGACAGCACCTTCCAAACGTGTGACCTCTACCAACTAGGAGGAGTAGGGCAGCAGATGCATGGGAACACCACCACCTGCAAGTTCCCCTCCAAGCCACACATCATCCTGACTTGGAACTGTATCGTCGTTGCTTCACTATAGCTGGTCAAAAACCTGGAATTCCCTTCCCAACAACAATGTGGGTGTACCTGCACCACATAGACTGCAGTAGTTCAAGAAGGCAGCTCACCACTGCCTTCTCGAGCACAATTAAGGATGGGCAACAAATGCTGGCCTTGCCAGCTATGCTCACATCCCATAAAAGATTTTTTTTTTTTAGAAAATTTCAGATTTTGCTCCTGAATGGCCTAGCTCTAATTTTATTTCCCCTTGTTCTAGATTCCCCACCAGAGGGAATAGTTCCTCTGTATCTGCATTAGCAAATCCTTTTAACACTTTAAGTATCTCGATCAGATCATTCCTCAATCTTCTATATATTGAATTGAATAGGCCAAGTTTATGCAACCTGTTCTCATAATTTAACCTTCTATCATTCTGGTTAATTTGCATTGTAACCCCTTCAAGGTCAGTACATCTTTCCTGATGCTTGGTGTTCAAAATTGAAGCACCCTAGGTTTTGTATTTTCAACCCCTTGTGATAAAAAAAAATTTCATTCATCCTTTTGATTACTTTTTGCACATGTTCACTGGATTTGACTGGTCTGTGTACATGGACACCCAAATATCTTTGTTCCTGCACAGTTCCAAGTCTCTCACAAATATACCAATTTGTCTTTCTCTGATCTAAAGTGGACGATCTCACATTTCCCCATGTTGAACTCCATCTGTCTCTGCTCCTTTAACTTGCTGCTCCCATTGCAAATTAGTCACTTGAAAACTTGGATGTACAACTCTCTATTCTTTTGTACAAGTCATTAATATAGATGGTGCCAAGCTGAGGCTCCAGTA
This sequence comes from Heterodontus francisci, assembly GCF_036365525.1. Classification (NCBI taxonomy): domain Eukaryota; kingdom Metazoa; phylum Chordata; class Chondrichthyes; order Heterodontiformes; family Heterodontidae; genus Heterodontus; species Heterodontus francisci. The sequence continues at coordinate 46,063,270 of NC_090389.1, read as the reverse complement.
TAGCTCCTTGGGAACCACCACTGGTCACATCCCAATAATCAGAGAACGCTCCCTTTATCCCTAAGCTGCCTTTTGAGGAGAAGCAATATAAATGATAAACTTTTAAAGGGGATGCAGAAACAGAGATATAGAGGATTCACAAATACAAATCTTGGAAAGTGGTAGGACAAATCGAGAAGGTTATTAAAGCTTATGAGATTCTGTGCTTTATACATAGAAGCATAGTGAACAAAAGCAAAGATGCTATGTTAAACCTTTATAAATCACTGGTTAGACCTCAGCTGGAGTACTGAGTCCAATTCTGAGCACAATACTATAGGAAAAATGTCAAGGCCTTGGAAAGGGTGCACAGAAGATTTACTAGAATGGCAGCAGGAATATGGGATTTAAGTTATCTACATAGACTAGACAAGCTGGGATTGTTCTCTTTAGAGCAGAGATGTTAAGGGGAGATTTTATAGAGGTGTTCAAAATTACTAAGGGTTTTGATAGAGTAGATAGGAAAAAACTGTTTCCACTGGCAGAGGACACAAAATTATTGTAATTAGTAAAAGAACCAGCAAAGTTATGGAGATCTGGAATGCACTGCCTGAAAAGGTAGTGTAAGCAGATTCAATTGGATATATGCTTGAAAATGATTAACCTGCAGGGGTATGAGGAAAGAGCAGGGGAGTGAGAATAATTGGATAGCTCTTTCAAGGAGCTGGCACAGACATAATAGGCCAAATGGCATCCTTCTGGGCTGTAGGATTCTATGATTCTATGTCGCAAGGTGACCTCCAATTCTGTGCACTTTCATTTTTGCTAACTACTTCTTGTACCGGACCTCATCAAATGTCCTCTGAAAGTCCATATAAATATCCACTGACACGCCCTTATGCACCATGCTAGTGACCGCCTCAAAAATTCAAGATCAGTGAGACATGACCTACCTTTAACTAATCCATGCTGCCTCTCTGATCATCTCAAAGTGTTCAATCACTGTCTCTGATCAGATTCCAGCAACCTCCCTACAACTGCTGTTAGACTGATGAGCCTTTAGTTGGCATGTTTCTCCCTCCCTTCTTAAATAATGAGTGATTATTTATTTAAACAAAGTTCGTCATTCGGTGCTTTGGCTTATTTTACTTTAAAATATGAAGTAATCGTGCCAAGTTAGAAAATAAACTTTTTCTGTGAGGGGTTTGGGGGGGAGAAGATTGCACCTCTCCAAAAAAAAAAATGAATGTGCAATAGAAAAATAACTACGTGCACTATTGAAGGAAAGATAAAAGATCAAAGCAGTGTGCCAGTCAAACAGCCATCCCTCATCACCAAGTACCACCCAGGGTTAAAGATCGCAGGGGTAACGTTTCCGCTAGTTGCGCTGGATTTGCTCAGCCAAACTAGCACAGATGATCGAGAATTTCTAGCACAAACTGAGTTTCCATGATCTTTTGCACAAGTTTTAAAATCGTCAAGCTGGAAGGAGGTCCTGCCCACAAAACTGCCAAAGTCCCCAAATCAATCACCATGGCAAGTTTCTGCTAACTGCGCCCTCTTAAAAATAAGATTTTTTTTTTTGGCTCAAAGGCAGTAATAAGCACATTTTAAAAGCTTTTAAATAACAAGACTGAATTTTCTAAAAAAAAACTGACTACTATACAGCAATTAAACTAGTAAAGCGTTCTGCATATTTTTTGAAGTCATTTTCAGATATTTAAAAATCAGATTCCTCGCAGGTGATAGACCTAGATGCTGATTAAATTTTTTTTTCGTGATATACTCATTTCAGCTGCATTAATAAAACTGCATCAAGTTACCACTTCTAAATTCATCAAGGGATACTATTTAATGCCAATACTTTTTTAAAAATTGCAACGCTATCTGAATGTGTTGATTCATGGAATATTCTACACTTAGTGATATGCAAATGAGTGAGCAGATATTTGAGCAAAAAATTCAATTCGGTAAACTAATGCAATTTTGAGGGCAAATTATTTGCACCTAGATTGCCAATTGCACTCAAAGCGGGAACTCTACCACCAAGCGCCACCATTCCAAAATGTAATTACTTTGTATCTACTGGACTACTTCTAGCTAAAACAGATTTCAAACACAAGTTATTATGGTGCATTTTTGTTTACTTACAATTCTTTCAGATTCTTCATTTTGGTAAACGCTTCTTCCTGGATAGACCTGATCATATTATTCCCCAGGTTTCTTTAAAAGGACAAATTGCTTGTAGTTTATAGCACATACTTTCAAAAGGCCATTCAAAGACAAACAAAACTCAAAATTTACCCCCAAAATGTCATAACTAATAGATTAACTTGCAGATGCTATTTTATTAATGTAACATTGGCTATTTATGGATTCAACTATACCTCATCCCCTTTCCTATACAACACCAAATTGCTTTTTCAATGAACATTTTCAGAAGCTTTGTAACCAATGAGAAAAAGCATTATATAAGTAAAATAATCTACTGCTCGATGTACCATCTTGACGTATAACTTTTAAATTTGAACTGAAGTGATTTTTTACAACTTATATAGCCCTTACAACAATTTATTTTACAGGGTTAAGAACGAGAATCTAGAGTTGATCCATAGTGGAGGTCATTTAAGTTGATCATATTGAGACATGGACCAAACAAAAACTATTTAAAAAATACTAAAACCCCCTCAGAACATAATTCCACCTAAAATTGAGTTCCTAAAGTAAAAAGATAAGTCTAGTGGGAAAAGTACAATCTTGTGCAAAAAAAAAATCCAAATTAGTTTAGATCAAGGATTACAAATGCAAGTCTCTAAACCATTTTACTCAAGTACATCTGCCCTAAATCAAAATAAACAAATGTAATAAGCAAGCTGAATAGTGAAAAAAAATCAATGTAGAACCCATTTAACCACTGACAACCTAGGTGTCAGCCTTGACTCAGTGGTAGCACTCTTGCCTGAATCAGAAGTTGTGGGTTGACACCCCATTCCAGAGACTTGAGTACTAAATCTAAGCTGACACTCCAGTGCAGTAGAGGCAGTGTCAAACTATTGGAGCTACCCTCTTTCAGATGAGACATTAAAACCTAGCCCTCTTGGGCAGGTATTAAAAAAAAACCCCATGGCACTATTTGAGAAGGAGTATGGGAGTTCTCCTGATGTGCAGGCCAATATTTATCCATCAATCAACATCACTAAAATAGATTATCTGCTCATCATCTCATTGGGGGACCTTGCTGTGTGTAAATTGGCTAGTGTGCTACCCTACATTACCAAAGTGACTACACTTCAAAAGGTCCTTAATTGACTGTAATGCTTTTCGGGATGTTGAGGTTGTGAAAAACAATATAAATGCAAGTCCTTTCCTGACTTGCATTATTAGTTTGCAACAAATAAGCATTGCACTTCACTGCAAAAACCTCATTAGACATGACATGATCAACTCTTACAGGAAAAACCTAGGTCCCAAAATGCTCCCACAACAACATAGAATGTCCCATCACCAATTTTATATAATTTAATGGAAATGTTAAAAACGAGGGAGGAAGCATTTCAATTGTGTGCAAAATTTTCATTTCTGTACAATTTTTTTTAAAATCAAACTTACTTGACCCAACACACTAAGCAAATCTCCCAAGTCAACAAAAAAAAAAATCAGAAATACTGGAGATTAAATACAGTAGCCAGTTTTAAGTCTTGATACTAATATTTCCTATTGAGCTTGACTCTAAAATTTTGAGTAAACGCAATACAAATTGTGGGGAATACAGCTTTGAGTCACTAGTATATAAATATTTGAATTAAACTATTTTCAAAGTACTTCTCCACAGGAACAGTTCTGGTTTATCTTCTATTCAAGATGGCAATAGCAAGCAGTCTGGCCAGACTACCAAGGATTTCTCAGGTGTCATTGGCAATTAGCAGGAAAATATCCCATTTTGGAATGTTTTTTTCTTCCAAATAAAAATTATGAAATTGGATTAGCAAGAGAGATAGATATTGATGGGGGAGGTGGTGTGTATTAAATTGAAAGTTATTTGGAGCCTGGGATTTTCCTTTAATGTCTTAAGGGCAAAATAAAAATAGGGCTAATGTTTAAACAGACTATAAGAAGGAGGAAGCAGATGGCCTCTGCAAGTGCAACTTCTTCTCAGTTTACAAAGAAGCTATTAAATTGCTCGCAGTCTAAGGCAGCCACTCTTGGCAGACTGCTAACTAGTGTATTGTGGGATACTCACAGGTGTTCAAGGGCCTCCAGTCCTATGAATGCTTTTTTGGCTATAGATTTGATCTTGTTTCCAAACAGTGTTCTGCAGTTTACAAATGCATACAGCAGATAAATGGAAAAAGAATAAGCACAATTAGTTCAGCAATATCAGATAAACTATAAGAGCAGCAGGAAATCTGAACTGTTCCCATATTAAAATGCAAATTTAGTACTGGACTCTGCTTTGAAACAAAAATCTAAAGAATTCATGAATTGCAATCAGACAAAGTCATGTGGACCACATTAGGATCCAAGTACCAAAAAATATCAGTTGCCAAAGTAAAAAAAATCTGTCCAGTCATCAGGAGCAAATAATCAGCAAGATTGACTATACCGACAGCTGCGGCCTCCAGCATTACACTGGACAGAATGCTTATAATAGTTCCAAAGCCCTCCAGCCAAATCCACTTGCTTTTACTTCCTGCCCTTGCGTGCCTTTCTGAAACACTCTAGAAATACTAACCTCATATGCTAACTATCCTGTAAACTGTTCAAACAAAGTTAGACTTTTGCCTTGGAACTGTTTTAGACAGCGTGGACTGGATTTTACCAACCCCGATGTCAGGAGTCGTGACGGGGGGGTGGCTGGGGCCGGAAAATACTTCCAGGAGAGGCCCGCCACAGGTTTCGATGCTGGGAACCCAATTAAAATATTTTTATTTATTTAAATTACATGAATAAAGACCTACCTTGACACGACGGCCGTCTAGCTTCAATATTCCAAGCAGGTGGTGGAACTCCCGCGCCTTCGGATTTCCATTCAGAGATCCAAGGCGGAACACTGGTGGGGAGGGGCAAGGAGTGAAGTTTTCAGGGCGGTGGGAGGGGAAACAGAGGGAGTGGGGAAAACTTTTGCTATTATTGGCTGAGGGGATGGTGGGAAAGGGTTGAAGATTAAAGTGAAGAAAGTTTGGGGTGGGGGTGAAGGTCAGGATCTAGAGCTGACCTTTTTTTAAAGACCTGTACCTTTAAAAATTTAAATGGACCTGAAGGGCTTGAAGTCTTTAAAAAATGGCGCTGGCGCCTGAACTGTGGCGCTGGATGTCATTGCTGGGGACAGAACACCCGCCCCCTCTAAGTCTGCGGGGGCGGGTGTTCCACCCCCTCCATGCAAATGAGCCACTGCAATATTTCGCGCAACTCACGCGTGTGCCGCACCATTCTTGAAGCTCGCAGCATTCAGCCCTCTGACTGCTGATATGCTTAGTTCACATGTATTTAATTCGCAATTCAGTGAAAGGTTCTTTCTCTCTTCCGGACTTTTAGCAAACATCTCAAAGTTGCTTCATTGGGTCAGGTAATTTTGCCGCTAAGTGTGGAGCTGAGCCACCCAGACAGAAAAATACTAAGGTTGGCTGATTTAAGTAGGATCATGCCAAGGGTGTGAGAATTTGCAGCCAGAGTACCCTAGGCCCTGGAGGGAAGCTTTCTTTAAAAAAAATCTGCCAGTTTATCCATTCCAGAGTGGTAACCAATGAACCCTCCTAGAAAGCACATGCATGCCAATAGGTGAGGTAGTTTTCTAAAATTCGTTAATGGGACATGGTCGGCACTGACAAGACAGCATTTATTGCCCATCCCAAAGTGCCCTCAAGAAGGTGGTGGTGAGCCTGCCTGAACTGCTGCAGTCCATGTGGTGCAGGTACACCCACAGTGCTGTTAGGGAGGGAATTCTAGGTTTTTGACCCAGCGATAATGAAGGAACAGCGATACAGTTCCACAGCAAGATGGTGTGTGACTTGGAGGGGAACTTACAGCTGATGTTACCATGTGCCTTTTGCCCTTGTTCTTCTAGGTGGCAGAGGTCACAGGTTTGGAAGGTGCTGTCAACGGAGCTGTGGCGAGTTGCTGCAGTGCATCTTGGTAAATGATACACCCTGCTGCCAAGGTACATCAGTCGTGGAGGGAGTGAGTGTTTGAAGTGGTTGGTGGGGTGTTAATCAAGCAGGCAGCTTTGTCCTGGATGGTAGAGCTTGAGTGCTGTTGGAGCTGCACACATCCAGGCAAGTGGGGATTATTCAATCACACTCCTGTCTTGTGCCTCGAAGACAGTGGGCATGCTTTAGGGAATGATGAGGTACGTTACTCTGTGCAATATTCCTAGCCTCTGGCTTACTCTTACAGCCACATTTATGTGGCTGGTGTAGTTAAGCTTCTGGTCAATGATGGCCTCCACCAGAATGTTAACAGTGGGGGATTCAGCGAAGGTAATGCCGTTGAATGTCAAGGGGCGAAGGTTAGATTCTCTCTTGTTGGAGATGGTTATTGCCTGGCACTTGTGTGGTGCGAATGTTACTTGCCACTTATCAGCCCAAGCTGAACGTTGTTCAGGTCTTGCTAATGGAACTGAACACTGCATTCATCAGCAAACAGCCCCACTTCTGACTTTATGATGAAGGGAAGGCCATTGACAAAGCAGCTGAAAGATGGTTGGGACGAGTAAATTGCTACAGGAGTTCCTCAGAGCAATGTCGTGGGACTGAGTTGATCGCCTCCAACAACCGCAACCATCTTCCATTATGCTAGGTATGACTCCAGCCAGCAGGTTACATAAAGCTCTAGAATGCCAGAACTGGCACATGGAAAAGTTGTAAAAAAAAATCCATTTGGGCCAGTGCCACCCATAGAGCTGCATTTCATCATGCATCAGTAACTTTTCGCACAGGAGGGATGAGGAAAACTTTTCAAAAATTGAAGTCTACCAGTGCTGCTCCCAAGCACAAATATCTAATGCCATGTACTATCATCTTTAAAACAGTAAAATCATACTAATCTTTTAAAATCACTATAAGCATAACACCACAAGGTTTAGCAATGCAAAACAATAAACAGCAAAGAATGAACTTGCATTTATAAACTTCATTAGGATGCATGCAAATATTTCATCATCATTCCATTGACCTATGGAGTGAATGCTGCAGCAGGCACCTGCATTTTCAAAAATCTCTAAATATGAAATTGAACTTTTCATCACATCACTAAAGCCTTGATTTTGCTTGCAGGAGATTGTGACAAAAATCCATGTTTCCATCGGGGGGGGGGGGGGGGGCAAGCAGGGACCTCATGGAGTTTGTTGGGGGTGGTGGCAGTGGAGAGGTAAAATCAAAGGCGGGGGCATTGCTGTGAAGCAAGTAGGCAGTCTTGTGGTGAGGTAGGGTTTCAAGCATTAGACTGAACAGGATGCACGGTTTATTGAAGTTGCTAGAGAAGGTAATGGAATGAGTGATAAGGGAGTTTAGGTTGGGAGCCAAAAAGCTATGGTTTTCCATTGGAAAAAACAGGACGGGGAACTGTAATGTAGTACACACAGAATTTCAGTTTCATGTAAATGGTCATGATGGTCTCAGTATGAAAGGGTACCATAGCTTATAAGATTGATTTCCAAATACATCGGAAAAGTCATACATGGGAGTAGAACTAGACTCTGACTTGTACCAGTAAGTGCATACAATTGACAATACTTTCATGGAATGTCTTAACTGACCACTATTCCAGGATCATGGCATGATGGAATCCTGAAATGCAAAGATAACACATGACTTCTTTTCTCCACTTCAAATCATCATCTTAAACTCCTCTCCCCTGCCTCATCCACCCTCACCTCCAAAGGTGCAAGGAGCTTATGCACTTCTTTGTCATTAAGATTGAAATCATCTGATCAGCTGCCTCTGTCACCTCACAGTCCACCAGGCCAAACTGCCCCCAAGGTTCCCTCTGTCCCAGGCCTGAATTTGCATATTTCTCTAGTTTCTCTCCCATCTCCCCTCATGGTCCTGTCCGAGTTCATCTTGTCCAAAGCATCCATCTCCTGTTCCCCTGACCCTATTCGACAAAACTGCTGACCATCCAACTTCCCGTCCTGGCTCCCATCTGAGCTGGTATTCTAAATGGTTCTCTCTCCTCAGGCACTATCCTACTCTCCTTCAAATCTGGCATCATCATCCCCTCCTCAAAAAAAAAAATGAACCCTTGACCCCTTAGTCCTCAGAAACTACTGCCAATTCCCCAACCTCCCATAATCACAGAATCATTATGATACAGGAGACGGCCATTGAGCCCATAGTGTCTGCACTGGCTTCCCGAATGAGCAATATCAGTGCAAAAGATGAGGCTGAAGCATTGGCCACAATCTTCAGCCAAAAGTGCAGAGTGGATGATCCATCTCAGCCTCCTCCTAAAGTCCCCAGTATCATAGTTGCCAGTCTTCAGCCAATTTGAGATTCACTCCACATGATATCAAGAAATGACTGAAGGTACTGGATACTGCAAAGGCTATGGGCTCTGACAACATTCTAGCAACAGCATTGAAGACCTGAGCTCCAGAACTTGCTGTGCCCCTAGCCAAGTTGTTCCAGTACAGCTACAACACTGACATCTACCCTGCAATGTGGAAAATTGCCCAGGTATGTCCTGTGCACAAAAGGCAGGACAAATTCAACACGGTCAATTACCACCCCATCAGTCTACTCTCAATCATCAGTAAAGTGATGGAAGGTGTCTTCAACAGTGCCATCACTGTTGTTCTGTCACAATCCTGGAACTCCCTTACTAACAGCACTGTGGCTGTACCTACTCCACATGGACTGCAGTGGTTCAAGGCGGCGGCTCATCACCACCTTCTCAAGGGCAATTCGGGATGGGTAATAAATGCTGGCATAGCCAGCGATGCCCACATCCCAAGCATGAATAACAAATTAATCTAGTGCCATTCCCCTGCCTTCTCCCCGTAACCGCACATTCTTCCTTTTCAGATAACAGTCTAATTCCCTTTTGAATGCCTCAACTGAACATTCCAGCACCACACTCAGGCAGCCCATTCCAGACCTTAACCACTCGCTGCGTGAAAAAGTTTTTCCTCATGTCGTTTTTGCTTCTTTTGCCAATTACTTTAAATCTGTGCCCTCTTGTCTCGAACCCTTCATGAGTGTGAACAGTTTCTCCCTATCTACTCTGTCCAGACCCCTATATATGTGCTCTGCTGAGCAATTTAAAAAAAAAATTCTTTCCTGGGATGTGGGAATCATTGGCAAGGCCAGCTTTGTTGCCCATCCCCAATTGCCCTTAACAACTGAGTGGCATATTAGGCCACTTCAGAGTCAACCCTATGGGTCTGGAGTCACACGTAGGTCTGACCAGGTAAGGGCAGCTGATTTCCTTCCCTAAAGTAAACCAGGTGCGTATTTACAACAATCGATGATAGTTTCATGGCCCCATTACTGTGACTAGCTTTCTTGAATTTAAATTCCACCAGCTGCCGTGGTAGGATCTGAATCCATGTCTCCAGCGCATTAGCCTGGGGCCTCTAATTACTAGTTCAGCGACACTACCACTACGCCACCGTACCCAGAGACTCCCTTTCCTCTCCAAGGTCCTTGAACAGATTATAAAGACAGCAAATGCTGGAAATACTCGAAGTCTGCCAGCATCTGTGGAGAAGGAAACAGAGTTAACATTTCAGGTCTAAGTCCTTTCATCAGAACTGGGGAAAGTTATAAATGCAATAGGTTTTAAGCAGGTGAAATGGAGGAGGGTGGGAAAAAGAACAAAAAGGAAGATCTGTGATAGGGCAGAAGACAGGAGAGACTGAATGATAAAAAGAGTTAGTCGCGCAGGTCAAAGGGAGTGGCGATGGGGCAAGAAAAGAAACAAAAGAGATATGCCAGAAACTGGTGTGCTGCCAACTGAAAGCAAAATCAAGAGAAAAACCAAATCATGCAAAGAAAAGGAATCAGAACAGGGGCAGAGATTACGGTCTGAATTTATTTTGCAGAGGCTGCTCGGTAGGCTGTAAAGTGCCTAAACAAAAATGAGGTGCTGATTCTTGAGCTTACAGTGAGAGCAAGGTGGAGAATTAAAATAACAGGCGACCGACAGCACGGGGTCATGCTTGCGGACTGAACAGAGGTGTTCCACAAAGCGGTCATCCAATCTGCGCTTGGTCTCACCATATTATAAGCAGCAAATAAATCAGACTAAATTGAAAGTAGTACATGTAAATTGCTGTTTAACTTGGAAGTACTGTTTGGGACCTTGGATGGTGGGAAGGGAAGAGGTAAAGGGATAGGTGTTGAATCTCCTGCGCTTGCATGGAAAGGTTCCATGGAAAGGGGAGAGGGCGTTGGGGATGAGTGAAGAGTGGACCACAGTGTCGTGGAGGGAACTGTTCCTTCGGAATGCTGAAAAAGGAGGGGAGAGGAAGATGTTTTTGGTGATGAAATCACGCTGGAGGTGACGGAAATGGCAGAGGATGATCCGTTTAAATGCTGACCTACATTGGCTTCCAGTTAAGCAGCGATTTTAAAATTCTCATCCTTGGTTTCAAATCCCTCCATGGCCTTGTCAATCCCTCACTCTGTAATGTCCTCCAGCCCTACAACCCTGCAAGATACCTGCACTCCTCCAATTCTGGTCTCTTGCACATCCCTGATTTGAATCACTCCACCACTGACAGCTGTGCCTTCAGCTGTCAGGGTCCCAAGCTCTGGAATCCCTTGTCTAAACTTGTCCGCTTCCATTCCTCTCTTTCCTCCTTTGACCCAGCCTTTGGTCATCTGCCTTAATATCTCATACGTCTTAGTGTCAAATCTTGTTAGATAATGCTCCATTGAAACATTTTACTGCATCAAAGGTGCTATACAGAGATAAGCTGCTGTCATTGTACAGGTGATGTCATAATTTCATGACGGATTGCAGCGCTTTTCCCTTGGCCTCTTGTTCTCCGGTAGGCAAAAATGCTAATCCAGTGCATCACCATCTTGATCTCGATGACAGTTATATACTAGAATTTCGTGCCACACTTACAATTGTTATCAGTATGGAGTATTAACACCAATGTTCCCGCTAAGCTGCACAGCAATTTGGATGGTATCACACAAGTCTTGTATGGTGATTAAATACAGCGCATGGGCAACTGCATAAATAAATTAAAAAGGGACCACGCACTGAATAAAATTTAGTTGCGTGTGGCCAGTTTTAAGGGGACATTAATACTCCAATATAAAGGCAAAAATAAAACTCAACCTCAGCATAATTAAAGAAGATTCTCACTTGTCTTTGTTCCTCACCTCCCCATATTCTTTTTAAAGCCTTTCCCACAGTTAACAACAGAATAAAATAATGTGTGTGTAAAATGTGGGTTCTTTAAACTGATGTGTCATGAATATCTGGAGGTGTACTTAATTTCCTGGATTCTACAACTTCGAAAGTGTTCATATATTTATAGAATTGAAGTATAGCATGTCACATCTTCTGAATTGAACAGCTAATTAGAAGCCATTGCATCTAATCACTTTCTTGAACCCTGCATAAAGATAAGCCTAATTCCCAAAGTTCCTATTCAGAGCTCAAGCACAAGAACAATGGTTGTAAAAGAATAACGTTTTTATGCATGCAGTTTGGCTGACTTCAAAAGATGAGATACTCACAGCTTGCTAAGACTATCCAAGCCAGCAAAGGCCCCATTTGTATCTTCTATTATCCCCGAGATTTCATTATTGTCCAGTTCCCTGGAGGGAAGGAAAATAAGAAAGTGCAATCAATTTTCCAGTCTCACTCATTTACATTAGGAAAGGTAAAGAGAAGGGGGAGAAAAGTACTGCTTTAGTTCACTGCATTACACACGCACACAAAAAAAATCTATGAAGTTTTTCAGTAACAATGCAAAAATCTTATCCAACAGAGTCCTTTTAAAACTGCCAATCTTATTCCCAGGAAACCGTCACTATTCTTTGAACTGGCACTTTCTGCAAAATGAAGCAGCCATTACCTTGGAATTTAAGTAGGACTGTTAAGAAACTACTAAAATTTACCCAACACATTTTTTGAATTTCTGTAGAATACAATTTTTTCTTTTTTTTTAAAAAAAGTTATTGTACCTATGGCTTTTATTGACTATTTCACTTCATATTCCAAACAAAACTATATATAGGACTCACTGATTTGGCGATCACAGTAAATCAAAGTGGCCAAGCAATTTGTTGAAAAGGGAATGGTGTAGCGCTAATGCGTATACTACCATAACACTGACAAGGCTTTATAAATATTAGTATGAGGTGGTGACAATCTACATTTTCTCAGTTATTCCTGCTTCAGGCTCTTATTTTCAGTTGCAGACCGAAGGTGCTATTTAAAGCACCAAGATTTTGAAGGACAATGCATCTACAAGATGTACTTTTCTGTATCGTGGAATATAATGAACAGTAAGAGATAGTTAGTTTAGTTTCCCCACTGCTCTCTGATGCATTATGTTTAGTTTAGCCAAAAAAGCCATGCAGTGGGGGTGGGGATTACCTTTTTGAAAAAGAGCTTCAGTAGGGAAAGCAAAATTTTCTTGAACACACCTCAAATATTCTCCCTCATTAGCCTAGACAGCAACTTCTGGCATCCACACACGTGCGACAGTTTCTATCCAATTTACCCTTCTCCTCCACAAGCTACACTGTACCAGTACCTTGCTGATAGTCTTGACTTTGAAATACATGCAAGGGCGCAAAGTTGCAGTTTTTACCCAGTAGAGACCCACTAACCACACCAGAAAAATGTTTGGACCTGTCCATTCAAGTGTAAGCAGATTTTTAAACAGTGTAATAAGTCTTAATTACTACTAAACAACCTCTGGCTTTAAAAATTAACTTTTTCAAGTACAGATTTTAGTCACTGCTGGGAGATTTTTTTAAAAATCTTAGTTTTACTTTGTCTTTCATCTCCATCTTTCTTTCCCCATTTCTCATTTTGTACATGATTTTATATTGAATAAATATTCTAACTTACACTTCCCGGTTTAGACTCAATGGCCCGTATTTTCATTCAGCTGTGGAGGCAGGACTGGAGGCGAGCAGGCCAGCAACTTCCGCTACTAGCCGGTGTGCCGGTTTGCTGACATGTTCCCGCCTCTAGGCCATTTTGGAACAGGCTGGATCGAGGGATGACAGCTACCCGCCCGCAGTGGCAGGTAGCCAATTAGGCCACCTAAAGGGCCTATTTAAGGCCACTCGGACGATTGGAATTTCCAGTCAGCATGTGGGCCCTATGAGGTTAAAACACAGCCAAGGGATGGAGGCAGCCGATTGGGGGGGGGAGCAACACTCCATCTCACTGGGAAAACCTCCCCTCCCCCGCACCACCCCACCATTTAACTGGCCACCACTTCCAAATTCACTTCCAGGGTCCAGCTGCTGGCATCTCCGGTTCCCGACCCAGAATTCACCCATCAGGATCGGGATTCTGGTACAAAAATCCAGCCCAGTCAGGAACCTTCAATCTGACTGGTTGAATAGACATGCTGTTGCTTGCCTTGTTCGAATAGGTTCCAAATCCCCTTTAGAGAGCGCTATGCTGTTTCAGATATCTAATGACAAGTTAATTGCTACTCAAAAGCACATGAAAAGTTTGTGGGCAGCTGCAAGCGTAATGAACAGTGAACGCTGTTCATTATTCGCCTTTATCTCCTCTCCCACCACATGGAGCTGTTACACAACATTATCAATGCCAACAAGAGTCACATCATTATTTAAAGGATTTCATTTCCAGTCAACAAACTTGTTCTTGGTCATGTATGAGGATTTCAAAACAGGATATGTACCTTTTAAATCCCTTAAAGGATGGTGTGAATACCTGAACAGAATAACGTATCATTTTGATACACTAAAGTATGGAAACAAGCCCTATACAAACATCACGGTTTAATACATCTAGTTTTGAGACCTTGAAGACCCATTAAGTAGTAGCGAAAATTTGATCCACAGGATTCATTTTGGATTTCCTATGATTAACAATATAATGTCATCTCATGCCTACAAAAGGTGCAAAATTACTTCCTAAAACCAAGAACAGGAGCAAATGATAGTCATGGCTAGGCTGTTATGGCATAGAATTCGGGATGGTTAGGAATTTCCCTACTGCATTAATTTCTTCTTTAGAGTGACTTGGGAAGAAAACTTGCTACCCCTATGGGCCATTCCTCCTGCAGTTTTTAAGTATTGCTCATGTTTCTAGAGTCATGATTCCATTTCTTCAACCTATTGCCAGAACAGGGATTTCTTTTCACAAAAGATGAATTCTGATGATTCACAGCAATTGTATAATTGTGAATATCTTTGGAGGAGACACTCAGTGAAAATTTGAAGTGGTTTAGTTTCCAAATTCAAATATGTCAGTGGAAATGCATTAATCCCACAGAAATTTGCCCCAGCCGGGAAGCTGTATGCTTTCTCATTGAAAATATTGCCGGGGCACCTGATATGAAATATCACACAATGTGTGTGTTAGGTACACCATCCTGTCACAAGCAACTAATTTCTGAGATTTCTGCCTTGGCATACAAAGTTCTTCACTCGTGGAGGAATTTTCCCTATATCAGTAGTGCATATATTACTTTGGAATCCACATCAGTATGTTTAAAAGAGTTTTAAAGTTCAAGATTTCCAAGTTCAGAATCTCTAAGTTACCTTCGAGAATTGAAGGTTTCAAGAACCTTGCCTGGGACTAAGAAAAACTAATGGACTTTTCTCAAATTAGTCTCATGTCCATACAGGAGGCAGAAAGCATGTGATGGCAGATGTTTTATATCTTTTCCCTTCACTTGTATGTTTGACTGGCCCACTTTCCTCAACACAGAATAATACAAATAAATACTGCAGAGGTACATACATATAAGAAATCAATTATATTTTCATGATAATCAGGCAAACTTGAATGATTCTGAATTTGAGGAAATTAGTGAAAAAGGCAAAATCTTAAAATAATATCTAACAAGATATTTCACAGTACCGAGCAACCTTTCACTGGAATAGTACAATATTTATTGAGGATTTCAAACCCTTAGGCATTCTCAGCAAGCTTTAACCTACGTGTTTCTTTTGTAAAGTGGTCTCAAAAGCAGTGCTGGAGTAGACAAATGTTTAAGTTGTTTGAGGTTATTATCCTTCCCTATTCAGGTTATAAATATACAAACCACTGCCATTAATTAAGTACCAATAGAGAGATAATTTATTAGCGAATTGGATAACTGTCAAATAAGGCATGTCATTTTGTAATTAATCCTTTGAGGAACGCAGTGTTTTGCCACTATTTCCAAATAAATTTCATTTTGATTGAAGTAGTTCCCCACATAGCCTACAACTTCAAAATAATCCTAGTAAGAGTTGGAGTAGAAAGGTGATGGGTAGTAACTGGCATTTCACTAGTATCAGTTTATAGCAACAGGAAAGCAAGTCAAAATCATTGCTACCAGTGGCATTTGGAAAGACAAAGAAAAATATACAAAGCATTTAAGTTATGAGTTTAGAATCAGTTTATAGTTTTTTTTTTAAAGAGATACAGCACTGAAACAGGCCCTTCGGCCCACCGAGTCTGTGCCGACCATTAACCACCCATTTATACTAATCCTACACTAATCCCATATTCCTACCACATCCTCACCTGTCCCTATATTCCCCTACCACCTACCTATACTAGGGGCAATTTATAATGGCCAATTTACCTATCAACCTGCAAGTCTTTTGGCTGTGGGAGGAAACCGGAGCACCCGGAGGAAACCCACGCAGACACAGGGAGAACTTGCAAACTCCACACAGGCAGTACCCAGAATTGAACCCGGGTCGCTGGAGCCATGAGGCTGCGGTGCTAACCACTGCGCCACTGTGCCGCTATAGGAGCTGAATTATCCAACATCTGCTCTCATAAATGAAAGGATGATGAGGAGAGATTCCATAGAGTCTTTAAAAAACTGCTCTTCAAGGGTATTATTATAGATCCAGAATTTTTTTTTTAAACTGTCAAGCACGGCTGTAGGACTACGGACACAATTCGAAGTTAAGGATATCAAAGAAACACAGGAAATTGAGGGAATAATTTTTCAGTAAGAGTGCGTGTGTGTGTATCAGATTGCCAGAATGCAAAATTAAGGCAGGTTTTAGAAAAGAACAGGACTGGACAAATTCTTGCTAATAAATAAGACTCGGGGCTGTTAGTTCCGGAATCAGTAAGAAACATGGTAAGAGGTTTGGAAGGCTAGGTGAAATGGTCCAACAGTCTTCTACCCAAAACATTACTGTGTTACTTTTTTTTCCCCCAATCATTATGTGGAAGCAGTTCAGAGGATACCTGGAATGAGTGGGTTATCTTATGAGGATAGGTTGAACCGACTGGGCTTGTTTTCATTGGAGTTCAGAAAAGTGAGGGGAGACTTGATAGAAGTTTATAAGACCCTGAACAGTCTTGACAAGTGGATGTGGAGAGGATGTTTCCTCTTGTGGATCAGCCCAGAACTAGGAGCGGTTTTAAAATTAGGGGTCGCCCTTTGAGGACAGAGATTAGGAGAAATTTTTTCTGAGTTGTGCAACTTTGGCACACTGTGCCTCAAAAGATGGTGGAGGCAGGGTCATTGAATATTTTTAAGTCAGAGGTAGATAGACTCTTGTTAGGCAAGGGAATCAAGGGTGATGGGGGTAGATGGGAGTGTGGAATTTGAAACACAAACAGATCAGCCAAGATCTTATTGAATGGCAGAGCAGGCTCGAGAGGCCGAATGGCCTAGTTATGCTCCTAACTCGGATGTTCATATGGAGCTTCAACACTAAAAGTTACGCAAATATTTTGCTGGTATTGAAAAAAATCAACAGTTCATCTGGTACAAAGCTGAAGCAATCAATAATGTATAAAGTAATGCAATAAAGTAAAAGAAGTTCCAATTTTTGATACTAGGCAAACAGGAATCTACTGGGTCAATACACATCTGTTCAGTTTGTGTATCAAATTCATACAAACTAGTACTGACCTGAACCCCTCAATTTAGTACATGCTGTTCCACTAAAAGACTGAAACAAAATCTATTTAATATGAAGGTGCCTGAAATTAACATATATAATAAATTTAACTGAAAATTTAGTTTCAAAATACAGAATTTGATTCTAGGCTTGACCAGCCCACTTCTCAAAATGAAAGTATGTATTCTATCTGGGGCTATGCATTCTCTAAATTTATGGTTTTAAACTGACTATGACACAGTATTCTATACAATGCCAATACCCTGCTCATTGCATGTTTTCTTTTAATTGAAAAGAATGAAGGAAGGTGAAGTGAAAGAAAAAATGTTCTCTCAAACTAGAAAAACCATTGATTTGAGCTGTTTTTGTATTTACTTCCTTTCTCTCCCAGGCTTCAGTGGCAATTTCCTATTCTTTCTGGCTGGCTAGGCCTGAATGCCTGCTGACTTGTTAATCATTGCTATGTGAAAGCCCCAAGGCTTGACCTCTATTTGAATAGCTATGCATTTCAGCAGTTTCACACCCACTGAAGGCTCGTCAATCCTCAGCAACAATGGAACCATAATTAAAGCATGCTCGTTTCTCTTTCACCAGGTGCAGGAACCTATGGGCCTCTGCTTTATTTAATTAGAATTCTCTGCATCGGAGTAGAAAACCTCAGCACTCTGCTATTATTGGTCATTCAAAATAGAAACAAAAATCTCCCTCTGAAAACCAAAAATGTTTCAAGAAAGACCACGTAAACTTCTGTCTGACATCTTCCTGCAAGCAGTTCAAAGTAAAAGAATCGCTTGCTTTGGTTGTAGATGAGAAGAGTTGGTGCTTATATGGGTCCTTTCCAAATTCCTTTCTCATGACAAACTCATGACTAAAGACAAGATTTGGCAGCTGCCCGAGAACTAAAGCTAAAGCAAGTCATTAAGATACAACGTTAGTTTTTAGATACCAACAATTAAACCATTCCTGTCTCAAGAGAAAAATAAAAACACTCCTATTTGTTCTTTAAATTTTATGATTGAGTTGTTAATTTTTAATCATTGGATGTTTCGAGCATACTTTGGAAATACTGAATAATTGCATTTACAACGCACACTAGTGGTTTCTAGCTGTAAAAAAAAGTATTGTATATAATTTTCCATTACATTTAATGATATTTGTCTGTTCACATTTACTGCCAATATTATAGGTGACTGGTTATAGGTGACTGGAGGTTAGGAACTCTTAGACTTCTGGTATTTTTCCTTGTATTTTGCTGCTGACTGAATTTTTGCAAAAAAATGAATTTTTCCAAATCATGAAGGATATCCAAAACTAACTATAAAGCACCACATTCTAAGTTTAGGGACATGCAAAGATACTTGTCCACTCTGCAAATCAGCTTTGAAGATGACAACAAAATAACTTTCACTGGTAGCCAAGGATACACAAGAAAAGTAAATGCCACCATATTTGTAGAAATTAATGCACTCTCATAATGGTAAATGGAAGCAATAGTAAATGCTGGCATTTAAAAACTGTTCATCAATTTTTCAACTGATGACATATCTGCACATTATTATATTTGTTACCATATTTATCCATCTCCTCTCAAATTCTGAGTAAATGTTCATTGCATTTTCAGATTTCAGGATCAGCATAGTGCATTGGGAAATAATATTTACACAAGATACTGAACCAGCTTAAAGTATAGCAAACCCATTCTTAAAGTGATCGTGGTTTGAATGCACCTATTTGCTCCTATTCTGAAACAGTTGCTCCTGAACAGCAAAGCGCAATGGAAATATATCAAAATGACATAGATGATTCATAAATAAGGTCCCCTGCCATTGCCTTGTGGAGTCTCTTACAGAGCAGGTCAATCTTGAACTAGCAGAGGCCACTGGTACAGGCCAACTGCAGTCACTTAGAAAAAGATGAATAAAACATGTTGTTCTAGGGTGAGAACATTTATCAATAAATTTATACTTCCTAGTTAGAGAGCAATAAAAATTGCTCACCTGGTATTTTCTGATCAGGAGTCACTACTACTAGCCAATTCAAAAATTAGATTCCAGTAATACGAGCTGGAAGTTGAAGCTCATAAGCTTTTTTTTAATTCATTCATGGGATGTGGGCAACGCTGGCCAGGCCAGCATTTATTGCCCATGCCTAATTGCCCTTGAGAAGGTGGTGATGAGCTGCCTTCTTGAACCGATGCAGTCCATTTGGGGTAGGTATACCCACAGTGCTGTTAGGAAGGGAGTTCCAGGATTTTGACCCAGCGACAGTGAAGGAACGGCGATATAGTTCCAAGTCAGGATGGTATGTGACTTGAAGGGGAACTTGCAGGTGGTGGTGTTCCCATGCATTTGCTGCCCTTGTTCTAGTTGGTAGAAGTCGCGGGTTTGGAAGGTGCTGTCTAAGGAGCCTTGGTGCATTGCTGCAGTGCATCTTGTAGACGGTACACACTGCTGCCACTGTGCATCGGTGGTGGAGGGAGTGAATGTTTGTAGATGGGGTGCCAATCAAGCGGGCTGCTTTGTCCTGGATGGTGTCGAGCTTCTTGAGTGTTGTTGGAGCTGCACCCATCCAGGCAAGTGGAAAGTATTCCATCACACTCCTAACTTGTGCCTTGTAGATGGTGGACAGGCTTTGGGGAGTCAGGAGGTGAGTTACTCGCCTCAGGATTCCTAGCCTCTGACCTGCTCTTGTAGCCACGGTATTTATATGGCTACTCCAGTTCAGTTTCTGGTCAATGGTAATCCCTAAGATATTGATAGTGGGGGATTCAGCGATGGTAATGCTGTTGAATGTCAAGGGGAGATGGTTAGATTCTCTCTTGTTGGAGCGAGTCATTGCCTGGCACTTGTGTGGCGCGAATGTTACTTGCCACTTATCAGCCCAAGCCTGGATATTGTCCAGGTCTTGCTGCATTTCTACATGGACTGCTTCAGTATCTGAGGAATCACGAATGGTGCTGAACAGATTTTAAGCAAATGCTTTTCAGACAAGAGTTTAACAAGGTTTTTTGCACCAATATCATAGTCGTACTCCAAAAAAGAAGATTGGACAGCACTTTTTTTTTTTGTTCCCCCCCCTCCTCCCCCCCAGTTAATAAAATCCCAATGATGGCTTCCCACTATTAGTACTATTATTAGGAGCTACAGTGTAAGAATCTATGCAACGTGGAAAATGCATTAGCATTTAAATTTAAGGAATCTAACTCATTGGGATAAACACAGAATCATAGTAGCCTCATTATTATTTTTCACTTTTGCTCACTCCAGAAAAGACTTGCATTTATATAGTGCCTTTCGCACCCTCATGCCAGCCAAAGCGCTTTACAGCCAATTAAGTACTTTTTAAGCGAGTCACTGTTGCAATGTAGGAAATGCTGCAGTCAATTTGCACATAAACAATGTTACTTGCCACTTATCAGCCCAAGCCTGGATATTGTCCAGGTCTTGCTGCATTTCTACAAGAACTGCTTCAGTATCTGAGGAGACGCGAATGGTGCTGAACGTCGTGCAATCATCAGCCAGCATCCCCACTTCTGACCTTATGATTGAAGGAAGGTCATTGAAGCAGCTGAAGATGGTTGGGCCTAGGGCACTATCCTGAGGAACACCTGCAGTGATGTCCTGGAGCTGAGATGATTGACCTCCAACAACCACAACCATCTCCCTTTGTGCTAGATATGACTCCAACCAGTGGAGAGTTTTCCCCCCGATTCCCATTGACTTCAGTTTTGCTCAGGCTCCTTGATGCCGTACTCAGTCAAATGCTGCCCTGATGTCAAGGGCAGTCACTCTCACCTCACCTTGCGTTCAGCTCTTTTGTATATGTTTGAACCAAGGCTGTAATCAGGTCAGGAGCTGAGTGACCCGGGCAGAGCCCAAACTGAATGTCACTGAGCAGGTTATTGCTAAGCAAGTGCTGCTTGATAGCGCTGTCGATGACACCTTCCATCACTTTACTGATGATTGAGAGTAGACTGATGGGGTGGTAATTGGCCGGGTTGGACTTGTCCTGCTTTTTGTGTACAGGACATACCTGGAAAATTTTCCATATTGCTGGGTGGAAGCCACTGTAGCTGTACTGGAATAGCTTGGCTAGCGGTGCGGCAGATTCTGGAGCACAGGTCTTCAGTACTATTGCCGGAATATCAGGATCTATTGCTTTTGCAGTATCCAGTGCCTTCAGTCGTTTCTTGATATCTCGCGGAGTGAATCGAATTGGCTGAAGTCTGGCATCTGTGATGCTGGGGACTTCAGAAGGAGGCAGAGATGTATCATCCACTCAGCACTTCTGGCTGAAGATTGTTGCAAATGCTTCGGCCTTATCTTTCGCACTGATGTGCTGGGCTCCACCATCATTGAAGATGGGGATATTTGTGGAGCCACCTCCTCCAGTTCATTATTTAATTGTCCATCACCATTCACGGCTTGATGTGGCAGGACTGCAGAGCTTAGATCTGATCTGTTAGTTATAGGATCGCTTAGCTCTGTCTACTGCATGCTGCTTACACAGTTTGGCACGCAGGTAGTCCTGTGTTGTCGCTTGACCAGGTTGACACTTCATTTTGAGGTATGCCTGGTGCTGCTCCTGGCATGCCCTCCTGCACTCTTCATTGAACCAGTGTCGGTCTCCTGGCTTGATGTTAATAGTAGAGTGGGGGACATGCCGGGTGGATTGCAGATTGTGGCTGAGTACAATTCTGCTGCTGCTGATGGCCCACAGTGCCTCATGGATGCCCAGTTTTGCATTGCTAGATCTGTTTGAAATCTTGCCCATTTAGCACAGTGGTAGTGCCACGCAACACAATGGAGGGTTAATTGTGCGGTGGTCACTCCTACCAATACAGTCATGGACAGAAGCATCTGCGGCAGGCAGATTGGCGAGGACGAGGTCAAGTACGTTTTTCCCTCTTGTTGGTTCCCTCACTACCTACCGCATACCCAGTGTGGCAGCTCGGTCAGTAGCGGTGCTACCGAGCCACTCTTGGTGATGGACATTGAAGTCCCTCACCCAGAGTACATTCTGTGCCCTTGCCACCCTCAGTGCTTCCTCTAAGTGGTGATCAGCATGGAAGAGTTCTGATTCATCAGCTGAGGGAGGGCGGTAGGTGGTAATCAGCAGGAAGTTTCCTTGTCCATGTTTGACCTGATGCCAGGAGACTTCATGGGGTCCAGAGTCGATGTTTAGGACTCCCAGGGCAACTCCCTCCCGACTATATATCACTGTGCCGCCACCGCTGCTGGGTCTGTCCTGCCGGTGGGACAGAACATACCCAGGCATGGTGATGGCAGTGTCTGGGACATTGTCTGAAAGATAAGATTCCGTGAGTATGACTATGTCAGGCTGTTGCTTGATTAGTCTGTGGGACAGCTCTCCCAACTTTGGCACAAGCCCCCAGATGATCGTAAGGAGGACATTGCAGGGTCGACAGGGCTGGGTTTGCCATTGTCGTTTCCGGTGCCTAGATCGATGCCGGGTGTTCCGTCCGGTTTCATTCTGTTTTATTGACTTCGTAGCAGTTAGAAACAACTGAGTGGCTTGCTAGGCCATTTCAGAGGGCATGTAAGAGTTAACCACATTGCTGTGGGTCTGGAGTCACGTGTAGGCCAAACCAGATAAGGACCACAGATTTCCTTCCCTAAAAGACATTAGTGAACCAGATGGGTTTTTACAACAATCGACAATGGTTTCATGGCCATCATTAGACTAGCTTTTAATTCCAGATTTATTAATTGAATTCAAATTCCACCTTCTGCTGTGGTGGGATTCAAACCCATGTCCCCAGAGAAATACCCTGGATCTCTGGGTTACTAGTCCAGTGACAATACCACTATGCCACCATCTCCCCCAAGATTTATGATCCCAAGCACTGAAAAGCACAAGATCCTTGCAATTTTATGCATGGTCTGCATAATTTATGGC
Source organism: Heterodontus francisci (assembly GCF_036365525.1). Taxonomy (NCBI): domain Eukaryota; kingdom Metazoa; phylum Chordata; class Chondrichthyes; order Heterodontiformes; family Heterodontidae; genus Heterodontus; species Heterodontus francisci. The sequence continues at coordinate 46,040,339 of NC_090389.1, read as the reverse complement.
TTAACTGCATTTACTCAATCTCTGTTTAATAAAACCCCAAAGAAGTGAATCAAGTGGTCATGTGTTAATTTATGGCAACAGATGACCCACAATATAGCACTTTTCATGACCTCAGGATGTTAGTGAGGGAAATTTGGCAGCCAATTTGTACATAGCAGGATCCCGCAACCAGTAAATTAGATGAATGACTGGTTTATTTGGTTTTAGTGGTAATGGTTGAGGGCGGAATATTGAACTGATCACAGGGAAAATTCTCTACTATTCAAGAAAACACTACGGAATCATTTACATCCACATAAACTGAGCACTAACCAATTGTCTTATTTGAACGGGTAGATGGTGGCGTCGTGGTAATGTCACTGGACTAGTAATCCAGAGGCCCAGGCTAATGTCAAGCTGGTGGAATTTAAATTCAATTCATTAATAAAAATCTGGAATTGAAAGCTAGTGTCAGTAATGGTGCCATAAAACGATCATCGATTGTTGTAAAAACCCATCTGGTTCACTAATGCCCTTTAGGAAAGGAAATCTGCTATCCTTACCTGGTCTGGCCTGTATGTGATTCCAAACCCACAGCAATGTGGTTGACTCTTAACTACCCTCTGAAATGGCTCAGCAAGCCATTCAGTTGTCAAGGGCAATTAGGGAAGGCAACAAATGCTGGCCTTGCCAACGATGCCCACATCCCATGAAAGAACAAAAAAACTCCAGTGGAATGCTATAAAGGTCTGCTATTGTATTTTAGTATAACAATCTTAATTTGTAAGTGTGAAAACATAAGCGAGATTTGCAAATCCTGAAGCATATTACATTTAAAGAGGTCACAGTAGTATATGTTGCCAATTGTTACAAATGATCATCATCCACATGGAAACCAAACTTGTTCATGCCTCACCGCATAACAGATTTCAATACTTACAATACTCGCAGAGTTTGAAGTCCTTTAAAAGCCCCATCAGCAATATGACTTATTGTGTTGTGACTTAAGCGGAGAATCTGGAGCCCACTCAGCCCTGTCAGGCTTCCCTCATCCAACCTGATCAGGTTATTGTGAGAAAGATTCCTGAGAAAACACAAAAACTACAGGATTTACAAAAAGTACTAAACTAAAATATAATTAGTTAATAGCAGCTTTGGTATTCAGAAGCAACTTTCCCTATACACAGAAATGTGTACTCGTTGACCCTTACCTCCCCCTCACCACAGCAATTTTTACCCTTCCCCTTTGCTGATACCTTGCTGCCATACAATTCCACAGGTGTTCTGACCCTCCAGTAACTCACTCAAATAACCAATATTACACAAACTATAGTAGTGATAAGTCAGCAACAACTGAATCAAGGGGTGGGATCAGTCCAGAGCCCAACCCTGTCCTTATTTGTGCACTTCCAGAAAAAGTTACTGCACAGTGATCAGCAGCAGCAACTCCCTAAATCATGGATGAAGACATAGCATTCCTACCACTACCCCTGGCTGAGATCAACTAATGCAGAGAGACAAAAGGATTGAACTTGGACCTTCTCACCATGATCTCGATAGCTCAGCTATTCACTGTCTTAACCAGCTTTGCTCCCAGGACAGTAATAAAGATACCAGATTAATTGAATAGAGATTAAGGGCTGAATTTTATCAATGCGCTGCATTCCATGGCAGCATACCGTGAAGGCGGCGGCCTTCTGACACGGAAGTGCCACGGCACACCCCCCACGATATTACGCGCGGGGGCTCATTTAAATGGCAGGGGCGGACACTCTGCCTCCCATGACATAAAGGGTGGCTGCCACATCTGGCGCCACCGCGCAGGCGCCATTTATAAAGGGTTTCATGTCCTTCAGGATATATTTAAATATTTAGAGGTGCCAGTGAGCTTAAAAACATTAATAAATGTTTAATGTAACATTGAATCCCCTATCCCATCCACCCCACTAAGCCCTAAACACATAAATTGACCTATTCCCCCCAAAAAAATACACTTTCTGAAATCCTGAACTTTTCCCCCACGAACTTCAGTACCTTTGACCCTCAACACCTTCCCATCATACCCACAACCACCCCCCGCCCTGATAGTTTCATTCCTCCACCCTCCCCACCAGTGTCTCGCCTCGAAACTCCACTGGAGTTGGCCATACAATCCATGGCGTGGGACATCCAGCAGTGGCAGGTAAGTTCATTTGAATGTTAATTGGGCTAATTTCCATATTTCAATGAAGTCTCTGCCGCTTGGCGGCGGGGGGCCGCACCAAGGCCTCGTCGCTGCCGCCAATAGTCAAATAGTTGGCTGCCACCAGGAATCTTTCCAGATGAGGCATCTGCTGTCCTTGTCCTTCTCGGTGGTACAGATTGTGGGTTTGGAAGGTGCTGTCGAAGGAGCCTTGGTGAATTGCTGCAGTGCATCTTGCAGATGGTACACACTGCTGCCACTGTGCATCGGTGGTGAAGGGAATGAATGTTGAAGGTAGTGGATGGGGTGCCTATCAAGCGGGCTGCTTTGTCCTGGATGGTGTTGAGCTTCTTGTGTGTTCCTGGAGCTGCATCTGTCCAGGCAAGTGGAGAGTATTCCATCACAATCCTGACTTGTGCCTTGTAGATAGTGGACAGGCATCGCAGAATTCCCAGCCTCTGACCTGCTCTTGTAGCCACAGTATTTATGTAGCTGGTCCACTTCAGTTTCTGGTCAATGGTAACCCCTAGGATGTTGATAGTGGGGGATTCAGCAATGGTAATGCCAATGAATGTCAAGGGGAGATGATTGGATTCTCTCTTGTTGGAGATGGTCATTGCCTGGCACTTGTGTGGCACGAATGTTACTCGCCACTTATGAGCCCAAGCCTGGATGTTGTCCAGGTCTTGCTGCATCTGCACACGGGCTGCTTCAGTATCTGAGCAGTCGCGAATGATGCTGAACATTGTGCAATCATCAGCAAACATCCCCACTTCTGACCTTGTGATGAAGGGTAGGTCATTGATGAAGCAGCTGAAGATGACTGGGCTGAGAACACTACCCTGAGGAACTCCTGCAGTGATGCCCTAGGACTGAGGTGATTGACCTCCAACAACCACAACCATCTTCCTTTGTGCTCATGTTCAGTTCATTTCTAAAATTCAGATCTTGAATTCAAAGTTAAAAACTTAACATTTGCAGATCTATTGCAACCAGTGGAAAATCAAAGCAGGGAAGACTACCGAAAAATAAACAAACCAAAGAAAAGACACTAGTCTGGCAGCAGTTGTAATGTATTCTTTGTCAATGTAAAACAGAAACCACTTCATAATGCTACGATCGAGGCGGGAGCAATGCACCGTCCATTTAGTCCCATCACTCCACAGGTGGCAGCATATGATTAAAGTTTTCCCACACAATCAAAAAACAGCCAAATTAAATACTCTGGTAACCCCCCCAGAATAAAACAGACCAAACCAGGTTTCTTTAGACAACAACAAATTAACTATTTATTAAAAAACTAAATTTTAAACACTATTAAGACAAACCTATGTCTAAAGACCTTATAACTTATTTTAACCTAACTTCCCCCCCAGTCACACACACACTCAAAAATCAACGGTTAACCGGTTTTAAAAAAATGCTTTTTTAAAAATTAGCTGTTACTTAAGAATAAATAAATAACTGCATTATAAGTCTTTATGGGTTATGTTCCTGATGGCTGAGGTATCCTTCTGCTTCTTCTTTGGCCTCCTTGTCTCGAGAGACAATGGGTAAGCGCCTGGAGGTGGTCAGCAGTTTGTGAAACAGCGCCTGGAGTGGCTATAAAGGCCAATTCTAGAGTGACAGACTCTTCCACAGGTGCTGCAGATAAAATTGGTTGTCGGGGCTGTTAGACAGTTGGCTCTCCCCTCGCGCTTCTGTCTTTTTTCCTGCCAACTGCTAAGTCTCTTCAACTCGCCACACTTTAGCCCCGCCTTTATGGCTGTCCACCAGTTCTGGCAATCACTGGCAATCCTGGTAACCTAGTGTAAGAATAATCAAATGCCACTTGAAGTCTCCACGTGGATTTGATGAAACAGTCCTTCAATAGATAGGCAAAGTACTTCGGCTGCAGCAGGCGTCAAACAGTTCTTTAAACAAGGAGTATAGCAATGGGTCCACTCAGATTTTAAAACCGACAGTCTCTCAGTCGAAATGTTACTGCGAACTCCAGAAAACACAATCAATCAGTCAAGAGAGATTCAATCTTGAAACAAAGACTTCTTGCATTGGAAGTAAAGAAAAGGAATTTTGCTACCTCCAGTCATACAAATGGACTCTCCAAGGCGTTTTATCCTCCTTAGGCAATTAACACAGCCTGTAGCTCATTGTAGAATTTTTGCTGAGAGAAATAGACAACTCTTTCCTCCACTAAGCACACTTTATAGCTGTGTCTCAAAACTGGTTTTAGCTGGTTTTTACATAGTCAAATTGAAAGATTATATCATGTGACCTCCTCATTCTCCTGCAGTTGCCTAGGCAACAAATGCAGCTGTGGCACACAGTTCGCAGAAATCTAAAACTCCTCTCTGTCTTAAAGGTACACTGTTTTAAAAGTGTTAAAAGTACACTATCAAACGGAGGAGAAAAAAATACAGTTCCGTGACAAAGCAGCCTGATTTTTGCAATATAACTGCAGTAACAGTCTTAAATTCAAAACTATGTTAATTACACAATTTCAATTATTCCATTTATTTTATACAATGAAAATCCAAGCAAAACTAGTTTAAGAGTTTTCACTTGGGGCTAAAATATCAAAAACATATCCATTCATAACCTTGGTACTTAAATCAGTTATTCTGTAACCTAACCAAAAAAAAAAGGACTCGGTGGTGTGTAGGTAAGGTAAGGCTTTTTCTATTTTTTTTTTATTGTGATTGGTAAAAACTTTTCGTTCCTTTTTCATTTATCTAACTTAAGTTTAAGCTAATGGCAGGAGATCTCAGACCCGTGTTATGCTCCTCTTGCTCAATGTGGGAGCTCAGGGACACGGCTGATGTCCCTGACTCCTTCACGTGCAGGAAGTGTGTCCAGCTGCAGCTCTTGTTAGATCGCATGACGGCTCTGGAGCTGCGGATGGACTCACTTTGGAGCATCCGCGATGCTGAGGAGGTCGTGGATAGCACCTTTAGTGAATTGGTCACACCGCAGATTAGGATTGCTGAGGGAGAAAGGGAATGGGTGACCAAAAGGCAGAGAAAGAGCAGGAAGGCAGCGCAGGTGTCCCCTGCGGTCATCTCCCTCCAAAACAGGTATACCGTTTTGGATACTGTTGTGCGAGATGGCTCACCAGGGGAAGGCAGCAGTAGCCAGATTCATGGCACCGTGGCTGGCTCTGCTGTTCAGAAGGGCGGGAAAAAGAGTGGAAGGGCTATAGTCATAGGGGATTCGATTGTAAGGGGAGTAGATAGGCGGTTCTGTGGTGGAAAACGAGACTCCGGAATGGTATGTTGCCTCCCAGGTGCACGGGTCAGGGATGCCTCAGATCGGCTGCAGGACATTCTGAAGGGGGGAAGGGTGAACAGCCAGTTGTCATTGTGCACATAGGCACCAATGATATAGGTAAAAAACGGGATGAGGTCCTACAAGCAGAATTTAGGGAGTTAGGAGCCAAGTTAAAATGTAGGACCTCAGAGGTAGTAATCTCAGGATTGCTACCAGTGCCACGTGCTAGTCAGAGTAGAAATGAAAGAATAGTCAGGATGAATGCGTGGCTTGAGAGATGGTGCAGGAGGGATGGGTTCAGATTTTTGGGACACTGGGACCGGTTCTGGGGGAGGTGGGATTATTACAAATTGGATGGTCCACACCTGGGCCGGACTGGAACCAATGTCCTTGGGGGTGCTTTTGCTAACGCTGTTGGAGAGGGTTTAAACTAATGTGGCAGGGGGATGGGAACAAAATGAGGAGGTCAGTGGACATTAAGGAGGTAGTAACTAAAGCCTGTAAGGAACCAGATAATGAAGTCAGCGTGACTAAGGGAAAGAGTAGGCAGCGAGCAGATGATGAACGCAAAGGGACTGGTAGTCTGAGGTGCATTTGTTTTAATGCAAGAAGTGTAGTAGGTAAGGCAGATGAACTTAGGGCTTGGATTAGTACCTGGGAGTATGATGTTATTGCTATTACTGAGACTTGGTTGAGGGAAGGGCATGATTGGCAACTAAATATCCCAGGATATCGATGTTTCAGGCGGGATAGAGGGGGAGATAAAAGTGGTGGAGGAGTTGCATTACTGGTCAAAGAGGATATCACAGCTGTGCTGAAGGAGGGCACTATGGAGGACTCGAGCAGTGAGGCAATATGGGCAGAACTCAGAAATAGGAAGGGTGCGGTAACAATGTTGGGGCTGTACTACAGGCCTACCAACAGCGAGCGTGAGATAGAGGTACAAATGTGTAAACAGATTATGGAAAGATGTAGGAGCAACAGGGTGGTGGTGATAGGAGATTTTAATTTTCCCAACATTGACTGGGATTCACTTAGTGTTAGAGGTCTAGATGGAGCAGAATTTGTAAGGAGCATCCAGGAGGGTTTTCTAGAGCAGTATGTAAATAGTCCAACTCGGGAAGGGGACCTGGACCTGGTGTTGGGGAATGAGCCCGGCCAGGTGGTTGAAATTTCAGTAGGGGGCTACTTTGGGAATAGTGATCACAATTCCGTAAGTTTTAGAATACTCATGGACAAAGATGAGAGTGGTCCTAAAAGAAGAGTGCTAAATTGGGGGAAGGCCAACTATACCAAAATTCGGCAGGAGCTGGGAAATGTAGATTGGGAGCAGTTATTTGAAGGTAAATCCACATTTGATATGTTGGAGGCTTTTAAAGAGAGGTTGATTAGCGTGCAGGAGAGACATGTTCCTGTGAAAATGAGGGATAGAAATGGCAAGATTAGGGAACCATGGATGACAGGTGAAATTGTGAGACTAGCTAAGAGGAAAAAGGAAGCATACATAAGGTCTAGGCGGCTGAAGAAAGACGAAGCTTTGGAAGAATATCGGGAATGTAGGACCAATCTGAAACGAGGAATCAAGAGGGCTAAAAGGGGTCATGAAATATCTTTAGCAAACAGGGTTAAGGAAAATCCCAAAGCCTTTTCTTCATATATAAGGAGCAAGAGGGTAACTAGAGAAAGAATTGGCCCACTCAAGGACAAAGGAGGAAAGTTATGCGGGGAGTCAGAGAAAATGGGTGAGATTCTAAACGAGTACTTTGCATCGGTATTCACCGAGGAGAGGGACATGACGGATGTTGAGGTTAGGGACAGATGTTTGATTACTCTAGGTCAAGTCGGCATAAGGAGGGAGGAAGTGTTGGGGATTCTAAAAGGCATTAAGGTGGACAAGTCCCCAGGTCCGGATGGGATCTATCCCAGGTTCCTGAGGGAAGCAAGAGAGGATATAGCTGGGCCCTTAACAGATATCTTTGCAGCATCCTTAAACACGGGTGAGGTCCCGGAGGACTGGAGAATTGCTAATGTTGTCCCCTTGTTTAAGAAGGGTAGCAGGGATAATCCAGGTAATTATAGACCGGTGAGCCTGACGTCAGTGGTAGGGAAGCTGCTGGAGAAGATACTGAGGGATAGGATCTATTCCCATTTGGAAGAAAATGGGCTCATCAGTGATAGGCAACATGGTTTTGTGCAGGGAAGGTCATGTCTTACCAACTTAATAGAATTCTTTGAGGAAGTGACAAAGTTGATTGATGAGGGAAGGGCTGTAGATGTCATATACATGGACTTCAGTAAGGCGTTTGATAAGGTTCCCCATGGTAGGCTGATGGAGAAAGTGAAGTCGCATGGGGTCCAGTGTGTACTAGCTGGATGGATGAAAAACTGGCTGGGCAACAGGAGACAGAGAGTAGCAGTGGAAGGGAGTTTCTCAAAATGGAGACGTGTGACCAGTGGTGTTCCACAGGGATCCGTGCTGGGACCACTGTTGTTTGTGATATACATAAATGATTTGGAGAAAAATATAGGTGGTCTGATTAGCAAGTTTGCAGACAACACTAAGATTGGTGTAGTAGCAGATAGTGAAGGGGACTGTCAGAGAATACAGCAGAATATAGATAGATTGGAGATTTGGGCAGAGAAACGGCAGATGGAGTTCAATCAGGGCAAATGCGAGGTGATGCATTTTGGAAGATCCAATTCAAGAGTGAACTATTCAGTAAATGGAAAAGTTCTGGGGAAAATTGATGTACAGAGAGATTTGGGTGCTCAGGTCCATTGTTCCCTGAAGGTGGCAACGCAGGTCAATAGAGTGGTCAAGAAGGCATAAGGCATGCTTTCCTTCATTGGACGGGGTATTGAGTACAAGAGTTGGCAGGTCATGTTACATTTGTATAGGACTTTGGTTCCACCACATTTGGAATACTGCGTGCAGTTCTGGTCGCCACATTACCAAAAGGATGTAGATGCTTTGGAGAGGGTGCAGAGGAGGTTCACCAGGATGTTGCCTGGTATGGAGGGCGCTAGCTATGAAGAGAGGTTCAGTAGATTAGGATTATTTTCATTAGAAAGACGGAGGTTGAGGGGGGACCTGATTGAGGTGTACAAAATCATGAGAGGTATAGACAGGGTGGATAGCAAGAAGCTTTTTCCCCCCCAGAGTGGGGCATTCAATTACTAGGGGTCACGAGTTCAAAGTGAGAGGGGAAAAATTTAGGGGAGATATGCGTAGAAAGTTCTTTACGCAGAGGGTGGTGGGTGCCTGGAACGCATTGCCAGCGGAGGTGGTAGACGCAGGCCAACGTCTTTTAAGATGTATCCAGACAGATACATGAATGGGCATGAAGCAAAGAGATACAGACCCTTAGAAAATAGGCAACAGGTTTAGATTTAGGATCTGGATCTGCGCAGGCTTGGAGGGCCGAAGGGCCTGTTCCTGTGCTGTAATTTTCTTTGTTCAAACACAGGATGTCCCGAAAGTTATTCAAAGTTAGTTTAAACCTTTTACAGGTTTCCCTCTTTACTGTATAGCATCCTTGCTGTCTTCATTTTCACCAAGTTACCTTTCGAGTAAAAGAATGAAACTGTATATTTATTTATTTATTGATACAGCACTGAAACAGGCCCTTCAGCCCACCGAGTCTGTGCCGACCATCAACCACCCATTTTATACTAATCCTACATTAATCCCATATTCCCCACCACATCCCCACAATTTTCCTACCACCTACCTACACTGGAGGCAATTTACAATGGCCAATTTACCTATCAATCTGCAAGTCTCTGGCTGTGGGAGGAAACCGGAGCACCCGGCGGAAACCCACTTGGTCACAGGGAGAACTTGCAAACTCCACACAGGCAGTACCCAGAATCGAACCCAGGTCGCTGGAGCTGTGAGGCTGCGGTGCTAGCCACTGCGCCGCAGATTTCAGTTTTGCAGATTTCTCCATACCGCTACTGTATAAAGAAAACATCTCTGTGGAAAGTGAGGTACAAAAGAACAGAAAGCAGTCAAATCAGTTCATTGAAGAAAACTGACTTCAATAGCCAACCAGAATTCAATTCTGTTTCACTCTCAAGTGCCAGAAAATTTAGGATCCCAAAGTGACATTTTACATATGCTTCCAATAGGTTCAGCTCCTTTTAAGTTAAATTATGTAACAAACTGGCAGACGTGCTGAGAACTAGAAATAAAAGTATTATGCCACATTTGAATCAGAAACTCTTTGTAACAGAAATAAAAGAAGTACTGTAATTTATGCTTTAATCTGGTATGCATATATTGAGTCAACTATGCCCAGAGGTTTTCATATTCCTTACAATGGGAGATTTCCAGTGTTATAGCTTTTGTTTGATAACTTTAAAATAATCTGAACACAAAGAAGGATAAAATACTGTGGGTAAAATTACAGGTGTGTTTAATTCATAAATGTTATTTTGGGGAAAAAAATTAAATTGAGATTGCCCTCAATATTCTGAATACAGACAACCTGTGCACAAATTAAAAACATATACCTCATGGCACTTACAGTTCTGCTAGCTTCTGGCAGAATCCCCAAGCATCAGGGTTTATCCGAGAGATGGCATTGTAGTTCAGGAAAAGCTGTTGCAGGGAGGACAGCCCATAAAGCCAGCCACTAGTCACTTCATTCAAGATATTATTGTCCAAATGCCTAGAAAAAGGTTAAAGATTTGGAGTTATATTACCTTTATCCAAGGTATGGCAACACAAGCAATCTTTAAAAAAAAAAATGAATTCAGTATTTTCTTTCTTTTGAAGCACATTGCAACACTGCATTTATTAAAAAGGTCAAATATATTATATATTTCATCACGATTATTAAAACTGGTTGCAATTCAAATTTTCAATCCAAAATTAACAAAAACACCAGGTGGAAAATGCTATAAAATCATGAAGAAAAACCCACTGCCCATCAACTATAAAACTGGAATAGATACCAACTTCAGACAGCTTCCCAGTTTGCACTGCAGCAACCCAGGAAGGATACCAGGGTAAACTGTAGAATGCAGCATTTCTACCATTATGACATTGGACAATTGATTTTATAGGGGTAAATTCAAAAGGTTTATGGCACATTGCAGTGTCCAGATTCACTCCAGCATAACATAAAAAGTACAAAAAGACAAAAACGCACATACCTATTAGAACTATAGCCTACAGCTGCTCAGATTGAAAACCAAGTCTGATAGCTTGTTAATATGCAACTATTCATATGTAGATACACATGAGGGAAGGGGAAGATGGAAAGTAGAAAATAAACTTGCAGGACCACGGGGATCGAGTGGGGGAATGGGAAAGGGACAGACTGGATTGCTCTACAGAGAGCCGGCATGGACTTAATGAGCCAAATGGCCTCGTTCTGTGCCATAATGACTGTGACAGTGTCGGATCCTGCAACGTAACTGTATTCCTGCAACATATGGTCTTGCATATTAATATCTGTGACATAATTCCCTAAATATGACATACAGAACTTGCATCCTGGCAAGGCCCCAGAAGGCTCCATCCATGAGTTTGCTGATGTTATTCCGCTGCAGCTTAAGCACTTCCAAGTTATCTAATCCATGAAATGTTAGCCCATCAATGAGGCGTATTCTGTTTCGATTCAGCTCTCTGAAACATAAACACACAAAAACCCATCTTTAAACTTGCTTCCACTTGCCACTGCTCTATCTTTTCTGTTGAGAAAACAGACAGCTCCTGCAGTTACTGATCGATTTTCAAAACAGCGGCATTATCTTTTTCATTACCTACAGATTGAGGAAGTGCATTCAATATCAAAGCCTCACAGACTCAAAAGAATATTCTGCATCTTTCACGTGCGTCATTTATCACAATACTCAGAACTGCCTTGTAATTTGATTCCCAAAATATAATTTTCAAATTACAACAAAAATACCAACAAAACCAGATGCAAATATGATGTTTTTATGAAACAGTCGAATGTTTAGATTCTGTGGAGCATTTTGGCAAAGTGGATCCAAAATTGGCTTAGTGGCAGGAGGCAGAGGGTGATGGTCGAGGATTGATTAGAAGCCTGTGACCAGTGGTGTACCGCATGGATCGGTGCTGGGACCCTTGCTGTTTGTAGCGTACATTAATGATTTAGATCTAAATATAGGAGGTATGATCAGTAAGTTCGCAGATGACACAAAAATTGGTGGTGTCGTAAATAGTGATGAGGAAAGTCTTAGATTACGGGACGACATAGATGGGCTGGTAAGATGGGCAGAGCAGTGGAAAATTGAATTTAATCCTGAGAAGTGTGAGGTGATGCATTTTGGGAGGACTAACAAGGCAAGGGAATATACAATGGATAGTAGGACCCTAGGAAGTATAGAGGGTCAGAGGGACCTTGGTGTACTTGTCCATAGATCACTAAAGGCAGCAGCACAGGTGGATAAGGTGGTTAGGAAGGCATTTGGGATATTTGCCTTTATTAGCTGAGGCATAGAATATAAGAGCAGGGAGGTTATGATGGAGCTAGTTAGGCCACAGCTGGAGTATTGTGTACAGTTCTGGTCAACACACTATAGGAAGGATGTGATTGCAGTGGAGAGGGTGCAGAGGAGATTCACCAGGATGTTGCCTGGGATGGAGCATTTCAGCTATGAAGAGAGACTGGATAGACTAGGGCTGTTTTCCTTAGAGCAGAGAAGGCTGAAGGGAGACATGATTGAGGTATACAAAATTATGAGGGGCATAGATAGGAAGAAACTTTTTCCCTTAGCAGAGGTGTAAATAAGCAGGGGACATAGATTTAAGGTAAGGGGCAGGAGATTGAGAGAGGATTTGAGGAAAAAAAATTTCACCCAGAGGGTGGTTGGAATCTGGAACACATTGCCTGAAAGGGTGGTAAAGGCACGAACCCTCACAACATTCAAAAAGTATTTAGATGAGCACTTGAAAAGCCATAGCATAAAGGCTACGGGCCAAGTGCTGGGAAATGGGATTAGAATAGATAAGTGCTTGATGGCCAGCACGGACACAATGGGCCGAAGGGCCTGTTTCTGTGCTGCATAACTCTATGACTCTATAATGGTTTTATGAGACAGTCGAATGATTAGATTCTGTGGAGACCAGAGGTTTGTCTTTGCTTTGCCATACACTGCATCAATGAGGCCACTGTCAGTTGTATTTTCCATCTGGCTGCTGCAAATTTTAATAGACTTGGAAAGCAGTCATACAAGCTCATCCAATGACCTTTAATGACACTAATTCCAGCAGTAATAGATTGAATTGTTTAAAAACACAACAGCAATTTGCTGTCTTGCTCTTTGTGAAGCAATGTGATTCACACTAACCAAAATTCATATCATTTGTAAACAATCTCCATTTGCAATTCCATTTGTCATCTCATTGGTGACAGCAAGAGAACATGCTGTAGCAATCAATTTAGAGCACCTGCACTAATTGGATTCTGAACAACAGGAAATCCTTAATGTCTTGCTGTAGGTTTGAATAGATTTGCTTCCAGAAATGGAAGCTGGTTGCAGAACACTGTGGAGATAGCCACACCTTTGAATAATCTGACCCACTGCCAGTGGAGTTATTTGGATGCATGCCATTTTACAAGAGATAAATAAAACAAAAATACAGAGACAGAGGTGTGAAGAGCATAGATGGGATCATAATGTAATCAGACATAATTTCCTACCAAAAGTGGTATTTGGGAGTTGTTATATAGTAAATTAAGCCAGTACATACACCTCATGTTTTTGAAATAGCTTTGTATTCAAATATGCAACCCATTTCCTACACAAATAATGAAGCCAACTTACAAATTTTTATTTTAAATGACAATAATCCTGGACATCAGCAATATTTAATAGGACAAATTAAACCTATGTTTTAAAAAGGAACTAATTCAACAACCACTAGAATGGGTGATCATAAGCAAAACAAAGTGGAGATCAGTTTCTACACATGCTTTTGCTTAAGTCAGGAATTCACAAATTCCCGAAAAAATCAGGTCAATTAGGATTCAGTAAAGATTTGCCTTTATCGAATATATGCGGCAAATAAACTGCATGGTAAAACAATTCCATACATATGGAACACTAAATATATCCATGCAGACATACCACCCAACTGATATTACTTTCCCATGCAGCCCAACAGTTGGGGGAAAAAATGAAATTTTAGGAGTAACCAGCAGTGCCAGGAGCTCAGATCCAATTACTGCTGAACTTTCTGCAACATTAGTATCATGCAGGTCCCCATAAGCTCACCGCGGATCCATTCCACTGGGTGTGGTGTCATGCAGTCCCCCACCTGCCAAGCATGAGGCATATTAATTTTGTCACATGAATATTGATTTAAAACTTGCTGGGAAGAGAAAGCCTGTTACAAGGGCTGCCAGACACATAGCTGAAAAATATTTGCGTACTGACAAGCAGTGCTTGTGGAGACAAAAGGACCATTCCCTGACATGTTCAACCCACAATGGATTTTGATCACCAGACACTGAAGGTGCAAGGAAGAGCATTCCAGAGACTGCTAAGGTGATACAATCCACAAAAGCCAGGACTGGTTAAACCAGCTGGTTACATGACTGACTGGCTGGTCCAGGGTTTTTTGAACTAGCCACAGAGTTTTTGAACTCAGCAAGACTGTTTGCTCCTGGAGTGAGAAGACCTCTCCTGTCTGCTCCCATCTTTCTCACAAGCCTCTGGGCCCACTGAGGACACATGAACTTCAAGAGAGAAAAGTCTCCAACATCGAACAAGGTTCAAGAAGAATACTAGGCCCCAACGAAAAGCAAGGCCTACCTACATTCAAGGGCTTTACAGCGAGCTCAAAGAACAGTAACCAAAACCATCTTCAGCTATTGCCTCAAACTTTTCCACTTTATTTCTTCTGTTCTTTTCTGCTTCTATCTGCATGTGTGTATCACGTATGCTTGTCAGCATGGGTGCATCGTGTATCTGTAGGCGTTAACTGAATTAGAGTTTAAGTTTAATCAAGTTCAATCTTTTTTCTTTAAACCTAAGAAAACTTATCTGGCTAGTTTCTTTGCCTTATAATTGGAAGTTAGTGAACAAGAACTCACTTAGTGGAGGAGCTAATAAAATGGTGTGTTTAAAACTAAACCCTGTGACGGTAAGACCAGGTGAAGGCTGAGAGGGAACCCTAGACCCCTTTCTCACCTGGTCGTAACATCAGTATTACAATATATTTGTACTACAGAGCTGGCAACACAACTATCAACATCCTGAGTATGAGCATGCATCCAATCACTATGACAAGCAGTGTTCTACCTCACAGTAATGCTGTAAGGAATATTGCCACCATGCTGGAATATACCTGCCAAATTAAATTGTAAGTTTGCACTTAAACATGGAACTAAAACTCATGCTGTATAAATAGTAAACTGTGCAGGAAATTGTTAAAGAAAAGATTTATTTCACTTATGAATGAGACCTATATCACTAACTTACAAGTTAGAGACTGCATATATGGAACATGCATTGTATTAAAACAAGTTTTGTACAATATCTTTGGCATACCAGTTATATAGCCAGTGAATCTGAACAGTGAAGAATCAATCCATCTAAAATTATTCACAATGCAATATGTACAACAAACCAAGAATATCAAGAATTATGGAGAAGATGCTCAGGATTTCTACTCACAGGTGCAACAAATGTGGTAACTTGAAGACCTTGACAGGCAGATGCGAGATTCGGTTTTTGCTCAATCGAAGAACTTGCAAGGAGCTTGACAAATTATCAAACGTGCCAGGTTCCAAAATACTAATTCGATTGTTGCCCAGATACCTAAGAATGTAGGTTTATAGATTATAGTAGGAATTATTACCAGGTTCAAAAGGAACCAAAACATTGCAACACTATAACTTTAAAAAAACCTTGCAATGAGAACATTAATGATGAATTCAAAATAATGCATGCAATTTTAATCTTAAAAAATTCAACTAGAAGTAAAGATTTATCAGCAATCAAAGCTGCATTCAATACATACAACAGTGCATCCATCAAAGCGTGTAGCTTGGTAATTTTTTGTTACAAAGTAACAGCTGGTGAGGTATTAACTGCGGTGAAAGGAATTTGCAGATTAAATTACCAACATCTATGGACAATTGCTTTTGTTTTTATTCATAGTACCGTACCAGAAATACAAGTAATAGGAACGGCAGTAGGCTGTTCAGCTCTTCAAGCCTGCTCCGCCATTCTTCTTCCTCAGCGACATCTTCCCGCACTATCCCCGTATCCCTCGATATCCAAAAACTTATCAATCTGTCTTGAATATACTCAACCACTGAACATCCACAGATATCTGCGGTACAGAATTCCAATGATTCACAATTCTGAGTGAAGAAATTTCTTCTCATCTCAGTCCTAAATGGATGACCCCTTATTGTGAGTCTGTGACCCCTAGTTCTAGATTCCTCAGCCAGGGGAAGTATCCTTCCAGCATCTACCCTGTCAAGCACCTTAACAATTTTAGATGTTTCAATGAGATCATCTCTCACGTTCCTAAACTCTGGAGAATATAGGCCTAGTTTCCTCAATCTCTCCTCATAGGACAATTGCCTCATCTCAGAAATCAATCTAGAGTACCATTGCTGCACTCCCTTAGATCAGGATACCAGAACTGTACAGTACTCTAGATGTGGCCTCACCAAGGCCTGGTGGAATTACAGCAAGACTTCTTTACTCTTATACGCAATCCCTTTGTAATAAAAGGTTCACATACCAATTCTTACCTAATTGCTTGCTGTGTCTACATGTTAACTGTGATTTTTGTACAAAAACACCTAGATTCCTCTAAATACCAGCATTTTTCAGTCTCTCACCATTTAAAAAAATATTCGGCTTTTGTATTTTTCCCATCAAAGTGGATAACTTCACATTTTTCCACATTATATTCGATTTGCCATGTTCTTGCTCACTCACTAAACCTGTCTAAACTCTTTTGCAGCCTCTTTGTGTCCTCCTTGCAGCTTACTTTCCCACCTAACTTTGTATTGTCAGCAAACTTGGATACGTTACACTTGATCCTCTCATCTAAGTCACTGACACAGACGTAAATAGCTGAAATCCAAGCACTGATCTTTGTGGTACCCCACTTCTTACAGCCTGACAACCTGAAAATGATCCATTTATTCCTACTCTGTTTTCTGTCAATTAACCGATCCTTAATCCATGCTAATACATTACCTGCAATCCCATGTGTAATAACCTCTTGTGTGACACCTTATCAAAAGCTTTTTGAAAATCCAAATACACTATATCCAGATTCCCTATTATCCCCCCCCCCCCCACCAGTTACAACCTCAAAAAACATATTTGTCAAATGCAATTTCCCGTTCATAAATTTGTGTTGACTTTGCCCAATTGCATTTTAAGTGCCCGGTTATCAAATTCTTAATGATAGATTCTATTATTTACTGATGTCAGGCTAACTGGCCTGTAAGTTCTTGTTTTTACCCTCCCTTTCTTGAATAGCAGGGCTACGTTTGCTATCTTCCAATCCACAGGGGCCGTTCTAGAATCTAGGGAATTCTGGAAGACCAAAGTCAATGCATCCACTATCACTGTAGTCGCCTCTTAAAATCTGTAGGCAGTCAGACCCAGATTTGTCAGCTTTCAGTCCCATTAGCTGCTCCAGTATTATTTATTAATACTAATATCCTCAAGGCCTGAATTTTCTCTAGATCTGAGGTTCCCCATTACTTCCAGAACTTTGTGCCCTCTATCATGAAGACAGATACGAAAGTATTGTTGAACATCTCTGCCACTTCCATATTCCCCTTTACAATTTCTTCTTCCCCTGCCTCTAAAGGGCCCCATGTTTATTGTTGATAAATGCTTTGCTTGTTAAGATATTAAATAAACTTACTTTGTCTCTTGCAATTAAAGATGGTCTCACCTCAAGCTAATGTACTTTGCAAAAGCCAAGAATTAACTTCATATTTTGCTGCCTTATATGGAATATACTACCTTGCACTTAAGCTGCTTTGAAGAACTCAGCAAAGCAATGCAACTCTGAGGTTCCTTGTTGTTTGCAGAGGAAACAAGATTGTTCTCGTTAAAGAAAATGGTCATAAGTCGAAAACTGTTAAGCGATGAAAAGGTGCTTCTGTCTAGTTACAAAGATTCCTTTACCACTCACGAGAGAGTAACAAAAGCAGAAATTCTAATTCAAACTGCTTAAAAATGGCTAAAACATTAATTACTCTCAGGGAATTTGACAATGAAGCTAATTATTTTTTTTTAAATAAAAGCAGAAAGTAAAATAGTGCAGATAAACAGATCATACTGGAAACATTCAGCAGGTAAAGCAGCATCTGTGGAGTGAGAAAGGTGAGATGTCCAAAACTGAAGGTACTATCCTGCTGTACCTCTTTGATTGGCATATACTTAAAGGGCAGCTGCAGAAAGTTCACAATCAGATGCATCATCCTACTTTTAAAAAAAAATCTCAAACTACCCTAGCCTCAGCAACTACTGATCCATCTCATACTCTTTCCCTGTCTATGATTCTGGAATGTATCATGCAGTATTCCACCGCTGTGCATGACCAGTTTCTTGCACTGTGCAGTCCCTTTAAGATTCCAGTGCATCTTAAAAGGACCACTGCTTGTGCGCAGCTTGTTTGTCCCCTACGTAGTACATTCTCGATTGCTGCACAACTGCACCCCAGCAGAGTTTCGAGGGGGCATTGATATCATGGCCATCCAAACCAACCCATCCACACACTTCCTATTTCATTCCTTCCAATGTACAATACTAAGACTACCTGGTGAAAGTCACCAACAACATTCTGTGTGACTATAACCAAGCTGCATCATCCTCTCTCTGACTTTTGACTCAGTAAACTATACTATCTTCTCTAATGCTTTCCTTTATGGTCTACCTCCATGGTACAGCCCTCACATGGCTCCATCCCTACCTACCCCAACAAACCAAATACATCTCCTGCGATAGCTGCACTTCCAATGTGACCCAATGTTCATCCTCCTTATCGTCCTCATTTATATGCTACCCCTCAGCAAAGCACGGGGTCAGACTTCATATGCACCTATACCTAGCAAACTTTATCCATCCAAATAAAGTAGGCTACTTCAGTCAACTACCGAGCAGACATGAGTAATGTGTAGGCCAGAATAAGTAGGGGTGCACAGTTCCTTCCTTGAATCTCATAATTTGGGTATTAATGGCAAAACATGAGTTTATATGATCAATATTACCAGGTGATGGCCCACAAGTTACCAGATTTATTGAATTCCATTTTGAAAGCTATGATAGGATTTGAACTCTTGACCTCTGGGTTGCTAACTTATTTCCACAGTCAGTGCCGAGTGCTGTATTATGATCACCACTGTACTGTCCAACTGATTCATGGCTTGATGTCAACAATGAGCCATAAATTTCTGCAGCTCAACACTTGCAACTCAACCATTCCTGTTGCGGTCATGCCAGTAACTCTGAACCTCAGTCCCAGTTCCCGCCAAAAATAAAAATATACAAACTAAGCTCAGCTCATCCCCCCAACCTCCTTGTAGTAATCACAAACCTAAACAGACCTTATCCTCAGCAACTTCAACCTACATCTAAACTCATCATTTACAGTCCCAACACTTTAAGAAAGAGAGATTGTATCAAATGCTCAACTGGTGCTTTTGTGCTTGGCCCAGATGAAGTAGTTCATGGATATTCCTGCAGCCTTATACAGGAGAAAAACAAAACAAAAACAAAAAAAAAAAGACTTTGAGCTGTGTATTTGACCCAAAAGATATTTGAGCTACTTTAACAGCAGTGTTATAAGCAGTACTAGTGTTTCTGGCAAAATGGGAACTCAATATTCACTGCTGAAGCTCACATATTAATAATGACCACTTAGTCAAAAGGATTGGCAAAGAAAACTGCCAAAAAGAAAAAAAAAGAAGGGTGTGTGGGGGAGGTGAAAAGCAGAAGCAGTTCTGCAATATATATTCAGCACAAATTTCCTCAGCTACTAATCCAATAGCAGACTAAGGGGTTGTTGAGAAGGGGAAGGGGAGTGGAAAAAGGGAGAAAGCAAATTAATGGTACTCATACCTTATTTGATTCAGAAAACAAAAACTGTTTACTCCCCCCTCCCCCACCCAACACCCCACACTCAATATTCTAAGTCAGAATATAGTACTCACAGGTCTTTAATTTTGAGTTGCCGTGGAAAGCAATTGTTTCGGATTTCAGTTATTTCATTGTAAGTTAGGTCCAGTGTTTCTAGGGACTCATAGAACTGCAAATGATTTGCCTCAATTCTGTGGATCTTGTTGTGGTGTCTGTTAAAAATAAGAAAAGTCACATACAACATCAGGAAAGTGAAACACAGTCACCTATCTCCTTCAAAATAAAACGTGATGAAACTTGTATTTTGCAAATTAGTGCTACAAGTTGATCAATCTTTCTGTGCAAATATACAAGTTATACTTTAGTCAATCAATATGTTTCTTAACTGTAGATATACCAACAGGGCTTCTTCATTAATAAGTGGCTTATCAAAATAAACATTCTGACTAAATAAAGCTAATAATTGAATGAAGCCAATTATTACTATAGACACTAATACATCACTGCAAAACTTCAAGGCCAAGTGTTAGTTATTTAAGAACTGTGCAAGCACAGAGCCATGATTACACTACCTGCTCACACTGTAAATTCCAGGAATGCAAAACTTTACACACTAACTCAAATAGATCTTGCTTACTTACGCTCATTACTGGCATCATTTCTAGATTATGAAGAGCTAATAAGACAGTCAACTCTTATTGCAAAATGAGCCACTGTACAGCAAGCGGCCAGGGTTGCTCATTTAAAAATGTAATATTGATAAAGATCTGCATCAGGAGTGGCGCACTAACTCAAAGGAGAAGAACAGCACCAGTATCTGGCACAGCCAGACACAAAAATACATGTTATAAATGCAATATATCAAACAGAATAGATTTTGAACTTGTAAAATTTGCATACTATTCCAATGGCCGTGTTCTTAACAACTTACCAAAGCAACCCAATTATACAGAACCTACCAATGCCACCATCTTATACAGTGGTTTAGCTCCACTAAGTGTAGGAATTACAGAGATGAAGAAGTTCACAGGAAAAGAAAACGTGCAGGCCACTGGTGAGAACCCCTGTCTTTCTTTGAAATATGCCCAGCTGAGAGAACAGACAGTGCCTCTGTGCATGCAAGTATTGCACATAAAAGCACTGTGGATGCTTGTATATGTGAACTAATTATTTAGTTTTTTATAAAAATAAAAACTTTCAGCTAGACATGGTAAATGGCAAATAAAACGGTCAAAGGCACTGGAGATTTTTCTTTGCCCACAAGCCTGTTTAGATTAGATTAGATTAGAGATACAGCACTGAAACAGGCCCTTCGGCCCACCGAGTCTGTGCCGACCATCAACCACCCATTTATACTAATCCTACACTAATCCCATATTCCTACCAAACATCCCCACCTGTCCCTATATTTCCCTACCACCTACCTATACTAGTGACAATTTATAATGGCCAATTTACCTACCAACCTGCAAGTCTTTGGCTTGTGGGAGGAAACTGGAGCACCCGGAGAAAACCCACGCAGACACAGGGAGAACTTGCAAACTCCACACAGGCAGTACCCAGAATCGAACCCGGGTCCCTGCAGCTGTGAGGCTGCAGTGCTAACCACTGCGCCACTGTGCCGCCCTCAATGACTCCAGAACAGCCCTGATAATCGGAGCAAGATTTGAAGTAAGGCTAGGCCCTTCAAAATCCTGCCAGCATTCTGAAATTTAGAATGCTTTCTGTCCTTAAATCAAAATAAACCAGAGTCATAAGAATCTGCATGGAAATCAGATTCACCCGTTCGGAACTATAGACAACCTGTTAGGATCTTGAAACTTAATTTGAAGTATATCAGCGCAAACATGTACACCACATTTTTGAACAACTGCATAATAAACCAATTGACCGTCTGCAAACGCGACATGAAATCGTGTGACATTGATCACAAGTCGTGGGAGTCAGTTGCCAGCATTCGCCAGAGCTGGCGGGCAGCCATAAAGACAGGGCTAAATTGTGGCGAGTCGAAGAGACTTAGTAGTTGGCAGGAAAAAAGACAGAGGCGCAAGGGGAGAGCCTACTGTGCAACAGCCCCAACAAACAAATTTCTCTGCAGCACCTGTGGAAGAGCCTGTCACTCCAGAATTGGCCTTTATAGCCACTCCAGGCGCTGCTTCACAAACCACTGACCACCTCCAGGCGCGTATCCATTGTCTCTCGAGATAAGGAGGCCCAAAGAAAGACCATTGGTACTGGTGAAGTAGCACATTACAAAGAATCCCTGATCCTGGAAAGCCTAGCCCAAATAGCTGAAGGAGCAAGCACGGAACTATCAAACAAGAAATAAATCAAGACTCAAAATAAAATCCAACATTGAAATGTTGCAAGATTTTTTGCAATGTACAGAGAACAGATATTCAGTTTAAACTTCTAGTCAGCACTGCGTTTTAGTCCACTGAAAGGATATTTGTTTCAATCCAATCTTTGAGATAAGTTCTTTCAAAGCAATGTAAAGAAAATATTACAGATACTAACCACCGACATTGTTGTTACCATTATCATGAAATGATTTGTAAACTTATGGTTGCTTGCACAACAGTTTGTTATAGTTACAAACAGACAAGTATAAGTTACACTTCAAATTTACATTACTCAAGTAAAGTATACAATTTCAAGTATTCTTTACCCTATCTCTGCACAGGTATACATCCAGGAACAATTAATTCTAAACTAGAGGCCTATGCTTGAAACACAGATCTAGCTTATTGCAAACTATTTGTGAAAAACCCACATTCACACCTAATTCTGCCACCATATATCCAACAGAAGTTTTAATGCTGAAAGAACAAAATGCAATAGTTAGGGCGATGTTTTGTTGATTTCCAGATGGCTTGTGTCAGTTCAGCTGTTAACAGCTGTACTTTCAAGTTGGTGTAGTATTTCACGCTAATACCAAACTTCCCTCAATGATGCCCCAAGTCAGTTTTAACTGTTAGTTAATACAAAGAACAAAAAAGAATACATACAGATTCATTGTTGCCAAATGTTTGCATTTTGAGCAGTCAACTTTTGGGAATGATTCACACCACCCATGCAGTGCCTAATGTACACACAACCTTGCAATCCAGCCTAATTCATATCTACTGCAGTAGAAATGAAAGCAAAAGAGAAGCTTGCATTTATATAGCACCTTTCATGACCTCCAGACATACTGAATCAATTTACAGCCAATTAAATACTTTAAGTGTAGCCACAGTTGTAATGTAGGAAATGCGATTGCCAATTGTGCTAAGTAAGCTCCTACAAACATAACTGTGATAATGACCAGATAAGCTGCTTTTTCTTAGTGACGTTGGTTGAGGGATAAATATGAGCTAGGCCACAGGTGAGAACCCCTACTTTTCTTCAAAATAGTGCCATGGAAAGTTTTACGCCCACCTGAGAGAACACAGTGCCTCTGTAACATCTCAACAAAAAGACAACCTCAGTGCAGTACTCCTTCAGTACTGCGCTGGGGTGTCAGTCTAGATTTCTGTGCTCAAATCTCTGGAGTAGAAATTGAACCCATAACCTTCTGAAGCAGGAGGTGAGAGTGCTCAGATTCACAGAATTGTTACAGTGCAGAAGGAGGCCATTCGGCCTATCATGTCTGCACCGGCTCTCCTGTTACGAACGAGGAAGGAGGAGTGCACTGTTTTTTCTAGTTCCATTTCTCCACAGGTCACAACATTTATTTAAATATGCACCCAGTTACTGATACGGTCGATCATCGACTCTATTTTTATCCCAGAATAAAATACACCAACCAGGTTTCTTTCATAAAAATCAGTTTATTATAAAACAAGACATAACCAGTAACGAAGCAAAGCATTAACACAGATTGAAATATAAGAATTCCCTTTTTACCTTAGTGCCACACACACACACACAGGTTAACCGAAAAATAAAGAGATTCTCTCTTTAGAACTGTGTTACAAAACAAAAACAAAAAAAATAGTTTGGCCAAATACTTGCCAATTCTTGAAAAAAAAAAGCTATGGAAAGATGTCAGTTGTCCCTTTTTGGTTTGGCGTCTCAAATACACAGACAGCTGCCACTGGGATCTTTCTAGAGCAGTTCTTTTCAGGTGACATTGAAGATCAGTTTGGCAGGCCTGCCAAGAGAAATGCAGCATTAGTTTCTCTATTTCTTACATTTGATTCTCAGGAGGTTCTCAAAGAGATTGAAGAGGGTGCTGATGGTGACTGCTCACTTGGCTGGTTTTCTCCAATTGCCTTCAAAACAGTTCACACCCCAACACACTGTCCAAAGCAAAACCAAAAGCAATATCTCAAGAGTCAAGCCTCCTGACTCTTAAAAATCTCGACATGTCACTTCCATGTAAACATCTCCCCCAATTCAAAAAGCTCCTGCTGGATATTTATCAGACAACAGGTGACGTCGAGTAAATGCTTTTTTCAAACAAGACCTCTCAGTGTCCTTTCAATGACCACAGCGAAAAAAAATTCATGGAATTGTTTTCAGTTTTCCCAAATAAAACAATGTCCATAATTCTAAAATACATGAGTCCTTAAAAAAGTAACAAAAATACAGAACAGTCATAACACTCCGAATGAGTAATTCGCCTCATGCCACTCCCCCGCCTTCTTCCTGTAACCCTGCACATTCTTCCTTTTCATGTAACTGTCGAATTCCCTTTTGTATGCTTCAATTGAACCTGCATTCACCACACTCTCAGGCAGTGCATTCCAGATCTTAACCACTTGCTGCGTGAAAAAGTTTTTTCTCATGTCGCTTTTGCTTCTTTTAACAATTACTTTAAATCTGTGCCCCCTCGTTCTTGATCCATTCACGAGTGGGAACAGTTTCTCCCTATCTACTGAGTCCAAACCCTTCATGATTTTGAATAGCTCTATCAAATCTCCTCTCAGCATTCTCTTCTCCAAGGAAAACAGTCCCAACATCTCCAATATATCTTCATAACTAAAGCTCCTACTCCCTGGAATCATTCGCATGAACCCTCTTGAACGTCTTCACATCCTTCCTGAAGTGCAACACCCAGAACTGGACGCAATATTCCAGCTGAGGCCGAACTAATGTCTTATGCAGTTCAATATAACTCCTTGCTCTTGTTCTCCGTGCCCCTATTAATGAAGCCCAGGATACTGTATGTTTTATTAACTGCTCTCTCAACTTGTCCTGCCACCAGCAATGATTTATGCACATATACCTCCAGGTCCCTCTACTCCTGCACCCCATTTAGAATTGTGCCCTTTATTTTATATTATCTCTCCATGTTCTTCCTATCAAAAGGCAGCACTTCACATTTCTCTGCATTGAACTTCGCAATAATCTATGTCCTTTTGCAGTTTTACACCATCTTCCTCACAATTCACAATGCTGTCAATGTTGCAGACGCATGAACATGATGGTGCAAATAGCACAATAAATTGTCAAGGATACTGGCCAGGACATCTGCAGAACTTCCTCCTCTTCTTTGAATAATGCCATGAGATCTCATACGTAAAACTGAACAGGACAATAGGGCTTTGAGTTAATCACTCATCAAAAAATGTCAGAAGTTTCAAGTAAGGTAGCATCTCATTACTGCACTGAAGAATCGACCTAAATTATGTGCTCAAGCATATAGTCGCCACAACTTTGACAGCCTGACAACTGTGCTACTAATTTAGCTGAAGTAGCACTTGCAGCTTCTGAACTACTTAAAGCTCCCAACACTGCAGTCCAGTAAACATTATTTACTGGACCTTTAAAAAAAAA
Organism: Heterodontus francisci; assembly: GCF_036365525.1. Lineage (NCBI taxonomy): Eukaryota > Metazoa > Chordata > Chondrichthyes > Heterodontiformes > Heterodontidae > Heterodontus > Heterodontus francisci. Next base: position 46,015,045 of record NC_090389.1, on the reverse strand, counting down.
ACTAGAAAAGTGGCTTCATGTCCTGATACTACGTTGCTTAAATAAATTAATAATTTGCATACCTAATTTTTCAAACTTAAAGCTATAAAGATGCTGGATTAATAAGATACCTAAATCACAGTGGAAGCTTTAAAATAGCATACTTCTGTAGCTGAAGTCATGTCAAGTTCACATCCCACTACACACACCTTGCAAAGACCTTGTAAAAAATCCTTACAGCCAGTGTACTAAAAAGGAATTTAAGTTTTCAATTATTTTGAAGCAATGGTCTTGGTCACAGGCCTTTAATTCCAGGGCTGCTTCAGCGTTTTTTTTTGTTGCCAGCTTTTGGGGAGTTGTATCAGCTTATATATCAAGCTAGAATGGATTTGGATGCCTTTTCTCATGCTTAAAAACCAACACGGTCTTTGAACTTGTTAGTTAATTAAATATTAACCTAGGTTTTTAGCCACATGATCAAAGAAATGGAAAATGTTGCATCTGGAGGACTAAAGTAACTAAAACGTTAGAAACCTAAGCCTCTCTGCTCATCATTTTGTTAGCCATGGCAACGTTACCTTTTTAAAATACCAATTCCCTGCCTTTTTCCCATCCTTTCCAATACTCCTACATTTTCTTTCAGCCATCTCAACTGATAAAATTCCACATACTCAGACTTGTGTGATGACCCTTCATAGGATGACTCATCCACCCAGGACTCTGGTTACAACTTCCTAACTCCCGAATCGAAGCCAAATAAAATTCTCAGCAGCCATCATGAAAATAGAGTTCTAAAACAAATGCAAAAGAACAGGTTTCTTTCTAATGGAACTTCTCATGGCCCATAAATGCACACACAAGATTCCTTCCCTATTCAAATTATCAACAAGGTATACACAGAGAACAGAGAGGGAGCAATAGCAGGCCAGGGTTTGGTGAGGGGGGTGAGGAAGGCCCCTGTTGAAGGCTTGAAAGAAGAGACAGAAAGACTGATGAGGGAAATACAGTCGAACAGTTCGACAGTGGATGGAGAATAGCAAAGCAATCTTACAGCCTAGAAGAGGGTGAATTCCAGTCTGTTGGGAGGGAAAGTTACAGCTACTCTCTTTGGCCTCCTTATCTCGAGAGACAATGGGTAAGTGCCTGGAGGTGGTCAGTGGTTTGTGGAGCAGCGCCTGGAGTGGCTATAAAGGCCAATTCTAGAATGACAGGCTCTTCCACAGGTGCTGCAGAAAAATGTGTTTGTCGGGGCTGTTACACAGTTGGCTCTCCCCTTGCGCCCCTGTCTTTTTTTCCTGCCAACTGCTACGTCTCTTCGACTCGCCACACTTTAGCCCTGCCGTTATGGCTGCCCGCCAGCTCTGGCGAACGCTGGCAACTGACTCCCACGACTTGCGATCAATGTCACAGGACTTCATGTCGCGTTTGCAGACGTCTTTAAAGCGGAGACATGGACGGTCCGGTGGGTCTGATACCAGTGGCGAGCTCGCTGTACAATGTGTCTTTGGGGATCCTGCCATCTTCCATGCGGCTCACATGGCCAAGCCATCTCAAGCACCGCTGCCTCAGTAGTGTGTATAAGCTGGGGATGTTGGCCGCCTCGAGGACTTGTGTTGCAAATACGGTCCTGCCACCTGATGCCAAGTATTCTCCGGAGGCAGCGAAGATGGAATGATTGAGACGTCGCTCTTGGCTGACATACGTTGTCCAGGCCTCGCTGCCATAGAGCAAGGTACTGAGGACACAGGCTTGATACACTCGGGACTTTTGTGTTCCGTGTCAGTGCGCCATTTTCCCACACTCTCTTGGGCCAGTCTGGACACAGCTACTAGCACATCCATATTACAATACTGCCTGGTCTCGGAATCATAATGAGCAATGCTACAGAGATTTACTAGCATACACTAAAATTGAAATAATCATTCATAATAAGCAAAATTAAACTATTTATATGGAAAGATTAACTTTCTCCTAATAAAAGTGGGAAAATTTAAAGTTGACTCAAAAAGTAAATAAGAGCCTACTTCCTTCTTTTCCAAGGCATACGTTAATTCTTAGTATAAACAAAATTATTGTGTGCAAGGCATTCGGATGCTTGGATTCCAGTCACTACCCCAGTTCGATCTAGGCTGACTAAGTACATACTTATCCTTCATTGGACACATTTCTTGTTAGGAGAATCTACTTGGGCAGACCTAATATAATGATCAAACTTAATACAATTACGCTGCCTCCAAAAGCAGATAATTGCTTCCGATGTCACCTCTGCTCCACTTGAACCATTTTTGAATAATTCATGACAATTATGTGAAGCACCTTTAATGACAAAGCTTTTAAAAATACGTCATTAGTTGTCACAATGAATTAATGGCCTTAACTGTAACACTGCACATACATAAATAGATAAAGAGACACACACACTGAGGGAGAGAGAGAGAGAGAGAGAGAGAGGCAGAGAGAGAGGCAGAGGCAGAGGCAGAGGCAGAGGCAGAGGGGGGGAGAGAGAGAGGGGGAGAGAGAGAGGCGGAGAGAGAGAGGCGGAGAGAGAGAGGCGGAGAGAGAGAGGGAGGGAGGAGGGAGGGGGGGAGGGGGGGAGGGGGGGAGGGGGGGAGGGGGGGAGGGGGGGAGAGGGAGAGAGGGGGGGGAGAGGGAGAGAGGGAGAGAGGGGGGGAGAGGGGGAGAGGGAGAGAGGGAGGGAGACGGGGAGGGGGCAGAGAGGGGGGGGGAGGGGGGGGGGAGGGGGGAGAGGGGGAGAGGGGGAGAGGGGAGAGGGAGAGAGGGAGAGAGGGAGAGAGGGAGAGAGGGAGAGAGGGAGAGAGGGAGAGGGGAGAGGGGGAGAGGGGAGAGGGGAGAGGGGAGAGGGGGAGAGGGGAGAGAGGGGGAGAGGGGGAGAGGGGGAGAGGGGGAGAGGGGGAGAGGGGGAGAGGGGGAGAGAGGGGGAGAGGGGGAGAGAGAGGCAGAGAGAGAGAGAGAGGCAGAGAGAGAGAGAGAGGCAGAGAGAGAGAGAGAGGCAGAGAGAGAGAGAGAGGCAGAGAGAGAGAGAGAGGCAGAGAGAGAGAGAGAGGCAGAGAGAGAGAGAGAGAGGCAGAGAGAGAGAGAGAGAGGCAGAGAGAGAGAGAGAGAGGCAGAGAGAGAGAGAGAGAGGCAGAGGGAGAGAGAGAGAGGCAGAGGGAGAGAGAGAA